>NC_071469.1:45456525-46060710 GCF_028500815.1 Rissa tridactyla
ATACTGTCTTTATTTTGACTGTTTATATGTAACCTGTGTATACTTCTTCAATATTTTAGTTGAATAATGCATGGAATATACTGACTTTTTTGTTAATTTGGAAAAAAAAATGCTGGGGCAGCTGTATTTGTACTTGACGATCTGAATGTTCAAGTTGTTTGTCCTTGTGTAAATCTTTTAAATGCCTTTTATCTAAACCTGTCCTTTTACGTCCTTTGGAATGATAAAATAGAACACGAATGTCATTTGGGAATGCAAGCAAAACAAATAGGAGGTCCATTTCATGTAACATGCTGTCTTGCTGGGCAGCACCCATATGGAGAAGATAGAGCAGTATGTTTTGAAAGCGTAAGCTTCACTGCCCACTCTTCCCCTCTTACGTAACTGAGCGGGCTTGGCTCCCTGTGTAGAACTTGGAGGCCACCTCTGGGAGCAGTGGTTTTGCTTTGGACACTGAATGATCCTTGATAACAATGCTAAATATGGAGAAGTGCATGTTTTCTGATGCTTATTATCAAGATCTGAACTTGTTTGCCTGCTGTCTCTGTTACCTGCTATGTCTGTTTTCTGTTGCTGTGCTCATTTACATCCACTGCAGTTGCAGCAATATCAGTACTACAGTGCAGGACTGCTGTCTACACATGATCCTTACTACGAGCAGCAGCGCCACCTGCTAGGGCCCAAGAAAAGGAAGTTTAAAGAGGAGAAAAAATTAAAAGGTAAAGTCACTAACCTTGTGTTTTTAAATGGCTGCTGTGATTAAACTTCTTTCCTATGTTATTTCCTTTGAATAAACATAAATATTCAAAACTTCTGGGTTTTGCATGGAAATACCCAGTTCTGTCAAAGAAAAATTCTTCAGAAAATACTGTGCTTTATCTTCTGGCTTCTGGAAAGCTAGGGTGAAAAACATGAACGTGAATTGAGAGTTCATGGGTCTAGATTTTCTTTGTAGATCTCTGAATTCAGAATTTAGAATGAAAGAGTTATGCTTTAAGTACCTTATAGGTACTTCCAGCATAAGCCTTATAGGTTTATTCATTGCTTCAGAATCCATAAATACGGTTGTGTATCATGGTCCATTTACTCAGAGTTTTTTGAAAACATGATAGTTCCTTGAAAAAATGTAAGAACTTACCCAGTACCTGATGCAGTTATTTCTGAATATGTAATTCTAGTGAACAAGAAGTTATGGGCACTGAGAGTGTTTTCTGGAAATTAGAGGGAACTCAGAATTGATGTCCAATGTGAGTTAAAATAGAATTACTTCTGTAACCTCTCAGCTGGAGTTTCTCAGATGCATGTTTGCTAGGAAGTGCAGTTTCCTTTCTTGATTGAGCTGGCATCAGCTGTAAATCTGTAAGGAAGCAGGAAGAAAAGGCTATGAACTGTCGTTGTAAGGTGAATTCCTCTGTAGTGCAAGTACTTAAGTTTGAGCTGCGTTTTAAGGAGGCTGTTTTGGGCTTCCTTCCTTCCTATCTTTCTGCAAGTTCCTTTAACTGTGTATTTTTTTTTCCTCCACTAATCTCCCAGCATCCATGATTTTGCATACTCATAAGTAATATTTTTAATATCTGATAACCAGTATCAGTTTCCTCTGAAAGCTGGTGTCTGTAATACATGATAACATGCCAGTTTCTTTCAACTGCTGAGAAGTTTGGTTTGCGTACCAAAAGCTAGTGGTTTTATCTTTTAAGTGTCCTACCTTTACATTTCTTTAAGTAGAATTTTACCACAAAGCAAGAAACATTGCATCAGGTCCCAGACGTTTTAACTCCTAAGGCATGTTTCCCTGGGTGGAAAAATTGCATTTCACCACTCTATTAAACAGGACAATCTTTCTATCATGAAGCGTTGAGGAAATATCTAATACGATAAATGGATGCTACCAGAATTGGTAAATGTGGATAAGTTTGGCTTTTTTGTTGGTTCCACACATAAATTGACTAGGATAGTTTACTCAGGAAAGATACCTGACTAAATGTATCCCAAAAATAAAAAAAGAAATTGATTTTTGTGATTGTTGTTGCCATGCAGGCAAGTTGAAAAAAGTAAAGAAAAAGAGGAGACGGGATGAGGAACTCTCTTCAGAGGAGTCACCACGACGCCACCATCACCAGACCAAAGTTTTTGCCAAGTTTTCTCATGATACACCACCACCTGGGTCCAAGAAAAAGCATTTGACTATTGAGCAACTTAATGCACGTCGGCGGAAAGTGTGGCTTAGCATTGTTAAAAAGGAGTTGCCAAAGGTGAGCTTGGCTAACAGCACTGGATCTGTGGTGATGGCAAGAAAGGGAAATAGAAAATTAACTTAGTGGGGAGCTGACACTTGGAAAAACAAAGTGAAGTAAGACCTTATTTTTCTGGTGATCATTAATGACCAAACATATTCTGTAATCTGTAAGGAAAGTGTAGTTTGGATTTCTTATCACCAGTGATATCTAGGTGGATTGTGCAGTGCTTTGCCACTGCTTTCATTTGGCTATCCAACCCTTTTCTAAGAATAGTACAGTAAACGCTAGCAGGTACTCCTGCTGATCTACGGGATAGCAATGTAGAGCAACTAAAATATCTAGGTTTTAAATGAAGTTCAGGAAAGGAGAGTTTCAGTCATTGCAGCATGGGTGGTTTTTGAAGCTTATTTCACAAGCGGTCTAGGGAAAAGCATTTGTGTTGTGTACAGGACGATCTTCAGGCACATTTGAAATAGAAAGCTGGGTTCACTGTTGCAATTTTTCTGAGATGTGATCAGAGTGGACCTTACTAGCTTGCTTTTTGGAGTTCACAGTTGACAGGCTTTGAATTCTAGGAAGTTGAATATGAATGATGGCTATAGTATCCTTTGTGAACTTTTAAGCCAGACAAAGGATATGTGCAGTGTAGTAGACCTTATTTTTTCAGAAGACTGATTTTGATCATATGAAGAACATAGGATTTACATTAATTCTTATCATCTTTGGGGAACTGTGGAAATTTTCATTGTTTACTTCAGTGATAACAGTGGAATATGAGAACTCTGCTTTGCAATAGTAATAGTTAAAGAAACAGTCCTGAAAAGGAGCTGTTTTACATCTTTCCTTCAGGAGTTGGAATACATTTATGTATGCCTTCAATACTTAAGGATGAAAAGCTGTTTCAGTCAAAATAAAAAATACTTGCAGTACCTGTATCCAATTATACAATAGTGTGCATGGCTGAGGTTGGCACGTATATCTGCTGAAGACTGCATTGTGCTCTTTTAAAATACTGCGAAGCCATTACCTGTTAGCTAATTTTAAGATGGTATTCTTTTATAGGCATACAAACAAAAAGCCTCAGCCCGCAACCTTTTCCTAACCAACAGCAAAAAGGTAAGTGTTGTTTAGCTTTATACTGTTACTTGTACTGGATGTAATAAGCAAACTGTAACCTCTTTGTATTTCTTCTGTTTCTTGTAATACTGGCTGTGTCAGCAGGGCAGTATAAGAAGCAGCACTCTATAGTAAAGTCATTTGTCATTTGATACAAGGCTTTTCATTTTTCAGATGTGTCATTTTGCTGTGTTTAATAAGCAACAGATGAAGCGAGCAACACAAATTTCTTCCTTGAGATCTTTTTGGCTTTCATAAGATTTAGTCTGTATATTTTTAATTTGCTGATCTTTGATAGAATAAATTAATGACTTTGGTACAGTTCGTTGGCTTTTGAACTGCCCCCCATTAGCTAGAATTTGCTGGTTTAAGCATTTTTGTTTAAATCAAAGGGGCTCTTGGAATAACAAAAGTGTTAATTTACATAAATATATATAGGAGCTGAGATTAAAAATAGAACAATTTTCTGCTTAAGTGATTGCAAAAGGAATTTATCAACTCATCAGAGTCTTCTCTGGGAAGTGTCATTGTTTCTACCTAGAAGGCTTTACTTTAGGAACACTTGGTAATTGCTTTCTGAGCATTTTTCAAGTGTTACTACGCCCAAGTGTGATTCATTTATACAGCTAATGAAAAGGTAATCAAGTGTATGGCTGAGAATCATCAGAGACAAGATAAAGTAGGAAATTTTCCGTTCTATGTATGCATTATCAAGAAAAGGAAAATTTTCTGTGCAAGGGATGCAGAAAACAGGACCTACATGTACATATTTAAGAAACTTCGCTGTAGATGGGTTCTTTGCTGTGGTCCTCCATAGCTAGCATAGAGTGGATTTCTTTTTGATGTCTGGGCAAATAGCCTGTATTTGTAGGTGTCACAAACTGCTTTTTAGCAAGTGAGTGATGCAGTAGACTTAAATGTTTTGAAATTGCACTTTTGTTTGGTTGTTGTTGTTTAGTTTGGTCATTTGAAATCTGTGTTGTTAGTATTGTTGATGTGCAAATTTTAGTGGAGGGAAAAAAACCTGTCACAAATATCAAACCCAGCAATTTTGTCCATTATGACAATAGCATTAATTTATTCATACTAGAATGAAAAATTGCATTGTATGATGCTTCTTTATGAGATGGTAGGAAAATTGTAGAGGATATTCCTCAAATTTTCAGTGTATTAACATGTGAATAGGATTGTATTCCACCAATACTGCTATTGTAGCAGCCTTATTAAAACAGTGAGAAAGCGCTGGGTACCACAAAAAAGTGTGTAGAATAGATGAGTCGGAGTTGCAGGCAGGTCCTGAACTCTGGTTTCCTGAGTCCATTTAAAGGACCTACCCATCAGATCCATCCTTTAAGTACACATGAAACCGACTTCAGCTTCTTCCAAAACATTATTTCACTCCAGCTTGCCCATCAGTGCATGAGAGAGGTACGTCGAGCTGCTATCCAGGCCCAGAAAAACTGTAAGGAAACATTGCCACGAGCGCGTCGTCTTACCAAGGAGATGCTTCTCTATTGGAAAAAGTATGAAAAGGTGGAAAAAGAACATCGCAAACGAGCTGAGAAAGAGGCCCTGGAGCAGCGCAAACTGGATGAGGAGATGAGAGAGGTACAACAAAAACACACATTGCTGATAATTAATCTGTTGAGGAGACGCAGAAGTGTCTAGATAATTTAAGTTTCTAAATCCAGGCCATGAAACTCAGTTATTTGTTCTGTTTCAGCGGTATTCCATGTATTTTTACTGCTATCTTAAAATTATTTACATAATTCTTCTAATGTTAGCTAGAGCTGATAAAAAAAGCCTTCAAACTGTGTAAATTCTTTACAAGTGAATGAAATGGAGGAAGGGATTAGACAAGCAGCATGTCTCAGACATACATAACTCAGTGTTAGTAAGGGCCAGGCTTTTGTGATGGTTCGCACATCATTTTGGGTGCAGACGGCAAGCCACCTTTTCATTCGCATTGAATTTTCTTTTTTTTTTTTTCCCTCTTTTTTTCCCACCCTGCTGTAAACTGATACCGGAATTTATATACAGGGCACAGAATTTTTCTGTGATTGCTTTTTTGTTTGGCAAGTGACAGCTTTATGGACTCCCATACAGAGTAATAGGGGTTGAACTTAAGAAAAAGCTTTCTTGCCAAAGCGCTCTCTAGTGGATTTATGGTTGTTACCTTACATGTGTGGTGATGAGCTAAGTTTGAATCTTTAGAATACCTTCTGTTTAGTTTTATGCTCAAATTATGCTTTTATTTATTGTGTTTCTGTCATTCTTGCAAAGTTCATAAGCATTTTTTTTGAAAGTTTCAGATGACTTAGACTAATAGTCAACTTCTAACTGCAGCATTTTTTGACCAGAACCTAAGAATGAACAAAGTTTCTACGCCTTGCTGAACCCCAGACCATGATGCTATCTCAGCTGTATTACCTAGTGATGCATTTCATTTATTCTACCATAATTCCCTTTACAAGTAAATAACTGAATGTTGGAGTTAGGTTGTCATGAGAGGTTTTTTAACTGCTCAGTTCTTTTACTGTAGACCACTAAAATCCTTTTTATTTTTTTTCTTTTAATTTTTTAGTGTAAACAAAACTTTTCAACTTTCTTTTGTTAGATTATGGTGTTCTTTGCCACGATTACTGAATTTAAAAGAACTTTTCACTTATAACAATATAACATTTTAATATAGGTGTTTATAGGTGTGGTCAGTGTTCTTATTTGCAACTAGTATTCTAGCATTTTGATATCACAGTGATGTGCATAATAGAATCTAGACGGATAAGTTGTTGCTATATTATTAGATTAATTTTTTTCCCTTAATTATATTTTACACATTAAACCTTTGTCTTTTTTTTTCCCTTCATCTGTTTTTTGTAAATGATCTTCTCTTAGGCTAAGAGGCAACAGCGAAAGCTTAACTTCCTGATCACACAAACTGAATTATATGCCCATTTTATGAGTCGTAAACGAGATATTGGACATGATGGAATACAGGAGGAAATCCTACGCAAACTGGAAGACAGCTCTACCCAAAGGCAGATTGATATTGGCGGAGGAGTGGTGGTCAACATCACCCAAGAAGATTACGGTAAGCGATTCATCTACAATCCTTCCTGTGCGCTCTTTTGAAATTTACCATACTCTGCATGTTATCATGCAAACTTAATATTTCAAGCACGAAATCTTTCTATGTAAGAAGCACTGCTATATTACTGGAATTTACCTATGTGTTAATTTGGGTGGTTACTGCTGCAGAGCTCTGACATGGACATGTTGTTTTCAGATAGTAACTATTACAAGGCCCAAGCTCTGAAGAATGCTGAGGATGCTTACCAGATTCATCAGGCCCGGGTATGTATTTTTTGGATCCGTGAAGTAGAAGAGAAAGCTGAGTAATTGGTAAAGTCCACAGAACCAGGATCTTTCATAGCAGTCAAGTTAAGTAGGTTTGTTTAATCCTGGGTGCCAGATTTGAATTTAATTCAGATTTGAATTTAATTCCATTGTCACTTTCTGTGCTAAACAGGCAGGAAAACAGAATATAAAGTTTTGGACTCTAGGAATAGGCTTTTTTTTTCTTTTGGTTTCTGGCAGACAACCTGTGTCTTAATGTGAAATGTAAAGCCTTTTACCGTACAGTTTCTTGATAAATTATCTTATGCATACTTCTCTCTTCCTGTTTAGACCAGATCATTCGATGAAGATGCAAAGGAGAGCCGGGCAGCTGCTTTAAGGGCTGCTAACAAGTCTGGTACTGGCTTTGGAGAGAGCTACAGTTTAGCAAACCCGTCTATCCGGGCAGGAGAAGATATTCCACAGCCTACTATTTTCAACGGAAAACTGAAAGGTTACCAACTGAAAGGCATGAATTGGCTGGCCAACCTATATGAGCAGGTATCTTAGTACATCTTGCAAATTTTTAAAACTTCTAGGATTATTTAAGTCACTAGAGTAAACTTGGTAAAAAAATGTAATGGTTTTAAAAATAAACCGTGTATAGTAAATCTGTAATGTCTTTAGAAGAAAGGAAAATGTTATGTAAACCACCTATCAGTATTCTTGACTATTGAGGAGATAACAACTTTAGGACATTAAGTTCGAGATTCTTTATGTGGTTGTTTATACAACTGTTTATCAGTTAGATTATACACTGAGGAAACTTTTGCTGCTCAGAGCTGTGTACTGTTTCAGGCTTTGGTCAGCTAGTGTACTGCAGGCAGACTTGTCCTTGTGGACATACCTAGTTGGCAACATGATTGCAAAGTGCAGACAGACTGAGGGGAAAAAAATCAGCCCAAGAAATTAATGAAAGTGCAATTGAGGGAAATTATCTTAATAGAAGGCGTAAGGGACAATAAGGTGTTTCAGATTTGTTATGCTGGGGCTGCTCCCCCTAAATTCAGTGGCAACCGTTCTGCTGGTCCTGTGTGGATTAAAAAGTAGTACGGTGAAAAATGTTCGTTTATGGATCTTTTGCAGGGTATCAATGGAATCCTGGCAGATGAAATGGGTCTGGGTAAAACAGTACAAAGTATTGCTCTCCTTGCGCATCTGGCTGAGGTAGGTGGATTATAGCTTATTCCTGGTCAGTATGCTTGGTAGAAGATGCGTACTTTTCACATGCTTGAAATGAATTATAGATTACAAAACTTAAATGTCTTAAAAGACATTTTAGCTGTGGCATTTCCCTTTGTTTTAAAGCTACACCTTTGAAAGGGTGTGTGTTTATATAGACGTGTGTGTGTGTATGTATATGTAAATATAAATAAAAATGGAATTTCGCTTATTCACAGAGTAATATCTTTTCACTTGCAATTAATGTGAAAGCCTGATAAGAGAACAAGTTGTGGACTTCTGGTCCACTGACTTTTACAAATCAGAGAGACTTGTAGAAATGAAGCCCAAATTCTGAGCTTCATGGCAATTGGTATGGATTTCCGTATTCGTGGGTTTTTTTTTTTCAGGAAGAATAATTATTCTTCTGTGCCAGGGTAGACAAACAAAACAGAAAAAGCAATGGGATCTTAATTCTCTAAGCAGAAATATGTATTTTTATTTAAAAAAAAAAAAGTCTTGATTGGCATCCAGTCACTTGCCTTAAATAGGAGAGATCAACCAAGTGATACTGAGAACAGATCTAGCTGCAGTAGTGACCAAATGACAATTATGTGCATTTGTTTATGTTCCTTTTGATACCAGTTCACTGGCACTATCAGCCACAACAGTGGAAGCCTGTGCAGAGCCAAAGGCTCTTCAGCTCATCTGTATGGAAGGGAGAACAGATAGGCTTGTCTCCCTGTTGCACTGCAACTTAGCAGCCTACGCAGGGCTTTTATTTTTTCTGGCTCTCCTTCCTGCAGGCCAGCTTGTAACTACCGATACACTAATGGCCCAACTTTTGTTATTCACCAGAGGGCATTCTAATGTGATGTGATGGAGCGAAGAAGCTTGCCAGTGCCACCTGAAGTTCTTTTCCTCCCCAAAATGACAGGGGCTGTTAGTAATGTGAAGGTGGCAACTTTCAGAAACAAAGGAGCAAGCCAGATTGAAACAGTGGTGTTTGTTCTTGTTTGCTGTTATGAAATATGTCTTAGTTAAACATTAGATCTGCTCTATTTGATTCTGTATCACCCTGCTGTACTGGGAGGAAGTTTTGTTACATTGCACGTAGTTTCCTCTCTTATGTTGCCACTGTCATGTAGTAGTTGTAAAGCTGTATCAAACTGTCTCTATGTCCCCTCCCCCCAATTAATTTCTGAGTGTTTTTTTTTAATGTGTATATTCCAGAGAGAGAACATCTGGGGACCTTTTTTAATAATTTCACCTGCCTCCACTCTTAACAACTGGCACCAGGAGTTTGCCAGATTTGTACCTAAATTTAAGGTAATAAGCATGTGCAAGAAACTTATTTCTGTTTTCTCAAAAGCAAACTGTTTTGTTCTCCTAAGTTCTTTGCCACATCTGGATGCCTCATTACCTTGGAATTTGAAACTGTAATGGGCTCGATTCTGAGATTTATTTTTTTTCTGTAATCCTGTTTTTTCTGGAGCATTCAATTATCTAGTGTTTAAAAACGTTCTTACTTGAATTGTATTATTTTCCTTTTGCAACAACTTGAAGACACCTTCTCAGTAAGGAATTTAAGTGCAGCAGGGAACAGATGTTCAGTTCTAATGTTTGGGCCTGGCAGCAGATACAAGAAAAATATTTCAGTCTTATGTACTGTCTTTAGGGTTAGAGCAGTATTTTCAGTCATTCATATCAATTCAGATAAGATAAAGATTGTACGTGAACAAAACTGAACTCTAAACAGATTAGAGGGAGAGAGAATGCAGTTATTATATAGAAAAATAGAATAACTGTAGACATGCAACCAGTAATCAAGAAAAAGGAGAGAAGTGAGGCACAAATAGATAAGAACAAAAAGATTAGAAGAAAATAAATGGAGTTCTTCAGGTATATTGTGAATGTGAAAACATAGTAAGGTAAAAAGGAAGGAACAATCAGTTACTGAAAAGCAAGCTGCCTACATATTGCCCAGCAGAAAAAAAATGGAGTGTTGCAAAGGAAGATTTGAAAAGAACGTGTACTGCTGAAATTTTAGAATTAAAGATAGACAAAAGTTTCAGAAGCTTGCAGTTACATCTGCAAAGAAGAATAGATTATAGTTTGAATATTTGAGTTGTTAACGTAGTAGCCTTTGATATGACTAGGTCTTGATAGTTTTGGGTTTTTTTAAACATCTAATTTTCTATTTCACAAAGAAAATCTAAGAGCAGTAAAAGACACTTAGTTATAAGTAACCAGTATACCAGTAACATCCAGGCTAATTGTTTGAAACTCTTAGCTACTTAATAAGGTGGAGGAAAAGACGTGGAAGTATTACTGTAAGTAATATTTGATTTCTTGATCTGGGGTAGGGCCGTATTAAAGGACTTGCCTTTAACCACATAGCTTGCTCTGCAGATCCCTGATGAGACCGTATGTTGGTTATGGTGGCATATAGCTTGAGGTATCTGTATGAGGAGAAGTGCTAGAACACAGTTCCATACTGGATGATTTGAGTGTTTTATATTTTGGAATAAACTGGGATTACTGAGACTTTAAAGAAACTGATGAAGAAATAGAAATGCTTAAGTTAGTGAGGAGTTACTTTGAAAAAAACAACAAACCTAATAATAAACCACTTATGTATTTGCGTAGCCCATAACAATAGGGGCCCTGATTAAAAACCCTGGAGTAGAAAACGTTAGAGCAATTGGCCATTCTACCCATTTACTCTCATTTCCTTTAATCATTTCATTGTATAGAATAGACGAGCGACTGCTTGTGCTTTCTCCTTCTCATGAACGAAATACAGAAAACGTTGCAGTCAGGATGCTTATAAAGAGATAATTTTCCCTTTTATGATTAAAAAAAATAGCTGTTTCTGTCATTATATAGCTGTTCTTTGTGTTCATTGCATAAAATGTTTATCTTATCCATGGAACAGAACATTTTTTAAAAAGAAGTTTCCTAAACTTCTTATGATTGTTACATGTTTACAACTTTGAGCAATCTTTTTCAGCCATCTAATCATACACTGGTGCTTCTAATCATACAGAAGTGTGTAGTCAATAAATCACAGTGACTTAATTTCTTCAGGTCCATGTCAGAATATGCAAACAAAAGGCAAATCACCTTTTTGGTTAGTCTGATGTTTTTTTGCTAGCATCGTTATTTCAGAACAGTGGGAAGAATATTCAGCTAAAGGCACTTTGAAATTTGGAGCTTGTCAGTTAAAGATCAAGGTGTTTAAGACCTTTCGCAACCTCACAAACCAGCATTCCTCACTTAGTTGAGTGTAGTCCTTTCATCAGACAGATGATGGCAGTACAATATTATTAACCCATAACTCCAGTTTCAGTGTACCGCAAAGATCTGTGCTAATAGTACCCATGAAATTGCGAGCTATAAATGGATTAACAGATTTCTTTGTGAGTAGTATTTACTTCTTAAAATTCTTATATTAAATATGTCCAGGCCATATTTTAGCTTTATCTCATATTTTTGGGGATGGTTCTGAAATACAAAACCAATGGGACAACAGGGAATGTTAAACAGGAGATGTGTCCACTAGTGCTCTAGGATTCACTGTAGCAGTTGAGGGCAGACCCCTTTCTGCCATGAGCAAAGTATCATTTTTAATTTTTAGGAAAAGTTGACTAGAAGATGTAACACGCTACTGGGCGTTTTGTGGTTCTCATCATAGCTTGATCTAGTCTTTGTACTAGGCGGAAGTTACTTGATACCTTTGCCCAGAATGCTCTGTTTCTGAGTAATTTTAAGTACTTTCTGATTTTTTGTTGTGTTAAGATAATTTCCCTTTTTGTTGTTTTGGAGAAAGAGGTCTGTCTTTCTCATTTTGTATAATACATAGTATAAAATTCTAGAGCAGGTATATCTTTATTTGAAAATAACGTCTTTCTACTCTTGTACTGTTCCAGGTGCTACCTTATTGGGGAAATCCCCATGATAGAAAGGTGATCAGAAAGTTCTGGAGTCAGGTAATAATGACATATCCACGTGCTTCAACCATTTTTGTTGTTTGTGAAGAGTAAACCACAAACTGTTGCTAGACTCCATATAGCTTAATGATGTATAGATATAGAGTTCTGTTTCTTAATCCATGCAGTAGCAGTTTCATTAAGATAATGAGGTAGAAGGCTTCTCTCGTGCTGGAGACCAATACAGTATGGGGAAATTCAGGGCAGTATGGAGTTTGGGTGCAGAACTAGAACTCTGTAAATAAAGCAGGAAGTTTCCGTGTCAAGGACTGTTTATTCTATTTAAGTAATCAACTCAGGATGCCCAAGTCTAACATCCCTGCAGGCCTGTCAGATTGTTCCTGATTTAACAGCAGCAGTTTGTAGGGTTCAGTGCTTGGGTCTTGTCTGGTGTGTTAAGAAGTATCTGAAACTGTTCAGGGACTAATGGGCTGAAGTCCGTATCCACCAGTTGAATAACGATGCTGTAATTAATTAAGAAAAGTCAGCTGGGGAAAAATGCGGTAATAATGAGAAAAGGTTATGAAACAGAAGTCTGAAATTCCGGTTTACACAAGTGAACTCTTCACAATGTATTTACATTATATGGACATTTGTTTCTTATTTTCTGGTTACAGAAAACATTATATACTCAGGATGCTCCTTTCCATGTGGTGATTACCAGTTATCAGCTAGTAGTGCAGGATGTGAAGTATTTCCAGCGAGTGAAGTGGCAATATATGGTGCTGGATGAAGCTCAAGCGCTCAAGAGCAGCTCCAGGTAACAAATCAACTGGAAACAAGATCTTCCCTCTCTATCAACCTCTTGAAGGAATATTGAGAAAACATCAAGATTACACAAATTGATAGAAGTTAAAATTGACACACATAAGACCTGTTAAGTGTCTAACCTAAGTATCTGTATAATTTTATGATGCTGGATTGATCCACTAGCTTTTTGCATTTAGATTTTCCTTCTCCAAATGTGTAAAACGTAATTGTGAGGCAGAAGCTTAGATGGAGCACAGGACAGTTAAACAAAACAGCGTGAAATGCTGTTCACCTTCCTTCCTGACTACCCATAGAATTCTGCCTAGTGAACAGTCTCTAGTCTTTAGTTTGTATTGCTTATATTGGCTCCATTAAATCCATTATTTTGATTCCTTCTTCAGTGACACTTCCAGACACAAATGAAGGTCAGAACCCTGTAAATGCTGTTGGCTGCAATAAAGCCCAATCTTTGTCAGAAGACTTTGTGCCAGAAAGTTTTCTGATTGTTTTGAAGTAATAGATTTGTCCGTCTTTACTTCTGTAATTGCTTTCCCATAACCTTTGCCCAAGTTACCACTGTACACATCAGGTTAAAGACTGCTTTAGATGCAGGCTCATTCTAACTGAAGTCTACTTCTTCAGCATTCTTTGGAAACTGTCCCTCTAAAAAGATAGTAATGTATAGCTCAGCACTCCTGCCGCAGCGGCCGATACACTCAGTGTTGTAACTTCTGAAAAATACATGACATTCTGATTCATAGTAACTGTTTCTTTTGGGAAGTTAATTATTCCAATGATGAGATTTTTTAAGTATCCAAGCATTTGTATTAAAAATGACTAAAAGGATACTTAGAAAAATAAAATAAATTATGTGCATTTCTTTGCAATTTGAAAAAGGCTACTTCTTCCTCTAATTGTCTTTTGAAAGACTAGGGAGTAGCTGTGATAGTTTCACCCAGTGACCTCCAAAAGTCATTTGGGAAGGTCACTGGAAGCAATTGGTCTTAAAATACCTTATGTTTTATATCCTTGTACAAAAACCAGTTTTAATGATTTTTCTTAATTTTATTCATCAGTGTTCGTTGGAAGATCCTACTACAGTTCCAGTGTCGAAATAGATTGTTGTTGACTGGGACCCCAATCCAGAACACGATGGCTGAGGTATTTGGGAGCTCACAAGAGTGGAGTTTTCATTACAACAAGAATATATACTAAATACATGTGAACAGTTGAGAAACCTGTTGCATTTGTGTGGTTGTGGGATCATGCTCAAATCAAACCATTGTCAAACAAACATGGAATCAGCTCTGGGAGGGGAAAATTTGGAAATGTGCCATGCATTCAAATAAAAATCAGACTTAAGATACATCATGGTTAATAATACCTAAATTACAGGATGAAATCTAATTCTTGTGGTTTTTCCTTCTGTCGGCTGAAATAATTGTGCTGCGTTTGTCACTGCTTTCTAATAGTGTCTTGTTAAGTTGATATATCTGGCATTTGTCTGGGGGGAGGGACAGGAAGAGGATGTGACTGGGATTTTGTTTAATTTTGCCATGTCTCATGATCTAGTAAAGTTTTTTTGCTCATAAAGAGCTGCAAGGGTTTGGGATCCCCAGTTACCTTGTCCACTGTAGGATGACTTTTGCTGATCTACTGTTTTCTCCTCTCCTTTTAGCTGTGGGCCCTGCTACATTTTATCATGCCAACACTGTTTGATTCCCATGAAGAGTTCAATGAGTGGTTTTCTAAGGACATAGAGAGCCATGCAGAGAACAAATCTGCCATTGATGAGAGTGAGTGCAGGGTGAAACTACAGTAGTTTTTATATTAAAAATCTGTTGCCTTTTCCAACTACAAATGGATAAACTTTATCTCACATTTTTTGTGTGAGAAATGTCATCTAAAGCAGAAGGTGCATAATGGGGTTGGAATGTTATAGATTGTTGTCCATACTTTGTCAAGATTTGTGTTTCTTGCTGTAAAGTAGCACATGTAGTGAGTAGAAAACCATGTTATGAATGTGCTGATTTGCTTTTTGTCTCCAGTACTCCTCCTTCCCAAACACAGGAGAACAAATATTTTAAGTATTTGTAAGTTTCTACAGAGCACATAATCTTGGAGATGTCATGAGCATGTTATAAGTTCTAGACATAAACATTCTGACAGAAAGCACTGAACACCTTTTGAGCTTCAGAAGAAAACCATAAAAATTCTTAAAAAAAATAAAAATCTTCACAGTAAATTTTAGGGGATAATTATGTGGAAAAATCGAGCTAGGTAAAATAGTTGATTTGTATTTGGAGTAGAACACAGCACAGTTGGCACTTGTCACAAGAGTAAAAGCTTTAGGAGTTCTCAAATACACAAAACTTTGTTTTACAGGTTATCATAAAGCCTGCAGTTGTCTGTCAATGCAGTATGCTCTGTTTTTCTGATACTATAATTTTGGAAGGCAAGCCATAAAACTGTAATGATCTCTTTTCATGAGTTAGCAATGTCTCATCTGAAATTTTCTTCTTCACTAATAGTGAGTGATAAATTTCAGCCCATATTGTTGAACACATAAAATGCTCTAGAAGTTCTTTCTTTGAAGCAGATCTTTAGATTCGTAAGTTCAACAGTGTAGCTCAGCACTCATTTGAAAAGAGAAAAATAACAGAGAAATGCCAATTCTGTGCTGTAAGAACTCATATGGGGGATAATGGCTGAGCAGTAAGGGACTTAATTTGTAGTAGAACACCATATGATTTTCTTCTTTGGTGAAGTAATTGTTCCTTCTTCCCCATTTCCTGTATTTCAGACCAGCTGTCCCGCTTGCACATGATTCTGAAGCCTTTCATGTTGAGAAGAATCAAGAAGGATGTGGAAAATGAGTTGTCAGATAAGGTTAGAAAAAGTATTAATCTGGAATGAGTATTTCAATTTTATTGTCATAGGTCTATTCTCTAATCTGGTTTTTGCAAACTTATTTGCCAGTCTGCATACCTGAAATTTGATTGTAAACCTTTCACGGACCTTCAGTTTCTGGCACTGCACCCCAGCAGCCTCATTAGATGTGAGTGTAGCTGAAGAACCCCTAATTAATAAATTTTTCTTCTAGGGAAAACATTTCGTTAACAATTACAAATAAAAAAAATCATTAAGCCTGATTAAGTTGACAGAAATCATTAACTGAAGTGAAGGAGATAGGTAAAGCAATGATTGGGTGATAAACATCTCCAGTTGCCTTTGTGAAGGATTTGGCAGGGATTTGGCTTTCTTTTTTCTTGCTTGTAAAGAGCAAGAAATGCATAGTGGCAACATCATACTCTTCTCTCTTATTAGTGTCTTAATTTCATGTGAATTTTGGCAATACTGGGTGATCTTGTGGTCAAGATGTCCCCAGGTTTTGGAACCACTGGCTGAGAGACATCTACCTTGTTCTGATGGGCTTATTATGTCCAAACTAGAACTTCTTGCAGACTTGTTTTTCTGTGATGCACCTGTAGTTGTCATGAACTCCTGACACCTGTTAAAGATGGCTCTAAATTTGTAGCACTTTAACAGTAGGATAGTAGAACTGAAGTCAGATTTTAAGCTGATCAGCTGCAGATGTGATCTTTTCAGAGCTTCTTAAGAACCTACCTGCTTGCTTAGTTGTGCTGACATACTTTTAAAGGTCTGTCTCCTACATCATTACCTAAGCCTTCCAAAACACGCCTATTGGTTAAGTCCTTTCCAGGTTGGATCCTGAAATACAGATATGAATGCGACTGCCTATATATGTGTTTTTTGAGAAAGTTGTGTTTTGCTTAAGGTACATTACTGCTTTGTGTGTACTGATGGTGCCATCCTCTATCTCAGAGATAGAAAAGGCTAAATCTTCATTACTGTTTTGCAGATTGAAATTCTTATGTACTGCCAGCAGACAAGTCGACAGAAGCTGTTGTACCAAGCTCTGAAAAACAAAATCTCTATTGATGACCTCCTGCAGTCCTCAATGGGCACTACTCAGCAAGCACAGACCACCACTAGTAGTCTCATGAATCTAGTCATGCAGTTCAGGAAGGTAAGGCTATTTTCAATAATAATTTAAAAAAAGTTTTAATCATTCATTAGCACAAAACTAAAATATGGCTTCTAGAAAACACCATATAAAAAAAATTCTGGCATAGCCAAGCAAATTTGCATGCAGTTCAGTTGTGTTTCTGGTGCAGTGTAGCATGATGTTGGGGTAGAAGAGCTTTAGCTAAATTGTTCATCCATCTGCTAACTCATTTGGTTCCAAATTAGTTGTTGAAATCATTCACTTGGGAAGAAGAGGCAATAGCTGTTATGTGAATAGGAAAAGATATGATGCAGTATTCAAATTTGAGTAGGTATACTAAAATAGCTGTGGAATACTAATCAATATTTAGTTTTAGTGATCAGCAGTCGTAGTTGATTTGGGATGTAAATGCTGCATCAGACTAAATTAATTAATTCCAGTGTTTGACATGCTTTCTTTCTTACAGGTGTGCAATCACCCAGAGCTGTTTGAGCGACAAGAAACTTGGTCTCCATTTCACATCTCCCTAAAGCCATACCAGATTTCAAAGTTCATCTACCGTCATGGACAGATCAGGGTCTTTAACCACTCACGGGACAGGCAAGCCTACTTCATTTCCTCTCCAGCCTAGCATATTGAGTATTATTACTTAGACTTATTTTAGCTTTGTCAGTGCTAATTAATCCCTTACCTGATGTACTTAAATGACATTGGCCAAGCGATGCGTTCCTAGTTTTCTTTCATTCATTCAGCTGTTAAGTGTCTGATACCCGATGCTCTTTCTTGGTGGAATCCTGATCATCAAATATCCCTTTGGTGGAATAAGAAAGTCAGGAAAAGGCATTTAGAGTTCTTGCTGATGATGTGTAATAGAATTAAGCTTTAAAAGAATTCTTAAAAAAAACCCAACACCCTGGTTTCCCTTCAGTGAGTTTTCATGTTTAAGAAAGCTATCAGTGTCTGTCTGTTGTGACATGGTATATTGTGAGCATCTACTCGTGCCTTGACAGCTTTTAATGCTTACCGTGGATGAACAGAAGCTGCACGAGTGCAGTTTGCTGTTTTCTCTGACTGTGGCAATTCTTGATTAATTTTGTGTGCCTTCAGTTATGAGAAATGCTCAGGGCAGAGATGAGAAAGCTGTGTCTGAAGATGAGACTAACTGTTCTACAGTGTAAAATGCAGTTCCAGAGCAATGGTGTGTCTCAGTGTCAAATGAACAGTAGTGCATGTGGACTGATGATGTGTTTCTCTTAGTGTCATGCAATTCCAGATATCCAGAGTGCTGAAATACTGACAGTGAAGAACTGAATGGTTACTCTACATTTTCTGCTGGTTGTGTGATTAAACATTGTATGTGTTAACACCTTCTTAGTGATTTTGTTTGGTTTTGTTGCTTTCATTTTCAGGTGGTTACGGGTTTTACTTTCGCCATTTGCACCAGACCACATCCAGCAGTCTCTCTTTCATAGGAAGGGTAGGTTTACAGTCCTGGGAAACAAGTTGGGTTGCACACTTCATGTGATTTTGTAATATTCATGGGGAAGGACTGAGAGGCCAGATCAGTTAGTCCTCAGAGATTATCTGATTAGAACGTGTTAGAATTCTGTTAGCATTTGTACTTGTATATGTATTTCATTTGCTCAATGAGGAAAGGATGGAAGCAGCTGGAAGAATAATCTATGGACAACTTGTTATTTAGTCACTGCTTAATCCTACCACAGTCTCTTGTTCCATTCCTCCTGTCTTGTTTTAATTTGCTTCAAGGGATTAATGCTGCCTTCTTAGTCTAATGTGAATTTTTCACAGATTCAATTTAGAGAAATCTTGGATTCATTTCAGTACGTTCTGTATTGTGTATTAAACTGCCAGCTTATCTTTCAAGTAAAAAGTAGATGAGATGCAAGTAACCCAGGATAGAATCAATGAGCAAAAAACCCACATAAGCTGCTTATATTGACAAATATAATTTATTATTATAGATGATTGAAATTTTTTTTGCTAAAAAGAGCTAACTAGATTGCTCAGCGGCTGGGGTGGGAAAAGCTTTGGGAGAAAAAAGCGAGAGACATGCTGGCTGCATCACTATGATGAAATCTGTTAGCACAGACCCTTCAGCTACGCAAAACCCTTTTCAAGTAAGAAGAAGCAGATACAGGAGTCTGCACTTGTCTGCAACTCTCTAACTTCTCTGTATCTTGCTGATTATTCTGGTTTGTTTTGGTATTCATAATAGGCTTTTTCTTGGGGTCCCTTTTTGGCATACCATAAAAGGAAAATAATTTTGGCAATATAGTTTTTGTATAGAAGTTAAAAAATAAAAATATATTAATGGTGTTGGGGATACACAGTGCACATGGGTGGGCCTGAAAAGCTTTCATCATTAGCAGTGGAACATATCTTTCTGCTCCCCACACTTCACGGTAGTGTATCCATTGTCCTCACCATATCTGTTGCATCCTTATGCACATACTGACATTCCCCCACAATTCCTACATCTCCTTCCAACCCGTCTGACTGGCCAGTGACAGGGAGCATGTTTGGCAGGCATCCTGACGTATGTGTGTTCTGGTCAGACGTCTGGCAGATACGTGTTTGGATTCATGTTTGTGCACGCTGCCTATTGATTCTTAGTAGGCAAAATCAATGTCCGTATTGGCTGCATGGTTTTCTGGCCTAGAACATATTTTTCTGTTTGGTAAATGTCCTTTTCTTGCCCAGACTAGAAAATGAACTGAAACTTGTGAGTCAGGCAATAGCAATTCAGATCAAATTTTCAATATTTCTAAAAGATCTAGGTTAAATTAGTATCTCCTGTTTATTTACCTAGATTTGTCATTTGTCAGAGAATGCGTATCTTGAATTGATGAAGTAAATTTATCTTTTTTAGCTATGAGTGTCTATGAAATGTGTTTGCCTAACTTCAGCATTTCTGTGACATAGGCATCAATGAAGAAAGCTGTTTTTCTTTCCTCCGATTTATTGATGTTTCTCCAGCGGAAATGGCAAACCTCATGAATCAGGGACATTTAGCCAGGTGAGGACAAATTTTTTTTTTTGTAGTGATTAAGGTGATGCTAGAGGCATCTCTCTGTAAACTTGCATTTTCCATGCTTCCTAATATTATCACTTGTCTATCGTTATCTAGTATTATAGCAACTTCTAGACTGTTCCTCCAGGTATAGGGCACCATTATGCAAGGCAACTTTTATGCCTCTGTCAAAACAAAACCTCTGTTACAAAGATTTGACATTGGAAATGCACAACACAAGCAAACTCTTCTCTTGCCCTTTGACTATGTTTGTACTGTAGGTTGCTGGCATTGTCAAGTGCAAAATCCAGACTTTTGAAGGTCGGTTTATTGCAGTGCTTACCAGTCGCACTTGAGCGTATGTTTTAACACACATGGAATAAGCTTGTTCTATGATAGTTGTTCTTCAGCTCTGAGCCATATTGTCTACTTTCCACATGTGCTATTTTTGATGTGGAATGGAACTCCAATGTGTAGGCTTCAGATAATGGATTTTTAGCACAATGAACGGTATTATCTTGGAAAGCGAGGTGACCTGTTTAAGTACTGCAACAGACAGTACTCTGACTGAAGTTAGGTAGCGACTGTAAGAAATTTGAGATTAAAAGCAAGTCTTTATTAATAAATAAAGGTATTTTGCGTGGGGCTTCGTAAGTGTAATATTCTTTTATTGTTGTGGTTATTTTGGACCACTGTTTCTTCTCTGTGTTTCACTAACATAACACAAATTTCTCTTGATCTATCTGAATGATCTTTATGATAAATACTGCATTCACTATGCAGGTTGTTATGAATAATTTATGTATTGAACCATATACAGTCAAGTCAGAGTGAAATTTTAGGTAGTAGTGGCTAACTCAGGCTTGACCCTTTTAAACAAAGTGCTTCAAAGTGTATTCTGATTTAATCATTTAGATTCAGTTAAGCCACCTTAGAAAAAGTGAAAATAAGAGTAATATAATTGGAAGATACCTAGCAAAAAATATTTCCTTTAAGTTGGGGCTGTTCTGAAAAAACATTTGTGTCAAATAGTTATGTTGTAAATATACTCAAGCCTTTCTTTCACAAAGCAGTGAGTAAATGTTATCTACTGTATTTTGTTTCAGATGGTTAGCTCTTTTCCTGTCTCTGAAAGCATCCTACAGGCTCCATCACATGCGCTCCTGGATGGATACTGAAGGGGAGAAACAGCAGGGGTCGTGTTGTCTGAGGAACAGGGATTTCTTGCTTGATGTAAATTTCCCCCTGTCTTTCCCTAACTTGCACAGCTGCACTTTGCTGCAGGTAAGCGAAATTTCTGCGGTGATCACATCACAGTAGCAAATCCTCAGGAGTGAGAAATGATGAAAACCTTTCTACCTTTATAAAACAGAGGAAAACAAACTTGGAAACAGGATGACGTTATTATCTGCTTTGTTAGATACAGTTAATAAAGTTCACAGTGCTGAACAGAGAAATAGTTCGACTGCTGTCTTCCTCCTACGTGGAGATACATTTCAAAACTTGCTATAAAAAATAAATCAGCTCAAAGACTTCTAATTTAAGTCTTAAAAATATTACTGGAGCAACAGAACTAGATTCATGATTTGTCCGGGATGGATTCTATATGTAAACTGGAGAGTTTTGTAATGTTTTTCTACGTTTAATTTTCCTTTTTTTCTGATGAAACCAACTCTTTTCTTCTCAAATTCAACACATTGTTGCAGCAACTGGGGAAAGCAGAGACTTCAGCCTAGCAGTGTTTCGGAGTTGGTGGACAAGCATTTATCAGTGGTGTCTTTCTACTCTGAAACTTGCTTCTGCTCCTGTCTGGGAGACTCTAAATGTGTTCATCTTACTGTGTAACGCAAGGTCATTTTCTCTAATCTTTTGCCTGGGATGTGTGTGTGAAGGTTGTGTCTTTTTGTGACTAGATTGCTGTTGGTTTCCTGAGTTAGGTTACAACTCCATTGATTCGTTTCACTGGGAAATAAGTGCACAAAAGTGCTGGCATAAAGTCAGGAAAACATCTTAGGGCAGTTAGCAGATATGCAGTACAAAAAACTTCTAAAACAGTGAGGTTGTGCCAAATTTCTCTAGGGAATATTGCTTCTGTTCATGAGTGTGGAAGGGGAAAGGAGATAGCCAAAATTCAATTGAATAGCGTGTAGAGGAAGTTGAAATTGAAGACGCAGAAGCAGTAGGAAACCAGCCTTGGGCTTGGTGTCATGTTTTGCAGCGTTAACAGCAAAGCCAACAAAATGAGTCCTAGTTATCAAACAAAGAGCAAGCCAGCTGAGATGTATGCCAGTTAACTCTGACTGTGCTGGTGCATGCTGCGTTGCCATGTCTAGCTTGCTACAATGTCCGTGGATTTGCTTTCAGTTAGTTTGTTTAAGATTTTTGTATGTGGACTGTGCAATGCTTATCTCTGAAAGTACACTGTAGCTCTGTCCTCTTGTTGGTATGGTTAAGGAAAACTTGGATGGAGTCGTAAATGTTTCAGCCTAACAGTAAAGGAGTAGAAGATGGTGTCAGAAGTTGTATGCACTTACAGAAGGTAGCATGCATTTTTAAATATGTAGAAAGAAAATCTGTATTTTTACATAGCCTGTGTACATAGTGTGTATAAATATTAAAATGAAAGTTGTTATATTTTCTTAAAGAGCAGAAAGCGAGTCAACATTAGAGATATTAAATAAGAGACATGAATATTCACATGTACGGTTTAATATTAACAATGAAATGTGAAGCATTTGGATAGGCTACCAACCCACCTGTACCACAACCTGGCAAGACTTAAACGTATAATTTTGTTTCTCCAAGTAATTTCTGTTCTTTGAGAAAGTCATTACTTGTGTCTCTGGGGATCCCAGTGCTGTGACTGCACGTAACTAGTGACTGGTGTAACTCGTACCTTTTACATAGAAAACAGCAAGCTGAGGAGCAAAGTTCATCAGTATGTGCAATACAGCACATTTGTGATAACCCCAGTAAATCTAAAGGAAGTTTAGCCCTACATTTATGACGGATTCTTCAGAACTGTTTTCTAACCTGCATGTTAGACAAATTACCAGCTAAAGTCACTTTAAAATAAGCTATGTTTGCAGAATTTTGTTTGTACAGCTTATGTGTAGAAAAAAAAGAAGGTCAAAACCAAAGGGAGAGGTTGAAAAACAAACTGCTTTTTACATGCCTTTTAGCAGCATGCATCATCATCCTGAGTGAAAATTAATTCACTTTTATCTTAGCCCAAATTTGAGAAACTTTCAATGTAAAATTTCCCAAGGCTTCCTTTAGGGCTTAATAAGATAGTAACATGTAGGGAGTGAGGAGGGGGAGAAACAGAGGAAAAAGGAAATGGTATAAATCTGGAAAGGCTTTTCTTAACTGCTCAGATCAGCATTTCCGAAATGAGACAAACTATGAAAATAGTCAGTAGACAAAAAAACACACTTATTTTTAATAGATCTTACTGAAATTGAGGTAACATCTGTCTAAAGATAGTATGAGTTTCTTCATGTAAACACAGAAATGCCTTGTAGTGTGAGGTCTGTTCATTCCCCTTACTCAGCAGCACCTCTGTGTATGTGTATTAATTTGTATACCTTGATTTGAATTAATATAAAATCTGATCTGTTGAGATGAACCCTTTTCTCCTTTGTTTTCCTAATATTTTTCCTATAAAAAAAATCAGGAGTGTTAATGAGCTTAAGTTGCTGGTAGCAATCATAGAATATACCTTCAAAGACCATCTCATCCAACCCCCCTGCAATGAGCAGGGACATCTTCAACTAGATCAGTTTGACCCGTTCAACCTGACCTTGAATGTTTCCAGGGATGGGGCATCTGCCACCTCTCTGCGCAACCTGTTCCTGTGTTTCATCAACCTCATTGTAAAAAATTTCTTATATCCACTCTGAATCTACCCTCTTCTAGTTCAAAACCATTACCCCGTGTCCTATTGCTATAGGCCCTGCTAAAAAGTCTGTCCCCATCTTTCTTACAAGCCCCCTTTAAGTACTGAAAGGCCACGATAAGGTCTCCGTGGAGCCTTCTCTTCTTCAGGCTGAACAACCCCAACTCTCTCAACCTTTCCTCATAGGAGAGGTGCCCCAGCCTTCTGATCGTCTTTGTGGCCCTTTGGACTCGCTCCAACAGGTCCATGCCCTTCTTACATTGGGGCCCCCAGAGCTGGATGCAGTACTCCAGGTGGGGTCTCTCGAGAGCAGAATAGAGGGGGAGAATCACCTCCCTTGACCTGCTGGCCACGCTTCTTTTGATGCAGCCCAGGGTACGGTTGGCGTTCTGGGCTGCAAGCACACGTTGCTGGTTCATGTCCAGCTTTTCATCAATCACGTGTATTTATGTGCACCTCTGTTTGCAATGTAGGAAGGCCTCTTTGAACACTTACTTTGGATTGCATGGTTGCAGTAGATGTGCACATACTTACTTTTTAACAATCCTCCTCTTGGGTTCTTGGCTTTGTTGTACTAACATATATGATCCATTTCAGGGCCGTGTTCAGTTCTGTAACCTTACCTGGTCCTTTCCATGAATGTGACTGATGGGAAGCTGATTTCTGCTGTCCCTCTTATATCTAGTGTCTGCTCAGTTCATGAATACTTCATGGCTGTCAATGTCAAGGAATTCAGGGAGGGATGTTTCTTAAGTGACCTGCCCATAATTTGTACACGGAAAGCATGGTGCTGAGAATCAGATTAATGCCCATCTACAAGAACTCCTTATAATACTATGTACATACAAAAAGAATATTATTCTCTTATTTCGGATACCTTCTTGGAAGTTTTCCCTTATGTTTCTTCATGGTTACTTCTAATTGGGCTAAAGCCATCTTCGATACTGGCTTCCAAAAGAGAATTAAGTAACAGACTTGCATAGGTTTGGAATTACAGTAAATTAGCTTCCTCTCTGTCCATTTCTTGAACTCTTACTTTCTAGGAAATAATGAATCCCTTTGATGACCGCGCCACAATCAGTATGCCAATGCTTGCTGTCGTAAGACTTACTGGAAACCCCTTGTGACTGCATGCAATGTTTATTCCTCATTGTAAAATCGGCTGTACCCCCAGTATGTGGGCCAGGGGTGGGGAAGACAGAGGCTTTGAGCTAAAGCAGTTGTTGTGAGTTGGTCTAGTAGCCTGCTGTTGCTGAGAGGGAAGTCACTTTTCCCCTCTGACCCTTGCTGTCCTTTAGTTACTCTCAACCACTGAATCCTGCCTCTGCTGATGTGGGCTTGCGCTGTCATATCCCTGTGTGAGCTGATCACAGAAAACTTTCTATTTTCTTAGCTGTTGAATTTGTTCTCTGGTTAGATGTGTAGCTGAATACACTGGTGGAGGGCTGTGACTGGGGTGTGATAAAACTAGCACAAGAAGTAGCACAACTATGCTATGAGAAGGGACTCCCCCTTTTTCGTGCTTTGATGCCACCTTTTCTGGTCCTCAGATGAGTAATCCAGTGTTTGCGTCCACAGCTGTGTACTCCCAGCCCTGCGTTGCCCACTCTACTGTTTTCAGCACACAGCCTGTTTTACCAGGTGGTGAAACAGATCACAAAACTAACTTGGAGTGGAGGGTCAGGGGTTTATTTTCATCTTCATCAGCATCTTAATGAGTACAGACAGCTAGGCTAACAAGAAGGGGCTCTGCAGGGACAGGAGTGAACATGTGAAGCAGTTGTTGCTTAGGCTAGCATTGCTGGTAAAGAATTGCCAGCTGAGTAAGGGCCTGTTTCTGGGATCACTTCACACTATCCAGTGTGGCCCAAGCTTTGCCCTGTGCTTTTTTAGCCCTGCTGAGTGTCAGTGAAAAGCTATTGTCAGCTCTTTCTGCTCTCACCTTTTATATAGAGGAGCAGATGTTCAGTCAGAGAGTGTGAACTTTCTTTTTGCCAGCTCCAGCCCACGACTCACACTGGTAGCTGCTGCAAGACCCACTTACATGCTAGGATTGACTGATTGTATTTCTTAGGTGGGGTTAGCATGTACGTACAGTAAGACTGTTTTTCTCCCTTGTCAGCAGATTCCAAATGATATGTGATAGCCATCTGTGTCTTGCACAGTGCATCTACATCTGGAAACAGAAAGGGCCCAGAACGCATGATCCATAATAGACTACTGCTCTGGATGTTTTCTAGCATTTTCTGACATACATAGGAATGCGTATATCCAGTGTATGACACGATGATACGCAAGATGTCTGCTTCTGTTATGTACCCTGGTGCTTAGAACTTCAAACACTGGGATTTTAGAAAATTGGGAGGCTATGTAGAGTAAAAGTAGCATGCAATTAATTTTGGTGAATTAGTAACTGTAGCACAACAATGCCAAAGCTTTAGATACTGTTTACATTTTACTTAAGTAAACTAGAATTGTCAGGAGGGCACGTTCTGTGATCCTGTGTCGGTGAGAAGTATACCTCTTAATGTTTCTTTTTTGTTGCTCGTTTTCTATAGTATTCAGAATAATGCTCTGCGTACTATAGGAAACAGTTATACATAACAATATGTAACAACTGGTTGCTATGAATATAGAAGAGTCAGAGTAGAAACTAAGTAGCAAAAATGGCTTAATCTATAAGCAGTTTATTTCCTTGTTTGATGGAGATATTTACAATAAAAAAGGAAGTATAATAACTGATGCAAGAGAAGAAAATTTAGTTTTCTGTTCTTTTTCTGCGTAAAGCTAAGCCTCTTCAAAGAGCTCTCTTTTCTTTTAAGTGGAGTATCATCTCAGTGCCCCCACTTTTGGGTCAATATATTTTTCTGTGTCAAATGGACATTAATACACTTGTGGCTAATTCCACGTTTACACGTGGCTGTGTTCATGGGTGTGAGTAACCATGCTAGCACCTTGAAAGTCTTCAGGATAAAATTCAGAGCCATTTTGCACAGGAAAAGAGAAAAGGTTGGGAAAGATGAAAGTCCAAAGATACGAGTCCAGTCTCATTTACAGTCTTAATTTTTTTTCTTTGCCAAATTTCATTTTACCCATGCTTCAGAATAGATGAAGGAGAAGCTAGAAAACAGTTTGATGGTCAGACATACTAGAATATTCCCGTACTTACTTCTTTGTAAAAGCTAAGGTCAAAAGGTTCAAAGAAGAAAGAACTTGGTTTTGGTTCCAGCTGAGCATAAAGGCAAGTATTGATACAAGCTATTCTGATTTAAACCACTTCAGGATTTGAATGTTCTGATAATTACACAAAGATCCTGTACGTTGTCACTGCAGAAGATACGTAGAGTTTCCTTTTTCAAAGAGAAATATTTGGTGCATGTCCTTTGACTGTCTCTCTTGTGGGTGGTTATAAGATTTAAGAGGAGTTTTTCTTTATAGTCATAGTAGTGTCTTAATTTTAATTTTTTTTTCAGAACCTCGTGTTCAGTAGCCACTGTAAAGCAGTTACTGGCTATAGAGATCATGTCATACATCGAAGGAGATCAGCTACCTCATGTGTACGGTGCTGCCAGGTGACTGAGCTGCCATCCTTCCTGTGCATAGCCAGTCCACGGGTAAGTCCAAGTTTAGTTGTAAATTATGTATTTTCTATTGTGTTTTAAATCTTGTTAGAATTATGTCTAAGGAACAGGATGATCTATTAGTTTCTTTCGGTTGGGTAGAACTGTTGTGAGGATATCCTTTTTCTACTATATTCAATAGTGGGGTTTTTTCATAGGGGAAGTGACTGTAATGTGTACCGAAGGGAAAAGGAAAGTTGTAAGATGCACCCAACAGGAGTTATTCTGTGATATGTAGATTTCACTTTCTCCCCTAATACCAAGAGCAGTAAAATTATAGAAGAGATTGTCAAGTAGATTATTCCCCAGTAATCTAAGGGGGAGATGTAGGTATGATATGAACAGAATGGGGTGGTTGTTTGGTCAACTGTGATGACAAAAAGGGTCTGAGGAGCAAAGTGTTTTTGAAACGGATGTTCGTTTTCTCTCTTTGTGTCAGCTTATGCTCCAAAACAGAAACACCAAATTGTGATATATAAGGATTACTTGAGTTGGCCTTTTCTAAATCTTTTGGATGTTAAGTGGTACTGCTTGGGATTGCCCATCAACTATTAACTGAGTTTTGAAATTAGTTTAGCTGAAGCTTCCTGGGCTGACACAAGAGACCTTCATACATGTATGGCTATTGTTTTCATTCCATGTTGTTGGATCTTGACAAAGCTGGACAAAAGGTACTTATATTAGCAGGCTATCCAGATGCTGTATTTTTTAGTTACTGTTAATGTTGTTGCTGTAGGCTTGATCAAATGGGGCTGCATGTGCAATTATACATTGGCATCTGGAGAAGGGAGGATGGCAAGTAAGACTTTGCTTATCACCAACATGCTGCTCCTCGAGCTGAATTCACCTGTACCTGCAGCTCTAGGGGCCAGGAATCCAACTGAATTCTCAGTCATGTATTGCCTCCCAGTCAGGACATATATTACCTGGTTCAAGAACAAGCAGTTATTCTGAGAGTAAATTGTGAAAACCACTTCTTCAGATTCCTTTGATTTGTCGCCCTTTCCACTTGAATCTGCATTGCAGATAAATGTGTTGAATACTTCCTATACATTAGGAAGGGAGGAGAGGGGCTCAGAAGGCTACATGGGAAGGGGAAAAGAAAGAGGAGAGATCATATTTGACATATATTCTGGTGAATACGAGTTGCTTGTTTGGGCTTGGCTGGTGTATAAAAATGATTAAGTGGCAGCATGGATTTTTGTTTCTCGGAATACAAAGACTTGATTTTACGCTTGTTAGAAACTTTTGGCAGGAGTGTAGAAGACCTGAAGCAGCAGAAAAAGCACATATGTTCTCAGAAACTGTAGCCTTCTGTTGTTGTTTGACCTGTGATGAATTTTGGGAAGTTAATGGAGCAAACGATAGAAATAGAAACGTATGTTTATGTAGCAGCTGCCAGGGGTAGTTGTGAGAGGAGGCTTCAGTGTTGTAGTTTTCTTTCTGTGCAGGCAATTTTTCGGAGCACGGTCAGTCCTCTATCACAAAAAAAAAAGTAACTTGGAGTATGGATCTTGTATTCTTGTATTCATTAAGAAGCTCATTAATTTGGTTTAGAGTGCTATTGTTTGGTTTAGTTTAACAGTTCAGTAGATCCCAGTGTGTCAGAGGTGTTGTGGTGAGAAGTGGTTTTGGGCATCTCGCAACATCTGGAAGATTAGCTTTGCATGGAGATAAATGCAGGAAGCATTTTGTGATTACCCTAATTGAACAAAGTTATTGAATTTAAGGTGGCAGTGTGTTCATGTATTCCTGTCACTGTATTTTTTAGATGTATTTCTGAACCACGACTGTTACATTCAATCAGTTTGACAAGAATGTGTTGACATAGGAGGGTTTAGTACCAAGGACTACCCTACCTTTTGCTACAAGTAAAACCACAAAAAAAAAAAGGGAAAAAAACCCTTAAAAAGCTGCACCATGACAAAAAAGAGAGAAGACGCATGAACAAGCTTGAATGGAAGAATTTTTTAATCTGTTTCAGAAATGTGTCATCTTTTCTTCTAAGGCCATGTAAAAGATGCGTACCTCTACCCTAGAAGTATGTGCATACGTTTAAAAAAGTACGGAGCTGACAGTAAAGACAGCCTTACGTCCTCCGATGTCGGTCAGTGTTCCACAGGTGTACTTCCTATGTGGGAAGATTTGTTCTTTTTAATGTAGAAATTGCATTGAGGCACACACAGAGTTTGTCTCCTACTATTATTGAAATATAACTTGCAGAATCTTATGATGTGACTTTATTTTTCTTTTAAAAATCCTAGTGTACAAATCTATTGATTTCAGTAGACAAGCCACATTTCTGTGTCAAAAATTAGTCTCCTGTGTTTTTTGTGTAGTCGATGCTGGTCCTAGGTGTCCTGGAAATAAATAAGACAGGTTGTTTGTGCCAGAAAGATTATTTGTTCCACTCTATCCAGTGGAGAAAGAAACAACTAAGTCTGTACCATAGTTTTAGTGTACATCAGTCTTCCGGCAACGAGACTTGAATTGTGAGCGGTTTTGCCCTCTCCCACAAAAGACAGTCCTATGCTTTGACTGCAGGTGGCGGTACAAGATAGCATCAACTCTAACAATATCTACGAAGTAGTGGGAATGTATACAAAGTCTTACTTAACACAGTCCCTTTGAATTTGCAGTGTTTCATGTGACTGTGTGCATAGACCTATAAACCAATCTGGTTTAAAAATAGCTCTTGGCATCTTCCAAAACAATAGCTTTACCGTTATTGCGAAGATGGCTTTTTTTTATTTTACTTTGATATGTACCATAACTGTGCTTATGAATCTGTTTAAACAATTGATTTGCCCTTGCAAAAAAAGTCTTTCTTTGTGAGATTAACTTCTTCCTATGAGAAGAGCTCCTGTAAAACAGGAGTGGACCACAGGCTCCCACCAGGAAGATCTTGCTCGATACCTTTTACTTTGAGTTAGCTGCTAAATGTTCAGAGAGGAGCAGCCAGCATCTAAGTATCAGACAGTCTGTTCTGAGGTATGGGTTGCTCCCTTCATCTTACAGTTTTTAAAGCACAGTATTTAAAAGTGTTGATATTTAAACTATTTTATTGTTTATTGTTTAGTTAACCCATTAAAATATTTTTATTTGCATGATATGATGCTAGGTATGTTGTTGTCGATATGTAGCGGTTAATGATGTCATGCCAGAGTAAGCTGGAACAAAAAATTCATCCTCCTTCAAATACATAAAAGCTTTTTGACTGCAATACAAAGATAGTTCTTTCACTGCACTTAATGTTTTGATTGTCCCATTATCAAACCATTTCCCACCCTTTCTTGATTCTCCAGAAACTCAGCTGCTTACTGTTCACCATCAAACCCTACAGATTCCCATACCGTTTCTTCCTGTGCAGCTCTGTCTCCTTTTTTAAAATGCAAAAACTTTCACAAGTTTGATTTCTTCTGTGTTCCTTTTCATTTGTTACGTTGCTTTTCATAGTCCCCTAGGTAATGTGTTCATTTTGCACAGTGTTAGGATTCATGATAATGTTTTTAACTTACATGAATCTCTGTGGATGATCTTTTTTTAGTTGTACTTCTGAAATAAAAGCAGCAATGACTGCTAAAGTAGTGATTTGTTTGCTTCCTATATGGGTGAAGAAACCAATAAAGCATTGCAAATTTTAACTTTTCTCTGTTTAAAGCTCATGCTGCAAGGTTATTTGTCTAACATTAATTTTTAGTTTCATTTATAAGTGAGTTTACAGTATGTTTTAAGTCTCTTCATAGTATGCGAAAGTTTCTACTAGCTTTCTTTTGTAAATTAGGTTATAAATAGCTTTTGTAAATGCTTATCCCAGAATGTTGGCCCAAAACAGACTTAGATTCAGAAAAGGTAGGAGGAAGAAGTTGGCCATCTGCATTTTTATTGGAAAGATTCTTGTACTACATAGTGAATTGTTGTATATTTATATTTGAGTGAAAGTGTTGTAATTATTGTATTTGCTTTGGATCATGCAGTTTAACTCTAGGTGAAGTATCTGCCTCCAGTAGTGTAGGCTGTCCTGGCTGTATCATGGCTCAGTTACGCTTTTGTTTTTTATTACTTCAGTATCTTGAAATTATCCCTTACCCTGGTAAGGGACAGATGAGAGAAAGCTATAGATTGTACAAAGGACAATCTTGTCAGCTGGAACGAACACTTTACTTGAGGATCTTGCCATTTGGCATATACCCCGTTGGCTAATGTGGACCTTCCACTCTCTGTCCAGTTCTGGGTGGATGGGGCAGAGCAGGGGGAGTTAAAGTGATGGAGCCATTCCAGAAAAGCTCACATGGTGTGAAATCAAAGTTCCTGTGTTTGCAACACTGGTTTGTCCAGCTGGGTTGTACGTACTGAAGAAGGTAATAGGGCAAGGGATTCACAGAACAGCCAGAAGAAGAAGATCACCCTGTGTTTACTTGCACTGTTTCTGTTCAAATCGGATGTCGAGCCCAAGAAATGTGCTGTTCCAAAACTGGGCCATTTTCCTGTTCGTTTTTTTTCCTTTCTAATTTATGTATCTTCCTAATTCTAAACCATCACATGAATTTCTGGTAAAGATGATATGTAAATCTCATCTCTGCTGGGTAAATACTTGATTGTGAAGGGCAAAAATAAAAAAAAAATAAAATGAAAAAGAAATCTCGGCAAAATGAGAGGTCAGCAGGGATATTATTCTTTTACTCTCAGCTCTGCTATCAGTTGTGTAGCAACTGACATAAGGCATTGTTTATCAAAAGGCAAGTAGTCCATGCCTGGTCTTTTTGCGGTGTGGGGAGATGTTGCGTATTTGCTTATTTTAAACCAGTCTAAGATTGTTTTCCATTTCCACATGTTAGTAATGATTTGACTTTTAAAATTTGATCCTGTGGGAAGGTACCTGAGCTGCGTATTTGGGAATGAGGGGAAATCTGAACAAGAATATTGATTGTTATTTTACTTGTAGGTAACAGCTGTGCCACTGGAGTTCTACTGCAATGACCGAAGTGCAGAATACGAGCGCAGGGCACTAAAGGAAGGAGGAAGTCTTGAAGCAAAGCAGTGTGTACTCAGTGGATCCCCTGAGCTAGCAGCTGAGTGGCTGAAGCAATGCTCCCAGTTCTTCCCAGAGCATCCAGGAGGGCTGCTAGGGATCAGGCCTCAGAACGGCTGGTCTTTTATCAGGATACCAGGTGAGTTTGAGGTTGTCATGGAACAGAGATGAGATAAATAAGGACATCTGCTCCTCAGTAGTAATTATGCTTGGTTGTGGGCTTTTTGAGGGGCAGGGGTAGTTGGTTGGTTTTTGTCCTGAGTGAAAGTTAACCCTGGTATCTTAAAATACAGTGTGATTTCACATCCTCTGTCTGGAGTAAAGCTGTCGATGGATACTGAACAAGTCTAATACAAACTTTTCTAATGCTTACAAACCTCTCTTAGCATGTCTGTTCTCCAAATGACTGTAAAAAGATGTATTTGCTTACTAAAGCACAGTCTACTCTCACAACCAAATACTGTTTTGAGGTTGGAGATGCAAAGATTGCAGGAAAAGTGACAGTTGTACATTGCGTCCTAGTGTGTTGGAAGACCTTTGTATTGACCTAAGAGGTCTTTTGTTGGTTTTCCTAGTGAAAAGATAAACATTACTTGTAGCAGTCTACTATGAGAAGAACGGATTTGGGGACCAAATTTATAGGAAATTGGCCTGGGAAACAAGGCATGAGGGATTTACTGAGTTTCAGTTGGAATAAAGAAGACTTATTCATATTTCCTGGTAAAGTGGGGAAAAAGGTACTAGTGTACTAGTAAAGTAAACATGCTTAATTTTTTCCTAGAATTATACTGAAATAATCTAAGATTTGATAGAATTTCATTGCTCATACTGCGGTGACTTTCATGGGCCAGACGCAGTCTAGCTGTCGGAAGATGGTCTTGAGCAGTGAGCAGAGTTCTGCAGAAAGTACTAGAGATCTGAGAGATAGCCAAGAGGAAAAACAGCTTACACTGCCAGATGCTAAGTTATTCCCAGACCCTTTTGGGTCAAGGATGTTTGGCAGGGGAAGTTAGTACAGTAAAAGGAAAATGGCCTTTTGCTTGCTACAGTCCAGTTTAAGAATGTACTTCATAAGTACTTGGAGTCATATGAAGCACATGTATGTGTACTTATGTCATGGAGAAACCATTTTTCATGAGCTTGCACTATATTAATGTTCAGTGACAGTTGATGATTTTATAGTTTTTTCAGGAATTCATTGAATTGTTCATCAATTTTTTGGAAACAGAAAAATGAATTGCTGTAGCAGAAAGGAGGGAAATAGTGAAGGGATTAATTAAGGTAGAAGGCATAGATAGAGAAATGAAAAGTAGTCGATGTAGATAGAATAGGGAGAGGCCTGCGTTCTCTTGAAAAGACTGCCGTTTTAAGCCAATGACTTTGAGGAGTAAAGATGGGGTACAAGAACCATAAAGGAGTGAGTGAATAGGTGCAAGGTTAGAAAAATTGTTGTCAAAGCACAACAAAGAATTTGTTTGAGAAGTTGAGAAGGTGGTTGGGATGAGCGTGTTACGTGAAGCTGGCTTAATTTAGGAGGTCTTGGAGCTAAGAGTGGATTAAAAAAAAAATTTGTTCCGTACAGCTGTGTTTTAATTAGTAGTAAGGTGACATTCAAACCTAAACTTATTCAAAGGGGAGAGGGCACATACCACAACAGAACAGCTGTGTTTATACACGCAGGAGCAGGCATAGTGCATTGCAGAAAGTGACTGATGTGCTGAAGAAGCGTTTATGAGGCTGAAGTCTAGCAAGTGTCAAGTGCAACAGTAGGTGTGAAGGTCTGTGGTAAATAGGTGAGAAGAAGAAAAGGGGATACCTTTCTCTCCTAACCCTGATCTATCCTCTCCCAGATTCAGCGTTCCCAGTACCCTGGCAGCAGGCTCAGCTGCGATCACTGTGGGAATCTCTTGAGGCTTTTCCTGTTCTTTGAAAGAAAAATGGTCCTGGATTAAATGGCAGGAAGTGTCTGAGTCCTTTTAGCATCGATAAAAAGCACCGGCCCCACTGGCTGTTTACTGTGAGAGCCAGCTAGCTCCTCACTGACCCCATTGTGCCGTGCAGACTGTCGGGAGGGGAACCAGGGGTGTCAACTGGAACCCAGACTTTATCTCTCTTTCCTCTGCTTTTTACATGTCCAGAGGCGCTTTTTCTCGTTCTCCAGAGAGTGGTGAGCCCAGCTACAGTCATCTGCCAGAGCTCCTGACTGGGGTTATTTTGAGTCATAATAATTTGTAACTATTCTTCCCAGGCCATAGGATCCCACTGTATCCCCCTGTAGATAATTTACATCCATATCCCTGCATGGCTGGAGGCAGGGACGTTTTTTTCAGACTGAAAGCCATACAATATGATTTTACGGTTACTTTCTTTTTGGTCTGGTTCTGTTTTCTTGCTTATTTCATACAGTGATGAAGAACCCAAAAATTACATCTTGGGGAGAGTTCTTTGACGTGCAGTCCAGGATCTCTATCTCCTGGCTGGCTTATAATGTTGAAAGTTTCTTTGATGCTATTAAAAAAAAAATAAAATCAGAAATTGTCATTGGAAGTTTTCACCAGTAATTTGCAATTCTACATTTTCCATTTTTAATTTTGAAAATCCCATTTTAAAAAGAGGGAACCTTCTTCCCCAAGGTAAAAGGGAATGAAAAATAGAAGTGAGAGAAACTAGAGGTGGAAGACACTTCCCTCCCCCCCCCCCCCCTTTGGAATAGTTGTGTTTTCTGAAGATGGCATGAATAAAGAATTACATTTTCTGTTACTGCTTTCTGGAAGATGTCCTTGGAAGCGCTAGGTGGCAGACTTTAAGCATGCAAAAATATTTGATCTTGGAAAACACAATGGTATCAAGATATCAGGCTTAGAGATGCCATGTTAAAGTCAAATGGTTTTCTCTTCCAGAGGTGATCAGTCTTCTGTTGTTAGTTCTGTTCTGCTTTCCTAAAAAAAACCCAACAACCAAAACCCAAAACTTTCTCTCCAGTGCAGTCTGCTCTGATGCTGAGATATTGGACAAATGATGAACTGCTAACAAGTTGCTAACTTTTCAGGCTGTAAGACCATCTGCAAATAAGTTCTTTACTTGTAATTTGAATTTTATTGCTATTTAAAAATAGTAACTTACACAATGGAGACCTAAGGAGCCAGCAGCAAAGGACATGCATCATTTCCAGTTACCAAAACATAATTCTACCTATTCATGCCTGTGTGAGAAAAGTAGTAGCGTTTTGCTTTTGGAAACTTTCTAATATGTTAATCTGAGCCAGCTGAGACTGACTTTTGAACAGACCCTGTTTGTTCTCTGTTTCCTGCCAGTCAGATGGCTTTTGGTTAATAATCATATTAGTTTGTCGTGTATATCTAGACTTTTCATGTTGCTTCACTCAATTTAATTCAGTCCGAAATAGCAAGCTGACCAATTAGAGTAAAAGCAGATAGTCATGGCTGAATGGATTTAACAGAAAGAATAACATTTTTTATAAAGAGTAAACATTGCTACTGTGCAGTTTTTGACATACATGTATTTTAAAACAAGATAACCGTAAGTCATTTCCATTTTTACTTAATTGCCTAGGTTCAAAGTTTGGTTTTCCTTAGAAGAATGCATGAAACTATTAACTATTTGTATGTAATTGAGACCAAGTTCTGTTCTAGAGATGAATGTGTCATTATGCAGTATGTTGCACTTAGAACAAATGCCAGCCTGTGCTGTGGTCTTGAGTTTTCCTTACAGTATCTCCTTGGCTTTACTCTCTAGTTGATGGATCGCTAAGGTAGTTGCTAGCGATTCAAGCAATGATGTGGCGCTTGCTCCTGGCAAAGCAACAAGATAACCATCAAAAAGGAGAGCAAATTAGAGAAAAACAATGACTACCTAGATAGGCAGACAAGCAAGAAAGAGCAGAACTCTCTTGTCTTGGATTCTTAGCTAGTGAATTGCAGGAGCATGGCTCTAAAGTTACCAAAGGAGGGAGGGCTCACAGCATTGGCTTATAGTGCAAATAGAATAGTTAATAAGCGATATTGACAACTCACAGTTTTTTGAATTTCAGAAAGCAGATGTTGGCTGCATCTTCTGATGTCCTAATGTAGATTCCACTAATTCCAGCACTAAGTCCATTATTTATATTTAAGCTAAAGGATATTTTTGAAAGAGATCTTGACTGAAACACTAACGTGATGCAGAATCCACCATTTTTCTGGGTAAAAGTGTTGCTGACTATTTTTGCTTCACTATTGAAAGGATAAGAGGGGGAAGCATGCCTTGTTTTTACAGTTTTAACAAATAACTGGATACTGTGCCTTTCTCTGCTAGTGTAAAGTTCTCATCTGTTGTTAAAAAACTTTGTCCAAAAGAAGAACCTTAAGTTCTTCTTAATAGTGCCAATTGCTATTTGAAAAAATTAAATGGATCAAGTTTCTGAACGCCCTGGACACTGCAGGAAAAGTTTTTTAACACACTGAAACCTTGGAGATTTTTCCTGAATGCTTTCTGGTTTTTACAACCTTTCTGAAAAGTGTAGAAAACCTAGGCATGTTATTTCAAAATGATCTTTTGAATTCAGTGTAGTACAACTGAATAGTAGTTTGCTTTTCTTGGCAAACCCCTGGCTGTATGTGCAAGAATCAAATTTAGGTCTCTGTGGTACTTCACTGCACTCGGGTACTCATGGGCTGCGTTGCCTGCCATGCTTTTAAGATCTTTTTAGGAGTGCTGTTGTGTGATCTGTATTCCTCTGTTCCACTAGCATGAACTTGTTTTTAGCTATATTAAAATGCATGGTGCTGAGATGAATTAATTTTTGTATACACCTTCTTGGGTTTTTTTCAATTGGGGTATCATGCGAGACAGTTAACTGCCTTACAGAAAGCTGGATTTTCTTCAGCCCATGAGTTAATTCATTCTGTGCAACACGAAGTATGCAGAAGTGTTACCTGCTAGACACTAGAGAATGGTACCTGCTAGACATGTTGAAAATATTTGGGTTCTGTACTAGCCTGCACCATCTGCAGTTGTCAACTTTCCGTTTTGGCTGTAAACCTAAATTCAGACTTCCCAAAGAATAAGGAATCATCAGTGGCCTTTCCAACAGATAATTTTTTTGGAAGAAAATGTCTCTTCATCCTCTTTCAACAGTCATGTATTGTTTACTGAAGTTTATGTACAGAATGTACAAACAGGAAGATCGCCTTCCTGAAAAATACTTCATGAGCAATGCTGAAATAGGACATGAAGTATAAAATCTGAAGTGACTTAAAAGATCGCAATCTGGAAACATTTCTTAAACAAAACAAACAAAAAAAAAAACCACCAAAAAGCAGAGCGCAGGGAAGAAAAAGAAAAAAAGAAAAGTTAAGGCAGTGCTGTGAAGGGGCTGTTATTTTACAGTGACCTAGAGAACTTCTTCACTTTCTGTGTTGCTAAGGGGTTTGATCTTGAAACTAGATCTGTGGAAGATAAGTCTAAAGCTCAACAGCAGGTAGCAGCAAATGTCCAAAGGACAGCATTTTAACGTGACAAGTGGAGCAAAGACTTCTTCAACTATCAAGGCACGTTGTGGTTGTTGATCTGGTCAGAATGAATCCTTAGATGAGGGAAATGGCTGTCCAAAAAAGGACTGAGTCTATACTCATGAGATCAATCTGTGATTCATATACTCCTGTCCCAGCAAACAAAAGTTATTGTTAGCAGTGTGATTTTAAGTGTCATCCAGAAGGGATGTTGCAGTTTCTTCCATCACAACTCATTACTTTAGGGATTATAATGCAGTTGAAGTGCTAGGAAAGCTCAGAAGTTAACTTGTTCCACGTAGCTGTCTTGGTTTTATTAGTTACCTGCGTTTCTTCCATTTCTTTTTAGACAAAGAGAGTCTGATCACTGACAGTGGAAAACTTCATGCTCTTGATCTACTGTTGACACGGCTGAAATCTCAAGGGCACAGAGTTCTCATCTACTCCCAGATGACACGGATGATTGACTTACTCGAGGTAGGAGAGCTATAGCCTACAGAAGACAAATTCTGAAGATACAGATTTAGCAACCATGTTTTGGAGAAAATACTGTAATTTGATGCAGCAAACCTGACGTAAAATTACTATACTGAAGGATGAGAATGTAAGAGGTGCCATACAAAGTTATACTGAAGGTCCAGCCTAGTGTTATGCTTCCACCAGTGTACAACAGCAAATGGTATGGGGAAAATGTATAAAAATAGTGATACTTCACAATTAGTCCCTCAGTGTCCAGCAGTTTGAAACTCAAGGCCTTTGAGTCAGATGTGCCTTCTGTATATTCACTAATCCTAAATGGATTCTTCTTCCATGAAATTGTTCAGTTGCGTCTTGAGTCTGTAAACTTTTATCATTTGTGCTGCCCTGTGGCAAGGGGTTGCATGGCTTAATTATCCTCTTTTGCTGGTTTCAAACTGCTTCCTCCTGTATTTGTTTGATGCCCATGTGTCTTTTTATTGGAAGGAAGAGGAAGAACAGTGATTAATTTTACATTATGTTGCTTGTAATTTCAAAGACTTTTACTGTTTTCCTCTTGTCATCTCATTCATGTGCAGAAGTTTGGTAGACGTTAATAAGGCATATACAATGGGAAAGAAATTAGGAACTAAGTCATTACTCATTATTTAAATACACTCAGTCTGCTTCAGAAGAAAAAAAGCAAAAACAAAACAGTATTTGATTAGCAACCATGCCTCTAAAGAGACAATATCAGGAGAGCTATTAATTTCGTTTCCTAACGTTTAGAAATAAGTACTTTCATTATTCTGGGCTTCTGTTGAAGACAGCAAATTTTGAGGTTTTGGCTGGATCTGAAAAAAAAAAAAAGGAATATTTTGTGTCACAATGCTTCTGTCCCTTATCAGTGAAGGATTAGTAGTAATAACTTTTATGACTATCTAATTCTGAGTAAGAAAATAGGAGACTTAATGTATGTTAGTTTCAAAGAGGCAATCCTGGTAAAGTTTTCTGATTATGAATACATAGTAGGTGGGAAAATATTTGCATTTGGCAGTATAATTTCAGTACTGCTAAAACATTGAGATCCTGTGATCCTTCAGCTGTTAGTCCTAGGTGTACATGGGCTCCCACAGCAGTGTTTGACTTGGGATCCTGTCTTCTCCACATAAAATGAAGAGAAAAAGTGAGAAGCCCAACTCAGTAGCTGCCTAAATCATGAGTCCTGTATGAGCGGGAGTGCATTTTAAGGTCAGCAGTTAATAGTTCAATAACAAATCACAGGCTGCATTTTGGTTTTGCTGCTGTGAGGAAAAACAGAACTTGCATGGTTGCAATTCTGTATTTTGGCTGTTTGCCCAGCATTGCTTCATATGCCTCTTTTTTGGCAAGCCTTGGACGTGGTGCAGGTTTGTTGACACCCTGCGTTACACTATGAAGCTCATAAAGCTGAGCGTTTAGTGCTTCTGTCTTTTCTGTTAGCATTCCATTTTAAAGGCTTGGGAGCACACCAGTTTGCTATTCCTCCTCCTAAATGCTCAACTCCACTTACTGGGTTTTATTACCCAAATAAGCCACCTACCCAAGTCCTCTGTTTTTCTTTCTCCCCACCCATATAATGGAAGCTGGAGTTAAGCAAGCTAAAATTGTAAGAAAATCCATACAAAAGTTGTGTAGCAGTAGGTATTTATTTTTTTTCCTGACCTAAGATAGCAAAATACATCTCCTCTGCCTACTTGAATATGAAAGAACATAAGATGTCCTATTTCTTTTAACAGTGTTTTGACTGTGTCAGTATAACTGCTATGATATCTTACTAACTTAATCTATGCAGGACAGAGAGCACAAAACACATTGTTTACAAAGTTATAAAACCATGTTTCTTTGATTCAGCTTCAGCTGAGGAACTGCTGCTTAATTCAGACATTATAAAATAGCAGACATAAATACAAAGAAGGAGGAAAATAATTTTCCAGGGATAAAGTATAATTGCAGTACTGTTACGTCATGCAGATGTGTATTTCATACTTTTTAAGATTGTCATGTTTGTTTTTCTCAATGTGATTGCTATATGGAAGAGTAATTAATCATTCATGATTTCAGTAGGAATCACTTTACGTTCATGTGATGAGGGCTCAAATTATATTCTGCATGAAGTAAAATGTCTTAGTTATGTTCTATCAAAAGTTTATTAGTTGTGTTAAAACATAAGAGTACTCAGTTTGGACTATGAAATAACATGAAGGAAAAACATTTCATGGTTTTTGAGAAAGTATCAGTGTCAAAGGCCAGAAGAGCACTGATTTTAGGAGCACTGCATTCTTACCATACTCGAGTCATTGTGTGTTGTTCGTTTCCTGTGTAGGTATTCTGTTACCAGGGCCACTTTCATTATTTTTCCTGGCTTGGTGACCCCCTAGACTAAACAAGATTTGCAGGTGGATTTTTCAAGCAGGTCTAGTATAAGTATCTCTGTAAGAGATTAAAGCCTCCCCATGAGGCTTCCCCCATATTCCCCCACCCCATCACTCCTTGTGGGAGCAAGAAAAACAAGCAGTCATCAAGTGCCTTCCACAATTATAGTAGAGACCAAGGTTTGGGTTTTGTTTGTTTGTGGGGTTTTTTTAATAGCTAAAAATGTGCCATTTCTGCAAGTGATCAAGGCACTAAACTGCTGACAAGTGTAGTATAAGTTGCAATTTTTTTTCCTCTTTTTTCTTCTGAATTGAAAGAGTGTACCGTTAATATTTGGAAAAATACTGGATAAAAACAGTTCACAAAAAAGGATATTTCACGTGAGCACTGTTACACTACTGTGAAGTATCCTTCTTGATCAAAGGAAGGTGGATAGAGGTAGACCAGAACCTTTTAAGCAGTGTTGAAGAGATGATTAGCTTAAGGCTAACGTACTGAGCTAGTTTGTGGGGCGTGGGGAAACAACCCATGATTGACAATATTACAGGTAAAGAATAGCTTATTTTGTAATTTGTGCCTTAGTGCACACATCTAAGGTCTGTGATAAGGATAAATGCACCTGATGGAATGGAAGAAGTTGTTTTCTGTTTGTGCTGAAGTTTGTTTAGAAGAGAGTAACGAAGAGATGGCTAATAGTGAGATGAGGGAAAACTAAATCAAGATGTTAAAAGGTTGAATCATCATAAAGGCAGATAAAGACGGTAACAAAGAAATAGAAGGAAAAGGCCCTCATGATAACAGAAAAAGGTTTGATCAAATCTTGAGAAAAGGTCACATAGTGCCTAATTGACTACTGTGTCTCTCTGGTTTTAGTTGGTGACAGAAACCTGCCATGGAAATGGAATAAATCTATAGTAAATGAGGGGTTAAGTGTCTGTATGGCGAAGTAGCTGTTCTCTGCTTTAAACTTATATTGTTGTACTCTAGAACTCACGCTAGCCATGAGCTCTGTTTTGTAGAGGTAGACCAAGCATGACTTGGGCTGTTTCCATGTTGTTTATTTTATTTTATTTACCTATTTTTCTCTTTCATCTGCCATATATTGAAGTTTCTTTCCAGTACAGCAGTCTTTTTCCCAGGTTCCTTATAGTATGGCAGCTCTTTCACCTTTTCTGCAGTAGTAAGCAGAACAAAAAAGGAGGAGGAGCCCTGAAGGATAGATAGGTGAAAAGAAGAACTGGGCATGACTGTCAGAAGGTTCATGAGAGTGCAAGCACTGCCACGTCTTCTCTCAGCACATCAGTTCTGTGTCTGCTGAACACTGCAGCTTGAACAGGATGAATCCAATAGTTCTTGCTGCTAAAGCACCATCTGTTTCCTTTCTGTCTTCGTTTGCAGTCACAACATCTCAAAAAGACACATGCAGCAGTAGGGTTAAATTTAATGAATGTAACCAGTAGGAGTTGCGTCTCTTCAGCCAAGGATCACATTGTTAAAATATGAGTGGGTATCTCTCCAGAGAAACTCTATGGATATCTGTATAGCCTGAAGATCTTTCTATGTAATTCAGATTTTATTCATAGTTGGCACAGGTATCAGAAAATGCCGACTACCTTGGAGCATGAAAAATGTCTCTCATTGGAAAAATGAGGAACCTACAGCATTCCTGGTTGATGCCATTTGGTTGTGTCCCAGGCAATGGTTTCAGTTCTGCTGCTTGGCACGAGCTGTGGGCTGACACAGCAGTGTAATGTTCAAAGTGTTCTTGTAGGCAGTGAGATTCACAGGCGCTTTACTAGCGAGATAAAGTGTCGACAAACGTTTGGTGTACCATACCGAGTTTTTCAAACCACTAGTCAAATGGTTTAAAATGAACAGCAAGCAGATACAGTTGGTTTGTTAGGAAAGGTTTGCTTATACAGCTCGGGATTTAGTAAAAATTTAGACTTTGTGAAAGCAAAATTCGTATTTTAGTGATTTTTATTTACCTATTTATTTATAAGAAAAGAGCATGTCCCATAACATTGTCTGCAATGCAGCAAATGCATCCCCAACTCTGGACTGACATTGTCATTTATGTCTTATATGAAATGCAGAAACTGACACTTGATTGAGTAGCTTTAATTTCTGAATTTCTATTATTTTAAAGTATTGCTTACATAAAATTGCTTGTAGCACATTTGTTGGTGGCATTTAAGGATTTTTTTTAAATTTTTTTTTTTTCAAGTACCATTTCTGCTTGTATTGTTTCTTCTGGAAAAATCAAGTCTGAATGGTTTCAAGAGCAAATATATTTTTCTGATATGTGTTCTTTGCAGGAATACATGGTTTATAGGAAACATACCTACATGAGATTGGACGGTTCTTCAAAAATTTCTGAACGAAGGGACATGGTAGCAGATTTTCAGAACAGGTAATGTATTTTGCATGGTGTTTCTAGGTGGTAAATTGTGTGTACATAGAGAGTTGCTATAAGATGTAATGGAAATAAATTAAATTTGCACTTAAATTATCTTTCCTGATATCAAGTGGACCTCATTTATCTGGAACAGTTTCTAGGTGGTTTCCTGACCAGGAGTCACTGATGTTGATATTGAAACCAGTTGTATTTAGGAATTTGTCATCTGTGAAACAGTCTTGGAAGCAATTTTAGTGTACCCACCAATTGTGCTTCTTACCGTTCTAAATACGCTATTGCTTATAAAGAAGCTCAGTAGAAAGCCAGCAAATGTTTGTTCATTATTATATGCTCTGACAATTGACACTGTGAAGATGAGGCTGAAAATCTTGCATATGCTAGAGCTTTGAAAGTGACCTAGTTTTCTGCAAAACAAACTATTTAAACAGGTTTTATTAAGAAGCATTAAACTAATATACAGGTGGTAAAATGGGGATTTGATTAGATAGTAAGATATGCTAACTCTTTTTCATTTAGTAAAACAAAATGGATTCTTACAATTTTTATGAGTACATCAGAAAAGAAGAGTATGTAATCATCTTATTATAAGTTAATATATTTTATTATAACTTTGTCTCCACTAGGGTGCATTATTTATAATGATTGAATTTATGGTTATTAAGTTTCCTTTTATCCATGAGATATGGCTTGGTAGGATGTCATTTTCGTATGGCGTTTTACAGTAATGTTACCCTTCCTGGGTGTTAGTTTGTAAGGTCACTTTCCTTTTTCAGAGGAGTTAGGTTCATAGATTGTTGTTTATTGCGGGGCGAAAGCAGCATTCTAGAATAGAAAAATATTCCTTGTGTTAGCGGTCCCAAGGTATCATAGCTGAAGATAAGAGAAGAAGCCATATACAGCCTTTCAGGCCACTGGTTCGTGAGACTTAAAGACCTGAAGGAGTGTGTTGCAATGATGAGTCTTCTAGTTAACTTCTCAGAGCAATAAAACTTGAAAAGAATGTGTGCCAAACACCTGAAATAAGTGAGAACACCATGCAGTACCTTTCTGCCTGTTTCCACGTGTCAGAAACAGGTTCCTTGCAGGTTATGACGTCCTCCTGGAATCCTGACTCTTCTTCCTGTAAGGTCCTTTAACCAAAAGAAGTGAAGAAATTTGGTTTTATTAATGAACAGAATTTGATTTTATTAATGAACAGAGCAACTGAAGAAAAATAATCATTTCGCCAGGAAATCCCTTTGAGATATGGGTCAGCCAGTCTAAACAAGAATTCCTATTAAAATGTTAGTTGAATTCCTCTTATACATGATTTACTTATGAGAAACGTTTCCAGGAAAAAAAAGCCTGAGACTAAACTATCCTGCAGGATATCCTAACAAGGTGCTGAAAATATATGGCTATGGAATGATAATTTGTTCCTGTAGTATGTGGCACTGTCCATTTTCTTTCCTTCCCATATGGCATTTCCAGAAGCATTTCACAGCTGGATGTTCAGGTTACTGTCTATATGCACGCTCCACTACTGTTACAAGAGAGAAAAGATTTCCTGGCCAAGGGTTGCCTACATTGCTAACAGGCACCTGCTGACTCCTTTGGCTTTGTACCTGCAAGATGAAGTTTAGAGATTGACAGCACAGCTTCAGTTCTTCCCAGCTGTCCATAGCTCAGGGATGGATTTTTGTACTCCTAGATTTTGGACTGCCAGAAACCTTTCTAATTTTAGAGTTCTTGGTGCTTTTTTTTGGTGTATGTTAATTCATAGTTTTCAGAACGATTTCTGTTGTCTATTGGTAGTTTCTTTAGGTGGGGTGGGGGGAAATCTTACCTTGGACCAGAACGGGTTCTTGTGAGAGTCTGGATTTTATGATACAGCCTTGCCAGGTACTTGTGAATGTCTTGATGTTTGAGTCCTGAGAAAATAGTTCTACTTGACCTTCAAGGATATAGAGAAAAAAAAGCTTAGTTTTTTACATTTGTTGAGTTGTATTAGCATATGCGTAATAGCATGCAATACACCCACACTCCCTCCAGGAAAGGCAAGAAGGACCCTTTAGATTTGATGAGTGGACTTCCAAGGACAGACTGCCTACACATAGTTAATCAAGAAGGAAATGTCCTGTGCTGCTCATTCAGCAAGAGTTTCTGGTGTGTTACTAATTTTTTCATGCACTAGTGTACGGACAGTGTGGTGCCGAAAGGACGTGGCATTGCAGAGTGCTGTCTTTTAAGCAGAGGGCCTTGCTCTGTCACTGTCAAAGTACAGTATGTCAGCCTCTTTGGAGCCCTTACAGGTAATGTCTGCTTTGTTTGCATCAACCTGTTTGCAGATCTGTATGGTGATAATGCTTTTAAATACTGCTGACCCCCCCAGCAGCACCAGTGAGGTTCACAACCTTAGCAGAAATCCTGGTTTTGCCGTTACCACTTGAGTTTCCATCAGTACTTGGTCATCCTGTGTACAGACCTGTCTCCTTTGTCTTCTGTGTGCTCAGCATTAGAACTGCCATTGAATCTCGACAACTTTTGTCTGACTCCTCAGATTGTAGCTAGGGCTTAATGCACTGCTACTTGTCTAGCGTGCCCCACCTTCCTCAATTACATAAAGGATTATTAGGCTTAGAGGATTATTCCAAGTCAGGTGTTGGGATGCTTCATCTCTCTTTCAGCAGCCAGCATCACTAAATCTGGTGTCAGCAAGTCTAACCCTTGGGGCTTGTATAACTGTATTAGGGTTTGTGAATCTCCCAAGGAGGTGTTCAGACATGGCCTTCCTGAAGTGCGTTGTGGAATGACCATCCATATTCTAGTAGGGCCTTCTATCTGGAGGGACACGTTCACGAAAGGCAACTTGTTTGTCATCGACTTTTATGCTGTCTGAGGAATCCCATGGAATGTAAATGTAATACAGTTACCACAAACTACAAATGCTCCAAGGTGGGAAGGACAGCATGTGTGCAGTAATAATGGAGTTCACTTTCAGACAGTGTGTTTCAAAGAACTTGAAATGAATGCTTTTGTGCAGTATCTGATCATTAGTGCTGCCTACGTAGTCATCCTTGAAACATTTTATGGTCAATCACAGCTGAATTGTTATGTGACTCTTGAGATGAATCAGTTTATCCTCATTTACAGGTAAGTGGACAAAAGAGATTAGAACTTTTAATTTGAATCAGTGACACAATTAGGACTTGAATTGAAAAGTTCTTAGACTGAAGGACTTCTGTTTGTGCTGGTGGACCCTTGTCCTTTTCTAATGTACCTCTATAATTGCCAGCTTGTTTTTATATTAAGATTATTCTTCTTCACCCTCCCCTCCCCCCTGAGTTTTTTGTTCTGTTCAAAGCACAAAATTTAGAACAAAACTTGGATTTATGCAGTTTCAACATTTATTTTTCTTTCTTTATGAATTGACCATTATTAAGGCAAGATTTTCTTTAACATCAATCAGTTCTGTGAAACAATAAATTGTTCTTTGTCCATATGAAATCTGAATTTCCAATGTGGGTGAGATAAACAAACCCTGGTTTGTTTTGGTAGCGATTAATAAGCTGCTATTGCAAATCCAATGTTTGTGTGTTCCAGCAGTCCTGATCTGTAGATTAACTTCTCTCACTCATTCATATGTGGTTTTTTTTTCCTTGACCATGAACTGCACAAAATGTTCTGAAGCATTCAAGTGATAGAAATAGCCCTGATCACTTTATATAGGTCAAAAAAATTTATATCTGTAGTTATTTCTTGTTCATCATGCACAAAATAAGGGGGTTTTAATCTTTTTCTCTACAGGAATGATATTTTTGTGTTCCTGTTAAGCACAAGAGCTGGAGGCTTGGGCATTAACCTTACAGCTGCAGATACGGTAGGTGAAGTTCGGTAAAGTAATACAGAATAAAAAAATCATCTTATTGATGTATATATTTATTTGCTTTTCCTGCCTCATCTGCCTCCAGCCACCATTTTCCCCAAGGTGCTCATCTCCTGCCTTCCAGCCTCATGATTTATGTAGGAAAAATGGTCTTTCTGTGTGAATGTTGGCACTCTTTTAGCCATGCCAATCAATATTTTTTTTAGTACCACCATTCACATCATGAAATTGCATAACCTTGTTTACTTTGCTCATGTTTACAATGCAGTACTATCTTGATGATAAAGTTGTAGAACATTGGACACTTGGTACACAGTTTTTGGTTGCAGTTGGAAATATCTTCCTTCTCCCCACATACTTCAGTACCGGAGTCTAGAAAGGAGTTAGATGACTGTCGGGGTCTACAGGTGCAAATGCCACTTTCATACAGTGAATGCTGTTTCATGTATGACTGTTTGCTCTTAAGGTTCAGCAGCAAAGGAATCAGTAGAACAGGTATCGGTTACCCTTTTTTTTGGGCACAGAAGAATGAAGCAGTGCCTCTAAAAGTACAAAGTCATTTGTAGTTGAGTATCGGCTAGTCAGGAAGGATACATTTCTTCCCCCCTACTCACCCAAGGTATAAAGGCACTGGTTTAGATGAATTGCAAGGATTTGCACTCCGGAGCAGCTGGCACTATTTATTAGGGAAGGAATACTGATCTTCATGAATCATTTATCTCTTCAATAACAGCTATTCTTGTGCTTCTAGCCCAATACCTTGTGTGCGTGCAGATTTGACCCCAGGACAGACTGTAGTCACTTAGCCACACAAAACCAAAAATCTCTGAATCAAAAATGTTACGTAATTCTTTTTTTTTTTTTTCTTAAATACCCTATCGTATCTTGCTGCCACTTGCAAGAAATGGGAAGAAAGCAAAAATCTCTAGGATTTTCAGGGTTTCAAAGTTCTCTCAATTGAAGTTTCAGCAGAGGAAATAGATGGAAGCATAGACATGCACCTGCAAGGTCCTTGCACAAGCATTTTTAGTTCTGTGTTTTTGTAACTTTCTGAATATTTTACCTTGCTCTCTATAAGGCTTTTTTAAAATGTTTTTGTTTTGTATGCTTACTGTGCATAAAGTGGTGTTGGAATGATAGGGCAATATGAATGTTATGTGGCATTTCATTTTTTTGTAGTAAAAGCATTGGAAGTGTTAGACTAGATTAGACTTCATCCAGGTTTGAAAGAAAAAAAAATTGGAGTATCACTTTTCATGTGAAATTCTAATTTGATGGGCTTTTTCTTCTTAAGGTAAGTAACACTAAAATGGGTTTGTGATGTGGTTAGCCTATAACTAATTACATGGCAGTGATTTAATTAGGAATTTTGTACCTCCAAAGCACATTTGTTGAAGAAGATATAAAAGACATTCTGTGGAAGTTGAAACATTCACAGCGTCAATTAGTTTGAATTCATCTGAAATGCAATAGGATTGGGCAAAGCTAAGTTAATACAGCCTGCAGTGGGGCTGTAATTCTGTGGGGCGTATAGCAGAACTTTTATTCTTATCAATATATTGGATTTTTGCTTGTTTAATCACCAGGTGCTCTAAGTGTATGATTTTATTTAATCCTTCCTGTTCTGGTGTTCTTTTGCAGGTGATTTTCTATGACAGTGATTGGAACCCAACAGTAGACCAGCAAGCCATGGACCGGGCACACAGGCTGGGTCAGACAAAACAAGTCACCGTGTACCGGTTGATCTGTAAAGGCACCATTGAGGAGCGCATCTTACAAAGGGCTAAGGAAAAGAGTGAGGTAGGAATAAAGAAATCATGTGGAACAAGAAGCGGTATCAGAAAACACATACCAAAATGAGTAAAGAAACAGAAAAAGTATCTGCAGGGAGAGAGAAGAGAAGCCAAAAGGGAGTGTCTTTGACTAAATAAAAAAATCTGTGTCCCTAACACAGCAGCATTACAGCTGCAGTATATGAACTAGGAAGAAGCTAATTATTTACACTATGACTTCATGAAAACTGTTTCTTATGATGCTGTGGAATCTCAGTGGATCTACTCAGTTCTCAGTGGAACTACTGAGGTTTCTTTAAGACTGGAGCTTCTGTTTTTGCTGTGTCAGGGCTACTGATTCCTCCCAGGTTATACTGTTATACCATAGCTGGATGTTTGGGTTTTTTTGAAAGAAATTTGGAAGGTAATCGTGTGAAAATTATTTGAGGTATGAGGCTTGCCAGAAGATCTCAGTGTCCTGCAGCATCAAGCAGTAAGTCTATTAGAAACTTCAAACCTCGTGACGCTTTATTGGCTAGGAAAAAATTAAGCAGATTCACGTTATTTGGTAGCAGTAGCTATACTATATAAAACATTCATATGTTTTGTGTACTCGGGGTTTCTTTTAGCTTTTGTCTTAATCAGGTGCTCATCATGGTGCTGCAGCAACTGAAGCATCTCCACTGAATGCATTCACGTTTCCGTTGTTGAAACTTACCCGTCTTCTCTAGGATACTGCACTAGAGTCACCTGATAATCAACTTAAAAATAAAGTGTAGTCTTTTTGATGGTGATCCAAATCATCGAAATTGGCTTATGATAAAGCTTGTTCTCTTTTCCTAAGTTACAATCTTTTGGGGTTTTTTTTTTGGTTTTTTTTTTTAGTATAGTTGCAGTCATTGAGGTTGAATTAATTGCTTAAACTGAGACGCCAACTCAATGTTAAGATTTAGTTTTCAGTCAAGGAAACTAAAAATGTTATGCCCTTTAAGAATGTGATCTGCATGATTCTCTGTGCAGATTACTTGAAAAATTGGACTGACGGAAGTACTGCTGTATTTTTTCTTCTTGTTCAGCAGTATATTAATACTATTATAATTTCATGTTTATTACATGGTGCTGTAGAAGCACAACGTTGTGCGAGGGCTGGCAATTTCCTGCTTTCTAGCTCGGTTGTTTCTCGTATTTTATACTTTATTAAAAGCTTCCCTGAAATTTTCCTACTACCTTTGGTATGATAGAGAAGTCAATTCTGACTTGGGCAGATGCACTGGCATCTTTTTTTGGCTGGCTTTCAGTGCAGGGTAGCGAGAATGGTTCATGGCTGCTTTGAGTAATTTTTCCCTTTTTTCTCTCTTTGTTTTATTCCTTCTAGATCCAACGAATGGTGATTTCAGGTGGCAATTTCAAACCTGACACCTTGAAGCCAAAAGAGGTGGTCAGCCTTCTGCTGGATGATGAGGAACTAGAAAAGAAACGTATGTGAAATCCGTGTTGCAGCATTTTCCCCATCTTCCACTTCATTAGCTTATGAAATCTGTGTTTTTATCTCTACAAACACATGTATTGCTGATAACAACTTCTGTTTCCTGGCTCTTTTTGTATTGCCAACTCTTGTTAGTACAAGCTGGTTTCATATCACTGCTGAGCTGAGAGATGAAGTTGTGTGAGAGACAGGATGATGTGATAAAGTTTTTATTGGCACTCATTCAGAATCATTGCATTGTTCCTGAATGACAAAGCTTTGACAAGAATTATGTAGGTCATGACAAGAGAAGTTTTAGTAAAAATGCTATATTTTGTCATACTTTTGAAGTTATATTAGAGGTATATGCTTTTATGTTGCTTGACAGAAGAATTTCACTGTAAGGCTTTTTAGTAATTTGAGTACAAATAGTTTGAATACAGTAGTGTTTTCAATGGTGTTTTAGTTTTAATGCAGCTGACTTTTCTTCACAGTTCTGTTAGAACTAGAGTTTCTTGTAAGATTCACAGAAAAGGATATGAAATACCTTTCCAGTGGTGACAACTTCGTATTTCTTTTCTGACAGTGCGTCAGCGTCAAGAAGAGAAGCGTCAGCAAGAAGAAACAAATCGTGTGAAGGAACGTAAACGTAAAAGGGAAAAATATGCTGAAAAGGTACTCGAATGCAAATGGTAGAGCCAGAAGAGCTTCAAACTTACTATTAAGTGGTGTGGAAACATTTTATGCAAAGGCAGTCTCATAAGTAAAGCCTTCTTCCCTTCACCATTGAACATCAATCTGTGGCACTTCCTTACACAGAAGAGGGATATTACAAAATATGTGATGCATAGTTATCTGAATTTTAATATCATTAGCAACTTCAAAAGTAAGGAAGTACTGCGTGCCCAAATAACACTGTAGATCACCAGTAGTCTACAGACAACAATTTATGGACTCATGCTTGAAAAAACAAAACAATCAACTGATCATTCTGTGGCATATAAAGTGAGGACTTAATCAAGAGTTTGTTCTGCAAGGACAAAAAGGGAATGTAAATGAAGCACCAAACACAGATAAAACCCATATAGCTATGTGGCTTCTGTGGAACAAGGGAAGATCAGTTTGTTTAAAAAAGATCATTAAAACTAGTTTATGAAAATTCCGAATTTTTGAGACAGGGAGGCTTTGCATTAATTAATTGGAATTTTGTGTCACTGTAAAGAATTTCAGGCTCCCCTCAGAAGGTAATGGAAATCAGAGTACTTCTGTAAGAGTAATTCTCCATCATTCCAGCTAATTTAGGAGGAAAAAAAACCCAACAAATACTACTTAAATCCAAAGAAGGAGCCTTTAGGAGATCTGTTACTGTGTCATTCAGAAACTTGTTTTGGGTAATTCTGGACATGGTGTGCTTTGAGTTATAATACTGCATTAGATGTGGAGATTTTGGGTTGTTTATTCCTTTTCTTCTGTTTTATTGTCTTTTTATTTCTGGTATTGTTTTATTTATTTCAGAAGAAGAAGGAAGATGAATTGGATGGGAAGAGAAAGAAAGAGGGCATGAACCTTGTGATCCCGTTTGTTCCCTCAGCTGATAATTCCAACCTGTCTGCTGATGGGGATGACTCCTTCATTAGTGTAGACTCTGCCATGCCCAGCCCTTTCAGTGAGGTAAGACACTCTACTGCTTTTAACTATATACTATTTCAGTTGTGGCCTTACAGCCTTACATTCTGTAGGATTCTTGCTTTCTGTTATTTTAGCTAGTGTTGAACTTGAAGTATGTGGGGAAGTGAGATGTCTTAAAGGTGAACCATGGAAATGAAAATAATTTATTGAAACATAACAGCTGGTAATAAGCTGCCTTACAGCTCCTGATGTTATTTGACATTCCATTGTTCCCCTCTTCACTTGCTCTCTGCCTCCCTTTCCTTACAGTGAGTTCGTGTCCTGACGCTTCTCCCTTTAAGCCCCTGAAATTTTCCCATTCCTGCCTGCAGTCCCACTTCCTTTCTTCCTGCTTTCTTCTCCCTTATTCCTGTTTTTGTCATGCTCACACTTATAACCGTGTGCCACATTCTATACCAATACGTTCCATAGCAAGAACAGTCTCTTTGTGCAGTTGAACCAAAGTATCCCTCAAATAGCCCCTTGATGGTCAGTTTCTTCCTTGCTAGTCTAATCTACATCTCCGTATTTGCTTCCTTCTTTGCTTCTGATTCTAAATTAGTGTGGTTTTTTCTCTGGAATTAAAATTTTAAATGCTCAGTGGCATACACCTTATTTTCCTTCATCTTTTTGTAAAGAATTGCAAATTGGTTTCGGCAGCAAATATATTTTGTTCTATACTGTGTTGATGAAGATTCCTATGTTGTATCATTCCCATGTTGACCAAGATTTTTATTAGCAGTAGTAGTAGGTTAAGAATCCTATTGCTTTCTGTCTTGCAATTGAAGATGCACAGTTTAACAGCAGTTTTCTTAAATCTCTGCTGAGACCATTAGTCTCCCAACTTAACATCTATTTTCATGAATTGAAATCAAGTAGCTCCTGGAGCTCTTTACTGCTGCTCAGCATGTAAATAGAGGGTGTGGTGTGATTAGGCACATTATGTATCATGCTGCTAGTCTCCCATAGAGAAAGTGAGAGAGAACAGGACAAGTAACAGTTAATTGCCTGTGATTGTGTGTCATTTAAAGATCTTATTATGTTTGTACCCTTCCCTTTCTTAACCTGAGAAGCTAACGGCTTTGTTCTCTGTCATGTTTAGATATCCATCAGCAGTGAACTACATATGGGCTCTATCCCTCCCGATGAGAGCAGTAGCGATATGCTTGTGATTGTGGATGATCCAGCTTCTTCAGCACCTCAGTCAAGGGCAACAAACTCTCCTGCTTCCATTACTGGCTCAGTTTCAGATACCATGAATGGTCAGTACTTTTGCCTTGACTTACTAACGTTTGTTAAACATTGACTTTGTATGGGTAGGCGATGCATTTTCTGCATTTTAACCAGAGTATAGGCATGGTTGGCAAGATTTGGGGCAAAAGTTGCCTTTTCATTGAGCAATTAATTCTGGCTTGATAGGAAGTCTGTTTATAGTCTCTCATTCACCCCACTTTCATCTTTTTTGTGTTAGTTACTCCGAAAAGTTTTGTCCTTCGTTCCTTTGTTATAGAGGGTGCCCCTTCCATGATGTGCATATTGCCAAATTACAGGCAACCACAGAACTACTAATCTCTAAGCTTTTCCTTGCTGTTGGGTTAATAATCAGTTCTCCATTTCCAGTGGGTGATTTGAGCAGCTGTAATTTTTAAATAATTGCGAACGTTTTTAAATACCATAGTTTTCTTCACTGAAATAAGTAGAAACATAGTTCTTGACAAGTTTCTTTAGAAGCAGCAAAGTGAAAAAACTTTCTATCTATCTCCAAGTAAGAAAATGCTTCATCCTGAAGTAGAACGCAAAATCCTCTACCTATTTGTGGAGGATTTGTGGATTGGATTCATAATAATAATGACAAGTAGTTTGAGATAATAAGATGTGGTTAATGAAGAGTGAAGTTCTGTATGCCTAATTTCTTTTGGTGGGATCTCTGCTTGCTAACGGTGTCCATATTAATGTAAATGAAAAGTATCAGTTAATAGGAACAGTATTAGTATAAATGGTAGGTAGCTATGCATTCATTTGTGAGTCATCTGAAATACTATAGCAGTTATTGTTTTAACATTCTTTTTTGTTCAGGTGTGTCAATGCAAGATACACCTCTCACTGGGAGAGGCCAGTCAGGTCGAAGCCGAGGTCGTCCTAAAGGTTCGGGCAGTGGATCAAAAGGCGGCACTGGGAAAGGCAGAAGCCGGAAATCAATAGCGGGAAGCGCAGCTGCAATGGCAGGTGCCAAAGCAGGGGCAGCGGCAGCCTCTGCAGCAGCATACGCAGCGTACGGGTACAACGTCTCTAAAGGTAGGTGGGGAGGGGGAGGCAGCAGGCTACCCACAGCAGAATCAGCCACATAAGTTTATGTGATTGTTGTTTACAGCCTGTCAGAAAAATAGATAAAAAGAGTTTTATTATTGGTATTGCTTGACCATTATATTCTGAGATCCAGGCGATACACAATGTGACATGGTGATGGTGTGAGGGGATAGACAGTGTCACTGCAGATGTCCTTGAGAGGCTGGTGCTGCAGAAGTTTCATCTGCCCTTTGAATTATTTCACACCAAATATTTTTCCTCTTGCTTTTTATTTTGGTGTCCAGACAAATCAGATAGTGTTGTTTATCTCATGGCTGTGGCTGTGGCTTTCCTGCATTGCTGTCACATTGAAGTTTATAGCATCAGGTCCCAAAATCTGCTAAACTGATGGTGATGGAGCTTCAGCTTTACACCAGCTGCAGGTGTCCCACCGTATAACTGGAAGATGTTTTGTATCTTAGTGACACCCGTCTTCATTAAACTCTCATAAATCATGAATAAATGGTGGTCTTAGGACTGATTGTTAGTATATTGTTTGAAGAGCCACAAGTGGAATAACATTCTCACTTGGAATTTGATTCTCTTTTCCATTGCTAGGCATGTCTGCAAGTAGCCCACTACAAACAGCAATTATTCGGCCTTCTGGACTTGCAGATTTTGGACCTTCAAGCGCCTCCTCTCCCTTGAGCTCCCCTTTGAGCAAAGGAAACAGTGTTTGTGGGACCCCCAAAAGCTTAAACCTGACCAGCAGTCTCATATCAGAAACTCCAATTCGGAAGCAAAGCAAAAGTGCCCACACCTCAGGTGGTCGGTAGTAATTTTGAACCCCCAAAGCTTGTCTGAACTGCATTGGCTTTCAGAGTAGACTACCCTGCCAGTTGAAGGCATGCAAACGAATGCCTCGTTGCTGTCCAGCCAGTGTGTGAAAATAAAGATCAAAGCACAATGGGAGCGGGTGGTTTACATGAGCACTTTGATTATGTGTATTCCAAAAAACTATCTTTGCAGACACTGCGAGAAGGAGGGAAGGGAGTCTGGGGTAACTGGTAGAGTGTCAGCTGGTGTTATATTGACGCATCTGATCAAGATTACCAAGAAAGCATCCGGCTACTCCATGCAATATCCTGCAGCTGTGTGTGCATGACGTCACACCAATATGCTTTCTCTCTTGTAGCTTGAGGTGGAACCCAGCGTTAGTTTTATCCTATGAAATCAGTATCTGAACCCCAAGAGTACCCTGTAGAGTCAGAAGACATTTCTGTGCTGGCAGCTGGTCAGTGTACACGCAGTGGTAGTTGGGGGCTAAGCTGAAGATGTTGTGTGATCAAAACAAAAAAATCCTGGATTCTTCCAGTGTGGGCCTCTGGGTTCTTTAAGGGTCTGAAATGCAAAGGAAGGTGTCTCAGGTGGCTTCCAGGGAGTGGATTCTTTTCAGCACTATCTGTCAGGAAGAGGTTCAGAGCTGCAGCGCAGAGCGAGCGCTGGCGGGCCCAGTGAGGGCAGCAGCACTGCCTCCGTTTCACACAGTGGAGGAAACCACCAGACAGGGGTTTAGTTTGTATTTTAGAGTTCTCATCAGTACGAATGCTCACTGTTTTCAGAATTATTTTCTCACCTTTGAGGTGTGCAGAACTCTTAAAAGCTTAGAAACAAAATAAGGCCCTGTTTGTACAAACCTCAAGAAGAGGGAAAGGTGAAGTGGCGAGGAAGAGTTTGCTGCTGCTCCTCTCACTGTGCCCTCGCGGAGCGTGGTTCTGCAGCTTGCAGGGCTGTGAGGGGAGCAACAAAAAACAGTCCTGAGAGAGAGGCAACTGTGCCATTCCCCCTTCCAGCCAAATCCTAGGTAAAAATTGTCTCGTATCCCAGCTATCCATTGACTGTTCTTCCAGTGTGTTTTCCCTTCATCTTTGTGATCACCACACATACTAGCTTGGTTGAGTTCACTGCGGTGTGCGGGTACCGGTAGCCGTGTCCCATAAGGCTGATGATAGAAGGCAGCGCTGCCAGTGCCCATCTGTGTTCTCATTCTCTGGTTGCTCCTTCCTTGTTCTCAATGCACAACTCCCCACCCCCCGCCCCTCCCCGTAGCCCCTTGCTTTGCTGTAAGCGTTGTCTGCGTTGCACTGAGATTTAGGTGTGGGGCAGTTCTTCTGTCTGACACATTGAATTAAAAAGCTGTTCTGCCGGGGCACTTTCATACCTTGAGAGAGAAGCAAGTTGAGTTGCAGGCCTAGGCTGTGACAGTGGAAGATGACTTTTTTTTATTATTATAATTTTTTTTCCAACCCCAAATCCTTTGCCTGGCGTCCTACAGTGTGGAGCGAGTGCTTCCTGTTGGCTCTGCCTCTAATTTGCACACCTGAAAATAGCAGAACTGAGCTTAGTTAGATTGATTTTTAAACAGATTTGCAGGGGATAATTGAGGGGGAGGTGGTGTTTAATTAACTCATGAAGACTTCCCCCTTCCCCTTCTATTCACATGTATATATGATATTTAGAGGGAATCAGACAAATGCCAAGCCTTTTTTTCTCTTTGAATGTGCTGTCTATTTTTATAACTGAACTTGTACATATGTATAAAGAGAGACACATCTTTCTTTTACTAACTGGAGAAGAAAATCTTAAATAAAATGGAGTGAGATAATTTTATGTAAATCAGTGTCTTTGTGGTTTTTACGTGTATAGCTGTATGAATGAGAGGATTAGGGAAAAGAACATGGTGGATGTGCATCTGGAAATGCATTTGAGAGACACGTGCTGTTCAATCTAATACTCTAGAGTGTCTGTAGTCTTCCAAGTATCAGCTTTGTAACCTTTTCCAGTTACATCTGTACACTTATCACATGTCTGTATTCACTGATTATCTCATAATCTATGTTGGAGTAGGTACATGGCAGATGACAAGAAAACAGAAGCAAGTACAGTATGTGTAATTACATAGTATTTGAACTATGATGGTTGAATTCAATACAGTTGATCATTTTGGGACATCATTCTCTACAGTTTTTTCTTTTTGTTTTTTCTTTTTTTTTTCAGTGGAAATTGAAAGGACTTTTTTGTGCACAGGCTTGATTTTCAAACTGCTAGGCAGTTGCATCAATTTGTAATCCAAAGTGGAGAGAAAAAAAAATAACTTTGTAATTTGAAAAGATTGCAAAAGTGTAATATGTACTAATGTGTGCTATACTTTTGGAAGACTAAATTATTGATATTTTAAAAACTGATATTTAAAGTAATTTAATCTTCAAAAGAAATACCAAATGATATCACAAGTTGTGGCAAAAGTAGTGGTAGCTTGCAAAACTTGTGTCAGGCTAACAAATTCAGAAAGATCTAACGTAGCAGTAAAGTAAATGAACTGCTAGATCATATCCAGTTCAATTCTGTAAAAAGTTAAACAGATGCATTCTTTGTATTATGCGTCATAGAAGAACTGAGATTCTGTGATATTGATCAAGGAATTAGGAAGACTTCATGTGACAGCTATTCTATTCTAATTTCTTAATTTGGGGAAGGCAGTAGTGCTAGAAAGACAAAAACTGGGAATTTTTTTAAGGAGGTGGAGGTAGTTTTGTGATCAACTCAATAGGGAATATTTCTATTGAAGTGAATAAAATGAAGACACACACTGAAGCTTTGGTCTTTGAAGTTTCAGTCTGAGCATCTTTTCACTCCAGCTGTGTTGTGCACTTGCCTTATGGATTAATGTCAGAGAAAGTCACTTTCAAGGTATTTGCTAGTGGCAGAAACAGAATATTGAATGAACTGAGTTTGTGTTTTAAGCTGCAATGGTGAAATACACATCAGCATGTTTTGGGGAATGTTGGGAACGCTGTGTATTCCTCACGCTATTTGATTACAGCATTTTACTCACTAATTACTACAAAACTCTTAAATACAATTCACTGATTAATACTACTGTTGAAGACATTTAAAGGTGATAATTTTCTTGGGTCATACACGTTTTTTGTAGTGTAGCCTACAAGGGATGTCTAGTTCAGCAGGGTCCCCAGAACACCCATTCTTCCCACTGACACAGGTGGCCAACAAGGTCTTAACAAGCAGTGACAAAATTAAGTCTTAAGTTAAAGACCAAAACCGGCAATATTCCTTTGGAAGAAAGCAAGAGTGATTGAAACCGTTGCCTTCTCTCAAAAAAATAGTGCAGGGTAGTTGGAGACAGGAGAAAGGGATCTCCTCCTGACCTGTAATGCTGAATTTAACCCTTAAGCACGTGGACAGGATGTGCTGGCCAGGCCACTGATAAGAGGCAACATTATGAGGACCAACGCATTTTGCCCTGCATCTTCTCTCTGAATGTGGTTCATTGTCAGCACCCGGGAGGATGGCAAAACCATACAAATAAAAAAAAGAAAAAAAACCAAATAAAAAAGCAAGCCAAAAGATGCATCAAAGGAGCAAGAGAACAACTCCTTGCTCACCGCCACCAGGTTGTGAAAGCCAACATGTAGGATTATTATGTTATAAAAATAGAGCACTCCAGTATCCTTTTAACTCCTGTTCAAAATCACATGTATCAGATAGCCACGGGCTTGCATCACACTGTCCTCAGAAATTCTATTTAGCTGTACAGTCACTGTACAGTCCATTTCCAAACAACCTCTTACTGCTTCTTGAAAATTGTTCAGTTTCTTGACTGCATGGTGTCTCCAAAATTCTTATAAGTTCTGTTTTTAATTATTTTGTGATCACTTGAAGTCCACTGAATTAATCTGTCCTGCAAGCCCTTTTCTCTTTCCGTCATGGGTCAGTTCAGCCACTAGATCTCCTCTTCCTCATCTGGCACGGAGTTAAACAGGTTACTGCAGAAGGTTTTTCACCTAGAACTGCTTTAATTCTTAACTTCAGGATGTTAATACTCCACTGTCCAAACGTAGTGTTATTTCTGTGTCTTCTCCCCTTTCTGTTGCATGCTTTCCCCGCCACGGTGTATCTGTTCCTTGCTGTCTCATGTTCCGTTTGTGGAAAGCCTTCTGTCTGCCGAGGGATATATCTTGCTTTATTCTCATATCCCCAAAGTATTTCCTTTCGCAGCATTTCTCAGTGTGGGAGGCACAGAGAGCTCAGTGAGAAAAGCTCCATTCCGAAGGAAAAGGGATCTGCACTCTTTTGATCGCAGCTCAGGAACAGCTGAGTTGCAGTTGGGAGGAGGAGGAGGAGCACGACTGATAAAATCACTTGGGGGCAGGATGTGGATCAGTGTCATTTGGGAAATGTCGCCCTGTGACCACTGCACTGCCAGTCCTGATCTCCTACTCTGCGTGGAGTGAGCTGGCCTGCTTCTGCTCACAGATACACTTACAGCCCCCTCAGCTTCTCACTTCTGCCTCCATCTGTCTTTTTTGTTGACTACTTGGTCTGAAACACACACGATAACCCTGAGGGAGCCTTACCGGCATGTCTTCCGCTCCCCTTCCTGCTCAAGAAGGGATGGTGATGTGCTCCCTGCTGCCCTTTGGAAATTCCTGCCCGAGCGGCTGGGAAAAACACTTTGTAGCTCATGAGCCAAAGGGACGCTGCTTGCATGTGAAGTATAACCGAGACATATATGCTAAAATAAAGGCAATCACATCTTACGCGTGAGCACTCACTGAATTGTGAAGGATTTTTTTTTGATTTGCAGCCTGCACCAGGTGCGTAGCAGTGAATGAGAGAGGAGAAGGGGCAATTCATCCTTTCAGGAGTATCGTTATTAGGATGATACAGGTGTCCCAGCTCTCAGTTTCAGCCAGCAGGTCTGTATTGTAAACAAGTCTTTCTTGTAGTGCTCAGATTAGCATTTGCTCCTCTGAAAAGCTTTATGAAATGGAGAAATGCATGATAAGATGAGTTGGGTTTCCTCTAGCTTCACCCTTCTTTAGCTCCTGCCCCTTCCCTCGGGAAAGTGAAGTTACTCCAAAAGCTAATGGGTCTTCCAGGCATTTTGTACTGAATTCCATTTACATAATGTTCTTACAGGGGCAAATGAGGGAATTCGTTTGCATCCCAGGCATAAGGAAGTGTTTCAGTGCTCAGGTATGAAACGATGACTCCTTCTTTCCTTAGCCGATGAGCATCACGGATAGAATGAGGTAGGGGAGGAAAACATTGAAACACCACTTTTGTGCCTTCTGGAGTTTCCCCGTGGACTGTCTCTTCCTTCTTCGACAGTATCACTGGTTGTCTTAAGTTCGACGTACTTAACCAAAGCCAAGTGTTGATGTGAGCTTCCAAGCATCCAGAGATCACAGTATCCCTCCTCGTCTGTGTGGTATTTGTTTGCGAGCACCTGGTTTTGCCTCCCTGCTCCTTAGCCTTACCCAGCTCTTCTCGAGACCCATGTGTTGTCTTCAGGGCTTTTGGTTGGCAGGAGAAATGTTTCTGTTTAAAGGTGTCGTGTTTTAAACAAATGGCCCGTATTGCCTTGCACCTCAGCGTTATGAGAACTGCGAATTAAAGTAAATCTCAGTGTTATCTGTATTTTGTGGGGATTGCTACCCTGAATGAGCCCTCACCCACTTTTTCAAAACCAAGAAAAACTGTTATTGTTGCTCAGAGATTAGGACCTATTTGGAAATTTACTACTGGTGTGTACTGTCACACAAAACTGATGTGTATTTGTCAAATTTATTCAAATTTTCTTACTCATAACAAGAAACTTGTGTCCTTTTTCTCAAAATGTATTTAACAAATGCTATCCTACCAGGAGAAACCATTCCCGTTTAACTCACCTCCCGTCTGTTCTTACAGTTCCTTTGATGTATCCCTACGTCTTAAGTTCCCATCTGGGCCTTCCTCTAGGAAGGAATAAATCACAGGTGGGAGCTCGCTCTCGCCGTACCGCGATCAGATGTCGTCTGTCTTTCAGGTGTCTGTCTTTCGGGTTCCTTTTAAATTCTGCCGTTACAATTTCCCCTGATGTTAGGGTAGAGTTCAAACACAGAAATTCTCATTTGTATCCAGGTTAGTGAGTGAATTTCAGAAATCTTACAGCTATTGTGCGGACAAGCGGCTTTCTGATGCTTGCTGTGCAGCGATGTTCCTGAATGACCCCCCTCCTAGGTAAGCTCTTGGTGGAGAATGAACATTTCTGTCAATTGGGAACAACTGTTCTCTAATTCACATAATTCAAGGAACTTTTCTCCGTAGACGAGCCTAAACTCATATCAAAGTCTCTCTAAAACCCGTCCAGCTTCCTCACAGTGGTGTCTTTGAAGGATTCCCCGTCGGTAGTCCTTACCCTGCCCATGGTCAGCCTTGACGGGCAGCATGTGGAGCGCTTCTCTGGGTTTCGCTCAGCCCCACGGCTGCTGGGTTTCCTTTTTCAAGAACAGAAGAGTCAGCAAATTTCACACTTAGTTGGCTGAATGTTGCTTTCTATTATTTGGGGTTTTTTTTAAGCCATGTTAAGCTTTTGGCACGTGACAGCAATTAGCTGCATGCGGCTGCCCAGCAAACGCAATGGCACGTGGCCGGACACACCCTGGAATGACACCTCATTGCCCGTGACAAAGCTCCAGGGTTTTCCTTTGCAAGCAAGGCGAACAGAAGGGATGTTCGGACTACACGAACTTTTAGAGACTCTTGAAAACTGACATCGAAACACACACACACCTTTTTTTTTTTTGCGACTCCTGACATGTGGCAGGTGGTGATGTGAGGGCTATTCTGCATCTTTTTTCTTCTTGTTGCTCTTGCTGCTTCTCTAGAGCTCACATCATCAGCCTTTTTGTGGACGGCTTCTGCATTCCTACAGAGCTCTCTTTTTTTGATGTTTTTGATGTTTAATCCAGATTTTTCTTTGATTTAATCTCATTTACAGCCATAGTACTATGGTATTTCTTTGAAATGGATCTTGAAATAGCTCTAAAGATGCATAATGGTACATTTCAATCTCTGGATTTCAGGTGCTCCTGAAACTAATTCAGCTTCGTGATGTCTGTCCAGGTGACTGCGGTCTTTCATCATTCTCTGTCATGTTCAGAGTTTGGAAGAAGTTACTGTATCTAATTTGTAGTCATAATTTTACTGTGATGTATTCTTAATCTGGTTAGCACATAAAAAGAAAAAAAAAAAGCTCTCTAGTTTTTTAGTAATTCGTCACTCAGCTGAAGTCCTATTGGCTGGTTGGAAAGTTACTGACATTGTGATGCCGAATCTGTAACGCACAAGTAGGTTTTTAAACACGGTGTTGATTGAGGGCTGGAAGTCATGACGCTTTCTTTTACGGGCTGCTATAACCCCAAGTGATTTATATGTTTTTGAAACACACCATCATGAGCCTTGCAGAAGGGGGACTGCTTCCCCGGCTTTGATGACTTGCTATTAGCGCATGCAATCAGAGGCACGTATTGTATAATTAATGTAATTCGGTTACACTGCGGCTTGCTGTCCTTAGCTATGTATCATTGTGTCTGTCTGGAATCAAATCACTAAAATGTTAAGGGCGAGAGCTGGTTTGGTAGAATATTCACAGACAGATTAGAGAAGCCCAGCTCTTCCTTGCAGTGATATAATTGATAGCAAATGAGAAAAGTAATGTTGTTTAAATTTTTAATTTAAAACAGACCTCATGTCTGAGATGTTACAGGGACAAACACATGTGAGAAGTCTGGAGCTGCCAGCAGCCGTGAGCCTCAACCGCGAGCTAAAAAAGCCTGAGGGACTGCAACAAACTTGAGCAATGTGTATAAAACAAAACCACCCCGAGCTATATCAAAATGTTTCTCTGCTGAGCTTAACTTTTAGTTGGCGAATAAACACTATGCAAGCTTAGGTACATGAAGGTTTAAGAATACTGACAGCAAATTACTAAACTTGCAACCACACAGATCCTCATTAGGCGATGGCAAACAGAAGGGCATCCATGACAATTTCAGATGACTCCCGCGTGTTTGCATCAGGATCTACTGCTGATTACACGAGCACACGTTATCTTTTTTCTGATGTGGTATCTCTGAAGACCCAACGCGCAGTTCCGAGTACTCTAGCATCATCCCTCAGTGTTTCACTCTGTGCATTCAGAGTCACTGAAGTCATGGTCTTGATGTCTCAGTTCCCCACCCGTATAATGGAGATGATCCCTCGTCACGAAGGTCTTGAGAAGAGGAGGTAAAGTTTGCAAAGGTGCTACAGTGATTTGCCAGAGAAAAGTCAAAATGGGGAACAGTCCCCCCCGCATTTGGAGCAAGGGGTGCATAAACAAATATAGGACCATACAGGAGAAAAAGGTACTGAACTGCTGATCGTTTTTAGCCTCCTCCCATCGGGTGAAAGGAGGCAAGAATCCTCTGGGGAAAAATAGTGGATATCTATTGTCAGTGAAGCTAGTCCCACAGTTATTTTTTATCCTCAGTCCTGAACTCATCTGCCCTCAATTTATAGAATGTATTTCCAGGAATAGATTCAATATATATGTAATTTGGGGACACAAATGCTGCCAGAATTGACTGTGCTGTGCAGCAGCAAGAGACACGGTTTCATCTGGCTCCTGCCTAACAGGTCCCGAGGAAATCGAGTCTCTGACAGCCACTGTCAAAGGGAAGACGAAAAGCAGCATCCATCGCGGCTGCGGGGAGCTGGGCACTCCTGGTCTTCTCCCTCTCTAGAAATGGGATTGTGTGTTTGCAGAGAGGAACGCCTCGGAGAACAGCAGGCTCTTATAAAGCAGGCCCAAAGACTAAATAATCTAAAAACCTGCAAGCTGTTTGAACTATACTTTCGGGTCAATTTCACTTAAAGAAACGGGTACCTCTCAGGAAAACAAAACGGAGATTTCAGCCCACGCTGCCTGTAGAAGCATCCTGAGGACAAAGCTGCTGACCCCAGTTGTCTGTAACCATATCTGCCACCCCTGCGCGCCTCCGAATGATCAACAGCGTGTCAGCCGCAGTCCTGGGAGGTCGCTGGCGGCTGTGGTGACACGTGAGAGCACACCCACCAGCGCTGCCCCGTGCGAGCTGCCGTCGGGGTGAGGGGAGGTAAGGTAAACACGTCCACAGGCAGCCCCTGCCATGTCTCCCCATTCCTGGGGGGCCAGGGCAGTGCTGGCTCCATCCCTCCCTCCCTCCCTTGGCATCACACGCTTCGTCGGTGCCGAGCTGCCGTTTGGAAAGGCTGGTGTGCCGTCTAGACAAGGAGGGGATAAAGGGCTGCTTTTTTTTTGGTTTGTTTTCTAAATGTTTTCAAATGTCACATATGCTTTGTGTAGACAGAGTTTAATATCAGCGAGCTGGCTGTGGTTGCCCCTGAGGCGGTTTGCTTGCAGATGAGGTTATAATTGCTGTAAGTGGGTTGGATGCGAGTCTGTGAAATGACTTCAATATTGTCTGCGCTGTTGGTGTTGCTCGGTCCATAGCTCCAGTTGAAGGCAAAGCAGATTGCTGAGGCCATAAGCTTGTGAAACTGTCCTGGTTTGGACGATCCAGGACTAATTTCTCTTCTAATGCTTGGGAAAACTGCACTTTTAGAAGACTCTAGTGTCTGAATTTGTGAAAATATTTACTTTATAGCCAGCTATGGTATGTGGGTTTCAAGGTGTCAGTGCTTTCGAGCCTTGTCAGGTGTGGGGATGAGGAGGAGCGTAGACCCGGGCACTTGACCCAGGCTGGCCAACGGGGTTATTTCATACTGTGAACACCACATTCAATATAAATTAGAAAGTTTGCTGAGGAGTTCTCTCTCTTCCTTGATGGCTGTAATCCAGAGAACTTCTTGCCCCAGTGCTGGACCTCTGAGCCCTTCCCTTCCTCCCGAAGCCGTAGCGCTCACAGTGTCGACATTTGCTGTCCACTGCTGGGAGCACACAGCTTCCTGCCGATAGAATTGACTGAGTATAATCCTTGTATATCTTATATTGGTATTGGGATCAATATTGGTTCTTTAGTGTTATTAATGATAATTATCTAGTTCTATTCTATTTAATCTGCTTATATTTCAACCCTTGGGTTTCCTTGTTTTTTCCCCGAATTCCCTTTCCCGGATGGGGAAGGGTCATCAGGTGACAGAATAACTGTCTGAACAACAATAAATGGTTGTGGGTTTCGCAAACCATATCAAAAAACCAGTGCTCGCGTTACCCGGGCCGTTCCGTAGCCTCCCTTCGCGTTACCTGGGCCTTCGCTAGCCTGTGAATGAGGGTACGCGCGGGGGGCAGGTGCAGTGCTGTGCAAATGAGTGTGTCGTGTGTGTGCCTGTGCTGACGAACCCCAAAATATGGAGCTGGAAGGACAAGCAATGGCGTGGTGCAGAGCACAGGGTGGTGTCCCCCATGTGGCAGAGGCCGCCCGTGGCCGCTGTGGGCGCCGTCTGCCTTGCACGGCACGGCTGAACGCCGGGTACCCGGCATGTGCCTGCTCAGCCCAGGCGGGTGTTCGCCAGCTTTCCAAAGGACAGGCTTGCTAACTAGCAAGGCTGAATGAAAACCTCTCCTCTCCAAAGTCATCCTCTGACTTGGCTTCCTGTGGGTGAAGCGCTTACGGATTTCCAGGTGCTGCAATAGCCAATATCTGCTTGCCGATGAAGCCGCCCTCTGAGGCTCGCTCCTACTGTGTGAGCCAGAGGGGCTTGAGCAGTTGGGATAAAACCTTCCCCTTTCCTTTGGTGACAGGAGTTTTAAGCGCCGGTAGCCATCAAGTGTCTCTTCAGCTGTCAGGCTCAGGCCAAACTGATCCCTGGTGGTTTTAATTGAAGCTTCATGGAAATGAGTCCCATTAAAACAGTGAGGTGAGGGAAGCAAAAAGCAGCATAAACAGGAGGACATGAGAGAGAGAAGTCTTTGTTCCTGTGTCCCCAGAGCAGCCCAGCGTGGCCTGGGAACAGCTAGGAAAACAGCACCTCTCTGTCTTTGAACTTCCCTGACCTTTTACGTTATTTCAGTCTCATTCTCTGGAGTTCAAGGTACTGGCTGTGCTTCAGGAATTCGCAAGCATAAACACTCATCAGCGTGGCTGGCACTACGATGAGATGAAAAGGGAGTTGAGAAAGAATAAAACACATCCAAAAGCCAAACAAAAAGTGCGCAGTGTTTGTAAACAAAGCATGTAGAGCTTCCCCAGCGCTGCCCAGAATGCCCACTTCCTTCCGCCCTCCCGCCCCTCCCGGGCCCAAGGCTCTTTCAAAGCCACGCAGGGCTTCTCTTATAACTTTAATACAGCATATAAATGAAGGAGGTTTTTCACTTAAGCAAAGGCAACTAGTTAGTAGGAAATTCCAAAGTCCGCTGAGCAGCTGCTGGTTTTGCTGCAAGTGTAGTTTTTCCATAGCCTGACTGTAAATCTATTTTTTTTTTATCCCTTCCTGTTCCTCCTGTGTGCGGGGAACCATGCCGTGCTGAGCTAGGCTGCACGCCGGTGGCACATCGCTGCCCACCCGTGTGCTAGGACTGCACTTTTTTAATGTTGTATCTGTCCTTGAGTTCTAACAAAAAAAACCTCTTCAGATTTGGTGCTACTGAAGTATGTGCCGTGTCATGAAAACTGTCAGCACCAAAGCGAGAAGCCTGACTTGGGGAAAATCTCCCATCCAAATTCTGCTCGTGTGTTTTCCCCTCTGCCTTTGGGATGAGGTTATTGCACTGAATGTGATGTAGCTGGATTTAAAGCTTCATGAAGGACTTCCAGGCCTAGACTGACTCCCAGGTTTTGGGACATAACATCATAAAATCATTGAATCGTCTCAGTTGGAAGGGACCTTCAAGATCATTGAGTCCAACCATTAAATGTTGGCAGTGCTACCGTTCTGTCACTGAACTATCTGGAACGTGCTCTATGGAGAAGCGTCAAAGTGCATGGGTGACCACGTCTGCGTGTTTTGTGCTGGATATTTTATGCAACGTCAGTCTCACTTGTCCTGGTGCAGCTGGACACTCAGTAGATCCTCTTTCTTTCTGCTGCTTCACCATCCGGTGCTTCCTGGTAGCAGGAGCTGAAGAACAGGCTGTTACCAAGCCAGACCTGGTTTCTGGACACATGCACTCCACACGCAGCATGCAGAAGTGCCTCCCAGCCTCCCCTGCAGAGGGGAGAGCTTGTTGGAGCACAGCCTTTGCCGACTCCCCGACAGAAGCGCAACGGCTGCTCCCTGGCTGGCACCTGCCAGTCAGCCGGTCTGTCCCTGCAGAGGCTGGCCAGGAGCAGAGATAAGCATTCTTTGGGTTTTCTATCTTTTGCTTTTCCTCTGCCTTACATAAGCATCTGTAAGGTAATTAAATCCATGTTTCAGCCTCTCTCTTGAGTGGCAAGCAGACACATATGGAGTAACACGTGTGCTACGTACCACCAGCTGCAGCTCCTGTAGCAGCTGCTAAATCCAGCATGTGCCATTCCCTGCCGCTTGCACGCCGCTGGCACGCCGCTCCCCGCCGCACATGGAGCCCCAGGGACCCTCTTGAGGCTGTGGGTACACGTGCGGAGCTGCGCCTCTCCCCTTCAGCTCCTCCTGCAACTGAGATCCCACGCTGCCGCCTCCACCGCCCTCAAAGCCTGTGCTGGCCCCACTTGCTTGGATGCTCAAGGTACGTTCTCCTCAAGTAGGCTCCACCAAGCCGCTGACTGCTTTTGCACACAGCTGAGGAATGCCGGTCTGTTCCCTACCCCTCTCCCAGGCCGCCATCCTCCCTCCCCACCTCCCTCCTTCCCTCGCTGAGCTGTGTGCCTGCATGGCCGTGAGCCACAAATACAAGTTCGGTCTCACTAATTTTCTGACCCAGCAGCACAGGTAAGTTCACGCTTTGGTGATGCTATATTTAAACTATGTTCTTCCTAAAGCTGGAATCACCTTGGTAGAGATTCACCTGTGTGAAGTCGTCTTGGTTCTCGACACTCCACCCTGAAACTGAGGTGATACTGTAGCACCTGAGAACAAGAGACTTTCTTCTGGTTTTGTCTTTTTTCAATCCTTTTAACATTGCTGACTTTCTTTATCCTTTCTCCTGCCCTGTTTGGGACCATGTGCCCTCAGGAGCGCTTTATACACGTGAAGGCCGGGGATGGATTAACTGTTGTCATCTACTTTATTTAGCTGGCTGTGCCAACTGCAAAGCAGCTGGGTAGGTCCTGTCCTAATGTACTGAAGGAAATGGTGACTCAGGCCCATGTTCCAGGCCTGTGTGAGAACTGCTGGGCAGGAAAATGGAAAAGGTTGAAGAAGGGACTGAAATCACGTCAATTGTGCTGGGTTTAGACTTGGAAAGTATGTGATTGATAGCGCTTGTGAACATGTTTCCATTGCAACCGGTTTCTAGCGTAGCGTGAGGTGACCTGAGATGGCACGTGCAAGAGGAAGCCACTAGGTAAAGAAGCATCTCCAGAAACGCCTGTCAGCGCTTTGCAAATGAGGGTGGTTGTCTCCCCCTCTGACAAGGTGAGTGCTCTTCCCCAGGCCAGTCATCAGGCCAGTGGTAGAGCTGCCAGAAGCTGGAGCTGCGCCCACAGCCAGCTGCTTCACCTGGGCCGGCGAGTCATGACGTGGGGAGAGGAAGCCTGCAGCGAAACATCTATGGGGTAGGGCACTGTCCCTGTGTGTCACCATTGTCTCAAGTGCCACGGCTGTATGACTGCCTCCAAGCAGTAATTATCTTCCTCATGTTTGGTTTGTCAGAGGTAAGCCACCGTGGTTCCCTGTCTGTGAATATCAGTACAGACGTAAGCTGGGCATATAGCAAACGCTGCAGGGTGTCATCTCTCCACACTCACACAGCCAGCGTTCAAATTTGGGATGCTAACCTTTTAAATTCACCATCTGACCAAAAGGTGACCAGTTCCCAGACTCACAGGATGCAATAAAAGCCTCAGGAGAAAGAAGTTACGTGATACCTCATTGTCTTGTCTTAGTGACTTGAAGACGCAGTGACAGGATGACAAGCAGCAAGCTGCCATCCTCACCATTCCTGAAATGAAAAGGGGGTCCTTTTTTTTTTTGGAAGTCCACTGCGAAGAACTCATGAGGAAGAAAATGGTAGTTTGGTGAAGCAGTGTGTCTGTGCTTAAAATACAGGTTGTTCACAAGCACTCACTGCTTGTTTCTTACCAGCGATGCGAAACATCAAGGGGGCCAACCCAGGCTGAAGAGGATGAGCACAGCAGGGGGCTCGCCATGTCAGGAGCTGGTGCGGGTTGCTTAGTGCACGCTTCCTGTCAGCGGTGCCTTTGAACATTTGAAAGGTGTGAAGATGTTTTTGTTTATTCTGGAGATACTTTGGTATCTAACCCCGGTCTTGTACTAGTAAGGGAGCGCTCCCCTGGCCGTAAATCGATTCTTTAACCCTTTGATTTTCCAGCTGGGGGATACAGCCTCCATGGGGAGATGCAGCTGCTCAGTTGGAAGCGAGAGCCTCCACAGGAACAGGGAAAGCATAGTTTCCCTAGTCTATTATCCCTGAAACATGCATCTGCCTTTAATTAGCGGTAAGTTCTGTTGTTTCAATTAGTTTTCACTCCATCACTCAAGTCCGGAGGCAGGTAATACTGGTAGTTACATAGAATATCATTAACCATCTCCCTTATGCAGCCAGCAGATCTGGCTGCAGCAGCAGCTTCTTGTCCTTCCACTATTACTTCTTGGAAACAGCAATGCCAGGTTACACTTGGAACAGAAATCCTTCAACCCACTGAAGGAGAATTAAATTTCTGTGCCTGCCCTCTACAGCCAGGAGGGCTGGCTTCTAGCTATTGTCAGCACTAGCACTGCAGAATCAGTAAGAGCTGGAAGCTGAGACGAGAAAGCCACTGAATCCCCCTTTCTCAAAGGGAAAGAGGCAACAGGTGTCTTCCAGTAGATCCAGCAGAGGCAAGCTGCTCAGCAGTGAGGCGCTTTGGGTTTTTTGTTTGGTTGGTTTTTTTTTCTTTTAAGAAAAACAAACCAAAAACCCCCATAGGCACTATAGCAGCATTGCCAGCTAAGGTTTTGTTTTTAAAAAAAATGACAATTAAAAAAACCATTAAAAAAGAAGGATCAGTTTGAACTGTAAGTCAGTAATGAAAAAGACCAACATCAAAGTACAGAAGACTAACTTTGTCGGTTTGTTTTATTACTGGGCACAGCACAGTACCACTTCATATACATACAAGCCACAGTAATACAAACAGTCCCTATCCTTTTTTATAATAAAAAACCACATGGTATTTGGGAGGAGTCAAATGTCCCAGGGGTCAGCTCTCAAGAGCTACTTTGCTGCAGGTTGCAGTAGCAGCAGTTTTCTTACTAAATACTGTGGGTTTTCATGCTGTTAATATGTGAAGCTGAAGAGTCTGAGCTTGCAGCAGTGCCTCAGCTTAGCATGATCAAGGCAGGCTTTTCAGTAGCTCAAAAGCTTGCAAGTATGCTCAGTAATGGTCCTTTGCAATCAAACAGAAGCATACCAGACACACACCCCAGTATGGAACTAGAACCCTCACATGCTTCTACAGAAACCCACGTTTATCCTGAAGCACCAGAGGTTTATCCAGTACAGGGCCAGTTAAAATGCTACTGCATCCAGACAGCTTTCCTGCAGGCAGCACAGACTTCCCAGGCAGGCAGGACCATTTCTTACGGAGTCAGTTAAGTCTGTAGCAGCACAAGGTCAGTGAAGCTTGGAGAAAAGCTTCTGTCATTAAAGCAGGCTTAGCGCCTCAGAAAACTGATTTAAAACTAGAAGGCACAAATGCAAGGTTGAATGTGGGCTACATACCACCGTGGCACGTGAGCAGTTTAGATACCCCTCCTAAGGGGAATACAATGCATAATAAATACAGTATGACATTTTAGAAAATAAGTGCATTACTGTGATCCTTCACAACGTAAGGAAGTAGGATTCACAAGAGCCTACAGAGGCCAGTTCACTTAATATTGCACAGAATTCCTGAAATTTAGTGTCAGGTCATTGTGCTGGAGGTGGGACATTGTGGGGCGGGGGGAGGAAGAGATCTTATTTGGCAGAACCTGCCCAAGTCTCCACCACCACACCAACAGCTTTTTGCCAATCTGAGGTAGAATTACACATATACTGCTTAAACCCAGTCAAGTCCTGCTCAACTAGTCTTAAAAAAAAAAAAAAAAAAAAAGAAAAGTGCACAGCATAGATGAGACTCTTTTTTCTCTCTAAAGTGAGTGCTTCAGGTTTGACTCCTGGAAGCAGGTCTTGCAGAGCAAAGTTCCAGTGAAGATCCCTGCTCCCCACCTGGAAAGCAATGATGGCTATCGTGGTGCTACAGGTAAGGAGCGTAACAGGTATAACTGCAAGTCCTATAGCCAAGCGTGTTTTACTCCACTTCCTCCCTCCCCTACTACTCGCCAATTCTCCCTTTATTCACTCAGTCCAGTATATTCTATCAGAGTTAAGATTGTCCCCATTGCTTTTTCCCTTATGTCCCTTCTACTGGGACCTTGGAAAAAGTTTTTCCACTTCAACCCTTAGACTTCTCAGGGACACTTGCTGTTTCTTCTAGAGACTCCTCTGTGTAGTAGAGGCATGGAAGGATGGAAATAAGAGCCTCTTCGATGGAGAAGAGATGTTTGTCCTCTGCTTGAGGACAAAAGTAGCGCATAAAGTCTGCCAATCTCAGCAAGTACTCAATGTTATGACCAGCACAACCACTTGAAACAATGATTTGAGCTGCAATGTCCTCTTCAGATGCTGGACCGAGGTAAGAGGGGTTCTGGGGTGTTGCAATGTAAACAAGAGCTAGGATGGGTTCCTCTGCATCTTTCTCCTGAGGGTGGAATTTCACCAACTTGGTGTCGTAGCCTCCCAGGACAGCTTCTCGCATGTTGAGATACTGGAGCGATGCAGCAATTTGTTCCCCACGGACTTCATAGGCTACACCCCACGTGCACGCCTAAAAGTGAAACAGCAAAGTGGTTATGGGATGCTGCAACTCCAGCGGATGATTTCAAACGTTTCAAAGCAAGGCAGGCTTGCTCTGGGGCCCCTGCACGACTGACAACAGGGCAGAGGGGGGTAACACCCCCACACGCGCGACCCCAGGAGGGATGAAGGGCACTCGGCTGCTGACATCAGTTTCCAGCCGCTGATATGGGCATCACCACGCAGGCCACCGCCACCCCCCTCCACCTGCCCAGGTACTCACCCCGCAGTCCTCCAGCAGCGTCACCACCCGGCCGGGCTGTGAGGGAGAGAGAAAGGCAAGGCGACAGCCGTTAGAAGCCGAGCCCCCACCAACGGCCGCCCAACGGCCCACCCCCCGCCCAACGGCCGCCCCAACGGCCCCCCCAACGGCCCTTACCATCCTCTCGCTGCCGCGGTGGAAGGTGTCTCCCTGCCAGAAGCGGCGGCTGTAGCCGCGGATGAAGCCCACCTTGCGCGACGTGAACTCGAAGCCCGGCCTCCACACCAGCGAGCCGTACCCGAAGATCCACACCGGCGGCGTCGGCTCGGCGCCCTCCGCCTCCCCCGGGGGCGAGGAGAGAAGGGGGGACGGGGATAGCGGCGGCGGCTCCGGCCGGCCGGGGCACTCCTCGGGGCGCTGCGGATCGCGCTTCATTGCGGCGGTGGTGACGGTAGCGACACTGGGGAGTGTGGCGGGGCGCCGGCCTTTAAAGGGCCGTCCGTCCCGCCCCTCAGCGGCGCGGAGGCGGGGCGGCTGGCGGCGGGTGATGCAAGGCGGGTGGGGTGTTTCGCCGCGCGTGGGGCAAAGCGGGGAGCGGGTTGCGTCAGGCAGGGGGAAGAGGGGGCGGCCGTGGCCCTCAGACCACGCGTGGGTGCGGCTGCCCGGGGTGAGGAGACCCTCCCTCGGGGGCAGGGCGGGAGGGCGCCGGTCGTGGGAGCTTGAGGCAGCGGCCGCTTCTGTCAGCGCTCCGGGCGGGGAAGGGCGGGGGGAAAGCGGCGGCGCCGACTGCGAGATTCCCGCACGGTGATCTCGGAGGATCGCCCGCCGTCAGGCCCCGGCGGGCCTGGGGCGGGTGGAAGAGACGGCGGCGTGCCCAGAAGGTAGAAACTGAGGTGGCATGACCAGCCCCCCCCCCCCCCCCCCCCACCACCGGTCTCCCGGGCCTGGCTGCGTCCAAAAACGCGAGCTGCCGCGCTGGAAAACCCAGCGGTTTAATATTAAACTGGGTGAAGCGACAGCTCCTGCCGTCAAGAGGGCTGAGGCGTAAGGTGTATAGGTGAAACAGCAATAAAAGAGAAGAGAAAGCTCCGGGGAGACCTTATAGCACCTTCCAGTACCTGAAGGGGGCTACAAGAAAGCTGGGGAGGGGCTGTTTGCAAGGGCATGTAGCGATAGGACAAGGGGCAATGGCTTTAACCTAGAGCAAGGTAGGTTTAGATTAGACATTGGGAAGAATTTCTTTACGATGAGGATGGTGAGACACTGGAACAGGCTGCCCAGAGAGGTGGTGGAGACCCCAGCCCAGGAGACGTTTAAAGGCAGGCTTGATGAGGCTCTGAGCAGCCTGATCTAGTTGAAGATGTGCCTGCTTACTGCAGGGAGGTTGGACTAGATGGCCTTTAAGGGTCCCTTCCAACCCAACACATTCTATGATTCTATGAAAAGCCACACAAATGCAAGGAAACAGTGCTGGATCTGGCCCGTCGGGTTTGTTTTCGCTTGTACTAAATCCAGGCTGGAGTGTGGGCTTGCAATAGGTAACATTTGTTGTGTAGATGGGCCCAAGAGCTGTCTGCGGGTGAGTTGGAGACCCATCTGTAAATCAGCTTTAAGCTGGTTCTGATGGCTAAAAAGCCCCTGCTAAAGTACGTGTGCTCAAATTACAGAGTTGTTCTTTTGGTAGTGGGGGGGAGGGGAAGAATAAGAAGCAAAACCATTGAGATATTTTTATAGAAGTATTTCTCATGATTGTTCTTGTCCTCTGCATCTAATCACTCCGAACAGTGTATTTACAGTCTTTTCCTCAGTTTCCTGTTGGGTCCCGTCCAGCCAGCACCCACCTTTTTATTCCACTTAGCAGGGCGTTGGAGCTGCAGTGCACACAGACCCTGGTGGGTGCTCCCTGTACCTTGGCACATTCACCGCAGGTGACATCAGCAGCCTGCATGGCACTCACATCTGCCGTGCCGTGCCGTCCCTTACACAGCATGCCTTTCCCTCTTGCCCAGCGCAGAGACTGACTCTCTGACTTGTCACCTTGGATGACCCTTCACAAGGTCAGCCTTAACAGAGCCCAAAGCTCATTAATTTTCCTCTCCACTTGCACTTTTCCCCATCACCTTCTCTGTCTTACTCAGGCTCAAAGGTATGGGGTCGGCTCTGCATCCTCCCCGCCCTTCATGCTGCACACTGGTGCTGTTACAGGGTTGCAGCCTTCCCCACCAGTCCCTTTCCACAGGCAGAATGTGAATCCATCCCGTTTCTACAGCTGCTGTCCTGGAGGCCTTAGTCACAGACAAGAACATGCTCTGGAAAGTGTTCTTAGCAGCTGCCTGTATCAAAACCTCTGCTTGTTAAAACAAGAAATAAATCTCTAGTCTTAGATTCTCAATTTTGTGGATCCTGGCTCCTAAGATACAAGACTCCTGCCTTCGCCGTGCAGTTTGTCAATGCTAAAATAATGTGACCTTTCAATCGAATGAAACCGGTTTTGTCTGGGAATCAAACCAGTCGTCTCTGTCCTGTTGCGGCAAGTGTGTATTTTTCATATTTAGTTCTTCAGATTTTTCCCACTAAAATCAAGGAAATTTGAGCAAAACCCCAATATGTAGTTAATAAAAGCATTAAAACATTTGGCTGTAGCTCTATCATCTTTATCAAGCAAGGGCACAAACAGGGGGAGACAAATCAGTGTCTAAAAGGTAAGCTGACAAAGCTCTTCCTAGGTTCTGGTCTTAGTGATACCAGTAAAAAAAATCTAGCCTCTTTCTTCAGCTGTCCCCAGGGTGTGAATTTTATCCATCTGAGATATGCGCTGGACTATGCATGTCTCACAAATGAAGCACTAGATATCTTATCTGCTATTACAAGCTAAGGAAAATTGGATAAAGAAATAAAGAATATGATACTAGGAAGTGACTGCGTGCTTGCTGGCAGGGGGAGGAAAATTGCTCCTTTCCATTGCAGAGCTGTCTCAATTGAATGTCCTACCTTGCCAGAGGACTCTGCCACATAGCGAGACCAGATTTGCAATGGAGAGCTGATGCCTAAAGCAAAAGCCTTAGGGGACCAGCTTCAGATCCTGCACCAGTTAAATGCTACGGATCTCTGCTCCCTTCAGTGCTTTCACATCCAGGTCAATTAGGTATGAGGTTAGAAACTCCTTTTGAAGTCCAGTCCTGATTTTCTCATTTAAAGACATCAGGATATTGCTCCATCATTAGAAGCACAGCCTGGGGGAAGACGGTTATAGAACTTGTGGCATATACAGCAAGAGGTTAAGAATTTTTTATTTTTTTTGGCTTCAAGCTTTCATCAATCCATTTCTTGTTATTAACTGTACCTTCATTGTACTTTGGTTAAATAAATCAAAGGGCAAGAGGATCACCAGGGCTGAAGGGCTTGCAGACGGTATAGATGCGGCTGTGCAAGTAAAGCAGGTGGATACTAAGGAGAGGATTAGTCTGTTAGCGTTGCTGGAGCTTGCGTTCATAAGGCAAGGAGAACAGCCTGCCAAACTAAACCACAGGAATGCCCAAATAGGTGTGAGGGAGGATGTGGAGTGGCAATGGAGTTAACTGTTAAGGAACATGATGTAGATTCAGAAGTAGAACTAAAGGAAATGGAAAAAAACATGGGACTTCAACAGTTTAAAAGTGACTAAGGGGAAAAGGAATGGAAGATAATGGTCATACTCTGTTATAATTAAAAAAATGCTTAACAGCAGTAAGAATATTTTGGTCTCTAAACCTTCAGGAAGGAGAAGGCGGCAATCGTAGCTTTATTTGTTACATCCTGAAACTAGTTTTTCCAGGTTCCGGGAAGAGGAGGAGCTAGTTTCTCTTCAGTAGTATATGCTCTGCTTCCCCAGACCCAGCGTTCCCATTTTAGTGCTGGGTGACTAACCCATTGCCAGAGCTGCCTGTTTTTCAGGATAGTGGTGAATCACCCCAGAGCCAGAGGAACCAACAACAGGGATGGCATGACACGTAGCAGTGGATTGAAACCGTCATTAGCTTCATCTTGTGTTTCAGTCTCTTATGTTGCTTCAATCTGCTGAGGGTGCACACTGGGTTTTACCAAAAGTTGTTCTATTCAGAAAATACCGACTGGGGACAGGAGGATTGCCAGTTCACTTCCAGGTACCACCACATCTTCCTCCAACAGCTCAGCACTGCTTTCCTCTCTCTATAGTGAGCAGATGGGAGAATCTAAAAAATAAAGCTGCCTCTTTTCCCGAAGGCTTCAGCAAAGATTACAGCTAGTGCAATTGGAGGTGAAGGTCACACAAAGCCACAGACATTTTAAAGCAATGTAAAGCAGTATTATTCCTTGATCTTCATGATGCCATGTCCATGTGCATCACCAAGGGTCTTACTCACTTCTGTTGTTGAATCCAATTCTTACAGCATTTACAAATCTCCCCCAGACGTGCAGACTTACCATATAAATATGCAGTCATCCTTATTTCAAACATGGAAATAGACAAGTAGCATTGTCAAAGTTTGGGGATCAGGAAGGATGTATGGAACAGTAGGCAGGGAATTGTTTGCTATGTCCAAAGGGAATGCACTTTCATTGTTAGATATTTTAACTTATGGGGTTAAACACAGTCCCGAGCGAATAGAAGAGAAAAATGGACATTCTAGTACTTTAAGGAGAACAACCCTAAATCTAAGTACTGCAGCGACACCAGACTGAAAAACAAAAGTCTGCATATCTAGCACAACACGAAACTGTGCATACAAAGCACCATTCAGGTGGAAACCAAACAAGGCAGTGAAACAAGGCAGTCTCCACGTTTACGTGGCCTGCGTGTCAGCACCGATAATAGGATTAATAGTTTGAGGAGTCCTGCAGGACAGAACTTAAGCTGCTGCTGCCACACTCCATGTCCAGTCTGTGGACCCCTATGGCTGCTACAGCTCTGACTGTTGTCAGTTGTGTTGGTACTTTTCAATACTCATATCGCAAAGACTACTGAACACCCACAGATGGGAACAACAAACTTGATTTGAGCCATGACAAACTTGATTTGTATTTGAACTAGTTACGGAAAAAAAAAAAAAATCATAGACCTAAAGAGCATTAATCCCCAGTGGTGGTTGACTGAGAAGTTCTCTGAAGAAAACCCAGCGTTATCTTTTTGTCTTTTGAGTCTTGGACACCAAAGTGATCTGCTGCGCTATACTTTTTGCTGACTTCCCCTCCTGTTCTCGCTTCAAGCTGGTGGGCAGTTTTGGCTCTGCTGGTAGGACCTGGCCTTGGGTGCTCTGGTCACTCTTCCCCTCTGTCACACTCCATGTTGCTGACTGATACTGAGGTCCCCCCAACACTGGTCTGTAAAAAATTTTTCCATAAAGCATCAGAACTCCAATGTCAGACTGGATTTTGTCTTGGTTAAAGGCAGACATAGTGAGTAGAGACTGAGGAGACAGCGTGGAGGGTTGTAGCAGGAGCTTAGGGAATTCTGTCTTTTTTTAAAAGCTGAGTGCAGACCTGCTGGAAACCCCTTTTGCTTGAGCCCACAGCATCCCAAGCCTAGGAGCTCGTCTGAGTGCCGAGCTGAGTCGTGAACTAGATTGACTCATCCTTTGGTGCAGTGTAACCCTCTGCTTCTCACTCCTCATGGCCTTACTCCGCTGCCTAGACACTACACTGACACCTAGGAGGGCATTTTGAGGAGTTGTGTGGATGTCCACACTGGCAGCTTTAAGGTGAGACAGAGACGGAGGAGGCATGGTCTCACATGGCTTGAGCTGGGAACCTCAGCCTTGACTGTAAATGTCAGCACCTTATCTGGGCTGATTCAGTGTTGTCATTTAGTTTCACTTCAGAAGGTGATTTTATTTCACTTCCAGTGTAAAGAAAAGAAAAATGGGTTTGTAGCTAGAATTTTAACAACGTGGATTTGAGAAAAACCTGAAGGAACTGGTTGATCCAAGGAGGTAGAATGAAGAGTCCAAAGACAGAAATGTGGAAGACCCTCAGAATTTTAAGTCAAAGCTAGAGGGCCATCTACAATCTGCATCCTAAGCAGGGAAGGACAAGTGTTTAGGGAAGTAACCAGCTGATTTCAAAAAGGGTTTAAGAAATAATAGGGAGCTCATACAGGATGCAAAAGGAATAATGCAAAAGCGAAACCTCTGTTTTGGCACTTTGCTATGGAATGAAGCAAGAACTGCAGGAGTTAGGGGTAATTTACTTATTGCAAAGAGTTTAAAACTCAGTAAGAAGCTTTCTAGTGAAATAAAAAGAGGGCCGAGAAAGAAGTGAGAGAACAGGCAGTGATATGTAAACCATGTAAACCAATAAAAGACAGAACGGTGATTGCTGTGAGGCTTTAAAAAAAATTACCACATCTGAAGCAAAAGCACAGTTCTAAGAACTCCTGGTGCTCGTGTCAAGGGAGGTGAAAGAACAGACACAAGCCAAGGGTTTATTAGCAAGGAATGTAAATATATCTAAGTTGGACAGGTACCACATGACTGGAAAATAGCAAGCAGTGCCTGTATTTGAGACATGAAAAATAAAATGCAATGTAACAAACTGAAGACTTGTTAGCCTGACCTCAATAACACATAAATCTTTCTATTATGTGCTTTGACAGAAAGAATAACTCAGGATGCAAATAGAGTTGAAATACACAACGGGCTTAGCAAAACACTTTGCTGCAGACTAATTTCACAGCTGTCTTCGATAATTGACTTTTGCAGAGAAGAGAATGTGCAGATGTAGTTTGTCTAGGCTTCAGCAAAGTATTTAATGTATGACAAATTATTAGGTGAGATGCAGACAGGGACTGTTAAAGGGGAGATGACCGCACTGGATAAGAGAGGAAAACTGGGGGACGCTGACTGGACTGGGTGCTGTTATTTTGAGACATGCCAGCGTGGTTCCAGGCTGTGTGAGGGGAACAGCTGCCAAATCAACACAAGGTAATGCTGTTGCGCATTGCCCTGCTGAAGCCACAACTGAAAGATTGTTTACAGTTCAAAAGAAAGTTGAAAGCATGGACAGAACAGGGCAGAGCTATTAGGCTGATGGAGGGGGTGAAGAGCCCTCCCTCCCAGAGGGTGCTGCACTTGCTTAGTCCGGACATATGTAAACAGGGAAATGGGACTGGTTTACATCATGGGGTTTATCCTGGTGACTGGGGGGAAGAGGAGGAGAATGGAACTGTTATTCAAACTGAACTGGCACGAAAGCATATGAGGGTTAACTGGACATGAGTGGCGTAGCCTGAAGATTGAAAAGAATATCCTAGCCTGCAGAACAGCAAGTTTTTAAAATTGCACCCCCTACTCCTGCAGATGAAGAGCCAATAACAAAAAAATAACTGCTTTATGTAGATTTGACTGCAACAGAGATTATGTGATGTTGTTATATCTTTTACCTACAGTGCCTTTCCATCCAATGCTCTTGTTAGAGGAGCAGAAAGTTTCCATTTCAGGAGCATCACAGGAAACAGCTGGAGTTTAGCCTCAGTCAGTTGGAGCCAAGCTGCAGAATTTCCACAGATTTATGGTGTTGGAAGGCTTCATCAGTTTGCAATGATAAGGTTTTGTCCTGACTTGCTTGCAGCTGTTCTTGCCCACATCGTCACAGTTTCTTCATAACAAGCATTGCTTCTCTGCAACCTAGCTGTTATGGATTCATTTTCTACTAAACCCAAGACACAGCTAGACAGAGAATGACCACAAAGCCCCGAGCAGGCATAAACTGAGAGTTCTTAAATATCTGATTGATGTAATAATGGCAAAGCAAAAGCTGCATAACAAACGCAAACCCTGAAGCACCATCTCATCCCCTGACTACTGAGAAACCACACTCAAGCTGACGTTATAGCATCATCTAGAATGTTGAAGGGTGAAAGGAGGTTGAAATTCATGTTCTACTTGCCAGCAGAGAAGTGAGCTACAAGGTCTGTCACTATGCTTTAAGAAAGGACCAGAAGTAGTCGGCACGCGTTCTGAAGACAGGAAGCAGCAGGTTCCCAAATGGAGTAATGGCAGAAGAGGCTTCTCCTTGGGAACAAAGCCCGTAAACCACAGAGGTAAAGAGATGCGAGGAAGGTCTGTAGCAAGAGAGTAAGGGTGAAGTCTGTGATGAGACTAAGCAGCACAAAGAGGTAACAAATCCTCCCTCTACCAGCCAGCTGGTAGAGCCCAGATCACCCTCCTGTAAGGAGAGCAGCCAGTCTCCCAACAGCCCTGCTCCTCCTTGCTGTGGCCAGAGGGAAGAGTTTGCTCCTCCAGCAGTCACTAATAGTCCTCACCTGAGAGAGAAAGGAAACTCACTTGCTACCCACTCATCCAAATCCTTATCAAGGCCAAAAGGAGGATAGTAACAGTGCTTCGGTTTAGACTCTTGATTGCTCCAGGGCAGGAAGATGTGTCTTGACCGTCCAATCAAAGTAATAAACCAACCACTCACCATGTGGGACTTATGGATTGGTGTGGAGAAAGAGAGATAAGTAGCTAGCTTGATAAGAAGCTGGGCCTTTGCTGGATCCTTTCTCCATTACAGTTTCTAATGCATGAGTATGCCTCGCTTATATTGCATTTCACTCTTTTGAACATTTGAGCGTTGCTGCAAGCAACTGAGCTAACTAATGTGGTGCTTAACGCAGAGGAAGACAAAATGTTTTATGCTGTTGCATCAGCAAATGAGATTTGCATATTTCTAGAATTACTAAAAGCCTGGTTGCTGTGACAAAAATCCCTAAATGGTCCTGAAGTTGTGGCTCATACCAAGCAAATTATTGTTAGTGACAAATACTAAAAGACTTTGCTTTAAACATGGTCACAGTGGGCAGAATTTTGTGTTCTGATGGTAAGATATGTCTCTGTCTGAGGGAATTTGCAGTCCTGGGGAGAATTCCTATAATAAACAGCTGAAAATATTTTTCTTTATATTTTAGTACCTCTGGTACCTATATTGAGAACTATTTGAGGTTTGAAAAATAGCTGTAGATGTGTTTTATGTGAGCTAACTTGTTTGATTTTGTGGTATTAATAGGATAGATTCTGTCTCAACAGTAACTCCACTCCTTTTGTGATTTTCTAAATGATGTCCACTTAGGTTTTGGGCCCTTAGTTCTCATCTGTCTCAAAATAAAACCCTGCTTTCTTCTCCCTTTAGTTTGATAACCTAGGTCTGCAGTTTCCCCTGCTGAATCTTATTGTGATTATCCCAGCAGATCAGAAGATCTGTCCTTATTAATTACAGGTGCTCTTCCCAAAGATGAGGAGCAGAACATGCCAATGATCACAACCTTCCTTAAAGCACAATGCTATTTATTTAGAACAAAATGTTATGGAAAAAACACTTAATAAGCCAAGAAATGACTCGCACACCTGCTAAGCACTGCCTGTCTTCCTTGTGGTGCCCTGGCAAATATGATAAGTGAGTTCTGCCAGCTCTTTAATTCAGAGAGAGCATCTGTGTGTCAGATCAGGCTGTCTCTCTGCCCCAAAAGACAAAACTGAGTGCCAGGATAACAGGCACGGAGGACTTGCGTGAATATGCACAGGTTCCACAGAAACACTGTTGTTCAGCCTGGAGCACAAGCAAATAAGTAACGTGTGCTGCCCAGCAGTCTGTCCAGACCATCCTTTCCATGCTGTGGGCCAGCGGTCAGCTCTTGAGCATCTTTCCGAAATTGGATATGCTCCTGCCTGTGACCTGGGTGCCAGTCATGCTGCTCTGTGGAGTCAGGTGTCTGCCACCTTCTTCCATGTGGAGACACCAAGAACTTGCATGGCTGGACAGCTGAGAGTGCTCAAAAGTAATCAGTAGCTGTTGGATTTTCTGTATGGCTAGCAATGAGCGTTGTCCTCCTACGCTCAACCACGTGCAAGATCAAAACAGGAGAAGCATCTGCCTGGACAGAGCTGTTGTGCGTGTTGGCTGTGACCCGTCCTGGGTGGTCCTGGTGCATTCCATGCTTCATAACCTTTGTGGCAGTTCACTGTAGCAATATTTGAAAGCTTGGTGTTATCACTTCCATCATGGGGACATCATGACTCTCAAATACTTAAAAACTATTAAAAATGATGAAGATAAAATCATTTCAACGTTAAACATCTTTCAGTTCAGTTTAGGAGATATGATGCTCCCAAGCCCTCTGGAACGAGAGGCCAGACAGTGCAGCTGTAGCCCATGTGGGGCCAGAATTTTTCTGGTGAAATAAAATGCATTCTCTTTTTAAGAGAAGTCATGATTTTTGTGTTTTGTTACCAGACTGGCAATGGCTCTGGTTTCAGTCTCTTTGAAGTCTGGGTTTGGCTTTAGAAAGAAAAACAGCCATACGTGTGTCTTACTGTGCTCTTTTTGGGGAGGGAAAGTTTCCTTTCTGTCCCGTATGAAAAACCTGGGCCATATGGCAGAATGGTTGTGCAGTCCTACACTTAGATGGAAACAGAAGGCTCATGAGGCCATATTGCATCAAGTCACAGGCTGTGGCGGTAACAGAAGGCAGGTAGGAGGAACACCAGTGGCCAGGCTTCAGGCACTTGACTGCCCGGCCAAGACTGCTGTTATACTGGCTGCGAAGAGAGAGGCTGATCAACAGGGTGAGTCAGAGCATTAGCATATATTGGGGTGAATTCCCTGTGGCTGCACTGTGCAAGGGGGTGTGTTTCGGCGAAGCTGACTCCAGGCACGTATGAAGACCAGGAGCCGCTGGGCTGCTCCACCTCTACTGCTCATGACTCATGGCACTGTCAATGCAGAGAGCCTTGGACTCATGGCTGTACCAGCTGGGCTTACTGTGGTCGGTGGCGTTTCTGCCCTAGCTTTGTGTCATCTAGACATGCCTGTAGCTGGAGGCACTGACTTCACCTCCCTTCTCCAGGCAGAAACAAGAAGTCGCTACCCAGAGGCAGCGTCCTTTGCTTTTGCTTCCTGGGCATAATAAGGCACGGGTGCGTTTTGCATGAAATGGTAGCTGTGTCGTCATGCTGCGTCTGAACCCCTAAGCAGGCAGGGCTCCTGCAGCCCTAAACAGGTGGTCTGTTAACCAGTTACAGCTTCCCTGCTCCCACTGTAAATGTGAGAAGGACACTGCCAGCTTTTTGTCAAATGCATGGTAAGGAAGGGTAACTCGACAGCTTTTCTAGGTGCAGGGAAGGTGTTCCTGCTGCCTCTCCTCGCCATGTAAGCTGTGTGTGGGAAGTGTTGACAGTGCAGTTCTGTGGTTTGTTCTCTGTTCTGCCAATTGGGAGGCAACAGGAAAGTGACTCATGTGACATTGCATCCCCTTCTGCGCAGGGAACATGGTGACTCGAGGGACAGGCGCTGGGCCACAGAGTAGCTGTGAGATAGACAGCAAGATGATATTGGCTGGCAGCGACCAAACTCTTGGCTGGTTAAGAACACTAGTGAAGGCATTTGAGCTCCGCTTAGGAGTTCCTCAGCTATCAATGACCTCTGGGCACCAGAAATAGAGTTCTGCTCCATCAAGAGCTGTCATGCTTTGCCAGTGTTTTAATTCCTGTGGCCAAAACCAGCATCCAGTGTTGACAGAACAAGGTATTTATAGTTAGCCTGTTCTCATGTCTGCTTGGGTAACTCCTCTGTGTATGTAGCTGCAGTGGCATAGTCTGAACTTTTTCCTGCACTCACTGACTATGTCCTGATGTTGCTTCTCTCTTGGTTGACTGACCTATCGATATGCCTTATGAGCTTGTTTTTCTCCATCTGCTCTGGTTCTGCTATTGATCCTGACCTGGCACTAACCCTTTCCAGCTCTGCCATGATGATTAGGGGACTGAAATGTCTCTCTTATGAAGAAAGGCTGAGGGACTTGGGTATTTTTAGCCTGGAAAAAAAGACAACTGAGGGGGGATCTTATCAATGCTTATAAATACTTAAAGGGTGAGTGTCAGGAGGATGGGGCCAGGCTCTTTTCAGTGGTGCCCAGTGACAGGACAAGGTGTAATGGGCACAAACTTGAACATAGGAAGTTCCACATAAACATGAGGAGGAACTTCTTTACTTTGAGGGTGGCAGAGCACTGGAACAGGCTGCCCAGAGAGGTGGTGGAGTTTCCATCTCTGGAGACATTCAAAACCCACCTGGATGTGTTCCTGTGCAACCTGCTCTAGGTGACCCTGCTCTGTTAGGGGGGTTGGACTAGATGGTCTCCAGAGGTCCCTTCCAACCCCTATCATTCTGTGATTCTCTCTATTGCAGACTTTAATTCTTCTCATGTTCCTAACTTTGTTTTATCTCAGACCTTGCTACATGCTGAGCTTTTTGGAACTGACCTAAGAGCAGAAGCTAGACTTAGCCATGCTGAATTCAGTAGCCTCAACTATTTATATCAAGACTGGAGTTTTCCTTGTTGTTCTTCCTCCTTTAATGTCAGCTCTCAGCAGCTTTTTGTTAGTTTGAGGTGCTGTGGTGTCTTCTCAGTGTCAAATACCCTGTGTAGTTTTTTCTGTGTGTGGTGACTGTGACAACATCACCAGATTAGAATGTAAGTGCAGTTTATCTGCCTTGGCTGGAGTAAAGGGTAGTGTGGGTGCAGGGATACAGACATCTGGGCCTACTGGGGTCTTGAAAAACAATGGGACTTCTTTGAGGGGAGACGGAGAAGAGGGAGAAGTGAGGTTGATGTGGTTTATGTGCTTTTTACAAGTAATCTTCCTAAATTAATCCAATCTGAATTCCACCTGCATCCCTGTACCTCATCTGTAGCACTCATTCCCCAGAGCCACCCATCCAGTCATAAAAACACAGTGTGAAGTGCGATGTAGTTTGGATGAATACGGATCCAGATTTTACCAGGGCACCCTCCCTGTTTAATGGCCAGCATGAGATCTGTGTACAGTGAGCTGTGTACAGTGCTGACTATGGGGAATCTTCTCCGGAGGCAGACTAAAGCTGCGGGCACTCTGGTAGCACGGGTGCTGATGTGTCAGTGGAATATCAAAGTCATAACCTGAGTGATTGGTACGTGATGTAATGATTGGACTGGAATGCTGTACACAAGCAGAGGCATCGTCACCGCCTGTTTACTAACTCTGGTGTTACACATAGCCTGAGGTTACATCAGACTAAGGACAGCACAGCCAGATTTTTGTGAGGTGGGAATACTAGACTAGTGCCAGGACAACAGCTGACAATGTCAGCTTTTTTTTTGATAGGTATTTTCCTCCTCTCATTTCAAGGAAAAACCTTGAAATGTTCCCTTGATGGTATCCTTGGGATAAGATTTCACAACTCTCAGCTAACACGTGGTATTTCAAACCCTCAAAGATGTGTGAACCCCAGCTTGGTACAGATTGCACTGCTGAGAAAAGACTCTCTGTCCTGTTGCCTGCATTATTGGATAGACACCAGTTCCTTGAGTCCACCTTTCCTGTAAGAAAATAAAGAAACTCTTACCTCAGAGCACTCAGACAATTATAACAACGTGGCTGTACAGCTGCTTGTGTTTCAGTTTCTGGTGAATGTGAAGTTGCTCTCGGCAGTGCTGGGATGTGCACAGACCATTCGTAATTTTGTGGGGTACACATACATGTCATGCTGCGTGGGGCCTTTCCAATATATTTCTTTCTTTAGTAGAAGTCCCATTATAGGAAACCTGTGCCAGGTAAGATGGGAAGCCTGTTCTCTTATCGCCCTTCAAGAGGCTAATGATTCTTTAGGATAATCATTTTCTCTTTTTTAAATCGCCCTCTCTCACAGCCTCCAGTCCTGTGGCTCTTGGGTACAAGCTGCCAAGATCCCAGCCTTTAGCAGCAGATAGCTTGCAGTGTCAACTGGAGCGCCTCGGCGCTGTCTTGGGGGGAGAGGCTTGGTGCGGAGGTGGATGCAGGGTGAGAGGACAGTAGTGTTCGGCTCTCTAGGATCTTGGTTGGTGGAGGCTTATTCCTCAAGTCTGTCACTGCAGGCTAATGCCAAAATCTTTAGCTTTATTCCATATTCCACCCCATCATGTTTTAAAGCTTACACAAGAAAATAAGGATCTTACCAAAGCAAGACTTAAGATTAAGCAGTTAGTGATTCCTTCAATTTGAGTCTATGCATAACAGATGCCTTCAGAATCAGAATCACGAAGAATTCCTCCAAATCTGCCAGTGCCTTTTCTCTCCAATCCTGGAGATGGCTGAGGTGATCAAACTGTTGTCCAGGGACCGTTTAATGCTGCATCTCTAGTTGAATCATTGGCCACCTATTCCTCTCCTATCCCCCACTTCATTACCTTCTGTGCTGAAATGGGAGCCCATAATATGAAATCTCCTTGAACGAAGGCTGTGGGTGGCTATTCTCGTCTAGATTCAGCTGGTGGGAAAGTTCACTGCACTCGGTCTGTGCCAGCTTTTTCTCACTCCCCCTCCAGACCTGCTGGCAGGGTTGTGTGTATATATTTTAGCCTAAATGAGCAGAGCAAGCAAACCGCTATTCAACAGGTCAAGCCAACACCTGATGGCACAGCAGTTTAGAGTGCACATCCACTTCAAGCGTTCCTCTTTCCCCTTAGCTGCCTCATTAAACTGGCTTTCCAAGTTTGTGCTGCCATGTAGTGCGAAGGAGCACAGTAAACCCCTGAGTTTTCTTAGCCCTTGGGTATCCATGATTGAGCAGACAGAGGGGAGGGGAGCAGACAGCTGTGGCATGTCAAAGGCTTGGCTATGAATGGGTAACTGTGGATGGACAGATGGGTAGGCAGGTTAAGTGCAACAGCAGCACAGATTTAGATTTTGCTGTAAGGTGATGGAGTGGCCCAAAGCGGTGATGGATGTGTAGCTGAAGGGGGCTCCATTCATCTAATGCAAAGCCTATGTACTGTACTTCTTGCAGTCAAGACATACAAATATGAGAGAGCAAATTGAAGCCAAGAACTGGGTATCTTATCTTCCTCCCTTTGAGCCAGAGTGACTTGGTGTATGTTGAATGTAAGTATAGTTCTACCATGCATCTTCTTTCAAACATCAGCAGGTGTGAGGTCTTCTAGTTCTCTCACACCAGAGAGTTCTGCACCAGTCAGAACTAGACTCTAAAGCATCCTCTGTGAAACTGTCTGAGAAGTAACCTGTCAAACTTCAGCCACTTTTCTATAATGGAATTTGCGTATTTTCTCTGAGCTATTTTTGGCTATTCTTTAGATATATATGTGGTAGAGGAGATTACGAGGGCAATTAAAGAAATTGCAAGACGCTGTGCTGGTGGTAATGGAAGAAAGGTGTCATGGTATGGTTGTGCAATAGCTTCGTGTTTTCCATATTGCTCATGCTGGAATGCACTGTGAGGTGAGAGGACTCAGTACCGGAGTGGAAGGGTCCGTGTGCCATGTTACACTTTTGGTGATATATGTTATGTAGCATATGTTGCATCAGATGGATGAGCTTTAGCAGTGAAGAACATCTAAAGAGCCCTAAAGTGGGAGAAATCCAGGTGGAAAGGTCAGCTGGTGGCTATGTATGGCTTTTCCCAGAAGAAATTGGATCACAACAGTTACAAGCTGAATCCCTGAGCTTTTCTGTGGTGTTTGCTGAGCACCCAAGTTCACTGGATTTGAAAACAAATTATTTCATACTTTGTGATGAGGCCAGTCAAAAGGCAGCTATAAATGGGAAACTGAGAAACAACGGCAGGGCAGAAAACAGCGTTCATTTCTCAATAGGATCCTTTAAACTGAAGAAGCTAAAAAAGGCTGTCATAGATTTCATAAACAAGGGAGCTGGGGAACAACGCAGTTTGAGACCATCATTGGTTGTCATAAAATTTTTATAGACAAGTCTCTTTCCTGGTGTGCTGCCTTTGTATGACAGAAATTAAAGCAACTGCTTAGACACTGTTATTTATCAAATGTTGTACCTATGGATCCTCTAAGAAAACTGAGCAGGCAAATTGTTCTTCTTCCTATGCAGTGTTCTCACAAGTTTTTTGCCTCTGCTGATCTCTCATTCTCTTCATTGCCTCTTGATTTCATGACTTTCCTTAATGTGTGAACAATGCTGTACTTTTGTATTGTTTGGCCAATTTAGTAATTATTCCACACATTTCTGAGGGCACTAAGCAGAACCATTTGCCTCTCAGCAAGCGCTAATCTGCATATGGAGAGATGATGTGAAAGAAAGATGCTGATAACCATGACACTTCAAATTATTTTATGCCTTCAGTAGACCACAAGTACCATGGAACCATAGCATCAACCCTTCTGTGTTCATTGCCTCCAGCCTGAGCACACTTCTTGCCTGAGCAGGCTCAGACATTGCATCAGTGTCCTCTAGTAACGTGCAGAACACTTCTTACTCTGGCTAATTGAGTCTAACTATCCCTGTAGAGGCAGATGAGTAAGTATTAGCCCCACTTCACACCTAGGAAGAGTGGGAGGGGAAAGTGGTTTGCCCAAGTTTAAGAGGCAACCGGTGTGAACAATGTGGGAGTACCCTGTTTGCCTGAGCCCTGTGCATGCAGAAATGGTAAAGTTCCTTATGGAACATGGGAGATAAGTTAAGCGCTGGGCTATCCATTCTGTGTTAGCTATTATATTGCTTGCTGAGTGCTAGGTAATATATCGAGAAAGGCATGAAGGGAGCAGGCTCAGAGGCACGAGTTGCACTGCCAAGCAGAGTAACAGTACTAGTGACATGGTGGCAACAGGCTTGCACTGGCCTGCTGAGCGCTGGCAGGAGGACAGCCTGGGCAGTCCGATGGCAAAAGGGATGCTGGCCTTATTTCAACCGCTCAGTCTGGCTGCATCAGTGCCCTGGTCGGTATTTCCTTCCTTCTTCTCTAGAGAAAAGACAAGATAATTTGAAGCGCAAAGCCAAGACTTTGCCCTCTGGAGGGATTCCAGGGTTGCAGATGGACTGGGCTCTTCACAGTGCTGCTGGAAAGCAATTACATTTGCAGTTCAAGGGAAGGGAAGAGGAGGAGGGAGAGTCACTGAACTGACAGCAGGGATAAGAAGGTAGCTCATTAGCACATCATCTTTTCTGCACCCTTCTGTGTGGGAGCAGATCTCCATATGATGACATTCAGAGTCTGGCAGAAATGTCGTCCTGGGCTAGTAGGAATTTCTCTGCAAGAAAGTGTGAGTGGGTAGGTTTAAAGAGATCAAAAGTGAGCTCCTCTGTGGTCCAAAGAGCATGAAGGTTCATCCTTCACAGTCATTCTCAAACTTCACTATCAGCTGCTGACCTGAAATACGAAGAGGAAGCATGGAAGTAATGAGGTATTCATTAAAAAGAAAAACAACAACAACAAACAACCCCTCTACTGCACACCTCATCCTGTTTTCTTGCTCCCGCCTTGGAGTGGACTCCAATAAGTACCTATTTATTGTACTATGTCTATGGTAAATCATAGCTGGAAATAATGGGGTGTCCCTTTACTCTGTGAACATCCTCTATGGCAGATGAATTTTTAAGTGAACATTAGAAGTAGAGAGCTGATTATGTACTTGAGCAGTGACTTGTTCTTGGAGAATTCCAACAGGAGCCATACAGGAGACCTTGCTGTCTCTGTATGGCGTTCATCACGACTTGGAGAGCATGAATCCTGTGGCAGTGAGAACGGCCTGTTGGAAACCCCACGGTACACACTTAATTATGAACTGAAGGGTGAATTCCTTACAGGCTTGTTCAAAAGGCTCGTGTGATTGTTTAACAGCACTAAGGCGTACGTTCTCTCATCCTCTGAGCAGTCCCCATGGCTCCAGAGGAAAATGTCAGCAAAAGCATAGCTTAACCGTTCCCTGAAGGAGGTAGTCGTGAATGGGAAACATGTGTGTTGCTCACCTGCCAGGCAAGCGTAAATGGCTATGCACCAAAACAGTCCTCCATGTCACAGTTCTTGTTTCTTTTTTTGTGAAGACATCATTCATATTTACATGTGAAGATATCCGTGTGAGGATCTTTAGTCCTTTTGTTGAGACCCAGGGAGGAAGGGGCAAAAAATGAACCCATGCCGAAACCTTTTGAACCTAGTGGAGCATCAGATAAAAGACCAACACTTATTATTCTCTCTTAATTCTTCTGCCTCTACAGTATAAATGTTTTTCAGCTCAGAGTGAGGGAACTGGAGTGCCCAGAGGACCTGCCCACAGGACCTACAGCGCCATGGTGTGGTAACACCTCCTTCTGCACAAGCAATCAGCTCTGGCACTCTGGTTTTGCAGCCAAAAGGAGATTCTTCGGTATTGCCTTCAGCTTGTGTCAATACAGGAACCGTGCCCTTCATTCGGGCACATCCTGCAAGGTGATAGTGACAGCAAGGCGGAGGGCAGAACTGAAGGGAGGTGTTTGTCTTTAATGGTAACACAGCCTCCACTGAAAGAGGATCTCAAAGCACTGTACAAACAGCTGCTGTAACCTACAGTGGATAAAAATACCTGACAGAGAATGTGAGGGACAGAGAAAGATGGTGAATTCTGCAGAGGGTGGCTGCAGGGCCCGAACTGTAGGAGCTGGGAGAGGAGAGAGGGAATGGATGTTTCACCCTGAATTCTTGCAACCCTGATTTACGGCCATGTGACTCGGTTGGAGTCAGTGCAGTTACATTAGTAGGAAAGCTGGCTACGAAATAACAAATGAGCTCCATGTCTCTTCACCAGTTGTTCTTCGTACTGTTTGCACAAGCTTTCGTCATGCTCCAGAACACGCTCCATCCAGGTTACAGGAAATTGGATGCTGCAGCTGTTCAGCAATGCTTTTTATATATATAAAAAAAAAGCAAAGGCCAAGAGGAGAACACAAGTTGTGTGCATCAAATATTGCACAGATTAATGCAAAGGCATTTTGAATCTAATCATCCTTCCCTAGAAAATTACAGCCGGGGCTATTCAGCACCCTCAAGGCAGCCACACACCTGCATGAAGAGGCGTTCCCTTTCATTTGGCAGCTGCAACCCTGTGGCATTAACTGCCACAGGACACGGCGGAGCGGCTGGACTAACAGCATTCAAATGAAGGTGGTGGTTATGGAAGTGAACAATTAGGTTAGAAAGATACAAAGGACGGGCTTCCACCCTTCTGGGAAATGGCTGATCTCTGCAGGTCTGGGGTGGGGTCTTCTCCTGTAGTATCCTGTGTGGTTGCACAGCAGTGCTGTGAATGCCTCTGCCTCTCTGGAAAATGACTCAGAAAGGTTGGAGAGCTGCACTTAGTTATTCTCAGGAAGGAGGTGGCAGGGCCTGGAGAAATTAAACAGGAGCTGGAGTGGAAGAAAAGCAGAGGTGGACGGTGAGGAATCCTTTTTGCAGCAAGCATACGCAGTGCAGCTGCTTGCCGTGACGTGCTGATGCCTGTTGCTGTAGGTTTACAAACAGCCCTTAAACTCCTCTAACTGCCCTTTTGCTGGTATAATTTCCAGCGTGTGTGTGAGCCTGAGAAAGAGGAATCAAAAGCCAACCAGCCATACCCCAACGCATCAATGCTGCAGAAGTGACTAACTGCTGGTCCCTGAGGGGACACAGGGACATCTTTAACCAAACCTAGAGAAGCACATGGCTTGCTCTCCCCACCTTCCTCTAGGCTGCCTTGGGAATCAGACTTTCGAGCCTGTGGTCCCACTGACATGTCTCCTGCCTCTCCTGCAAACCTGTGAGAGCCCTGCGCTCCCTGGCCCCTCTTCCTTTGTGCCCTAGTGGCAGTGATTAAATATTGATATGTTAACGATCCTCTGACAAGAAGCACAATGCTGTGCAGAACAGGCTGCCGTTCGGGGGGCTGGAGCGGGTCCCTGGCTCCCTGAGGGGTACCAGGGACCCCGCTGCTGCTGCTGAGCCTGGTGTACAGGTGTCCCCCAAAGCAAAGGGACAACTGAGAAAACCAGAAAGCTTTCTGCCCCCACAAGGCAGAGCCACCAGAGGGTGGCTACTCCGCAGCTTTTTAGTTCGGCTGCTTTCAGTGAGTGTTGTGATAGCAGGCTGGGGAGAGAGGCAACTTGCTGTCTCCCACACAACCCTCTTTCTCTGCTTGTTAGCTTGTCTGTTGTCGCTGAAGAACTCTTCTTGGTGCTACAGCTGCAGCCCGGGGATCCTGCTCGTGTCCGGGGAGAACAGCGGGGGAGGCTGCTGGGGTGGGAAGCTGATACCGAAGGGAAACGATGCTGTTTGCTTTCCCCCCGTGCCTGCTGTTCTGCAGTCATGCTCCTTGTGTGGAGCTGCAGTCTGAAGCTGAAACGTGAGCAGTGACTGTCAGAGAGATGCCCTTCCCAGCCCTGCACGCCAGTGCTGCATTCATGTGAGTTACCTGGTGTGCTGCATCACGTGCCACGCAGCAAGAAGTCACTGAAGGGCAGGGTATAAATTCCCCAGTCCCAGTGGGTTTCTCAAAGGGTAGAGTTTGTTTTGTCTCTTAGAGCTTTGGGAGAAGAGGGCGTTAGCTTTCAGTCTCATTGAAAACGCCCAAGTTGCCCCCCTTGGCTGCAGGGGCCTGTTCTGATACCTTGTCTGTCCTGTAACGTGGGTTTCAGTGCTGCACACCTTCTTCCCCTGACTCCGACCTGGCAGCTGTCCTTGCAGACAGCATTTTAGCAATCCCTCCGTGCACTTCCCATGGCGATACAGACTTCTAATTTACAGGGTCACTTGTGACCTTGCCATTGTGGGCCCAGAGCTGTGCAAAACCTTCTAACTCTGTTAAAAAAGCACTTTGTCCAGGCGTCTTCATCTGTGACTGTGCAATGATGCACCTGTACTCCCGGTATTAGTAAGCTATCCCTGCAGCCACAAAACATGCTCACAGTACGTGCCTGTGGCCATGCAGCACAGGGTGTTTTACTCTCTGTTAGCCCCTGCTCTATTCCCCGTTAACCAGAGCGCGCAGTGACAGAGCACTGCTGTGTCTTCAGTTACAAAAGACTCTACAGCTCGACTCGGTGAAGGTACCTCTTGTGACAGGCAGACATAGTCTGCCACCTACCCTGAGCCTTCACAGCCTCAGCGCTGCAGTCTCAGGCTGCGACTACTCTACAGACCTCTACTGGCTAAACAGCGCTGCTCAGGGATGCTGCATTTCTGCCTCCTGAGGGACTGCGAGACTCTCTATGCGCATGCCTGGGTGAGGCTTTCGGAACCAGTGTACATACTTACTCCCTTCTCCCACTGCTCTCCCTGCCCTCCGGCACAGCTGAACCTACTCGGTTTTCCAAAGACAAAATGTGAGCGCAATAGCTGGTACGTGGTGAAGAGCTCCTTCGACACCGGAGCTCTCACCACTCCCACATGCTGCCAGTTTGGATTTGCGTGGTATGATGTGTTCCTCTCCAGCCTGTTCCCAGCAGCGTGCCCCACACTTACTCATGGTGGGGCACTCTGTAATGAGGTTAATGTACAGAAAATGCCCTGTTACCGTTGCCTGCTTGGATTTCTGCCAACACTCAAATGGAATAGCCATAAAGCTTTATACTGCAATGGGACAACTCATACTGGTTGCCTTATTTCCAGTCTTATTTCACGTGTTTTAGTACGAAAACAGCTAGTTCAAAGCATGCATATGTCACGTTCATTTAGGGTCAGCCAGGGAAATCAGCTTTCATTTTTTTGTTGTAGATCGGTTATTGCCACTTTGATGTCTTCATTCTGCAGTTCAGGATGTCCTGGGTCTTTCCTGTGCTGCGTCTCAGAAGCACCTGAATATTATGAAAGCTGCAGCAAAGAGCAGTTCCTTCCTCAGATAGTTTACAGTTTAAATAGACAGGGCAGGCAAAAGGTGAAGGAACGGGGGTGCTTTTTTTGTTTTCCCCACTGTAGGTGAGATGTGAGGAAATAAAAGCGCCAGCTCATGGTTTCGCTGGCATTCTGCTGAGCTTAAATGGGCATGTGCCTCTGGTGCATGTCTGCAAAGGCTATTTATTTTTCTTCATATTTGAAAGGTGGTGAGCCGACACAGTAAGTAACTGGTAATATGTATTATCTGGGTGAGGTCCTGAACCGGGTACTGGATGCTAAAGAGGATTCGCTTAATCTAGCTGTGACAGGTCATTGCTGCTGTGACCGCAGGAGAGCAGGTAAAGGCACAGACCAGAACTACGTAATGGTTCCTAGGAGGCTCCTGCGTGCTTTAGTATGAACTGGTGTTAAATGCGGGTTGTTCTCCCGTGGGTCCCTTCCCCCCAGCCCCTTAAAAATCAGAACTGCAGAGCGTTGGCTTTCTGCCAGCCTGTAAGCTGCTCCCTGTCTCCCAGAGGTCTCCAGGATCCTGTTAGGACTTCGGATACACCATCAGGCGATTGGCGAGAAGACAGCAGTCCTCCAGGGGTGTGGGAAAGGGACCCCTTCTGGGGGTCTGTGTGGTCCTTGGATGCTTAAAGAAGGGTGTAGAGAGTAGGAGGAGGAAGGGGGAGCTCGCCTCAGCGTTAGAGACACTGCCATTCAGGGAGAGGCTGAAAGGGCTCAGCTGCCTCACATACTGAAACAGGACTGGGGACATCAGTTGATTACAGGTAAAGAGAAAATACCACACGCTGAAAGGCCCCAAATAGAGCGGAGAAAAGCATAACCAGAAGGGGCTGGATGCTGAAAGCAAATTCAGCTACAAAAGTGGAAGCGTTTCTACAATGGGGGTGATGAGCCACTGGGACTGGCTACTGGGGGACACATTAATCCCCCGTACTTCGATGCCTTGATGTGCTTTCCCGCAGGATTTCCTTTTGAATGCTCAGTGCCAGGTTGCAGGGTAAATGGAAAGCCCTGGGACATGGAGGGTGTCTGAAGAGGTGAGCGCCGTGAGTCCCTCACATCACCACCCTCTGCCTCCAGCCGACCCAGGCACCTCGCAGGGCACCTTGCTGCCCTGCGCTTGCTCGCAATAAAACCCCGGGGGTTACCAGCCCCTCATTTCCTTCTCTCCTTCCCACTTTATGGGATGTGTGAGGCTTGCTTCTGTAGCCTGGGACTGGGCGCCCAAGGGGGCAGGGAGTGGGAAGGTGCCGGTGGGGGGAGAGGGCTGCCAGCACCCCCTGCCACCAGGCCGGTGTCGTTGGTGGTATTTTTGTGTGAGCTGAAAAGGGGGGGTGCTGGGAAGCTGGTTGAGGCTTGGGAAAAACAGTTGGCACGGTCCTAATCTGTCAGGAAACAGGAAACGGAGTCGTGAGGTAACAAACAGGAAGCGATGATGGCAGCACAGCGCAGCGGTTTGGGCTCAGACCGAAGGAAAGGGCTCCTGCGCCGCGAGGGGAGGCGGTGGCAGCGGCCTCTGCTCCCGCGCCCGCCGCACCGCTGCTCCGTGTGCACAGATGCTGTTTACACTGAGCGGCTATTTAAACAATAAGAAGAGACCGGTAAAGGCTTATTTGCACTTCCGCAGCCGCGAGGAGTCTTGAAGGATATGAATGAGTCCTCACAACATCCTTCTGAGTCACATTAGCACTAACAACCCCAGTGTCAGGAGAGGGGAACGGGCAGCCCTCAAAAGGGAGGCTTTCTCAAGGACACGTAGGGGTTAAGCATCTGCATCCCGCTCCCTTCAGTGAAGCATTGCCTGCTCCTCAAATTCAGGCCTGTGGATGCCTCTTGCACAACCTTAAAGGCAGTTGTCAGGTGTCAGTTAATGGCATTGACCCTTCCAAGAGTCACTCTTCACTCCCAGTCCTTTCAGATGCCTCTCCAAGGGATAACGCTTGGAAGGGTCTGCCTTTCTCCGTGAACCCTAAGATAAGCCGCACAGTTGGCTTAAACTAGACGCTTCACGCTTGGATGGCTGCGGTGAGGTGAGATGAACCTGCGTCTGCCGAAGACGACTGAGAGCAGATTGTGGAGCAACTGCCAGAACGGCAAGGAAATTCTTCCTCCCCATGTATGAAAAATGTGTATCTGATGTAAGGGCTTAACCGCGCTGTCTCCATGAAAAAGGAGCTTTTTGTAATTATAAGCACGTGAGCATTTCTACCTGTTCCTCGTATGTAAGTGAACTCTTTCTTCGGAAACTTGGCCATGCATTATGAATTGTATCTAGAGTTTTGGAGAACTTCAAAAACCTCCTCCTAAGCAACTTATGACAAACCTAAATAGCATTAATAGAGTGAAAATCAGTGTAATCTTCATGAAGGGAGGGGGTCTGGAGGAAGAAAAGAGCCTCTGTGCTATAAGGAGACGTGAGAGGAGGAGAATCTATTGATGAAGAAGTTAACACCAGGGCCTGGTGGGCTGAATTGAAAGAGGGGATTAGAGCAGGGTAATTTCTTTTGTAATTATCACACTTTTATCCTGTGTGAGTTCCCCCCCCCCCCCCGATACATTTTGTTCAGATTGTCTTGTGTTTCTTTGCTGACAATCTTCCAGAGAACAAATGAGTTTATGGGCAGGAACAAAAATGCTTTGGCAGTGCTTTGGCATTTTCTGCCAAAGCAGAAAATGTAAGGCAAATGTTAAACAGTGTTAATAGAAAAGGAATTTCAAATGCACGGTGATTAATATTTGCACTGGGAATTTTGACCCTGCTCACAAACCATCGTGGGAGCCGTGTGCCCAAGCACAGGGATCGTCAGAGCTCTTGCCTGGTGCCAGGAATGGTCGAATCCTGTTCTGACTGGTGACGGCCTCTCCGGCTATAAACCTATCTCTCAGCAGATCTGTTTGGATGTTAAATATTAGTTGATTTAATTTAATTTATAAAAACAAATATGGTGCCTCTGTGACCTTCTAGGCAGTTAGTTAAAAACATAATCAACAAAGCCACTCTGAAGCCAGCAGCGACTCAACAAATAAGTCGTAAAGCACAGATAAAAGATACCATCACCAAACAGCCTCCCCTCAAACTGCATGTTTTCCTCATTTATCTGTGTATTTGCAAAACATGACTATGATCAAGGTGCTGTTTCGCAACCTGGGACTCTTCCTGGGAATGACCTGGTCTTCATGGAGAGCAGCCTGCAGGGTGGGTTGGCTGCAGGGACAGACAGAGTCTGAGCACTCTCTCCGTCTTGGCTGGCAGGAGGAAAGACAGGACGCTCGCAGAAGAGATGAAGAAGAATTAAGCCCTTCTATAGTAGTTACGTACTACACTGCTACCTATATGCGAGGCAAGTCTGTCACCATTCTACAGTATATGGAAGAGCTAAAGTAATCGTGGGATCATTTGTGTTATGCAGGTCACATAACATCCAGGGTTATGTTATCTCCCGATGCGGACCACTCTATTTGCCCTAGCTGTTAGGTCTCCCCTCTCACATGACGTGTCATTCAGAAGCCCTGAGTGACCCAGTCAGAGGGGAGGACAATGAGATGGAGACTTTGGGAGCAGGAGTTATTTTCCAGTCCACTCCATGCCCTGCACTTTTAAACTTTACCTGCTCTTCTCCCTCCCAGGGGTGCATTCCTCCAGCATGGAGAGCTGCACGGAGCCCGTCACCACTGAGTCCCTTGGGGGCATGTGCAGAGGGTTGCTTGAAGGCGGTGAAGACCTCTGGTGGCAGTGACTGCTGGGTGAGCCTTGAAAGCAGATCAGCTTTGTGTCTCTTCCCTCTGGCGTCTCCCAAGGGCTGAATGGCTCATTGGAAGTGAAGGCTGGTCTATCTGTGGAGAAGGGAGCACCTCTGGGAAGGTGACAGTCTGCCATCAACATTTAAAAGGGAAGGGACAAAGGTACGTGCTGGTGCCCAGAATCAAATGCTGTGCATGGGACAACTGCTTTAGCACCTGAAATTATTGCTCTGTACACAATCGTTTACCTGGTGTATCCGAATCGTTTACCTGCAGCATGATAGACCACCAAGCTGCAGAAATGTGCCCCAAAGCTGTGCAGGGGGAAGTGGAAGCGAGGACGGTGGTGGTGATAAGACCAGCAGAGGAAGGAGAAAGAGAAAGGGTAGTTTTATGGTGCTGAGTCACGCTGTTGCCCAGACAGGTCTGAGAGCAGGGGAGGCAGGGTTAGAGCAGGTGCAAGAGCGATCGAGGAGAAATCGCACTGCTTTGGGCGTTACCAGCCAGCAGGGTCACTGCCTGCAAGCTCTGGGAGCTGAGCTGGCAAAACTTAAAAGGCGGGGGACTGGGGGGGGGAGGGAAATCTTGATGTTGACTCTCCAGAGAGGCTGTAAAATTGAAGTTATGAAAATAGTGAAGCGTGGCAGAAGGCCACCAAGTTATGACAATTCTCCACAACTGCAGTTTGGATTGTGAGCAAAATGTGCTGGGAGTGTCATATCTGCTACGTAAAATCCATATTTATTTATGGATCAGGTATGTGAGATAAGGGAATGACAGGCAAACATACATATGTAACTGTCGCTTAAGCCACTATAGTAGAGGTTTGTTAGTGACCTGATGTACCTTTCTCATTTTAGCATGCACTAATGAAAAAAGACTGAGGAGCAATGAAAATACTTGAAATGCGTTTTTACAGAGATGGTTTCATCTGTTGGACGAGATGGTTGCAATTGCACAATAACAGATTTAGGCTTTCTCAGCAGCTCTTTCAAGGTTGAGCGCTGTTGCTGGACAAGTATTGTCCGTAATAAAATGCATTCTGAGTTTTATCCCGCCTGTATCAAGCCTAATTTCTACAAGCATCCCTCACCTTCGCTAACCTAATGGAACTCCGTGCCCTGTGCTGCGTTTTCATCGGCAGCACAGCCCTGCTGCGTGTTGTCTCAGCACCAGTGGGTGCTAGAGTTACGGGTATATCCCGGCATCTGTTTCCCCTCATCAGCGGACTGTTTAAAGAGGTAAATGATGAAGGGATGGAGCCGAACATGGAAGAACTCGAGCAAAGTGGCGCACGGAGCAGCAACCCCTCTCACTCAGTCCAACTCTGGAATTGCCTAGACTGAAGGGCTCTGAGTGGCTGTGAAATCGTTTCTATCAGGTGCTACTACAAGGAAACACCGGAGAGTCTCTGAGAGTCAGGAGTCCATTCTTAAAATTGTTGTTTTGTCACATTGCTTTTAAGTGAGTTTCGTGCAGTCTTTTAAAACTGAAAGCCAAGTTTAGGTGCAGTCCTCGAGCCAAATCCGGAATCTTGCCATAGTTGTTGCAAATTATGCTGAGAGAAGTTAGTCATAGAGTTGGGTCTGAGAACTCTGTAAGCTTGTTAAAGAGAAAAGGCATTATTTGTCGGTATGTTTACGGTCCTGGCATCGTCCGTGGTCCTCAAGAGGAATCTCTGAAATCCAGGCTGAGTCTTTACAGCCCAGAAGGCTCTCAGAGCTCCTCCTAGTGAGTTCATACAGCGTGTCTCAGAGATGCTCGCACCTTGGGGAGGGGCAGGCTGGTGAGCAGTCGGTGCGCAGCAGCCCTCGGTAAGGAAATTTTTGGCCAAAGATGTGGGTTAAATCCAGGTCATATTATGTGTGCGGCTAATTTGCTTGTAGTTTCTTTGGCAAGGACTTGGGGATGTGCACACGTGCGTAGATCCACATATGCTTTCCATCTCCTCCTGTGTGGAAGCAGGCACTGCTCCTGTTTTTCCTGTGTAGGATCTGTGATCTATTCTGGTAGCCGCGTAGTGCAGCGCTGCCTCCAGTAAATATTCACAGATTTCCTTGTAAGCCGACGCTTTTTTTTCTTTCCTCTCTCCTGTGTGGATACACAAAGGCATGTGTTGTACCTGCTTTACCCTGTGGGATCTACATAATCAGGTCCACGGGTTTTAATGGATTTCAACTCCCTTCTGTCTACGGATACCGTTTCCTGTCTCGTTTTGAGCAGGAAGAGCCGAGTCTTTTTTGGTCTTAGCATTCCTGCTTGCCTAGGCTTTGGGAAGAGTTCTCTGGCTATTTTCCTGTTTGATTTTTGTGTGTGTTTTGTTTTAAGCAGGACAGAGTGCATGTGTGTATGTAATCCATGTGCTCAATTAAGAGAGGCATCTGTTGGGTTTATTTCACATTGCCGAGGAAGGACTGCAAGCAGGGAGCATCTGCTCGGCTTTTTGTCAATGGCTTGTTTTTCATAATTTGCTCTACAGGGTGAGTGTTTGGGGAGGGGGAGGTGGCTTTTTATTTCTGAGTTTCATCTTAAATTTATTTTTATGGTAGCCAGGGAAATTGGCTGGGATTTGAAAGTTAATTTCACTAAGAAAAGAACCGAAGAGGGAGAAACAAAACCATCCAAAGTAAATGGTGTTTATGTAAGCTTAATAATATACTCAGAGGGACCCTTGTAGACCATTATTTGCAGTATTTTAATGACAAAGTAAAAACAATTTTTTATGGTGCTTTTTTAATGCCAGTGGGATTTTTTTTGGTTTGTATTTTTTGAAAAACTAGAAAATTTTGCTTAGATTTTATTTGGGGGAAAGATAGGAAAGGCATCCAACACTGAGATGCTTTTTTGGCATTTTATCAACAACAACAAAAGTCTGCTTTTAAAGTAGAGCAGCAGTGGTTTCCCGTTCTTATAGTTTTTGCTTTTGTGCATTCAGATGTTGGCTGTATGGCACCTACCTGATCTAGTGAGAGATTTAATTGTCTGTAAATGTATGTGCTTCAAAGGCTACTAAACCTGCTGGGAGTGTTTTATACAAGTCTGCTTTTTACACTGCTTTTTTTTGGTGGAAGTGTCCTCCAAAAGGGCTGTGGAGGATAATAACTCTGTGATGCCCTGGGAGGACACGGCTGCTGGTGTAACGTAGGGAACTCGGGAGGAGAAAGCCTGAAACTCCCCCTAATCCTACAAGTGAAAGACAAATCTTACCCATCGCAATCAAACAAACAAGGATGCAATCTTGCAAGTGTAGATGTAGACGCTGTGCAGGATTAACCTGGGGGCAAGATCTGGGTCTTACTGAAAGTATTTGAAGAAATGGGATTAAAAAAAAAAAGTAATCGTGTCTTGTTCTGTAAGTGAACCCCAAGCCAGCACATTTATTAAGCCGCTTCAAAACGGTATTAAATCTGTATCATCTTCCATGCCACAAGTTGTCATGTGAAACGTTAATAAAAATAACTTTCCTGAGAGTTCAGTCCCACTCCATAGCAAGAGAATATATATATGCATATATATATAATTTAAATATTATATAATATATCACAATATAAATATGTATAACTTTTCTGTCAGAAGAATGCCACTCGGCTGAACAACTTTGTTGACACCAGTTAACAGTATAACTGTTTTATAAAAAGCAGCCGACAGCAGTTGGTGTGCAAAATGTAAACGTAGGGCTGGCTGCAGGGAGCAGGCAGCCAGGCTTACTTCCGGGGCTTCGGGTAACCTTGGCTGTCACAGACTCATAGAACCTGAAGTGTAAAAGGACAAACCACAGTAAACTTCGTAGTAGCAGGAAAGTATTTTCATTGCTTGAAAAAAAAAATAAAATTCAAACTTTGTCATCACATTAAAAACATTACATGAGAAGTAATAAACATATTTACACTTCTGTTTTGATTATAAATATACATTATATACAAAATAATGTTATAAAACGTAGAAAGTTCAGTGCTTCTGATTTTTTTTTTAAATTATTGAAATACTAGTCTTCAAAATAAACTACAAACAGACAAACTAAAACCCATATTATTGATTTCTGAAGGTCATCTTCAAAATGGTCCTACGTGGTCAGAGCAGAAGGTCAGTAGTGGACATTATGAAGGGGTCTTGTCTGCACAGTTCAAGGCAGTAGGTGGGCTAGTCCAACAACAGGATTTACAAGGGCAGGAATATCGCCATCGGAGAGACGGCACGGTCCGGGTTTCTTCGAAGCGATCTTGTTTCCTCCCTCCTCGTTCTGCCCCACCCCACGGTCTCATCTCATTAGTATCACAGCACTTTCCACCGGGGTGTCCGGTATTATTGCTGTAAATACGGATACAAGAAAAGAGCTTCTGCACACCTCTGGTTTCCAGGGGCAGGCTTCCCCTTTTCTGCCTAGCAGTGGGTGGGCATGAAAGAAACAGGACGAGCCTAGAACCTTCTAACTCTAATCTCCACCTGTCTTGGCAGAGGGTGTCTCAGTGGGTGCTTCGCTGTTGGGCATTTGGAACCGGGATGAAGGACAGGAGTCAGAGTTTTGCAACCAGATGGAGAAATAGGGAGGGGAGTCACACTGCTGCTTCTCCTTCAGAAAGTAACAGCTGCAATTTTGAGACTATTTGCAGTAGAAGGTGGCACCTAATTCAGAAACACAACATAAACCCCCAAATTTGTGTCAAAATAAGGCGGGGGGGGAGAGAACGAGGAAGGAGAAGAGAAAGGTAATGTCTATTCACAATCACTGGTAGTGCAAAGGGCATGAAAATAGCTGAGACAGCTCAGCACATAAAGGTTCTAGGAGCTGATTGATTTTAAACGCATTTGTAAGGCTTTAAATAGAGCTGGGATCACACCTCCTCCTTATCAATGGGGAAGAGGCAGAACACATTCCTTATCACAACTTTTCCCTCTCGAATGTTTAAATCCACAAAGATCCTGTCCCATATTGTGGCCTGGGTCAATCAGTTCTCCAAAGCATCACGAAATGAGATGGCATGTAAATTCGGAATTCCTCTTTCCTTCCTCCTCTCGCCCCTTACACAGTCTCCAGTACGTGCAGCAGGAGGGAGGAGATGCAAATAGATGTGTAGCAGGACGTATCAACCACCCCTGCCCAATACTGTTCAGGTAACTGCAGAAAGAGCAGTCAAGTCTCTGTTTGGGCTTGTTAGATTCTCTTGACACATTTTAGGCACTTTTAAACCCAGAAAAAAAAATAAAATATGGAGACCTCGTTTATACTGTATCCATTATCTGCATAGCAATGTGTCTTTCTTCACACCTTCCATGGCAACATCTGTGATAGTTAAGTGCCTCCTCATCTACCGGCACCTCCCATAACCAGAGTTCTGGAAAGCCAGGGGTCTGTCCGTGAGGAACTGGCCTCAGTATCTTTTTAAAAAAACAAATTAAAACACCAACATTTTTAACCCCTCTCTTTTCCCTCTGCCTCCCCTCTTCTATAGCCAATGAGATTTCTGGTATCAAACTTCAAACAAGGGCAGTAAGAACAAAAAGGTGTATTGCATCTTTCAGTAAATTCACAGTCTGTCCAGTTCACCCAGTTCCATCCTCCGCCTGAGAGCAGCAAGTTGCATGTAATTAAAAACAGTCCGATCCAGTTCTGAATTGTAAACAATGCAGCAGGAACGTCCATCTACTGGCATTACCAAATCTGAGGTGCAAATGGGCTGATCTTCAGTCTTATACCTGTCAGGATAGAAAATAATACCGGGAATGAGAAGGAAGCACAGCATACAGACTACTGCAGAACTAACAACCTGTAATTCAACCAAAGCAAATTAAGCCAGGCATTACTGCAGTTTAACTATCAGCCTTCAATGTTTTTGGCTGAGTCCAGAGACAAAGAATCACCAGCAAAAAACCAAAGTCATCTGTATGATGAGTAGTCTCTCTACCTGGGCCGAGGGGAAGAACGCTTACAAATCTGGGTGCTTAACATTAGGTCTCTTTAAAAGACCTAAAGTTAGATAGCTTGTGTTCAGAAGCATTAAGCCTGAATGATGTGGAGAGAGGTTTCAGGGGCTGTCATTACAAAAATAAAAACACTTCTGGCGATGCCTGATGTAAATCTGGAAGTCTAGCACCGGTCAGCAAAATCTTCAAAGGAAGATACGGTATTGAGGTCACTTAGTGGGAATGAAGCGTCTAGCTGTCATTTGTATTTTTAAAAATCCTTTCACTTAAACTTTTAATATTGTTGGTTGACTTGTGTTCCACCTTGCCTTCAAGAGGAAATCTGATATCCACCCTGGCAAGGGAGACAGAATCATGCAGATCTGACCTCACAGATCAGTGCTATATGGCACAGCAAGCTTCTCTTTCCTGGAGTCTGAAACTACTCCTAAAGCTGGTGACACTGAAGAAGGCAGGTATTGGCTAACATCAAGTTGCCTTTGACTTCCATTGAGCCTTTTTCCAAAGGGTCTGTAATTCTTCAGGAACTGTTTGTTGGTTCCTCAACAGGCCCTTCCTTTTTCATGTATCTGTTCTCTGACTTTTCAATATAATAGGAAAATCTAGATGTGTTTATCAATAACAGCGTTAACTTCTGTCACAAAACATATAGCTGGAGCTTAAACACCAAGAGGTTGAAATTACCTTATTATAGACTTCCTAACTGTTATGCCTATCCATTAACACCTTCCATCTTCTGCTGGAAATCTATCGCTTTGCCCGTTTCCATGGAACACAGATTATCCATCGTAATCATGGGAAAAAACGTGGCTTTACATGAATGGGCCTATGAACGATTATTATTTCCATTTTTACTGACTACCTATTTAAGAGGAAATAATCCTACAATGTGCTGAATTGTGATGGGCTGATGGTCTGTGTTTTCATCTCCCGCTGATTTATCTAAGCTCAAAATCCCTGGTTTAATAAAATCAGAGCTGCTAATTTCTTGATTTTCCCCACTGTATGTTCTGTGTGGGCCACAGAAGAGGAGAGGTGAATGCTGGTAAGCATCGGGATCCTTGGAAATAAAGTGACCTTCTCAGATGCAATTCTAGAGGATAATTTACCCCTTTACTTTGCGAATTAATGCCTGTCCACCTGTGGACTGACTTACCTCTGTGGCTATGATGCACTCATTTCTTTCTTCTGTTATCACAAAGACGGACTGGTACATTGAATCCCTCGGAGAGCATATCGCTGATATCCTACATTCCGGCTTTTCACTGAGGCAGGGCAGAGAGAAAAGAACATTAGCTGACTACTAACAAGCCTGACTCTCAAAATCTACCATGAATATGGAGGGGTGGAATGAGATAGCCACGAAGGTGGAGGAGGGAGGCGGAGAGGATGAAGTTTCACGTGCTCTATATGATGGCAGGACATTATACTAGGAAAGTGGATGTAAGGAGTAGCTCCTGTCTTCCTATGCTTCTGCCATGTCCAACCTAATAGCGTGCTCCCAGGATCCCTCAGTGTAACAGCCGCAATCAGATCCCAGGCAAGACTTTCAGTACCTCTATCAGGAGACTGATGAGCCAGCGAATACCTGCCCTTTTCTTGTTTTGAAAAAGAGTAGCTATTTTTACTCTATCATTCTTCTTAGTAGGCAGACCATTTTGCCTTCTTAATGAGCAAAAATACTTATTTTTAATCACTCTATGCCTTAACTGTTGTTGCTCCAAGATCTATTGAGGAAGAAAAGACACTTCTTACTTTCGCCACTGCCCCTAGCTGCTCCCATTCCCCCTCACAGTACCCATACTAGCAGCACCCTGCCCAAACACTCGATTTAATTGACTTAGCTAAGGATACCACTTGGCCATGACACGCATACTCCAGCATGAAGATGCCTGGATTTGCTGTTTTGTTATGTATATTATCTGCTCGAGGTTTCTTTTTTCCCCCCATATTTTCTCATCTGCTTCTAGACTGGTATGAAGATGAGGAGCCTTAAGAAAGACTAGAAGGAAGACTGCGTTCTCACCTGTGTAGTCTGAGGGGAGACTTTTCTCCTAAACACTTTTCACTTTTGTAATATTTATCTTCCTGTGTCCCTCTACTTGTCAGGTCTTTGACTAGATTGTAGTCCAGTTTATGGTTCTTGGGTTTGTAGTTTGACTTCTCCAGCCCACAGTCCACTTCAAGGTCTTTATTTTTATTGGTGTTTTTGAGCTGGGAAGCTGGAATGAGATTGTCCTTCTGGAAGTCAGACAGGTTGTTCATTGGATCCAAGTCCTGCTCTGGGTGCATCCTCATCTGCCTGATGACCATCGCTATCATGCAGAACAGTATGAGCAAAGCCACCAGCCCGACCCCCATGGATATAGCAATCCAGGGGACTGGTTTAGGAGGAAGCGTAACGGGCACTGGATAAACTGGCAATTCACAACGGTTGCCCATGAAGCCAGAAGGACAGTAGCAGACGAAGTTGGCACTATAAAGTCCGCTGTAGCATGTGCCTCCGTTCTCACATGGCCCAGAAGCACATTCGTCTCTGGTTTTGATGTCACAGTTCCTGCCACTGAAGCCTGGCAAGCACGTGCAGGTGTAATCGTTGATCAGGTCCTGACAAGTTCCCCCATTGGAGCATGGGTTTCTGGCACAATCATTGATGTTTATCTCACATTTCTGACCAGAGAAACCAGCCCGACAACGACACACGCGAATCTGACCAAGGTAAAAGCAATTACCATCTGAGGAAAAAAATAAAATTAAAAAAAATTAGTCTGCAACGCACTTCACTCGGAAACCTAAACCTCTCCCCAGTTAGCGTTGTATATTGTCTCAAGAAGAGGGAGGTTATTTTACAAAACAACCGCACATCTAAAAGTTCCTTATCATTTACCTAATTACCATGCCTTAAAAATATGCCCCTTCTAAATATGTAATAAAGTTAATTTACTTAATTCTGCCATCTTCCCCATCACATGATAAACCTTGCACATTGTTTCATTGCATAGAAAATGCCAGTGAAAGCTCCCACCCCCCAGCAAGAGACTAAAATTAGGGTAGATGTGGAATACAGTGGGGGAGAGGGACTAATGTATTAGAGGAAGAGTGGAGGTCAGATTGGATTTCTATCACTTCTGCACTGAAAAGCACAAACGCGTCAGGGACAGGAGGTTTCCTGTTGAAAGGACTCACCGTTTGCACAGGGGTTGCTCGTGCACCTATCTACTTTTTTTTCGCAGTTTGACCCCGTGAAGCCGAAAGGGCAAACGCAAGTGTAGCTGGCCCCTTGTTCTTTTTCCAAGCACGTGCCACCGTTAAAGCAAGGGGAGTCTACGCACGTCAAAGCGCTGTGCTCGCAGTGAGTGCCATAGTAGCCAGGGGGGCAGAGGCAGTGATAACCGTTCTCCATATCCTGCAAAACACAACATCAGGAGACTGTTATTTGATGGCACCAAGCAATAGCTGCTCGCACGCTTATTTTTGGTCAGCAGCGCGCACGGGCGCGCTGTTCATTCCTTTCCCGTCCACACTCTGATGTGGCAAAAGCGACATTTGGAGAGTAAATAACTGCAGGCCAGACTGTGAGGGACAGAGCTGTGAACCGGCCGTACTCGGCATGCAGGAGTTATCATGCAGCTACACAAGCTGAGCAGATGCAGTTGCAGGGAGCCTACAGACAGCTAGACAAAACCATTACTAACACCACTACGGTCTAATGGGATCCCCGAGGTCCTCCCAGAGCAGAACGGCGCATGTCAACCTACACAGCTGTGATCAGGCCATGTATCCTCGGCATGAGAGCCCTTTTTTTCTTTATAAGGACTTACATTGCTTTGCCATGGGTAAATCCCACCACCTAGATCACAACAAAACTGTTTTTTCTTTCCAAGTACTGTATGTCCAACGCCTTGGGAGAAGGGAGCTAGGGTCTTGCGCCACTAGCTTTAATCTAAACATGCATCGAATTATGTTTGATATCTATAATCGATGAGTCTTTATCAACAGGTAGAATCAATCATTGACTGGGTTCGAAAACCCACTGAAACACTAGACTGCAGGAAACTAAAAATGCAGCGCCCTGTTTCACAGACAGCGTTTCAGCTGATTGCCCTCATGTTGCCTGACACTACGCTCCCACAGCAGAAAGCAGAAGTTTTCTTTCATTTGCTATTAAAATACAGACTTAGCACATTTCTGCATGAACCTTGGTTTGTGAAGCTTATTTTTTCCAGATCTGCTGCCTCACCAGCCTTGGATCTTGCCAGGCTCTCATAATGGCTGCCACAGAAACCTAAGGATCAGTTGACCAGTTCTAATCTAGATGATACATCTCCTCCTGTAACAGACTTCCTCCCCTGACACCTCTCGGGAAGGCTTCAGTATGGTAGTTGTGAGCGTTGGTAATGAACCTGTGCACTATCGAATTCCCATTATGTTGTTACAGAACCATTTCTGAAAAGGTATACCGGGGCTTGCTTCACACAAAGACTTTACATTTAAAATGCCCTCACCGTGCAACTGCCGCCGTTCCTACAGGGATTGCTGTCGCACTCGCTGATCTCATGTTCGCAGTCAACCCCGGTAAAGCCGGGTTTGCATGAGCACGTGTAGCTGCCCTGGCCGGTGTTCATGCAAGTCGCTCCGTTTTTGCATGGCCTGTGGTGAGTGCAGTAGTTCAGATCTGCAAAGAGACCAGGAGTTAGAGAAAAACGTCTTTGACAGCCGGGAAAAGACATTCAAACAAAACCCCTTTAGTCAACCAAAAAAAAAAAAAAAGATAGAATTTTCAATGCAATATTTCGTTTTGCTATCAATAGGAATACTGGAGATGATTGCCCAGGTTATTATCAGTACTAATCAGATGTTTCAGACTCTCATTGATTTTAGATATTTCTCTTACGTCCATCGCTGTTATAAGTGAGCTCTGAATTTTGAGAGACCTGGCAAAAATTTAACTTTCTTGGTACTCCCCCTTTTTTTGCATGCATAAACCCGTTAGCTGTGATGGGATTTAGGTGCCAAGTTGGAAAATGTACTTGTTAAGCATGCGTTCTCTGCAAGAGAGGCCACGGCACCATAGGCTCTTCATGTACAACGTCACGTACTAAAACAGCGAGCCCCATCTTTACAAGGTGTGCTCCGAGGCACATTCTGGGGAGGCAGGGAGGAAATAAAGATGTTTTGGCTTGGAGATTTAAACAAACACTAGAGTTATTTTACTGTTTATTTACCATGCTCTCTTGTTATGAATGTTAATAGTTTAAACTGTCTAAACGCTCTGCCAAGCTTGACGGTCCTTTTTTTTTTTTAAATTTGAGACAGAGGTTAAGCACACAAGTTCATAGGACGTAAGTAGAAAATCTTTATTGTCTCTATAAATACCATAGAGTAATTGGAATACAACTGGTTAATAGATAACTACAAGCAGAAAAAAAAAACCTGCAACTTTACTTTTCCAGCTTAATTCAGACTTCACCATCTTAGTCTTATAACTGCCTTGGAAACACTTAGCTTGCTTTGAGGACTTAATGATCTCAGTGCCAGCAGTGCATATATGGCCTTGAGGACATGACTGCTCAGCTGGCTACGGTTCAGTGATTCAATGGGTTGAATAGGTGGAAGTGGTCTGGTGTACCTTAAAATGGAACCTGTACTTTTCATTCTTGCTTACATGATTTTTCTCTTATGCTCCAGATTTATCACATGAGTTAACTTCCTTGTATGCAAAATAAGGAAGGCCCAAATGATGGTGTTTACTGCTGCTGGAAACTGTTTAGTAAATTGTTATAGTTGGACAGGGAATAAGTTAAACTTAACTTGATCAGGCAGAAAACTTGCCTGTTCAATACTCATCCAGGTTGTTGGGGTTTTTTTCCAAGAGAAAAGCCTTTTTTTGAGAGAAAAAACTGCAGCTACCAAAAAAGTTGGCTTGTTTTCCAACAAACTTACTACAAATACAAGAGTGGCATCTAAGACAGCGGCGGTACAAGCGGATGCCTGTGAAGATGTACTTTGCGGCAATTTAATTGTGGATCCAATGGGTCAGATTCCTTAGCCCAGTACTGAGGAGTACCCAGCCTAGAGCCATAAGCACAACCTTCAGAACTAACCTTGATCGCAGAAGAGGCCACCCCATCCTTCGTCACATATGCACTGCCATTGTGTTTTACAAGTCCCGTGGCGGCAGCCTATGTGGGGAATGCATTCATCACAGTAGCGGCCTTGCCAACCGGGACGGCAGCTAGAAGAAAAGCCAAATTAAAACATTAATGACATGGAAAAGAGTTTAAGTTTCTATTACAAGGTGACATTTTAACTGAAGTTCAGATTGCAATTGCCGTCTACTCACATGCACTCTCCCGGCTTGTTGCAATATCCATTCTGTTCAGTACATCCAGACAGACAGATGGCTGTAAAGAGAATGCAAAAAAGCAGAAATGTTTAGGTAAATACACATGGCACTACAGAATACACTTTTAAAAGGGGAAATGCCAGCTTTTTTAAAAAATAATACTTTGAAAACCAGTTTTGCACTTTCAAGGCTTTGTTTTAAAAATTCTCAGTACGGGGAATTCTGGAGCAGGAGGAAGTGAACAAGGAAAGCCAACATTTGACAAGCTGTCCTTTAGTTTTTCTGTTTATACAACAAACATGAACTCTTGCAACTCTTGCTAGAAAAGGAGCAAGAGGAGGCAGCTTTGGCTGGTACCAATGAAAGACTGAAAAAACCCAACAGGACCCTGATCTCACAGCAAGGATTCCCACTACTACGCCACTACACCTGTCCCATCTCTTCTGGCAGCAGGACCGGTGGACGCATGTGTGTGGGCAAGCTGCTAGCTCTTTAACATGGAACAGATATCGCCGGTTCAGGGATATCAGCCAGGATCCTTTCTCTGCGAGCTCTTTCTCTGCTGCTAACCCTCGCAGAGGTGAACAACAGTGTTGGTAGTTGCAGCCAAAGAGGGCAAAGTCCTCAGCGTGGAGCTTTCTCTCTCCAGGCAGGGAGTGGAAAGGTCGGCATGAAAACACGGCCCCAAGCGCCTACCGGGTAACCCGGCACAAGGCTTCGTTACAGCCTTGTCGCAGCCACCCTTTTTTTAAGGACTGACCACAAAACCAGCTACAACCAGGGTCGGGTGGAACTGGACAAGAGGCTGTGCTTTTGGGTTCCAGGTCCCTTCATCAAATAAGCTCCCTGATGCCTTGCGGGGGGGGTGTTGCGTTTTCTTGAAGGCCGCTCGGGCGTCATCCCTATCCCAGGCCAACGACCCGTTAGCCCAGACGAGGGCCTAGGGAAGCCAAAGCGGGTGATGCTCCCGAAAGCGCCGAGGCCTCCGTGAGCTTTCGCAAGGGCACTTACGCTCGGTGCAGTACTCGCCGGTCCAGCCGGGCAGGCAGGCCAGGCTGCCGTCCGCCTCGCAGACGTAGTGTCCGAAGCGGTCGTCGCGGCGCTTGCAGAGGCGGGAGCAGCTCTCGCCGTAGTAGTTCTCGCTGCAGACCACCCGGTAGGCGTAGCGCAGCTGGGTCTGCGGCCCGCTCTGCACGTCCTGCGACCAGTCCTCGCCCACCGACAGCGACCGCTGGATGGACATCTGGCTGATGAGCCAGTCCTCCGAGGGCGGCCGGGAGCCTGCGGGAGAGCGGGACCAGCGTCAGCAGACGGCGAACACCCTGCGCAACATCCCCCCCCACCGCCGCAAAAGCCACCGCCCCGAGCACCCCATGCCCTGCTGGAGGTCCCCCCGCTTGCATATACATACACATGTGTGTGTGCGCGCATATATACACACACATATATGTATGTAAGGGTGGGAGTGCTAACCCCGTCCGAGGGGGGCTCAGCGGAGAGGCCTTTGAAAGCGAGGGCTGTCGTGAAATATCCTTTTCCTCTCCGCTCAGAAAAACATCCCAAAGCCATTATTCCTCTCCAAAGGGCGGAATTCGAGCAAGGTGTAAAATACAGGAAGAGGCGGCCGGGGCTCGCTGGCAGCCTCCCGGCGTTCTCACCGCAGCCCGCCTCGCTTTCCCACGCCAAAAATAAACCGGAGGAAACGCAATTGTGTTGGAGATTAGGACGGGGCAGAATCAAAGCGGCCCCTGATGGATATCGAGGGGGGGGGAGGATGGGGGGGGGGGGGGCCGAACGGGGCCGGGGGGGGCTGGCTCCCGACGGTGGGACGCAGCCGGCCCCGCCGTTATGGTATAAACAGCTGAGCGGGGGGCGGCCGTTGACCGTCTCGGGATGGGGGGGGGAGAGGGGATGATGCGGGGGGGGGGATGATGCGGGGGGGGGGTGTGTGTGTGTGTGGAGGGATTGGGGGGGGGGGACACCGAGGGAAGGGCGCCCCCTGCCGGCGGCGCGCGGCCGTAGTCACCTTCCGGCAGGTAGTTGGCGGGCGCGTGCCAGGCCTGGATGATCAGCGAGAAGGTGCCCTGCGGAGGGGAGAAACCAGCGTCAGACCCGGTACCCCCCCCACACCTCCCCCGACACCCTTCCCCCCCCACCTCCCCGGCACCCCCCGACCTCCCCCCGGCACCCCCCGGCCCGGCCCGGCCCCGCATCGGCACGGCCCCCCCCCCGGCAGCGACGCCCTTCCCCCTCGCCCTCCTACAGACCGCCGATCTCACCCCCCTCTCACCCCGCGCTGCTTTTATTTCTCTTAATAAATAACACTTATTAACCCAAGTGCTTCTGGGCTTTTTTTTTCTTTTTAGACATTTTTTTTTCTTTTTCTTTCTTTAAAGGAAGTTCTGGAAATAAGTCTAAAGGCGAAAGTAGTTTGTTTACATTACAGCTTAACAGCGCGCTGCCACCAGCCTTCCCCTGCCGCCCCCCTGCCCCACCGTCGGCTTTAAAACCGCGTTTAAAGCGGGATCTCACCGGCCACGTGAAGTTAAAGGGCAACTTAATGGGGCTGTCAAATCTCTCCGTGTCCTTGATGCTGAAGGAATTTATTCCCAGAACCGGGGTGATGATGCTGCCGAAAGTGCAGGAGCCCGGGGAGACCACTGCCTGAAAATGCTTCAAACAAACTCGAAAGAAGGTCCTGCAGTGGGGGAAACAGGGCTTCCCGCTGGCCAGAGACCCGTGGCTATTCACGAATTCGTGCAGCTCCAGCTGGAAGACGCCAGAGCCGGACACCCTCTGCACAAAGGGGAGACACACAAAATAGCCAAATCAGACCTTACCCCGGCTTTGCCATGCAAACTTGCTTCCATCACCCGCTTTACATTTCGCCAACCCTTTTTTTTTTTTTTTTTTTTGCGATGTGCAATTACCTGCTGCAAAATCATTAACAGAAACGTCAAGCCAAAGATGCGCAAGGCTGTCATCCTTGTGTTATTCAAGCTTCCAGTTCTTAGTGGATTTAGTTTTCCTCCTGTATTCCTCAAATGTTTCAAGCAAGCGCTTCTCGGTCGAGGGAGAAAAGAGTAGGCGGTCACGGCGCTTCTCCTGTAGCAACCTGCTCTTCCAAATATTTCCCCCAGCACCAGCAGAAATCGGAAGGTAAAATCCAGGTGTCGATCCGTCCCCCTTCTGGGAATTAATCCTGCAGCCAGCCGCCGACCTCTGATCGCTGGCCGTCGCCTTTATAAACTCCAAAGCCGGGTGGGTTTGGTGGGGGACGCGGAGGGGAGTGCTTAGCGTGGAACCGCTCCTCCTTTCCCCGGTGCTAGCGGCGCTCAGTAAATGGAAAACTTGCTTCCCTTCGCGCTGTTTATATACTTGCCTCGCATCCTCACAAGCTCATTATGTAAACTGTCAGTCAGACTCACGGCCGATCCCTCCCCTTTTCCATCTTTCCTTTCTGGAAAAAGAGAACCAAATGTTGCGGAGAGCCCTCATATATCCAGAATTAATACCCCGCCGCCGCCGCTGCCGCGCTGACCGGCGAGGAGCCGAGCTGATTACCAGCGAGCCGAGCATCTGTTGAGATATTTACGGCGCTCGCACTGGGAGAGTTCCCTCGAAAATCAGACGCCTCTCCTCCACACAGCGGCTTTCCAGAGCGCCCGAACAATAGAGGATGAAATGTTTAAAAAACACGCTTGTTCGTTTGCTTCTTTCAGCCCCCCCTCCGAACGCAATGTGTCCGTCCGTCCGTCCGTCCGTCCGTCCCCATGCCTCACCGCAGCCGCTCCCTGCGACGGGACGGGACGGGACGGGACGGGACGGGACGGGAGAGCGCGGCGCTGCGCCCCGCAGCCGCGGCCGTCCCGGCAGGCAGGACCTGCCCCGCAGGGCGAGGGCTGGCCCTGGGTGGAAAGTAAAAGTAAAACGGTGCTTGCCCGACAGGCGGGCACCCGGGACAGCCCCGCCGCCGCCCCCGGGGCGCAGCAGCCCCGACCCCGGCTAACGGCGGAACGCACTCAGGGAAGGGGGCAAAGCGGGGCGGGTGATGGCGGGGAGACGGGCAAGGCGGGGGTCTGCCTTCCGAAATCGGTGGTGGCAAACGAACGCTGAAGCGAGGTGGCCGAGGCTGGCGGGCCGGCGGCGGGGAGGGAGCCCGGCTGTCCTGGCTGTTGCCCCCGGCCCCCGAAAAACACGGGCAAGGGGGAGACTCGGGGGGTCGCAGGCGGGCGGGGCGGGAGCGGGTGCCGCGGGGGGCCGGGGGCTGTGTCAAGCTGGTTGGCAGTGGCCGGTGCCGGGCTGCAGCCGGGCTGCGGTCTGGCGTGTGCCAGTAAAGCCCTTGGCCTGATTGCAGCGTGCGCTTATTGTTGGGTCGCGTGTCCCTCATTAAAGCCAAGCACAGAGAAGGCCTTTCATGTGGCTTTTTATTTCAGCTTGTTAAATGGATGGGAGGCCGGAGGGGGGTGAGTTGGGGGGGGGGGGGGGGGAAGGGAGGGAGAGATAAACCCTCAGCTGTATGATAATGAGGTCTTGCCACCTTTATGCCAGCGCTCGCCTCGCAGGGCTGTGGACCTTTCCGGCGTGGATCACCTGGGGAGCAGCGCCGAGGCGCAGCGCGCTGCAAGTCGCCCTTGACCCTCTGTCCTCTCCCAAAGGCTCTTTTCTTGCAGCGTTAATTCCCCAGCCCAGGCTCTTTTTGGGGGGAAATAAAGCAGGAAAGCCGGGGGGGCTGGCTTGTTTGGAGACAGGACGGTGGGGAAGGACCCCGGCTAAACTTCCCCGGCCGTCCCGCTTCCCCGTCCGCTTCCAGCAAAGCGGCGGCTTTTCCTAGAACCCGGCTTTGGTGCGGGGTGCGGTGAGGGCCCGTGTGCGGCCAAACGCCCGGGGCTGGGCCGGGAGGGCAGGGCACGGCTTCCGCGGAGAAACAGCTGAGCTTTCCGCGGGGGAAGCCCACGGACACGGCCGCCACCGGCCGCCGCCGCGAACGGTGCCGTCGCACCGACGTGCGTGGGTGCGGGCGGGTTTGGGGAGGGGGCCAGGCCGGGAATCGAGGTCGCCGCCAAAAGGGGATTAAAACTTCTCCTGGGCCCCGCTGCGCCGGGGAAAGCGGGAGCCGGGGGAGGGCGGGGGGGGGGGGGGGGAGCACAAGGGCTGTCAATGCCGGGGGGCTGCCCCCGGGGCCGGGCGCCCGTGGCTTGGGCTCCGTCCGGAGCGGTGCATGTTCGTGCGTGTGCCTGGCCTCGGCGGGCACGGAGGGGAGCCGTCTCCGTGATGGAGAGGAACCGCAAGGCAGAGGCACAGGCGAAGGAGCTCTTTTGTCTCGGCCTCGTAAACAAGTGGGAAGGAGGAATGTGTCGCCGCTGATGAACTCGGAATTTTGCAGCGATCCGCCCGGCCAGATCCCGGCTTTACCAGCAGCAGCGTCAACTGTCAAAATCAAATCTGATGCTAATAGCTTCGGTACTAAATAAAATGAGAGGCCAGATAACATCAGTGCTTGATAAATGGTAATGAGTGTCTAACCTAGGGGAACAGAAGGGCTGTGGGGCTCTTTAATTCAGTATTGAAAGGCTAGCTGGGTACTGCAGGCTCTAGCAGATGTTAGTATGTGTGTGTTTTGATTTTTGACTTGTATTGGACGTTTATTAGGCTAACCAGAGCCACCCCACGCATGGCCACTTGGTCCAGGCACCATCTGGCACAAGCAGGGCGGCGTGCAAGAATAGGCCTCGCTTTGGTGCTGAGGATCCACAGGCAGCATCTACCATATGGACCCGGAGCTAATGTAGGTTAAAGCAAGACAAGCTGATCTCTGCTTTTCACAGCTCCGCCAAACCTCTCTGCCATCCTGGCGGCGTGCACCTTGGTGGCTGGCGAAAGCACTTCCACCTCCAAAACCTGTCAAGAGGGGTGCAAGCCCCCCAAGTCCTCCCCAGCCCGCTCAGCCGCCCTTGGGTGGCCGCTATTTTTCAAGTCAAACTTTGCACCTAGTTTCCCTCGTTCACAGCAGGAGCAGACATTGCTCCAGCTCTCCACGTGTCGTCGTCGTCGTCCCCCACCCCAAACCAAATATTTTCAGAAGCTGAAGCGAGTGCTGCAAAACAGACGTAAAATCCTCCTCGCAACTCCAGGGCATTATTGTGATTCCAGCTATAAAAAGAGCCCGTAATAAAGTAATAACCAGGGAATATAATAAACCACCTGCTGCATGTTGACACACACGCACACGGAGTTCAGATAAAAAAAAAAAAAAGTTGCATTAATAGCATCAAACAGCTGAGCCTGAAAGTCGACCGAGAGCGGATTAGAAGTGACAACTCCGGCAAACTCCTTCAACCTGGAGAAGAGAAGGCTCCAGGGAGACCTTATAGCAGCCTTCCAGTACCTGAAGGGGGCCTACAGGAAAGCTGGGGAGGGACTCTTCATCAAGGAGTGCAGTGATAGGACAAGGGGTAACGGTTTTAAACTGAAAGAGGGTAGATTTAGATTGGATATTAGGAAGAAAATCTTTACTGTGAGGGCGGTGAGGCACTGGAACAGGTTGCCCAGGGAGGTCGTGGATGCCGCATCCCTGGAAGTGTTCAAGGCCAGGCTGGATGGGGCTTTGAGCAGCCTGGTCTAGTGGGAGGTGTCCCTGCCCATGGCCGGGGGGTTGGAACTAGATGATCTTTAAGGTCCCTTCCAACCCAAACCATTCTATGATTCTATGAAACTCTTTCCTGTGCCCGACGCACCGTCCCGGGTCACTTCAGAGAGCACCAGCGAGGCAACCTCTCTCCGTCTGCCCAGCACTCTCGGCCCATTTGGAGGGGTCCCCGTCTCCGGGGTGTGGGTGGGGTGGCCCCGACCCGCAGAGCCCCGGGCTTTGCCGAGGTGCCCGCGGCCCCCGCCGGGATGCTGGGCAGTGGCCCGACGTGCCCGGTGGTCGCCGCCTCCCCATCCTTTTCCACCCTGCTCCCCATCTCTCCCCTCCCGAGGTCAGGGCGCTTCCCGCCCCCCCCCGCCCTTTCGCGCCCCATTTGCTGCCGGTTTGTCTCCAGGCTGGCCCGGCTCAGCATACGCGTGGCCAGGCCAAACGCATCTCGCTAACGAGACAACGTTAATTAATTCCGGGCGGGTGAAAGTTGCCAGCCTGCCCAAGCCTTCCCTCCCCCCGAGACCCCATGCCAGGATGCCCTCCTCCGTTCCCGGGGGGGTGGGGGACGTCCAGCGCTCCCCCACGGGACGTGTCAGAGTCCCCGTCCGCCCCGCCGCCCGATTTTTGCCACCCGTGTCCTGCTGCTCTCAGGCTGCAGACCCCGGGAAGGGGGGGGGAGGGGGGAGCTGCGAAGGGCTCGGTATCTCCAGCACAAACCCCGCCAGGATCGCCTGCATCGCGCCCCCCGCCACCAGCCCCGCTTTTGCCCCTCTCTCTCTCGGGCAGCTCCGTGCCCGCCCGTCCCACGGGGGAAGCTCCCACGGGGGTGAGGTGGTGTGGCAGCCAGGGGGGGCTTTCTACGTGGCTCCTGCTGGGCTGCTTCCGAGGTCCCGCAGACGCAGAGCGCCTGTCCCTGCGGCCTGGGGTTTTTGGCAGGGGACACGGCCGAGCTGGAGGCTGCCCCTGCCTCCTCTGTCCCGCACGGCCGGGCGCAACAGGGCTGGAAGCCACACGAAGCCACAGCCAAGCTGGCATAGCTTCCCTCCCGGGGCGTCCCGCGTCTTCCCCTTCCCCATAACCTGGGGGAAGAGATACCACCCCCCCCCGCGCCGCCTCCCCCTTTCTCCCCACTCCTTTTGGAGCGGAGCAGGGGGCCGCGGGGACAGGGTGCAGCCCGCCAGCACCTTCATGCCCCGCAGCCGCCTTTCCCAGGGAGTCGCCCCCGTTCGTGTCCCCCCCTCCCCGGGGCCGTGGGCTGCGGGGAGCCCAGAAAACCCTCGCAAAGCGGCTGCTGGCAAACCCGGAGCCCCCCGGGCGACTCCGCGCTCCGTCAAATTTGTGAAAACGATTTTGTCGCTCAGCGCAGCATCCCCAGCGCCTGGGCGAGGGGGATATTTTATTGTGCACCTTGTGCGCCCTTCTCGGTAGCGTTTCTGCTTTCCGGCTCTGCTGCGTTTTGGGGCTGACCCCGCTCATCGCCTTTTTGATCCCTTAAGTTAGCGACTCGCCCTTTGATTCAGCGCTCGCCAGCCCTTCCATGTGCCCAGCCCTACTTTGTGAGCCGGATTCCCCGATGGCTTCTAAACCCCTTAGCTAGAAAGTTGCCATCGATTCAGCGCTGACACACACCGAGAGCCTCTAAGAAAAAAAAGAAAAAAAAAAGAGAAAAGAAAAGAAAGAAAAAAAGAAATCCCCCTTGCTTGTTTTGTTTCTGCCTAAATGTCCATAGCGCGGAGCATCCCTCCAGGGAGCGCAGCTCCGAGGGGTGTTAATGTGGTCGATTTGGGGTACAAATGTTTGGAAATGTTTCCCGATTTGCACAGAAGGAGGGGGGATTTGCAAACTGTTGCTGCCACATGGCTCCTCCAGCCTGCCCATTCTCATTGTAATGAGGCCGGCGCGTGCCTCATCTGCCGCGGGGGCGCTGCCACGGGCCGCCCGCCCACGCTGCGCGGCACCCGCCGCGGGGGGACACGCACACGCCGCCCCACGCACCCGCGGGGCGGCACACGGACGGGGCGACGCCGGAGAAACACACCCCCACCCCCCCCACACACACCCCCCCCCCCCCGCCTTCCGACAGCACCGCCGGGTCTGCGCTCCCCGCGCAGCCTCCGCGCCCAGCCCATAAAAAATAAGAACATTTCTGTTAAAGGCTATAACGATCACTATTGAGTCTCTCTCGCTACAAATCGATGGCTTCTTTTCCATACAAATGCCTGCTTATGCCTTTATGTTCTCCATCTGTTTGTAGCTAACACCTGCCATTCAATAAATCGATTTGGCCATTTAATGTAACAGCTTCCCGGGACATTTTTTCATGCCAGATGCCACAGCAGCTCCAAACCTCCACCCCAGCCCCGCGCCCCACCAGCACAGCCGCCCGGCCCGGGGCTGCGCCTCCACAGGAACCCTCTGCCGGGGCACCGTGCAGAGCTGGAAAGTAAAGAAAACATTAAAAAGGGCTTTTTAAAATTCGATTTCTTAACTTTTATTTATTTATTTAATCATATTTTAACACTAACCCCACAGATCTCACCACCTTCTTTACCGCTGCAGTTTCTGAGCGCCTGGGGAGTTATATCCCGGCTGACCCACAGCCCACTGGCAGGTGTCCACGTGGCTCTGGGATTCCTGCAGGTCACAAGCATCAGGGCAGTTTGTGACATTTTTGCTTCTCTTTTATTTTACCCGCCAACACATACTTTGCGTGTTTTAAGGGATGTCGTGTTCTAAGGACACAAAGACACTCTGCCTGCATGGCTTATCACCCCACGGCATGGGGCAAGGCTGGATTGGGTCTCCCTCAAGGGGACCTTGTGGGATGAGGAGCCCCATTCTTCTACTTGCTTGGTGGGTGGGGGCAGCCCTCTTTGAGGGGCCACCTTGCCGACCCCCCCGGCCTCTGAGCTGCAGTGATGTTGTGCTCTCCGGCAGCAAGAGCGAAGCGAGGTGGGTGCTTGCCCATACGCTGCTCTGCCCCACAAACCTCGGGTTTCCCTCTGACCACCCCACGACGCGTGGCATCCAGCTGGGCTGAGGGAGAAAGGTGGATTGCTCCAGATGCCGCCCCGCAGGTCTCAGGGGCGGGTGAACAGCACTGCTGGGGCTATGAGGAAGTGGAGCGAGTAATACAGCATGGGGGAAGTTACGGGGCAGTTTCCTCATGGAGGAAGGGAGCAGCGCCGGGCTGGCCGAGTTCCTCCGGAGGAGGTGATTTCGGTACTGCTGGGATTTTGGTTGGCTGTGTTTGTTGTATCATTTATTGTGCTGGGAGTGCCTAGAGCTTTTGAAAGGTGCCTTTGAAAGGCATCTTTATTGCTTTAAATCTGAATAAATACATAAAATGAAATGTGTAATACAAAAATATAGATACGTACGCATTGGGTATGCTTTGTGGGTCTGTTTCTCTCTTAATTCAGTGCAGGCCATGGATACCATTTGCAAATGCACCTGGCTGTAAAAGCCCGATTCCCTTTGAAAGTCAACAAGAAAGTCATGCAGTCATTTGACACGTTCTCCTGAGATAGCTGGATAAAATTGGGGTTTCTCATAAAAACCATCCCTGCAAGCTATGGCTGGAACTGAGAGTAGGTACCTGGGAGATGAACAAATCTTCCTCTTTTTTTTGAACCTCAAAGTTGTGGGTGAGATTGGCAGGGGAGAGTTGGAGAGTATGGAGATAGAATCGTAGAATCATAGATGTCTCACTTGGAGCAGAGGTTCCCATGTTTTTGTTCATACACAAGTCATGTACGGGTTGATGTTCATGGATGGGACGCTGGTCTGAAGCAGCATAACAAAACAAGTAGAGGCTGCTTTCTTAAAGGGGAAAAATTCCTTTTTGCAGGCTCCATAGTAAATGTCCCATGGGCCAGGCTTTGGGAACTCCTGCATCAGAAGGTCTCTGTCTTCAAACAGATGGCCGGGCAGCCCTTGGCTACTTAGAATATGTTTGGGGCTATATTATATAGCACTGAGTAAAGAGATCTGTCACAGAAAAACAGTAAAAGGCAGTTTTAACCCTTCCCCCAGGGAGTGGCGTGGATCCACGCTCCGCCTGACCAGTCCCTCCTCTCTCGTCCCCCCCCGTACCGAGCCCACGGGATGTTTGGTAGGGGCCCAGCATTGTGCCGCTCGCTTCAGAGAGTCGGAGGAAGAAGCCTCAGACCTCTGGCATGTGAGATTTGGCAGAGCAAGTCTCGGAGTCAGAGGCGTAGGGCCTCGGCGCAGGCACCGCACAGGCTGTCCCAGCGAGGCCGGACCGAGAGCAGAGCGGAGGAGGGTGTTGGGAAGTGCTTCTGGAGTGGCCAGGGGTGGACGGCATCCCACACTGCATCTGTCACAGGACGATGACACCCTGTCACCCCGGTGGTATCTACCTCCTCGAGGCTGGTGCCTTGTAGCTGGGGGTGTGCTGCTATCCAGCGTGGTGGCTGCGGCGGGTTCTTGCTGAGGTCTTCTGCTTTCCTCAGTCTCCTGGTAGCCCAGCGTTGGGCAGAAGCTGTTGAATGCCCAAGACTGAATTTCTGGAGCGATGTGGAGGCCAGCGTTGGCAGGAGAAGGTCTGTGGGGCTCAGTGGAGTTGCACCTGCTTGTGTACCACGATAAGCTGCAGCAAGGCAGATGTAACTTCTCGGAGCTGCACACTGGTAAAAGTTAAAGGTATTTAAAATGCAGCTGGCCACTTAAGTAAGAAAATCCTTTTTAAAATCCCTTCACTGGAGGTGAAACTTGCTAATGACTGAAGAGAGAAAAAGACCATCCTGGCATTTTATCTGTAGCATTTATATTTATTTCTAGTAAAAAAGACTTTAACCAGGAGCAGCTGCTTCCACCGCCCATCAAAAGCAATCCTAGATTGTCCAGATGGAGTCACTCAAGACAGAGACATGAGCGAGGGCTGCCACCGGCTCCAGGATTTCTGGGTTTGTCCTATTTTAAGAAGATCTCACATCCTGCAAACACTACTTATGGGAAATGATTGGATGCAGAAATCCTAGTGGGGGCCCATGAGGCAGCCTCATGTGGAGATGTGGCGATGCGGCATGCTGACATTTTGACATAACGTGGTGATGATTTTATGCTAGCATCAGCCCTCCAAGAGGAAAGTAAATATGTGACATATTGTTCAGGGAAACAAAACAAACCAGACAATGAGGTCCTGTGCCCAGTGACTGATGTAGCCTCTGCAGGCCCAAGCAAAACCCCTTTTCCTTTGTGATCTGGGGATGCTGGGAAAATGAGTGCATCAGGGTATCCAATACTCATCCCTGGCCCATCCAGCCCTCCTCGCTTTTTGTCTTTGTGTGCGGCCATGCAGGGAGCAAACACAGAGCACCCGCTGCGTTTCTATTGTTTCTCCTGTCTAATGGCCCTACTTAGCCATGGAGGAGCGGGATGGATTTGCGCCTTGCGCACATTGTTCTTGGGGTTCAAAAGAATACTTAAACTAGAGCAGTAGTTAGTATGACAATGGAATAGAAATGAACATTCACTCCCGTGGCTGTGGATGGCACAGGGGCTTAGATAATGGGACAAGGGAGAAGAAAATTAATGAATCTGTCTGTCTGTTGACCCATCAGCATAAATATCTTGTCAGTCATATGTGACAGCAGATCTAGTTGGCTGGCAAGAGCTATGTTTGCCCAGGCTCCCGGCTGTATTCTTTCAATCAAAAGTTTCATCAGGTAATTTAGCAGACTGAAGAAAGCTGGTACTTGACCACATAGTGAGTCCCAAACGGATGAGCAATAAACGCTTCATCTGTCAGTGTTAAATGATGCAAAACAATGGTACACTGAGGGCATGGGTACCGACTCCTTCCTCCCGCTTCACGCCCAGACAGCAGCCCTCGGACAGGCATGGAGGTGCTCCCTCACACCCTACACAGGGGCCTCTCTTGAGCTGAGCAACTGTGGGGGACACTCGTCAGGCTCTTTAATGCTCTTAGGGCTGTGCTGCCACCTGTAGCCAGCAGGGAGGGATCAAGAAGTCTGTCACTGGGTGCCCTTTGTCAGAGGCTGCTTAAGGAGACAACCACTAAAGTCTCTCCAGGTGACCAGATCAGCTGTGAGAGGGCAGACAGCAGCATCCATCCCACTCTGGAGGGGATGTAGCTACAATGATGGAGGGATTAAATGGTTGGGTAAGGCTCACGTGCTATTTTGTTCCAAATCCTGGGGTGAGGCATGGGGGTGTTCCGTGTGGGTCTTCCTGTATGTATGTACACAAATCCAGAGTGGGAAACACTTCTTCTCAGAGCTTAGGATGGGATTTGTCTTACCTTGCTTTAGCCATGTGATAGGTAAATAGGCTGTGTCGATTATCTACATTTCCTCTTGAGTCAACACTGAGAGATGGGACCCTATCGCTCATCCTGGGAGGGAACTCTGTGCTAGACAGGATGAATCATCACCTGCAGAAAACCTTCTCTCTCTCCATTGACTCCAGAGGAACCCGCATGACTAGATTAGGTGAGGCCCCCAATTTTTGGAAAGCTAAAGCGAGGTGGGATTAATCCCTTCCTTAGTGCCTGAGTAGAGCAGGGACGGTGCCGTTTGCCCTGATGCGCAACCGCCTGTGTCAGAGCTGGGAGCAAAGGGTGGCGTCTCTGAGCATCGGCCACTGTCCAGTGCTTGGGATGTACAGCTGAAAATTATACATTCAGAAAGCTCCAAAGTAGATATAGTGATGAATCCATAGCTTTAAAAATATGTCTGGGTTTTATTAATTCATTAGGGGATCTCATAGTTAACCCTTGAATAATCAGCTTAAAAGCAGAAGGCAGATTTACTGGCATACGGTTTTACATGGACATTTTGCTGGTCAAATGCCAAGATATATAACAATGTCGATGTCCAGTGTGTTTATTATCTAGGATCTAGCAGAGGCTTTAGCCATCAGTCTTGAAATGCACACAGTGGCAGCTCAAGTCTTTGGGGAATATCATCAAACTGGGATGTTTTATCTCATGTACTGGGAAATGTTTTATTCTATTCAGGATGAGTCGTCCAGTAAAGTCACTTTACACAATATGTTGTATGACTGCTTATTTTGGTGCCTGTCTGTTTTCCCGTTTGAGAGTTTCGGCCACATTTTCGTGTTGTGTTTCATTTCATGCTTGCTGCAGCCCCCCTGCGGATGAGTGCTGCTTCTTGTCTCATTTTAGAAACAATTCACAGTTGATTAATTTCTGCTAACTCTTCAAACTGATGAAAACAGTGATCATTCATTTGCAAGGGCTAATTCCAGCTTTAAAGTATTCCTAGATGTAGCTTTTTTATTTGAGATTTTTGGCAAGGCCTTTATGAGCCTTTTTCCTGGTTGCTTCCCATTCCTTCTCCTATCAGGCATGGTAGCAGGTGTTGGAACGGGAGGGTGGTCTATGTCCTGTCACCTTGAATTTTAACCACCATGATATCTGCTTTTTCTCAGACCAAGTGTAGATGACAGGGCAGAAAGATCACCAGGGACAGCTTCCCCTATGTTAGTCCTCCAGCAGCGACTGCCACCAGTGGAGCTCTAGCAGGGAAGCAATGACAGAAGATAAAAGCCTGGCAGGGGTGTGACGGCTAGAGCAAATTCTGCTTGCTCCCTCCTGCCTGCTGTGCTTGCCTTGGGGGGACGCAGTTCACTATTACACTTAGGGTGAGTGGCGCAGGAGCCATACAATCCCACAAAATATCCTCTCTGATGGACCTGTTCCAAAGTCTTTCTTCATCCTGCAAGCAGTGGGGAAATGGTTTAAGATAGGAAATAGATCTACCTGCTTATGGACTTCTGTGCTTCTCGTGAGGCTCTTAACGATGGTGGCATCACTATGCTCACCTGAGGCAAGGCAGCCCAGGAAGCTCAGGTGCAGGTGTTCCTCATGACGGAAAACACTGCACTGAGCTCTGTCGTTAGCCAGCACTATAGCAGAATAAGAGGGGTGAGGTGGAGGGAGGCAAGCTGTGTGATGGGAAAGAAGCTCATCCTTGGCCTGTTGCTGGTACAGTTTTGCTTGGAGGTTGCAGTTGAGGTCAGAGATTGTGGGATGTGATGGATGTTTAAGGGGAGAATAAGCACTGGCTAGGTAAGGTGACATTGGCTGTAAAGATCTCAGCGTAAGGAATGAAGGTAAGTTGAAAGAGGACATAAGAATGGAGCAAAAGGAGAAAAAGCACGGAGGTCCTTTCTTTGTATGGTTTGGAGAAGGAGGTGAGACAGAGGGCAGGGGGTTGGGTCTGAAGACGTTCCCAGGAAGCCTGCTTTAGCATATAAGCCTGTGATATCCCAGATATGGGTGTATCTGCTTTTCTGAAGGCAACAGCTTGGGGAAAAAAACCAACCAACAACTGCATGCCTCTGCTGTGCGTTGGTTGGCATCAGTTCTCAGAACAGGTTCTTAGCTCCGACTCTTGTTTCTCTTCTTATTTACCAGATAGGTAAATTGGTGAAATCAAGATCCATCTTAAAATTGCTATTTGAATTACTTTCATTCATGTTACTTCTACCTGTACAGTCATTCAGAGGCAGCCAGCAAGGGTGATTAGAAGATTCATAGAAATCACCGTACTCGGAGTGACTGCAGCCTGGGTGAGGAAATACCAACAAAAGCCACTGTACAAGTATAACACTTAAAGAGCAGGATCCTTATTAGCAAAACATAGCAATGATGACAGTATGGCTGAGGTTTGTGGTGTATCAACACCGAAGTGGTTTCAGTTTACTCCTAAAATAACAGAAATTGATAAGTTTTGTTGCTTAGAAGTCTGCTGAAGAGTCTAAGCCTTGTATGGCTGTGGATTCCTCAGATACCTCTAATAGACTCAGTACTGCCATATTTTTTGTAGTGCTCTGTGTAGAGCTTAGCTAGCCTGGAAATGTGCTGCGCATAATCCTATCAGATGCTGTTAAACCAACGAAAGCGGCCACCAAATTCTATGTTAGTGGGTCACAGTTCAGACCAGGTTCCTGTGATGGCCCAAACTCATTCTTCTTGAATGCAGTGCTGCTGGGAGATTTTGGTCACTCAGCTTTACAGGCTGATACTTTCTGATGAATCCACTACAGCACAAGCAGCAGCAGTGCAAGCTATTCTGTGCTGCGCATCTAATGTTCCTTCATGCCAATGTGGAGAGGTAGCCAGTAGCATTAGAGAACTTGTACTACACCGATCAGAAAAGAGGCTTGCAGGCTTTGCATGTGGCTTGATATCATAGAATGGTTCAGGTTGGAAGGGACCTCAAAGATCATCTAGTTCCAACCTCCCTGCCATGAGCAGGGACACCTCCCACTAGACCAGGTTGCTCAAAGCTCCATCCAGCCTGGCCTTGAACACTTCCAGGGATGGGGCATCCACAGCTTCTCTGGGCAACCTGTTCCAGCATCTCACCACCCTCACAGTAAAGAATATCTAATATCCTAATATCTAAACTAAACTTTCCCTCTTTCAGTTTAAAACCGTTACCCCTTGTCCTATCATTACACTCCTTGATGAAGAGTCCCTCCCCATCTTTCCTGTAGGCCCCCTTTAAGTACTGACGTGCTGCTATAAGGTTTCCCTGGAGCCTTTTCTTCTCTAGGCTGAACAACCTCAACTCTCTCAGCCTGTCTTCATAGGAGAGGTGCTCCAGTCCTCTGATCATCTTTGTGGCCCTCCTCTGGACCCATTCCAACAGGTCCATGTCCTTCCTGTGTTGAGGACTCCAAAGCTGGGCATGTACTCCAGGTGGGGTCTCACGAGAGTGGAGTGGAGGGTTCAGAATCACCTCCCTTGACCTGCTGGCTATGCTTCTTTTGATGCAGCCCAGGATACGGTTGGCTTTCTGGGCTGTGAGCGCACATTGCTGGCTCATGTTGAGCTTCTCATCCACCAACATCCCCAAGTCCTTCTCCTCAGGGCTGCTCTCAAGCCATTCTCTGCCCAACCTGTATTTGTGCTTGGGATTATTGTGAGCCAGGTGCAGGACCTTGCACTTGGCCTGGTTGAACTTCATGAGGTTTGCACGGGCCTCTCAAGCCTGTCCAGGTCCCTCTGGATGGCGTATCCGTTGTCAGGGAGGCAGAAACCATCCCATTTATTGTATATGAGACAGGCAGTACACATAGATGGCAGTGACTTTTCATAGAATCATTTAGGTTGGAAAAGACCCTTGGGATCCTCAAGTCCAACCATCAACTCCAGTCTACAAAGTTCTCCCTTACACCATATCCCCTAACACCACATCTAAATGACTCTTAAACACATTCAGGGATGGTGACTCCACCACCTCCCTGGGCAGCCTATTCCAGTGTCTGACCACTCTTTCTGTGAAGAATTTTTTCCTAATGTCCAGCCTAAACCAACCCTGCTGCAGCTTGAAGCCATTCCCTCTTGTTCTATCAACTACTAGTCAACTACTGACTCTTGGTCAGTAACGTGTTGGGTGGTGACGTGGAGAGAAGCCACAAGCCACAACTAGTTCCCTGAGCCAGCAGGCCCTGCTGGTGATTTTGCCAGAGACTGCTGAGTTGTTGATTTCCAGCAGCGGCTGGGGGTTGTACTTCAGAAAGCCTCAGGGCTGGATGAAGTGTGGAGCTCCCAGTTGCTAACAGATGCAAGTGAAACTACGTTGCTTTGTCCTAAAGGCTAGTAAGTCACAGAAGTCATTGCTGTGTTAGAAGTCCTTGAAATTTAGAGTGCTAAGTTTGTATCCATACCCAGTAAAGCTTTCCATACCCCGGAAAGCTCTTCCTTTCCGGAGTTGTTGTCTCTATCCTGTCCTAATGCATGCCACAATAATGGGAAGACTTTCCTTGGCTGAGCTCAGGGTAGCGTTCCCCATCGGGATTTGTCCTGGTAGATCCTATTACTTTGCTCCATCTAGGTGAGATCTTGCTGTGTTTGGGGTGCTGGACTGCCACTGCTTGCCATTGGGACATTTGCAGAGGTAATGCATTGGGACAATAGGGAACAGAGCAGCACCAAGCAGGGTGTGAGCTTAATTCAAACATGCAAATCAGGATCAGTGTTTTGCATTGATCAGAGGGTTTATTTTTGAGGTTTGGAAGAAGTTTTCCACAGGGACCTAGCTGTCCAGTGGCTGTGAATAAGTGCTGAAAGCTAGTCTGGTGAAGGAAGCTATTTCTGCAGAGATGAGATAATGGCTGGCAATTTGTGCCAGCTCTTTATCAGGAAACCAGCCCACAGATCAGAGAAAACTGAAGTACGAAAACTCTGGGAGCAATGACTGCTTTTCTATGGCTGTTTCCCTGGAAATCAGATGTGTGGACATGTGGGAGTGTGAGTGCTAGTATTCAGATGAGATTTTTTTTGGTTAAACAATGGTTAATGTATGATTTCTCTCTCCCCAAACCAGGGAGTTGCTTTAATAAGTTGTCAGCGGTTCATAGGTATGTGATGATTTCTGCGGAGTTTGGTTGTGAGCTTGCTGGTAACACCTAACGCTGAGTATCTGTCCGTTCTCGATGATCTCTTACTCCAAAAGCATGCAGAGGCCCTCACCACATCGATGCCATGTACTCATCCATGCTGAAAGCTCACTACTCTTCCAGGATGCTACTGGATACTGCATGGTTATAAAAGTCCTTCCCTTGCTCTGTGCACAGGCAGGGCCTGAATCCCAGGTGACATTTGATGGCCCCGTGTTATGCAGAAGGTGGTCACTTCTGCCCGTAAAATCTGTGAAGCTCTCGATAGACCAAGCTTTCTCATACTTGCTGTCATTTTCACGCCTACCTTTGTGAACGGGCGGGTGGAACGTCAGAAGATTTTTTAGCACAGGGATTGGGGATGAAGCTCAACTGCTCGCAATTCAGATCGTCAATATTGTCGTGTCTGGAGCTCTGCACAGAGCTCTCGTCCCCCCATCCATAGGGAAGGGACAGGAAAGGGCCACAAAATATTTGAGGACGCAGAGTGGTGGCTCCCTCCTCATCTACCAGCAGTTGGGTGAGGGACCTGTGAGAACATACACTCTACCAAATCCAAAGACAAGGCTTGAACAATGCAGTTGCTGGCAATATATATGACGCTGGACTGATATGATGAGAAGAGACTGTTTGGCTAGCTCAGTGGTGTATTTTCTAAGTAGACAGTAAATGAATGTTTAACCGGAGTTATATCTTTATTGCTTCTGTCCATCCAGACATCAAAAATATAGGAAACCACTGGAATAAACAAGAGCCACCCATTTCTTTGGTGCGTTGCCACCCACATGTCTCTACACCCACATCCAGTCATCTTTACAAGCAAGTTCTCTTTCACTCCTTACACAGCCCATTAATCTGATTTCTTTGAATCCTGCTTGTGGCGTGATACAGCTATTTTAATAATAGCTGTAGCGAGCTGATATTATCTTGAGATTATGGACATGTTCTTATCACCTGGGGAGCCCAAGGCAGAGTTAGACTGGAGTGCCACTTAAAGGAACTGAAAGTGGGCTGTATGCACTCATTTACGGTAAACTAGAAGTTTGCTGAAAAAAGGTGGGTCGCCTGTGAGTCAACATCTTTACCTGCTGTCCTGGTGTGTCATACACTGGTATCTGCCGAGCTGCGCAGGAAAGGCTGCATCCTTGTTCCCTTTATGATTGAGAGAGCTGCCAGCAGGCAGGGTAGACCTGAAATACAGGCACTGCTTGGTAGTACTGAAATATGGACATGTGTAACTGTATGTGGCAGGGCTGCAGGAGCCGGGCGAGTGTCTCGCTCTTCCCCGCTCTCTGCAGCACTGCCATCCTGCTGGCCCTTGCCTTTGTCTGGGTGCTCCGGTGTCTCCGGCTTTCCTGCTTTGCCTGAGGTCAGGAGTATTAACCTGGAGCCACTTTCCTGAAAATAACCTAGGGAAACTAGGAACTGGGGTTGTTTAGTCTGGAGAAAGGAGGCTGAGGGGAGACCTTATCGCTCTCTACAAGTACCTGAAAGGAGGTTGTAGTGAGGTGGGGGTCGGTCTCTTCTCCCAAATAACAAGTGATAGGACAAGAGGAAACGGCCTCAAGTTGTGCCAGGGGAGGTTTTGTTTGGATATTAGGAAAAATTCCTTCACCAAAAAGCTTATCAAACATTGGAACAGGCTGCCTAGGGAAGTGGTGGAATCCCTATCCCTGGAGGTATTTAAAAGACAGGTAGATGTGGTGCTGAGGGATATGGTTTAGTGGTGGTTTTGTCAGTGCTATGTTGATGGTTGGACTCGGTGATCTTAAAGGTCCCTTCCAACCTAGACGATCCTATGATTCTATGAAATAGCCCAGTACATAAACAGGATTGCACGTGTGTCCTGTAACATGGTCCCATGGCCAGAGGAAAGCCACAGCGTACAGCTTTCTCCAGCCTCTGGGAACAGCCAGAAGGGCTGAGTGCTGCTGCCTGATGTGCCCTCAGCCCCTGCCCTGGCCAACAGTGGAGCTTCTTGGGGAGGTGAGCGCATCAGCTGTACAAAGAGGGTTATACTGACATTGCTTTGCTGGGAGCGGAGCAACAGTGATGTATGTACAGTGGATCGATGGATGTGTGGTAACCTTTTCTGCTTTTTAGCTCTACCTCCAAGGAGAAAACTTATGCTTTTCTTTTCGCAGTCACACAAATGCAGTTGGCTCAACCAGGGCCCGTCAGAATACGGTTTTGTTGACTCAAGATTATTCATTTAGCAGATTTCCGTTGGAGCTGCTCACAAATGTGGGAATTGCTGGGTTAATCTTCATAAAAGATAGAAAAATTGGCAGCAGAAGGAATTTTTGAAAAAGCAAATTAAAGTAAAGGAAAGAAGCGGGTGTGAAGTAAATTATTTGCAGTGGAGTGTTTTCCTTTTTCAGCTAGCAGAGAATGTAAGGGTATTTCCTGGGGAGAAGAATGTCACATTTAGAGGTGTCCTTCCTTTTCTAGTAGAGAGGTGAAAATCCCTAACAGTTAAACATTTCCAGCTCAAACATGCCCATTACTGGCAGAAGAGGCTCTGTGATCAGTATTTGCTGGCCCTTTGGGCCTTCAGTTTAGTTCCCACATAGATTTAATTTGCCGCGAAGAACAAAGTTGCAGTACAAACGATCAAGGAAGTTTTTCCAAATCGTGTTATTGTTTTGCATGTGCCTGAGTAATTCCTGCAAAGAAGGAAACATGAACTAATGTAACGTATTTATCGCATAGCTCAGAGAATGCTGTGGCCGTTGCCAGAGGAGATTTCTGTTCAGAAACTTGCTTACTGCATTTTTCATGTGAGAAAAGATTTTCTAGGTGGCTACTCAGTTCAGCGCCCTGCCCTGTCAGTGTCACTTTGATGGTGGCTGAGCTCCAGCGAGCCCCGGGGAACAGAGCACGCTGCACTGCACTTGAGGCATCCTGAGGATCTTCATGCATCAGCAGGAGCTTTGGGTCCAAAAACTGGTGCAAAACTCCTGGAGGAAAAGGGTCAACAACATAGGAAATGAAAACAAATCAGTGGATTTCTGTCATCTCCCAAGTCTGAGCAGCTAGGTCAGGGCATAGCCTTTTTGGCAGACCCCTTGAGTCTGGCAGAGGCAGACCCCTAGCTATTTGCTATGTCTCTTCATCCCTTATAACCCGATCTAGTTGAAGATGTCCCTGCTCATTGCAGAGGAGGTTGGACTAGATGACCTTTAAAGGTCCCTTCCAACCCAAACTGTTCTATGATTCTATAATGTAAGCAGAAATAATTTTTTTTTTTCTGTCACTATAACAACATTCAGCTCAGAACTGGCTTCAGGACCTGGAGGAAGAGATGCAAGGAGGTTCTTTGGCTGTCTCCCAGATGGAGCTGATATGCTTATTTGAAGAGGGCAGGCGCATATCTGAGGAGGGGGTTTAGAGCTTTTGACTTTCACTGCTGCAGCCAACTGCTCTCTCTAGTGGGCTTGGACAAGTCTGCCCTCAGCTTAGTTTCAAGCCTAATTTGCAAAGAAAGGGTAAAATGCTTACTGTTTTCCTTAACGAGAAGGTTCTATATGTTCCTAGGTCCCTCATGTATGGCTTTGTTAGCATCATGAGCCTTGAGAGATGGTCTTACACAACCTGGAACGACCTTGCTTGAGAAATGTCTCCTACATGAGGTCTCTAGTACTTCTGACTCCCTTCTGAATGAAGGGCATCACGAGAGCAGCTTTTCCTTCAGACCTTGAAAGTGTAACCTCTGGTGTGAGCCTGCCTTGTGTTGTGTGCGTCTGCGTGTGTGCAGGGGAGCAACGCCCTCAAAACTTCTGAAGTTGAAGCTTGCGTTGAGCGTATGGAGGTCTCTTACTGAAAAATCACCCTTGCAATTTAATGTGTTCAGCAGAATGCTGCACAATCTGCAAAGCTTCTGTCCTGGTCTGGAAGTTCCTCTGACTGAGGTGCTTTGGGAGCTAAACTTACAATCGTGCCCATGATGGAAAGATCATCAGCCGAGTGGTCAGGGCTGGAGCCAAAGGGTGGCAGTTTTGAGCAATGTTGATATTTGGAGGTAGGACCAATTCAGATTCCAGGTTTCAAACACTGGGTGTGGAATGTGCAAGACAGTTCTTAATCAGCCTTCAGTCCATTGTATTTCTCTCATTAATCCTCCGGTGCAACTAACCTTTGCAGTAGGTGAACTTTTTCCTTTTTCCCTTGTCACACATCTATGTCCCACTTCGTGCCCATTCTAATTATTAGTGAAATACAGCATCTTTATGATGCCCTGGTAGTCCAGAGACTCCAGTCCGGGGCAGGAAATTCCCATCATTAAGGGTTTGCTGATCTCTCTCTCTCCAGAAAATGACATTTACTAATTACATCATTTTGATGTATATGATACCCAAACCAAACATGTTATAAATTAGCAAAAGCTCATTTGTTTCATGAAAAGTATTGTTCTTCTTTTATTCAATGACCTTTTTGTTCCTCTACATCCTGGACCAATCAAGTGCCGGTGCAGTCGCTGACTTCTGAGCACAGACAATAGCTTATTCCGTCTATTCTGTTCAGACGACTGTAGGAATAGGCAGTCACTTTGTCAAGTGGAGACTGGAGGTTGTATAAAACCCTTTTTCCCACCATTTAGAGAGAGTCTGAATCCTGAGAGGAAAACCCTGTCATAATAATAATAATAATCCAGAAGCGAGAGCCCATTGAAGTTTTCTCAGCTTTATGATTTGGGTGGGGTTGGAATGCAGCCCTCCCCAGCCGAGGCTCACTTGAATTTTTAGAGCTATAGCATGGATTGGCTTTCTCTATGTTTCTAGCAGCAGGTTGTGGGTGTTTGGGTTTTTTTTGTTTTGTTTTTTTTTTTTCCAATGAGCTTTATATGCAGTTTCCACAGTGAAACTCCAGCGCTCAGAAATGTAGCAGGTCCAGGAGGGGCTGGCTGGTGCAAGCCCATTGCTTTCTCCTCCAAACCTTCTGGAACAGGGAGTGCCCTTCTCCTGTGCGCTTGTCGAGCAGCCCACCACGATGGTCCTGGCTGGACTGGATGTCCTCTGAGCTGCTCTCAGGCAAACATGCAGCCATCATCGGCCACCTTCTCAATGCTGTGGTGCCTGTTACCGAGGCGTGGCAGAGGGCTCCGCTCCACATAAAGCATCCCGTGGGAAATTTCCCTGGGAAGGCTCCGGGCCAGAGGACAGAAGGAGCAGGGTGATGTCACCGTAGCAAAGTCCTTAGGTGCCTTCCGCAAGTGGCTCCAGGGAATGCTGCCATGGGACTGGAGCGAGGGGCGTCGGGCTGCTGGGGAAATGCGGGGGGATGATGGCAGGAGCCGATGCTGTGCCAGGAGGCTCTGCCTGGCAGTGTTTCGTACCATCCTTGCACCCAGGCACCTTGTCCACGAGATCCCTGTGGCCAGCCAGAGAGAAGCAGTGTCCAGTGGGACCTCTTGGGCAAGGTCAGAGCTCGTGGCCACCTCGTACCTGCAGCCTTTGCAGCCCCAGCCCGCAGCAGCCCCTTGCCCTGCCACAGGGTGCTGGGGAGCAGGCAGGGACGGAGTGAGGAGGGAGCAGAGGCAGGAGGAGGATGACTAAGACCTCCGTAAATCCCAGTTATGGCAGCAGCTCACCAGTGCCACCGCTACCCACAGGGGAAGCGCCGAGACACGAACTGAGAGGCGTTACGTGTGTTTGGTGGGGCTCGGAGAGGGCTGAGAGACCTCATTAGCATCATTCATATATTTCTGAGCGGTCATGTAATACCGTTCTCTTCTTCCTACCAGCCCTTTTGGAAGCCAGCATGTACCATTCACAACAAGTGTTTATCTTCCAGCTTTAAAGACAGACGTCAGAATGTTTCCCTCCTTATTCATGCTCCACTTTTTCTCACAGCCCAATTATTCATGACATCACCACCTTTTCCTCCTCAGCCCCAGACACAGTGTTTCTGTGGCTACAATTTCCTGGACAAGAATTTCCAGTTTGCATTGTTGGGGGGAGGCGGGGGGGGGAACAGAACGGGGGGGAAGGAAAAAAAAAAAAAAAAAGGTTGTTTCGTGTGGAAATGTTAAATGAGAAACACAGCCATGGAAAACTCAGATGCGCTCACACACACACACACACACAGGCACACACGCAGAGCAACAACAACCACCACCAAGGTTATTATAATTAATTTAAAATCTGTTTAGAAAAGGGTTCCTTTTATGTTGGAGGGGCTCTTTAAGCGGCTCAAGAAGTATGAAAAACAGGAAATCAAACTGCCTCATTAGGAATTGACTCTGCTCGGTAATTAGGGGCTAGAAAACAAAACAAGGAAAAGCAGGTGGCGAGTGAGCTCCAAGCAGGCAGCTATTGTATCATTTCAATGTTCTGCAGGCAGACAACATTATTTTTTCAGAAAAGTGTTACTTCCATGGAGAAATGATTATAAGACTCATCCGAAGTTTAATGGGAAAGTGCTGCTTGCTCAAACTCAATACGGAGGCTGCTAGCTTGCCTCAGCCCGGGGTTTAATTCATAATTAGGCGGTATTTTGCTGCGTTTAAAAAGACAACTCTGTTCTCCAGCATCGACTGCTCTTCTGCGAAAATCATGTTAAAAGTAATTACCGAGTGATACCATATTTTGCTGATACAATCAGATGAGATAACCCTAGACATTAATATCAATTATATTTTCTAACAATAACCTTTGCTGAGCAAATGCTGCCGGTGATTTTCAGCAAATATCTGTTTATGCTTTAGTCATGCCGGAGTAAAGGTTTGCCTGCTGTACACCCTTACTCCTTCTGTTTTGCAGGAATGAGGTTTTTGGAAAGAAAGAAAGCTCGCTTCCAAATGCCACCCGCAATTCTTTGCCAAAAGCGAATTTGAGTTGTGTGAGCCATAGTCATGCCAGGGGTGGGTGCCCGCTTTGCCCCTCGGTGGTGGTCGCGGGGCTTTCGGACTCATTTCACCGCACATTGCCCAAGGCAAACGCTTGTGGGGGACAAGGATAGCTCCTCGTTGATCTGTAAAATAAGTTTGTAAATAAATCAAATTTTTTCCCAAGGATTGAGTAGATGGATGCAAAAGATCTAAAAACCCAATGCAAACATCATCCAACTTCTTTTTTGTGTGTGGGGAATTAGCGATGAAGGAAATGGCTTTCTTCGCATGGCTCTTCTGTGGGAAGAAAATAGAAGCTACTTTTGTCATATGCTTTTTTTTTCTTTCAGTGGGAATTTTAGTCCAGGTCTCTAAAAACAACAAATACTAACCGATGATAAAGCATGAGTATTTACCTACTGTTTACTGCTGACATCCTGTCAGGATATGGTGCGGCTGAGCAAGCGTGTTTCGGCTCAAGATGGGCCTGGAGACTTTGCAGGATGAAGCCCTCAATGGGGAATGTCGAGTGGACGGAGCCAGCGGAGCTGGGCCGTGTATCTCCTTGCTGGCCAGGTGCTTCATGGCTCGCTGGTGGCCCGTCCCTGCCGGCAGCTGGAGGCTGCAGCCAGGGGAAAGGGCAAGGCTTCCCACAGCATCTGCGATGAAGGGTGGGAGGCAAGCCTGGTGGAGGCAAGCTGAAAGCCAGCTGCAATCAAAGCAGGTTCCCCGGCGTAAACAGGGTGTCAGTAAGATTAAAAATCAGCCTTCCTGTGGCTGATTGGAGCCACGGGCCCGGGGAAGAGCCACAATCGGCACCAGGCTGGCTTACACTGAGAGCGGCGCTGCCGGAGGGACTGTGGCCTCTGCGGAGGTTTGTGGCCTCTGGCACATTTCTTCTCCTGTAACGAGCCTCAGGAGGACAGAGAGGGAAGCGTCTGCTGGGTGTTGGGGTGAGGTGGTGAGCAGCCATCAGCCTGCTCCCCACAGGGATGGCATCAGCACGGCTGCCCGCACCCCGGGCAGCATTGGGGCAGCTTTGTGCTCCTGGAGCGGTGTCCAAGGACAGGATATGTGTCCTAGGTCTACAAAAGCCACCTACGCGGCCCTTTTGTGCACATGAGTTCCCAGTCTGGGGCTGCTGCCTGCCCTGGAGAGGCTGCCTGAGGAGGGAGAGGTTGGAGAGGGGACGGAGTAGTTCACAGCCAGCCCAGAGCTGCCCGTCTTGGGAGGGAGCTCTGTGCCGGGCAGCTTTTGAAATCAAACCCCCAGCTGCTTTGCTGTCCTGAAGACAGTTTTTTTCTAAAAGGTGGTAGGGGCAAATCCTCTGGTTTGCAGGCGTGGAGGCCCCTGGAGCGTAGCATTAGTGCTGGATGCAGCGCAGACATGGCATATATTGCTGGATTTATCCATTAAAGAGTTTCGGCAGACGGGTGTGATGAATCGGTCTGCTGGTGGAACATGGGCAAGTGCTGTGTCTGGTGGAGGAGGCAATGTGTGGGAGCGTCACCTAATGCCATGTGAGCATTAGGAATGTTCCCAGATGCCCATGTGCTGCGTGTCCAGATGGGAAATGTGCCCCTTTCTCCCGGTGGCTTGTGGCTGCCTCGGAGGCTGGCTCTGGGCTGCCGGGAACCACCCTGCTGAACAAAGGGACCTTGTGCTGGCAAGGAAGATCAGATATGCTGAAAGCACCACAGATTACCAAACTTTCCTTGGCGGAATGGCCCCAGAAAATGTGGATGTGGGTTTGACTGTGCTTTTCTCTCCCATCACCCTCTTCAGGGGGGGTTTCCTTCGGTCAGCAGGCTTGTATTTCTTTTCCGTTGTGATACATGTGTTTGCTGCAAGGCTAGATGTCTCCTTAACCAGCAATTTGAAGCCTATTCCTAGATCTGTTGACTTTTACTATAAGTGCTTGAGCTGGGCAAATAACCCATGAATATATGTTGACATTTCTAAATCGATTTGCTTTGGCTAGTACTACACCTGTCTAGGGATTACTCTTTGCAAACATTCAACGGACTGACTTCTCCTGCCGTAAATATTCACAGAAAGTGTCTTTCAGCATCTTGGAGACCACGTTCGACACCGGCTCAGAAATGTGTGAGGGTGGGAACTGCTTCTGTGTGTATTTATTAGGGAGCAGATATAATTTCATGGCTTAATTGCCTGATTGCAAGCAACTGCGTTACTTAAAACCTAAAACCAGAGTAACACGGGAGGCCTTTGAACCCTACGTTGCTATGCTTAATCTACATGGCCAAACATCAGAAACTGCATAAATCAACATCACAAATGAACCTGTGGAAACCATAAATAACTCTAAACAAGAACACAAAAAAAAGCTCCGAATACATCAAATGTGAATAATTTGCTGGGATCCAGAAGTTCTTAGCAGGCACAGCTAATGATTTCCTGTGGTTTCACAGCGCGGTGACCGAGAGAGGGATGCGGGGGGGAGCGCCACGCCGCCTCCCGTATTGTTTTAATCAGGCTCTTGTAGGTGGAATTTGTGAACTTCATGAGAATGAAAGTTCCCCAGCCCTGGCGGGGATCCAGGCAGAGTTTGGGCAGACATTGTGCAAACTTCCCCATGCATCTCCAGGGGCTGATTGACCACGGGATGAATGGGGTCCCCGAGCCTCCCCGCTAGCCCAGCCCAGCATTGCCCGCATCTCCCAGTCCGCTGGGCTGCCCATCGTCGCCGCTCTGCCTCCTTCCATCCCTCCCTTCTGCGAGAGGAGGAGGAGGAGGAGGTGGTATCACTGCCTCTTGCAAACCGGCCTCAATCCTGATTTGCATCAGGTTTGCTATTTCAGTCCTGGGAACCCCAAAGTTGCCGGATTAGGTTCTTTCGTTGTTTTTACACATGTCCCTTCGGGGCTGAGCTGAGCTGTTAAAAATAAGGCACTAGAAAGACAAATGGTTTCCGGGGGGGAAGGGAGAAGGGAAGAGGCTTAGGACAGCTGTAAAATGCTGCAAGGTTAAATAAAACGTTCGACTGCTTGTGTGTTTCTTCCTCATGTTCCTGAAACTACTGACAACCTGAAGAAGCTGGAGGAATCATTCTGCTTGCTGCGTGTGTTTTGTTTTTTTTTTTTTTTAAACTTGTTACACAAAACATTGTTTTTTCAATTTCAGGAAGTCTCTTGATGCCCTTTGGTTGATTTTGTTTTGCTTGTTATCTGGACAACTAATATTTTTTCCTGTTAGGGGGAAAAAAAGATTTTCCCAAGCAGATTAAAGATGTTTTTTAAGCGTATGAATGGTGACATGGTTCACTTTCATTGCTTTGTTTATTTTTAATAATGAAAAACACCTTAATTTATCGTAGCAAGACGTCCATCCTGGAGTAAACCTTGAATTGAATTTTCACTTGTTGTTTCTGATTTGTTTGTGGCTTCTTATCTAAGGGAACGCTGTGAGTGTTTTCGCATGCTTTTCTGAAGCCGTGGCACGTGACAGAGTTTTCTTCACGGCACGTCGATGTCCGCTGAACAACGACAGCCACATTTGCAAGAGGGACCGACTTTATTTGGTGGTTTTGAAGCGATTTGTTTATTCTAAACCTGTTGCAATTAGCTTTAAGAAGGTAGGTCCATCCAGCCCCGATATTAGGAGGATTGTTCGAAGTGACTCCCGTTCTCTTTTAAAAAAGAATAAGAAAGAAATGGCCTCCGTGAGCGAGGTGCAGGTGTGTAAAAGGGCAGCTGAGGTACAGCTGACCTGGCTCACTTTTGGCAATGAGGACCCCGGGTACCCTGCCCCTTCTCCTTCACAGCTGAGGTCACTATTCAATGCTTTGCAAAGGCAGCAACACTCTCGGTGCCTTCAGGCTGGTGGTCTACTCTGGACATGAGCAAGGCAAGGGGAAATCAGGTTGCGGGGCTTTAAAGGAGAAAGGCCGTAATTATGAACGGGATAGGAGGGGGGAAAAAAAGGAGTCATAATTGACTGTTCTGGGTATAAACCCCAGAAGCTGTGCTGTGCACTACTGGTGAGCGGCTGCCAGAGGAGCAGACCCCTGGGGACGTCCCTCCCAGCCATGAACCCACCACCGCTCCCAGCCTCCAGGCCCATGGGCAGACTGGCCACGAGGGCTGAGGCCAGCCCAGACCCTGCACAAGGGGTCCACTGGCCCCTGGGCAAGCCCAGGCACTGCCAGCAAGCGCCATGGCCGCTGCTTGGCAAATGTCCACAGAGCTCCGTGCCATCGGGCAGGAGTAGGTGGGCAGGTGGCCGGGTCCAAGCGCAACAAACGTCCCCATTTGTCCTCTTACCCACCGGTCTGGAGGAAACCCCCGGGGCTGTCCTGCCCACCGACGGCACGGAGGAAGCACGGCCGAGATATTTTTCTTGGCGCCGGGACCTCCGGCGTTACAGGCTTGCACGTGCCGCCTGACCCCAGCGCGCTGCCTCCGCCGGCAGCCGCGGCGCGCTTCCTCCCGCTCCAAAGGGGAGGCCCTGCTGCTCCTGCAACGCCGACGGTGGCGTTAGGATCGTATGCGCATGGGTTGTTTTCGGCTGAATGGCAGCACTGTTCTTCCCAAACTGCGCGGCTCCAGTCCCTGCTGGACTCACCAGTTTTTCCCTCCTTCACGCGTTTTTAGTGACCCGTGCAAATAATAACTCAAACTCGTACTAAGGGTCAAAAACACAGAGAGGATGAGAAAATCCCATTTTCTGGAGGGAAGTATATGCTCCCCTTCTCTGGTTTATCTGAGTTATTTGCCAAAGCTCCTATAGATATTTACATTTTATTCACTGCTGCAGTGATCTTCATTTTCTTAAGCCAGCCCATATACGTGAGGCAGGTTAATTCATGCTATTTCAAATGTCTCGTAGGTAGAAGGCAAGTTTGGGGAGCAGACAGAGACGCATTTCTTTGCAGACCTTGCAAGAGAGGGGTTTCCAACGTGAGAGCTTGTCTCCCTCCACGAAATGCCTGAAGGCAGGATTCAGCTTTTGCCTTTCCTGACTGTCTAATAATAACAAAACCGGCCGTGCACCTTGAGCAGGTGCTTTCAAGGAAGAAAAACAAAATCTGTAAGCGGGATTGTGGCACAATTTCAGCAGTAACTGAAAGGATCTGGGTCTAGTGGTGAGAACAGCTGTACCTAGAGACCTCTGGGACAAACAGCTGGACCAGACCCAAAGGAGGGCTGTAATTGCCGCATTACTTCGTTAGCCACCGAAACATGCAAGTTGTTGCGCACAGTCTTTTTTCCCAAATGATGCTGGTATGGCTACGACTATTTTTATAAGCTCTTATTGCTGCACTAATGGAAAAGTCCTGGTCAAGACTGGGAACACAGGGGTATTAATTTCTGCACAAATGCAGGGAAATGTATTAACAGAAGGGGATTATGGAAAACAAAGATGGGCAAATATCAAAATCATGCTGTGCCTGTCTGTGTGCACAGGGCACACAGCGCGGGCCACCCTTGCACAGGGAGGACGCACTGCTCCCGTCCAAAGGAGGATCCACCCGGTGACCATGCCAGCCCCTGAGGGTACCACCAGGCTGCAGTGACCCTGACCAGCCTCACCTGGGGCCTCCCCGTGCCCAGGGGCTCTATTTAAGCCCAGCCCAGGGCCTCTTAACCTTCTTGTCTTAACCTCTCTGTCAAAGGCATTCGGAAGCTCATTGCCCTGTTTTTTGCTGCTGACTCATCCAGCCTTTCATTTGTTTGACCCTGTGGCAAGTGTGGGAAAAAGCAGAGAAGGGAGTGATGGTGCCTGGGTGGATGGGGGAGAGGGATGGAGAGGATGCGAAGGACGCGTCCCAAGCGGCAAGCACCTCACTGGGGTCTCATCGTTAATGCAAGTGGTTAATTAATGGGTTTGGTCTACAGTACTACTCATTCTCTGAAAAATGGACCACTTGTTTAGTAACAGGAGAACAAAGGTTGGGGGAGGTATGGCCAGCACTCCAGGCACATAAAAATCAGAAGGAAACCAAAAAGGTTTTGATGAGGTTTAAATGTGGGCCTTGTAATAGTGCTGGGAAATGATGAAACATCCTAGGCATCCATCATTACCCTGATTTCAAGACAATAGGTCTGAGGGCCTGCTTGGTGCAGGGTTAGGTCAGCCTTTCCTGCCAACCTTGCAGCCACAGAGAGCTGTGAGCCTGAGGAGCCCCTTGCCAGGGGCACAAAAGGAAGCATCAGGGTGATGCGAGGAGTTGAGCTGAGTTGGTAATGCACAGCCAAGGGCTTTGAAGTGCAGGTCCTGCTCCCGGCATCCTTCTCTGCTAGGTGTCTGCAGCTGACTGGCTCAGAGGGATGGCTTTGGCCAGAAGACCGAAGCTGGTGGACCACGTTGTTGGCCCAGCCTAGAGCGAACTCTGGAGACCCGGCACAGAGACTTGTTATGCTGCTCCCAGCACTGATGTAGTTGCACTTGACCTGTCTCAGGTCCCTTGTTTGTTAAGCAAAGTTGATTACTCTTGGCCTTCTCACAGGACTGATGAGCCGTGGATGACTATAATCTCATTTGCTCAGTGCTGCAATGTCACTCTGTGCAGACAGGGAGCTCTGGAGAGTTGCTTGCCTTGGCCAATGTTCCCTCATCTCCTTGTTAAAAGAAAAGCCTACTTGATTCCTCCTACCCTCTCAACACAGAGATAACGTGATATTCCGCAGTGAGCCTTGGCTTTGCATTGCCACCTTCCCAAAGGGCTGCGGAGGGATGCCTAGCCCAGAGCAGGGCTCGGCTTTCTCAGTAGGATTTCATGTGTTATTTATGCTTGCCGTACTCTGCTGCTCACGGTAAATGAATGCCTTTGCGTAGGATGCTGTGACACTTCTAGCCTGACCTGGCGCTCAAAACATGTACCCTGCAGCCAGGAGGCGCATTCAGCTGGCTTGCTGGATAACTGGGTCAATCTCTTTTCCTCCCTTTACCTCCCTGTGGTTCTTATTCCCTGTGCACGGTGCTTTGAGTGCTCTCGATGGAAACCTGCACAAGGAGGTGAGCAGTCATCACTGTTCCCCTTCTGCTCTGGGGTAGGTAGTCTCCGTGTGTGCGTTCAGTCCTGACCACAGCACCATGCCCAGCTCAGGAACCACGAGGGACACATCGGAGATCAGCACTGCATTCGCTCCATATGAGGCAGGCAAAGCAAGAGAAGCTTTAGCCAAAGTTTTGTCTTTCATGAAAACCAGCCACAGGGCTCCACAGGGCTGTGTGCGCGAGCATGTGTGTCTAGAGACACAGAGGACGCGTGTTCCCACTTCAGCCGTTCAAGAGCAACAGTGTAAATGGGCTCCCGGGGGAGCCCTGGCTGCCTCGCTGCTGGAAGAGACACAGCTGCAAAGCATCATTCAGGAGGAGAAAGCGAACATGGGAGAAACGGAGGTTGTCTCAGATGCTTTTAAAAAGCTGGTGCTATTGAACTCAGAGCTACTGTTTTCAGCCTACTCTCCTATTTGATTTTGTGGCAAAATCACATGGCTGAAGGCCTTGATCGCAGCTGTACAGCGATGTCGTTTTTAAGGACGCAGGGCTCTGACTTAACGATCCTGTGAGATCAAGTAGAAAGAAAACCTTGACCTTGAAAGGGGGAAAAGCCTCTAAACTCTTTGACCAGCTAACTGCAAAAATAGACAAGAGAGCTAGGAAAAAACCTACCCAAATATATTCCAGTATGTATAAATAGGCTCTCTTTTCTCCAATGTTCTTCACTACAAAAGGAAATGTCATGTTGAGTCAACTTGTGACCCAGATGAAATGACAAGTATTTGTTTATTTTACTTATGCTCCTGTTTACAATATGTTGCACTTGGTGGACATATTATTGCGCATGCTATTGCATTCCAGTATCAAAATTATCAAAATGCATTTTCGTAGTTGCTGCCCAAACCCTGGCTGAGGAATTATGTTTCTGGGTATCAGTCACATAAATGAACAAGCTCTGCGTGTATGAGTGTGTGTGTGTGCACTTGCTAAGAACTCATTGCTCTGCAAATTAAACCTAATTATGCATACAGAATAGCGATGAAAGCCTTTCTGCTTTTTATCAGCTACATGATTTTAAGGAGGAGGAGGAGATGGGTTTGCTACCCAGGCTGGTTCCAGGAAAGTGTTTTGGTGGACACTATGCTGACATTTTAACCCTTTGTTTTGCGGTCTATTATTTATAAGGCAACTGTAAGATACGAGTCCAAGGAATATTTGGGATGTTCCTTTTCACTGTCTGAATGTGCTCCAGACATTCCTTGCAGGTAGTGAGTGTTAACGCTTTGGTTGACGGTGGACTTTGTGGGCCATGGAGAGCACCTGCTGCGTTGCGGCTGGCCGTTCCTGCAATGCTTGCTATGCGGCATTGTTCCGCACTCCGGTTTGGGTGACGTATGCTTCGCAGATGGGGATGCCTTCTAACTGCTTGGGAATCATCGGTAGCTGTTTGTAATGCATTACTTTATTCGATAAGAAGCTATTTTCTCACTAGCCACCTGGATGCTTCCCATACAAACTGCACATGCGAGGTCTATTCATGTTGGCCTACACAATGGATTTCCTTTCCACGAGCATTCTTGGAAATAAAGCTTTGCCCCCCAAATATCTGTGAATAACAAGGCTTATGGATTCCACCTAAACAAAGCAATGGTTTCAGTAGCAAGAACATTTGTTGATATTGTTGTGCTGCATTTTCCCAGCTCCAGGTCATTTCAGCGGCCCACCAGTGGCTCCAGCTTTTGTTTGAGTGTTAGCACATATGTACAGAAGGGTTGGCTCGGGAGAAGGGTGCAGGACGGAGACCAGAGCCCTGGATTGTTTTATTGCAGGAATTGGATTAACTCATATGAGCTCATTCTCTGCTCTTCATTGCATTGTGTTTGGCAGTTCCTGCAGCGTGATTGCATCTAGGTTAAGTGGCATTGTTCTGGAGGCCGGCAGGGAACAATCCTGTATTGACTAAGCGTGGAGGAAGGACAAGATGATCTCATAAGTTTTCACCATTTTTGGTACCTGTGCTTCACTTGTATGTCCATTCTTTTATCTTTCTTCTCTGCTTGAAGGTAATAATTCTCCATGTACAACAGATGGGATTGCTCCACGAAACACTGCAGTTTGGAGCCTGTGTGATCAACCAGGCTAGCGCATTAGGCAGAATGACTTGCCCTCCATTCACACTGGCCAGGAGAGACACACATCCCGTCAGGCACCAGATTACAGGCCTGCTGTAAACAAGTGAAAGACCTGACTTGCCCAGCCATCAATGCTTGTACTTGTCAGCATTGGCTCTCCTGCTTCCCACCACCTCCATTGAGTGCTGCTCTCCCGAGGGGAGGCTGTGGGATAAGCTGCAGTGCACCAGTGCAGAAAAGCCTCTGACTGTCCCGAGTATCACACAGAACTTGGAGGACTACATCCTTCAGGCTTATTGAGGTCTGCGTGAGCATCGGCTGAGCAGAGCTCATGCTGTACGAGGTGCCCTAGGAGCGCACTTGGAGCACTATCATTATGGACTTGGACTTCCCTGGAGAGAAAAGGCCTGCCCAGACCATCAAAGGTGTTTGGACAGCTAATGCCAAAGAAAGTCAGTTTCTGACACTATGGAATGCTGGGTCTTGCTTTCTTTGCTATCCACACCCAAGCACTCTCCTTTAAAAGCCTTTATTTGTTAACAGTAAAATGCAGCTTTCGCTGAACATGTTGACCATGCGTCATAGATCTGAGTACAGATCAGGCAAAAAGACTTGGTTAAAGGCCAGGAAAAATCTGCCTTGAACAGGAAAAGTAGGGAAGCTTATTTTTGACTTGGAGGTGAAAGGAACTGAAAGATCTCAGTTTTTTCTTTCCTCTTTGGAAATGCTTCTTAACCTCAATGGTGAGACTGTTGTAGGAGCAAGAATGGAAGATGGAAGAGAGACCTTCATATATCACTCTTCCAAAAGCAGTGTTGCGTTTCCCCCAAAGATCTGGAGGAGCTTCCCCACATGACTTGTAGCTGGTGCTGTGTCGTCTTGGTTGCCCTTTTGGTGTTGAATGAGAGCATCTGTAGCTTTTGTAGAGTGGATGTTATGGAGGAAGTGACGGGCAACTGTCCTGGGACAAGTGGGATATGTGCGGGTCTGGCAAAGGGTGTGGAGTCACTGCGTGAGTACCTGAGCTGTTTGTACGTACTCAAAGACTGCTCAGGCTGCAGGAGGGGAGAGCTACCCCCAGGTTTGTCAGTGGTGTGACAGACTCTGATCATCTGCCTCTTAACGGTGATCTGGGAGACTGTGATCTGCACCCACCACCTCAGTGGGACCTGCAGCACTTGGGCCTCTGCAGCTTTGAAGCACATAAACTTATCACTGAATCTTTTGGTCACAAAAGAGATGAAATAAGCAGGAATGTTTCTGTTTGACTTAGATGGAGGTAGCTGCTGAAGGTGGATAGGCTCTTCCAATCCTCCTGAAACTGTTTTATAGGAAGAACTTTGTTTTCCACCAGCACCTCCTTCCTCCATCTCAATTTCTGTCTGTCAGCATGTCTTTCTGTGCAAGTCACAGTTCAGAAGTGACCAGAGGGGCTTCATCCCTGTCACACAGATTTTATTTTATCATTATCAGGTTTCATGTGGTACTTCCTACACACCTGTGACACTCAGGGTCTAGGGGACATGTGGTGTGTGCCAGGAGCCAGGAGGGATCTGGGAGGGGTCCCTCTCCTGCCAGCTGCTGGGCAGGAGTTTGCACAGGTCTTCCTGCAGCCGTGTTTTGTGAATCTGCACTTCTGTGGCCTGTGCGCAGGTGAGATAAACACGCTTGTGGGTCAGAAGCAGCAAAGGTCCCTCTGGGAGCTGGCTGAATGATGCAAAGCAGACTGAACCAGTAAAGAATGATAAGTCATGCTTGATGTTACTGGTTTGGGATATTCTAGGAGGAGCTGGGTGGTAAAACTCTGTCCCACGGCAATTTTAGAAAGGTTTTACTTTCTGCTATGGTGGTAACAAGCTCTGAGGATGGACCGTCTTGGCTGTTATAGGAAACTACAGATGCAACTTCTCATCCGTTCACAGAGACTTATCTGTATCGTGTTTAGCTAAAGGCATCAAAATACTTCTGAAAGGACATCAGTGTCATTTCCATGCTTGAGTGAGGGAAACTGAGGCACCAAGCGATGAAGTGATGGATTCAAGGCCACCTGAAGACCAGTTACAACTTGGGCAGTAGGTGCATGTACTCTTCCCAGCATGGCCTCCCGTAGCCTCGTGTCGCAAACCCCAGCACTCCTCCCCTGCTTGGAGAGAAGGGCAGGGACCCGAGCTTGTCAGAGGCATTCCTGCAGAAAGGGAGAGGCAGGTTTCCTCAGGGTTGAGTACAAAAAATGCCCGGGCAATGAGCAGTAGGTGCTGTTGCACAGGCATGTCAGAGAAAAGTCTATTTGTGCCAAATACATTGGAGAAATTGTTTTGGAACGGTTCACTGGTGTGAAGATATGGCCTCAAAATAGTGTCAGGAGCAGAGGAACTGTAGCAATACACTGGGGACGTGCCAGATGTCTGCATTAGAGAGGAGGGTGATAGATTAGGAAGGAACATGGGTGCATTTACTCCTCAACATTTTTCCCCAAATCTCTTTAAAAAAAAATCCTGTGGGAGAGGACACTGTTTCCCAGCCATGGGTGCTTTTCATGGTGGCACTGAGGCAAGGTAGGGTTGTAGTGCCACTGGGGAGGCACGACAGAAAAGCTGTTCCCCATGGGGTCTCCCCCGCCTCTGGTGGGCATCGGAGTGTGGATGGTAGATACTGGATGGGAGATGGGACATTTGGACTATATGGAACTTGAAGAAGCGGGTGAATCCTGGGGATTTGGGGAAATTTCTGACCCCTTTCCTGATAGTTCAGGTGGATCAAGGCAAGCTCTGGCTGTGGGTGAGGGGAAGGGCTGTGCAGCTACCCAATAGCCCAGCCTTGGGCACACCAGTGCCCTTCCTGTGATGGGACGATGTGGCTGAAGGAAGGAGCGGGGTTTAGAGGTTGCAGACACCCTCCCCCGACCTTCCTCCTAAAAGCTCTCCCTGAACACTCCCTTCATGCACAAACGCACAGTCCTCATTGGCAGCGTGATGCTGCAGCTGCCATGAGAGATCCAGGCAAATCTGATAATAGGGTGGTGGGGGAGAAAAAAAAAAGCAACCCAGGAATGAAAAGAGCCCTCTGTCACATGCGGGTTATTTTCAAAGGGCGGCATTGCTGTTTTCCCAGGCAACAGCGGGCTGCGAGGCAACTTGGGTGGGCAGGTGACCAGGGCGCAGTGGAGAGCTACCAGCTCCAGCCGAGATGGGGATGCTGTTTGCAACAAACAGAAAGCTCTAAGAGGAGGGAGTGGTTGCGGAGAGAGAGCTGGGGAGATCTCCATGGAGACACAACCTGCTGCAATGGGTGCCCTCGGGAACTGGCACTGTCGGGGTCCTTAGGAAGAAAAGCGCCTGGCACGGGCACGGCAGGATCCTTGCTGCAAAGGTGGAGCTTTCCAGGCCTGCTATTCAGCGCACAAGAAAAATGGCATTGAAACAACACTAAGGTTGGGACCCGAGCCATAGAAAGCCAAGAAATTAAAAAAGTGCAGGCCAGCTGTTTGCTCTCAGCAAGAGACCCAAAGCCCTGGGAGGAGGGGGGGTGGGCAGAGGGCAGGGAGGGGATGCTGCCTTTGCCTGGGCTGACAGTGCGGTGGCTTTCCTTGTCTCTGAGGGCGGCAGAAAGTGCTGTCTGCATTTCTACTTACTGTTATTATTTTGGAGCAATACTCGAAAGTGTGAGAGATGTGAGAATAGAGAAAGAGACTTTGCTGGAGGATAAAGGACTAGATGGCAATTTTGTGATTCTCCCTGAGGAAGGGACAGCACCTCTTCCTCTGCCCGGGGATATGGGCAAGACCACTGCCTGCTCCCTGCCTGCTCTGGGCCCCTGGGGAAGGCCTGGACTAATACCTGCGGCTGAGCTCTGATGGCTTTGCTTTATGGCACTGAAATTGAAGTTCTTCCCTCCCTCCCTGCCTCCTTCCCTTTCCAGCCCTGGGGAAAGTGAGGATGTGTGCCCTGGTGTGCGTTTCACCCGTTCATATTTTGGGTTCATCCTCTGCCAGCCACTGTCGCGCCTGAGCATCCTGTAGCCATTGTGCTCTGCGAAGCGGAGAGGGATCTGAGCCTGTGGTTGCTCAAGGGTGAGACTCAGGCTGCTTACTTTGAGGTCTCAGGGGGTATCTGCACAGCGAGAAGACCAGGCTATTAACCACAAATTTACTCACAGCCAGCGCGCTGCAGGTACAACCATCATCCTTGGGTTCAGATATTCACACTACCAGCTACTCCTCCTTTCCAAGCTGCAGTACTATCCCAGACAAAGCGCAAGATTCATGGCATTTGAAGCAGATGAGACATGGAGCAGCTGTACTCAGTAAGCCGCGGTGCTTGTCTGGCAGGCACACATCTGAGCTGTGCTGCACTAGCACTTGGGACCATCCTGCCTGAAGGGAGAAGGGACCGAGGGACGCAAGGCTGCAGTTTCCATTCAAACTGATGCAGAAGGGTGCAGGGAGCCAGGCCTTTTACCTTCTTTTCCTAGAGCTGGAGTGTCAGCAATGCATAGGATGAAGCGATGGTATGGGTTGTGCTCATGTGCCAAGTGCTGCGTCACACGGAGATGGAAACCACCGAATCCACCTAGCGTAAACAAAGGAAATGGGGAAGTGATTTACTGTAAAATTAATACAAATGCGATCCATCTCAAAAGGGAAATGCACAGACCACACTTCAGGGTTTGGGAAGGGTCAACAAGACAGAAGAGGGAAGAAGCTGGAGAGAAAGGTTTCCTCTGTAGCCTTCAGCTGGACTCATCCAGCGCTGTTGTGCTCTGGGGTCTCTCTTCCTGGGAATGGCGCAGCAAGAAGAGGAGGACAGCCCTGAGGAAAGGTGGCTTTGCTTCACGTCCTGAAGGTGTCATTGGGCTCTGCCTCTGTAAGTGAAATGGAGAAGGACACGCTTCTTCCCCCTCCAGATAGGTTTTTTAACAATTTCAATGACCTCTTGGTATCGGTGAAAGGGAGCCCGAGTGACACTCATGGACTTTCTCAGGGGATGCTGCTGGTGGAGAAACCACCTCTGTGGTGTCAGTCCTTGCTCACCTTCCTCCTGGGCACACGGTGCACGGGAGCTGGTTTGGGAGCACACTCTTGTTGTGTGGGGATGCGAGAGCCAAGGGAGCAGCTGGCTGTCTCATGAAACCGGCTGACCAGAACAGGAGTCATTTCCCTTTTCCCATATTCCCTGCAGGAAGCAGCGGGGTGTCAGCAGGTTGCATGAGGTTAAACAGTCACATCTGAAGTGTTTCTCTGCTGTGGTGTGTCTAAACCTCTGCGGCTCCGTGCCTGGCCCTGCACACTGGTAGTTTCCAATAGGGGAGTGAAGCCATGAGAGAGACAATTACAGTAATTAATTATAATTTGTGTACTTTATTGTTAGCTTGGCTAAATGATGTGTAAATATAGACTGGACTGTTTGCAAGACTGCAAAGAGGATGTGTTGACATGGATAATGGAGGTTAACCGTTCCTCCTGACATCAGGCATGCGATGTATATGGGACAGTTTCAAAAACAGAAAGGTGTTGGTGTCATTTAAAACTGCTCCGGTGGAAATATTAAAAAATAGCGTCCAAAGAAGTATTACTGGGTTGAGACTAAGCCACTTTGTCTCAAGATATTTTCTGTCTCTAATTTAGAAAATTCTTGGTAGCAGGAGGTAATTGAAAGAGCGGACATTTTTTTAAATGTGCATAAGCCAGATGAAGATCAGGGAGGAACTGGGAGTAATACTCAGACCAGCCATTTATGTCCCTTTTATGCTTTTAACAGTAGACTCTGGCTCTTCATCGTCCTTCTCTTTGCATTTCTCCCCCTCCTGCCATCCAAATTCCACCCCTTAGAGCAGCCCTCAGCAGCTCTCCTGCCACATAGAAACTTGCAGGTCAAGATAACACACATACAAAAGAAAAAGCCAAAGCCCAGGTCCTTTTGTTGCTTTGGTAATGCCTGTGGCAAGAGGACAATCAGATCTCACCCTTCAAGGCATCCACTGGCCAGAAGAAAATTGCTTCCCCAAACCAGCCATCCCACAGCAAGAAAGTCCACAAAAAACTTCCCAAGGGAGTTTTCCTTTGAGTCCCAGGTCTGTCAGGCGTGGGACACCAGCGGTAGTGGAGAGATGGTCTGAACAGAAGTAGCAGTGGGAGCTGCCCCCAGGGACTAGAATGGCTTTTGGAGGGCATTAGTTTTGACAGCCATGTTATGTAGCCCAGATGTCCCCTGATTTTCAAATGTTATCTTTGAAATCTCCAACACATCTGCATCCTTACCACCATGACAGTCCTCTAGGCTCTTCCCCTTTGGGCTATTATGAAGAAAAGCTCCATAGGGGGGACAGAGAGATATGAAAGAATGGCCAAATTTGAATGGATAGGCTATTTCGTGAGCAGACTCAAAGCAAGAGCAGTAGGGTCACTGGTTCAGTGGAAAGGCATGACTCAGGAGATGTGATCAGCAGTTACCTGAATTACTGATTTGCATTTCCCCTCGAAGAGTCACTTTTCTGAGCTCTGGCATTGCATATAACCTTTAAAAGCGTCAAAGTTATGTAAACTAAATGATTAATAGACCAAAGAATTTTTACACTATTTTCCACTCGATGTTTCTTTTATGAAGCAATGCCAGCTAGTAACGCAGGCACAACTTTTTCTGAAAATGCTGGATAAATGCCTGCTCTTACTGGTTTTTCACACAGCTGGAAAAAATTCCTTGAGTGAAAAAGTCCCTGGGCAGACAGCATATATCAAAAAAGATCCTCTGTGGATGCCGTATGAGCATGCACATCTTCAGAGCCTTTCCCAGAAGCAGGCTGGACCTGGGGAAGGTGCATTTATGGGCGACCTGGCTCTGCATCACTTGCCCAGAGGGGTTAATCAAAGTCTGGGTCAGAGCTGGGCTGGCCTTTGCTGAAAGAGCTGCCCACAAGTGGCCAGGCATTGTGTTCACAGAGGATCTTCCACTGAAGGCACTACTTCTCTTGAAGGACATCTCCTTTGGTATTTTGGAGGCAACCTGTGCCCTACCCAGAAGGTCTCCCTGCAGCCCCATGAGGTCATGCTGGAGTCCCCTGGGATCATCCACACCAGGACATTGCTTTCCAGTAGGCTTGTCCCTGTGCACCGTCCTGTATCTGTGTGGGGAAGGTGGCATCACAGACGCGTGCTTGTTGTGTGCAACACAGAGAGGTGAGCGGGTCTTGGCATCACCATGCCTACTCCGAGCTGTGGGGCAGCCGAGGCCACAGGACAGATGTGCACTGCAGGACTGGGAAACAGTGGGATCTGCCGTGACTCTTCCTTGGGCAACCAGGGAGATGCAGTGAGTCATCAGCCTGGATCTGATTCATGTCCTGCCCTGGGAGATGTAGGCTCTGGGCTGCCCATATTCAGGCTGTGAGGGAATTGCTCCTGCCAGGTAGGGTGATTCACATAGGCCCCATGGTTTTTGGTTTTGTTTTTGGTTGCTTGTTTGTTTGTTGTTTTTGTTTTTTAATTTTCACCCTCTTCTTTATTTTCAGTGTCTCCACAGTACCAGGAATAACTTTGCTGAAGCATTTTGGTAGCCCCCTGACCCAAAGAGGCTTGAAGCAAAATCTGCTTTACTAGTTCAAAATATAAACCATTGCTTCTGAGGCACAGGGGAATAGATGGGAGAGACTATCTTTAGTAGTCTTAATGTATTGTAGTCTTGTAGTGGTTTTGTTCATTTAAATGTAATTTGGCATTAAATATAATTTGTGCACATTGTGGAAAAAATGGACGCTAGGATCCTTTTTCAGTACAGAGAACCTTAGATTAATTGACCCAAAATTGTTGCTTGCACATAATCTTTTATTTCCAGACCATAATATTTTCTAAAAATATACGCAGGGCCCTGTGACAAATTGTAATGGTTCCAGACCAGCTTTTGTAATGAAGCTGAGGCGGCCTGTTGAGCAAATAACTATTTCATCAGCCTGTGTTTATATTATAAGAAACTCCACTGTAGTATGATAAATTCACCATCTGGTCACTTACCGCTCTACCGCTCTGCATTATATTATTGGTTTAGACCATGATAGTGGGATTCATCCCTTTTTTGTTTAGCACATAGGTGTTTAGTCTATGTCAGTTATCTACGCCTCCTGGTAGGTCATGGAGGCGTCTTCAAATAGCAGTTTAAATTCTCCTCCCCCTGCTAACACCATTTATCTTGTGAAGGGATGAATTATCCTTTGGAAATACCTCTCTTTCTCTCTCCATTGACTTTAGAGAGTGCAAAGGTGACTGGCCTGGACCAGATGACAAGGTGGTAAATGGCCTTGGTCTATATTGACATCTCCTCTGATTCTGCATCCAGTGCAAATGAATATGTGAATATGAATATGTCTATTAATATCTGCAGAGAAGGATGCTTTAAATGCACCCAGCCAGGCTCAGACTGTCAAAACTAAAAGCCTGTAGCTGGCAACCTAAAGGCTTTGCTTAGATATTAAAATAAGAGCCATGGCTGTAGAACTCAGCAGAAAGGTTCTCACTAATCTCTGGCTGGGGTTGTCCCCATTTCCAAGGGTGCTGTGCACTCACAGTTTAGCTGCTAGTGGAGGGGGTTGCCTGCATAAGTGTTGTGGACCACAGAGTCTGGATGTGGCCTCATTGTAGAGTCATTTCCTGGCAGTTTTCCTCGCGTTGTGTCTCTCACAACGCTGAATATCTCTTCAATTTTCTATATTTACTTTCCTTCCCTCCTTTTGTGGAGTGCATTGTACAAGGCTCTGGTTATGACAATGTCCTTTTGTTTCAGGAAATGCTCTGAACATCACACCAGAGCAGTTGCTGTTTGGCGTGGTGAGGTCACTTCAAGAGAAAGGTTTTGCCACCTGTGCAAGGTTTGTATTGCCTGGCGACGAGTGACCAGGCCTGGGAGACAGGGCACACAGGGAAAACGCTGGTAAAAACCTGTGCAGTACTGAAGTCTCCTCAGTAGGAGGAGTGAGCAGAGTTGCTCAAGAAGCTGATGGAGTTGATGCATTCCCCGTGAGCGTGTGCTATGGAAAACCAGACTACCAGGAAAGCACAGAGCACAGGCAGCTTGTGCTCTGCGGGCAGTCGTGGTCCTGCCCACTAGGAAACTGTTGTCTTAGTAAAATACAATGATCAAGATAAGTTTTCTTAAGATGTCTGAGTTTGATTCTTGCTTTCCGTCATCAGTAGCCATTTAAATAACACAATGACTTGGCAATATCCTTGTTCTTTAAAACCAGTAAAAGCAAGGGTGTGAGCATTGCGTCCATGAGTATGCCTATCAGGAATCTTGTCTTCTGCATTCAGAAAGGTTATCTTAAGGCAAAACTAATAGGGGAAATATGTGGCATGCCAGCCTGGCCATAACACGGAGGCTACTGAGCGCATGTGCCCCATCAGAAAAGGTTCCTGTCCTCCATGGGGCATTTGTGGGAAAGCCCCACCTCTGCTTCCCTCCGTGCGTTCCCTCTGCCCACGCCGGCTGCTTGGCTCCTAGCTCTGTCAGTAGCACGCAGGCTTTCAGGGCAGTTTAAACAAGTCATTAAATCACGCAGGCCATTAAAAATGCAGAATTTGCTGTGGCGGAGGCTCTTACTCAGCCCACAGTTTCCATGAAAGGAAAATTCTGGTTTTGTCAAACTGGTGCTTGTCCTGCAAAGCACCATGCAAGAGTGATCAGCCCCACAGGCTAGTTTTCCCAACAATGAACAAGGCAGACACATGGATAGATCAAACTGGAGGTGTGTGAGCGTATAATAAGCCTTGACTCAACTGAATGGTGCATTTAATGAGACTTACTAGAGAATAACACGTTATCTCCTGCCACTGAGGCAGGCAGAAACTGTTCTTCCTTATTTCAGCAGGCTAAAATATTACATCTGCAGTTGCACATGCTTTTCAAAATTTGGCCTATAATCTTCATGTGAGCCTGTCTGCCCAAATTTGCAGTTCAAACAGGCAGAACCTGGATTCTCACCCAAGGAGGTGCATCCCACAACATGTGGCTCTGGAGGGTGGGACAGAGCTGCCAGCAATGCCTAATGTGAAGCTTTGACTGGCAGAACCTGTCATTTTCATATTATAGCTAAAATAAATATATTATGATGAAGCTAAACAACAACAAAGTCAGCTTCTGATGCAGCTGAAAACAAAACGAAGCCAACCCAATTTGGAGAAACCCAGAGGCTAAGGTACAGCATTATTTGTCTGTGGGTTTTCCATCTGGATCAGAGAACTGAGATGAAATGTTGCTTCTCTATGAGAAACTGTGCCTTCCTCTGCACCCCCAACAACAGCAAAGTGAACAATGCTTCGCATTTGTTGCCAAATCCTATTGTAGCGTAGTTTATTCTTGTCTCTGTGAATGCACTGGCCTTCTCCATACTTCCGCAGAGCAAGTTCCCTCTGCTAACAATGGCACTGGCGCTGCTGCAGGCTGCCCACCAGCAGTTTAGCACCCTGACATCTCATTTCTTATGAGCGAGGCTCAATGCGAAGGTGCAATAAAAACGTAGCTGTCTGATGTAGGGAGCCCGCGGTCCCTCGACTGCAGATTTTCCTACACTGGTGCACAGAGCTCCAGGAAAGCCAAGTGCAGGTGCTGTCTTGGTGCATCACCATCAAGAACACCTTGGTGTGAACGTGGGTGACTGGTCAATACTGCACACTGGAAAAGGACCATCTCACTTTTCCCCGTATCTCACTTCTTAGTGAATCCAGTCAAAACTTGAATTTTTTCCATCAACAGCCATCTCAAAAAGTTTATGACTCTCCAGATAAGCCAAGGAAGTTTACAGCTTGCTCTGACAAAAAAGTTCACGAGCACAGACAAAAATTCTGCATTCGTTGCAGAGCAGTTCACAAACAACAAAATTGACTTTTTATGCATCTGTGGGGTGAAGTGAGATTCCCGCACGGTCTGGTCAGTACCTCAGCCAACCCTTGGAGTGTTCCTTTAAACAGTTCTCTGAAATTCCCAGAGCCACTGTCTGAAACCAGCACTTCAGTGTGTGACCTTTGTGAGTTACGGTAGCATCAGGCACTGGGCCACTCTGATGCAAGTTCTGCGAAACCTCAGACCATTTCTAAACTTCCATATTGATAAATTTCCTGGTTCCAGTGGTGCATAAAAGAAACAAACCCCAGAAAACCCCGCTCTGGATTTTCCCTTGCTCTCTTGTGAGTCTCAAATCCATCATGTTATTGGTTAGTAGCGCCCCTCCTATCACGCAGGTTCTGTTGGTGTCCAAGAAGAGCTGCCCACCTTTCACTTGCTGGTGCACTCAAAGCCCAGGAGGGAGTAGCTGAAGACAAACTTCACCGTACTTCCTTTGCAGGGCTTCCATTGCAGTGACATATTTCTTTTTTTTCTCATTGTCTGTACACGGCAGCAGATGATCACAATACATTTTGTCCCATTTCAGTTTCCTGAGGCGCCTCTTCATTGATTTTATATTGAAGAAGGACAGCTCTTACCCTCCGCCCCACCCTGTGCCTTTGCAGGTATATTGCATCTTTCCGCCTGCCGATGAGCTCACTCAAAGGAAGACTCCTCCTGGCAAGGGATCCTTTGGGGATGTAATACCTATGTAGAACTTCCTCTGCTTCTCTGGCATGTAGCTGATTGGTAGCCACATCTTTGTGTCCTGATGAGTCTGAGTAGCCAGATTAGCCCTTGAGAGCATGAGTAACCAGCACAAATAGCGATCTGTCTGGTACCTAAACATCCCAAAGTACGAAAGAGCACAAATCCTGCAGTTCTGCTGTGTGCCCGCTCATTTGTGGGCTCATATAATTCAGCCACTAATGTCTTTTAGGCATTAGTGGCACATCTTTAGCCTTATCTCCTTCCTTTGCACCTCCAGGTCCTTCTCCACAACTTCAGGTCTCAGCTGTCCTGTGGTACATCTTCTTCCGTGGTGCCCCTGGGGGAAGGGGTCCATAGAAGTTCCTCCATGGCATATGTGAAGTTAAGTGTGATGAATGAGGACCTCGCTTACTACATCCTTCCCACTAATGACTCCTGAGCCTAAGTAGGTGGATGAAGAAGCTGTAACAGCCGAGACTGGAGTTCAGGGAGGGTTAAGGCAACTGCATGTGGCTGGCAAAGGAATATGGTAGCAGGAAGAGCCACAACAGTGACACAGTAGTCCATGGGGGAAAGACAGGGATGGAAGTGTTGGGAGGGGCCATGCTGGGGCTGAGGCCAATATGCCTTTGCTACCTCCTCATCTTCCCTACAAGGTCAGGCCTTGCCACAGCTTTCAACACCACCAGCGCTGAATGACTTGAGCTCTCTGCAAATGATGAGATGGGGAATGGGAAAGCAAACAAGTCCTTTCTTCACCCTTTGTACCTCTCTTTGACCTCTTTCCTCACCTTTCTCCTGAGCCTCACCTTCCTCTGCAGGAATATCTCGGCACAGGCAGTGACACTCCTTGCCCTGCTTGGGCTAACGCATGGTGTGTGAGATGTGCCACAGCCACCACCTTCCTCTGGGCACAAGCTCATTGCAGGTCAGTGTCAGGTGGGAGCAAATGTCCCTGGGAAACCACGCGGGATGGGTGGCAAAGGGAAGTGCTCGAACAGATCAAAGGACAGATGTTGTTTGCACACGTTGGAGCCTCTGGAGGCCAAGTGTACTGCGAGCACTGAGGACATCTTGTCCTCTCCTGTCTGCCAAACTCCCTGTGGGACACAGCACCTCCTCCTCAGTTCGGGGACTCACTTAAACTTCCCCTATGTCACGTCTGAGGCCAGCGGCTCTCTTGTTCTCTTCATTCATTCCCTGCTCTGCAGCATAACACCATTGCTGAAGAGCTTTTCACTTTGGCTATTTTGGGGGTAAACAGCAAAGTATTAAAGAAGTATTGCAGAATTTTCTATGTTTTTTAACACCCCCCTTAAAAAGGAAAAAGAAACCATGAAAACCTTCTCAGTGGATATGTTTTTGTTAAAAAATTGCCTTTGACCGGTGTCCAAAACAGCAACCCACAAAGAGAACAGTTCAGCGTTAGAACTGAGAGAGTACAGAGGGGTAGGATTAGTGCTGAACGCATGATTTGTGGTTATTACCCAAGCACACTTACATTGTCTCACAGTTTACCAGGCAACCCCAGATGTCTCTGCTTCTTAACTTTCTGCAGACAAAACTGGACGAAAAAGATTAGAAGTCCTGGATCCTTCTTTTCAGCTGTGGAAGGCTTCCTTCTCAGGCTCACGTTCCAACGAAGGCGAGCGCTCAGATCCCTCCCTGCCTGAGGGAGCAGTGGAGCACCAGCTCACCGCTGGCTGGGAGGTGTGCGGGTCCTCCTGCCCCGCGTTGGACGTGTCTCACTGGGTCTCAGCCATACACTGGAGTGGGCCTCTTCAGTGCACGGGTATTGCAACAGGATGTGCCTTCTCCCTAAGAACCTAAGCTGCGGTAGGAACTGAGCTGGAATTTCTCCTGGAGTTTTCCCAGCCTGCTGCTGAGCCCTAATTGCTCCCAACAGACGTCGGTGCCATGGAGATACAGTCATAGGCAACTCCTTGTGCTTTTCTTTGTAAGTATTTTCTCTCAAAGTGTCTGATATTTGCTACTTATGTTGTCTGCTTGTGGTGCTTGGTGGCTTTCATCACATGGTGGTGTTTCTGTTCCCTCATCGGAGGCGCAAGCCAGCCTTTTCAGCAGGACTTCCCAGGTTTTCAAACCTAGAAATTGGTTTCCATGAAGGTTTACACCCACAGTATCAGTGCCGGGAAGGCTCTTGCTAGCAGGGCTCGATCACAGGACTCTTTCCAAAGAACGAGGCCAGATGCCAAGTAAAGCAAGCCAAAACCAAACCAAAACCCCTGGTTTTTTTTTGCATCCCTTTCCAGTTAGGAAAGGTGAGATTTGCTATGACCTATGGACTTTTGCAGTGTGATTCCCCTAGAGCAGGCAAGGAGTCTCTCCCCACCCCAGCTTCCACCACTGCTGGTTCTTTCCCCTCTGGCTCTGCTGTTTCCTTCTCCTCCCAAAACCGCCGGTGACACGAGGTTCCCCCTTTTCCTCTCACTCCACCACCCAGCCAGTGCCTTCCCTCCCCGAAAGGTCAGGCACTCTGAAAGCAGGTGCCTTGCGCACTTGGAGGGAGCGCAGCGGCGCGGGGCCGTGACGGACAGGAAGCCTTTTACTCTAATTAGTCTTTGCAGGAGTTTGGCATTTCTCCTCGGAGCGGTTTCCCCACTGATGAGGAGCACGTATTCAGCTCTTCCTTCTCACCTCGCACGTCCGAACCTCCCGCCGTCTCCCACTGGGCTGCAGGGGCTCAGTCATGGATCACATTGTTTGGAGGAAGCAGGCGGGGGGTATGTGAGGAGATAAACACTGTTTTCTGCCTTGGGGAGGGATTTCTTTCAACTCAGCCACATTCACGACCTGAAGCTGGATCATTTTTGCTACCCGCTCCCCCTCGCCTCCTCCCGCCTGTCCCGGTCTCGCCAGGCTTTTGTCTGGTTAATCAGTACAACTCCTTCCAGGGCTTCCTGGGGGCTCTTTGGCTGCTGGGTTATGAAGACCCATGAGTTCATTGTTTAAATTAAGTTCTTCTATATGGAAACACCACTGCTTTCCCATATGGTCTTGGCAAAGCCACCATCCGCTCCCCACCTAAATTAAATTTCACTAATTGAATTAGTTACCATTTTATCAGCTGCCGCTTTGCAGTAGTTTGTGAACCCCCAGGGGCCCAGGCCACGCGCAGTCAAGAGCTTCCCCACCTCGCTCTCTCATTTATCATCGTGACAACGCGCAGCGCTGGGAGAAGCAGGGGGGTGGAGAGTACCCTGCCCTTCCCAAGCATCCCAGCCATCTCCGAGCATCCTAATGATTGACCCCTGTGAGCGAAGCAGCCCTGCGCTGACCCCGGGCTACTGAAAGGAAGCATTCTCCCCTTTGTAAGAATCCCCCTGCGACGGCGGCGCGGGCCGGGCTGAATGCAGGAGTGTCAGAAGGGAAGCCCCGCGTGCAGGCAGCGGCGCCCTGGGACGTCACAGCTTCCATATGCCAGGGGACTAATAGCGACAGGCCTGGGCTCGGGGGACAACGCCGCCCCGCCGGCCTGCGGGCGAGAGAGGGAGAGGGGGACACGTGGAAAGGGACAGCCTGAAATGGGTCTGCCAGCGTCTGGCAGCGGAGCATGAAGCGTGTCACCTGCTCCAGCCCCCGCCTTCCCTCAGCAGGCACCGAGGGCACAGCTATTGTTGTATCCCGGCGGGATGCTGAGGTTGTGGTGCCGGAGCGGGTTTTGGGCGCCCAGCAATGCCACGGGTGCTTCTGGCTGTGGGACTGCACCCAGCTGCTCAGGGCTGTGGCCATCTGCAGGTGCTGGGAACTGCCTGGGAAGTGTTGGCTCTCATGTTACAGCTTTTTGGGGGGCTTGGGGAAGGGAGAGGCATGTAGGAGCATCATCACCCCGTGCTTCCCGACCCGCTGCCACTGCACCATCACCTCCTCTCCGCAGGGGAGGAGAGGGATGTGCAGAAGCAGCAGGCAGGCCGGGGATGTAACCCTCTGGACTCAAACCACAAGGAAATGCTTTCTAGGGACACATCAGCACTGCATTATGCTTAATGGTGTGGGAATCCCTCTGTGATGGAAACCAGGGATGGTAAGGCCAGCAGGGCTGTGCGGGCTTAGCAGGCTGAGCTTATCAACCACATCAGCTTGTATTTAGACCCCTTGCTGAAGGTAGACACCTTCACCTAATTTAGATGCTGCCAGACCTGAGTTTGCTTTGCAGGTGAGGCAGAGACCCACTGGTAGTGATGATCAAGTTAGGTATCTGCAGGATGCACCTGAATAAGAGCCACTGGCTCCTATAGCCAAACTCCACTGCTTCCAAGACAACCTGTCAAGGGGTGACCTGTTTTTCCTCTGTGGACCTGTGATGCAGAAAGCACATAGACGCCCGTGAAGGGAGGGAAGCCAAACTTGAGAATTAAGCTGCTACTCCAGTGTTGAGCAAGGTCAGCACCCTTCTGCCCACAGCCACCCACCCGCTTGCCTTTCTGGGGCATGTACTTGCAAACAAAACCCCCCCAAAATCTGTTAAAAAATGATCAGAGCTGAATGTGCATTTCACGGAAGTCTGGCTAACACCCAATGTATCATATGTCCTTGATAAAATGCCGACTCCTTTCAGAAACCCGCAAGGGTGTTTGAGTATCTGAGAAAGAACAGTCCCAGGAGTACTCGCCAGTCTTTCATGATCAGCAAGGGGTTGGTGCTGCATTTTTAGTACTAGTCACCAATTTATGCCCCCTGACCAATTTTAACATTTCCTCATAAATCATCCAAAAAACACGTGCAGAGGCCACAGTAACAAATGAGTCAGTGTTCAGAACAGATTTCTTGGGTAGGAAGTGGGATTTCTCTGAGCTGATTACCGGTCTCATCCTTCTGAGTTGAGCTGTAGCTTTTCACATGGCTTTCTGCTAAGACATGTCTATTGACTCCCATTTTTCCCTCTGCAAATAGACTTTAACAAAGATCATGCATTGATTTCCAAAGCAGACCACGACTGCATTAGTGAGGTTGTGAGATGATGAACAGAAGCTGTGAAAAGGTGTGAAAAGTCCAGCGCTCACCAAAGCACTGCAAATGCAGAAGGGCTGAAACCTCAGCACGGCTCAGAGCTTTGGATTTACCAGAGTGGTGGGGATGGCAATATGGAAGTGTTTCAGCTGGTGAGGGATTTGGAGCAGTAACTGCAGCACCATCATGGAGAGGAGGGTGTTGGGCCAGTGGTGGGACCTGGGGTGGAGGGAACAGGCACTCGGGGAGGGACATCTGGCTGTCAGGTGCTGAGCAGGGGTGGTTGGGACATGAGTCACTAAAGGGGGAAGGAGCGGGATGCGTACTCTGGGTGTTACTGGGGTGTTTGACCAGGCTGCTTCGCAAGACACTGTTGTGAGCCAGGGATGGAGATGGCCCGTGGATCCCTCACCTCCACCACCTTCTAGCACATAATATGCAACAGGTTTAAATGTGACTGAACTTACACGCAATCTCTGGACACCCCAGATATGTTGGTTTGGGCCTGTACCACACCTCTGCTCTCTCCCTGTCCATGCGGAGCTGGTGTTGAGCAATCCCCCAGTTGTTTACTTTGCTTTTGGAAGACAATGGAAATTTACTCCAGAGCTTTACCTCATTGCTGCTGGGATGTTTGTGGGCAGCAGTGTTTCCAGCACCGTTCTGGATCTTCCTCTGTCTGGCTCCTCCTGTACCAGAGGCAGCTGGCTTTGCAGCAGTGTTATTTTTTCCCCAATTTCATTTGAATCCATTGCCTCCAGAACTTCTGTGAAAACTTCATTCACATCTTCTTCTGAATTTGCATGAGCCAAAACATTAGTCATCGAAACAGCCTCTCCTCCACGCTTAACAAAAGCTCTCCTTTCCATGGAGGAGCCCTGAGGAGCCAGGGGCTCTGCATGGGATCGCATCCCCCTCTCCATGTGGTGCTGACTGCGGGGCACCTTCAGGAGGGAGGACAGCCTTGCCAGCATCCATCCGCTAGCTCCATCTAGTGAGAAGACTACCACGGCATCCATCAGCACGGGGACATGGGGCCAGGATCCCCAGCCTTCTGGAGGCCCCTGGCAGGATGACCCTGGCTTCTCCGGGTCCCCCAGTGGGTTGTGCGGGAGGATGTGAGACTGGCTGGAAACCTGTGGGCAAAGAATCACTGGGGCTGGTGCCGCAGCAGGAGGTGGAGAGGAGGTATGGGAGCAGGACAAGGCATGGTGTGCTGGCCCTATGGGATCCATGATTTCTCCCCTGAGTGAGGAGTGAGCTGGAGGCCAGAGTGCTCCTTCCAGACCTTTTCTTCCAGGGTAGTGCATTTACAGTGTGGATGAAGAGTAAATTTGGTCTTTACACTGGGCTTGGACCTGCTTTAAACTGGCAACGTCTTCCTGCTTCTTGGCACCACAATGGCATCAACATCAACCACTGCCTGTCAGACATAGATGCCAGCACTAGAAAGTTCATCCTTCCCCTGGACTGGCTGTTGAGGACAGAGAGATGAGCGTAGTGAACCTAAGTCTACATCATCTGCAAGAGAAAGATTGTGCTTTACTGTGAGTGTCTTTAGGCCTACACAGGTTGAACACTGTTCTGATCCTTTTTGTAGCAGACATAACAGGTCACCACACACCACCACTGTACAGAGTTGCATCATTTCCTGGGGGAAAGCGATGCCTTTGTGCTATTCAGAGAAGACACAGTCTTCCCTTTCCCACTATTGTCCCTCATGGCTCACCTTTTGGCAAGCCACGTCCCACCCAACTCCCCCTCTTTCTCTAAGCCTATTAGGAGGAAGGCTCTGAAACTGATTTGTCTTTTCCCTTGTCTGCTGAACCCTTTGGGTTCAACCATGTTATTTTTCCAATCTCTAGCTGAAGTGCTTGAATTTTAAGGTGATCTAATAGATCATAGTAATTTTAAATTCTGCAATAGCATGACAAATGTGAGATTAAGAATTAAGACTGGGACTCCTAGCGTATTCTTGACTGCTGCTGTTGGACAAGACTGGTGGAAGTAGGGATTTATCTGGGATTTCCTTTATTGACTCTGTAACTCTTTGCTTTAGCCAGCGGATTCCTTCAGTGACCGAGATAAAACTTACCTGTATGGTGTTTATTCCTGCCGCATCACTGCCTATTGAACGCATCACTTTCATGGGAATGGCATCTTGAAATATGGTAATCTGGGGAAGACATGGGAATAATTATAGATTAACTTCTGGATATGATGACCTAATGTGACAATTTCACAAAAAAAGGGCCTATACTGTCCTTGTGGTGTGGGGAAATCAGGGCACAGAGGAGGGCACAGAGAGGATGCACTTCTCTGAACTTCAGTGGTGGGAATCACAATGGCATATTGAGTCTGGCTCTGCTAGCCGTGCTTGGAGAGGTTGAAGGAGGCTGAAAAATTACAGATGGGTCAGATAAGAGCTAGAATAATAAAAAAATCTGCAATATTAAAAACCCACTTTTCCATTTAACAAATATTATACTCCTTGAAGGAGGTTAAGAAGTGATTTTATCTTTGCCTATAAAAATCTAGATCAAAAGGAAGTATCTGGTATAATTGATTTATTTTTTTTTTTTTCATTTATTCAACAAGACTAATACACTCGGCTGGCTGGCCGAGTTTAAGAATCTGAAGCTGGAATAAAGGTTACGTTTTTAAGAATAAGCGTAACAATCCACTTCATTTGAGCAATCTGGGGAACTGCAGTGTTATTCATAGATTACATTCCTCTCTGCAATAGAAAAATAATCATTAATCTTTTTTTTTTTTTAAGAGCAACATTTTAGTAATTCCTATCTCCCTTGCAAGCAAAAGCAGATGATTTATGCGTGTTTTGAAAATCAATCTGTGCTTGGTGCCTGCAACTACAGAGGATGAGACTGTGTGACTCAAGAGGTCTCTTGTGTTTCTCTATATTGTGTTTCATTCCCTCTCGAACAAAACTATTGGGTTGAACCCTTCAGCAGTTTGCAGATTAAACAGTGAAGGATTTTTGTCCCCCCTCAGGCTGTTTCATAGTTTGGCAAAGAGGAAGCCTTCTGCAAAGCTGACCCACAGCAGCTCCTCTCTCCCGTTCCCTCTGCTCGGAGCATGCACTTGGCACCATGTCATGAGGCAACGGAAAAGAATGGCAAAAAGTCAATCCCGTCTAACCATATAAGGTCTTCCACCAGAAGGAGGAAAACTGTGGTCTTATGTCCTGTTTCAGTATCGCTCAGGTCCTTCAACCTTGAAATTTCTTTTTTCACTGTCATACACTGGTTTTCACCCTGCAGTGTCTCTCCTGCCTGGCTGCCCGATAGAGATTTGAGGAAAGGCGGCACATACCCTCACACTAAGAGAAGTATTGCAAGAATGGGAAGATTTCAGGAACAGGAAATGTGGTATTACTCAATAAACATTAACTAATAAACACCCCCTCAAGCCATAGAAGAAAAAAAGCGTTCATCGACCTTTTGGGTACAAAATAATTAAGAAAAGGGTGGATGATTTGAAGACGTTTGATATCCCTTTCCAATGTGAATACTGGATTTATTTACTGGAATGTCTAAGGCTGAAGCTGGAATGAGGGGAAGCAAGAGAGGGGCTTTCCTCCGCACATACTATAAAGGAGAGAAGTCAAGTGTCTTTGCATTGTGCAACACATGATTTCTGTAACTTTAATCGAAATGTGTGTGCGGGGCAGGGGGTGGAGGGGGAGTGCTAGATGGTGTTGATAGGACATTGCTTAGAGAAATTCCTGAAGCTCTTAACGAAAGTATTCGCCATGAGGAGGGGGAAGGGTTGGCGATGAAGTCCTTTTTTTCTCAAGAACTCCCATTTGGAACATATTACGCTCTTGCAACATGGGATGGATAAACATTGTATTAATGATTAGATGGAGACCAAGAGCTGGATTTGTTTGCATTTGATAAAGCAGTTGTTCTATTGACCGTATGTCTTTACTCTTGGGAAGAAGTAGCTGTTAAGAGAAAGCGCGTCTCTTTTTGTGAAAATGAACTGGACTCCGTGTGGAAAGGAGGAACAGTCATTTGAACTGTGCCTAAAATCACTGACATTTTACCTCTGTGCCAGTTTCACTTTCAGAAACCAACTGTCAAGTTGTTAGGCTGAGAGATGATCATTTCAATCTGCTAGGTTTCCGGTAATACGCGTGCCAAACATCACAGGATCACCATGAACTAGGATCCAATGTATCATAAGCAAAAGGAAAAAAATGAACTCATACACATATATGAATAGGTAAATATAGAAGTGAAATATTGCACCTGGGCTGATGCGAAGGTGCAGAAAAGCATCCAGATTTGCCCTACGTAGGGATTCCAACATGAGCTTCTGGGTCTTTTTCCTAAGTCTACACTGTAATTTTTAAGCCACAGTCCTCAAGTTTTCAGGTGCTCTTTCCACGTGCAAAATGTTGCTTGGAAGAACCGTGTCAAAATCTGAGCTTCCAGCTGTCTGCCTGGACAGGCGGACCCGCTCCCATTTGTCCTGGCCAGCTGAGATGGGGAAGGGATCCTCCCAGAGAAACCACTTCCCGTGTAACCCAGCTGGGCTCTGCAAAGGGCATGAACAAATGTGTTTCTCAAGATTTTGCTCCTGGGGCTCTCCTACCAAAATTTTTAGGAACTTTTCCTCTATGACTGAAAAAAATGATTCACCTTTTAGATAGGAAATAACTCATTGGAAGTTTTTGAGCTGGAATTTCTCTTGGACTAGTCTGTCATCAGGAAGAAGTTCAGCACTGGGCTGACAGCATTAGCAATTTTTAAATTCAACCCGCTGTTAATCTTGTATTTTATTTTATTTTCCAAAATGAACCATGTGTTCCTTGTTGGTTTTCTCATTGTACTGAAAATGTGTGGCTTCTATGGAAAATTTGCATTTTGTCTGGATACTAAAGTTTACCCCAGGTATCATAAATAGTCACAAACTCAATTCTGAGCCCAGTAAAGAATCTAAAGCTCCCAAGGATGAAAAATGTTGCTTTTTGATAAAATTAAATACTTTATGAGTAGTGGTAACTTTCCTAGATGATGCTCTGGGAGCTCAAAGGAAAGGTTTCACCTGCAGTCTCTCAGAAGGATTTCCTCCTTCCCTGAATTAAAAGGGGAGAGCATTTCAAGCAGCCTGAAGGGCTGAAGAGGGCTCCATTTTGAGTGAGATCCGCCTTTCCACCCTTCAGTGTAAGGGCAAGTCTTGCTCCTCCCTTGTCCAGGAATGGGAATGACTCAATGTCAAGGAATGGCAAGCGATGAAATTTGGGATGGGATAGACCACAGGATAAAATCCATGTGTGGGGGGAGAAACCGCTGGATTGAGAACAAAACAAGACAGGACAAAGAGAAATGGGGAGGAACATCTACAGACACTCATCATTGCACAGGAATCTCAGATGTGAGGCTGGAAGAGGAGGTTAGACATATGGTGTGGTTGGGAAGGATGCAAACTGGAGAATGGAAAAGCTCTTCAAACTGGAAAGAGAAGGAGAGTAGCTGAGGGACCTGCCAGGGTCACAATGACGGAGAAGTTGCCTTTGAGCTGCCTGAATGACAGGGCATTCCCAAGACATCATGCTTCCTAAAGGAGGAATTGCCTTGAATGAGAGGCGAAGAAATTGGGCATATCTCAAACAGGCACATGGGAAGAACTACAGTCAGTAATTCATCCAGACTTATTTCCAGGGGAAACACAGGAGATGGAGGCAGATCACTTGGACAGGTGCCCCAGTCAATGCGGGAAAAGTGTGGAAAACAGGAGAGTGGGAGAAATTTGGGTACCTCACAGGGACAAGCCAGATGACAACATGTACAATGCAGATTTGCTGGGGCACTGAAACAGAACCTAGGTAGGAGCAGCTTACAAAGGACCGGATTCACACCTGTGAAGGGTGCAGTGATGAAGACTGTATTTTAGGCATGATGTCTGGGCGTGCTCAGAGGACCTGGAGGTCCACGGTTTCAGACCACTGGGCCTGGCAGTGCCAGCAGAGCATGGTGGCTGCTCTTCTGCGCTGCAGCTGGGAAGGGGGTTATTACTTGATTTCTCTTAGCTGGATGTGAGTTACTGTTGTGCCACCATCTATGGTCCATAGTATCAAAACCAAAAGGAATAACTTTCTGTAGAAGTTGTTCCTCACTTACTGACAGCTTGCCAACTGCTTTCTACAGATTTCAATTGTTCAGCTGCAGTGACTGCTAGAAAAAAAAATATGATCCCGAAGATTAGGAGCTGCCTCAAGATACTTGCAAGCTGTATGAAATGCCAAGGGCGAAGTGGTGTCTTCTGGTGTCCTCTCTAAAGAAGAGGTGGGGTGTTTTACACTTTGTTTTGAAAGGGAGCTGGTAGTCAGGTCAGCACGCCATACAGAAAGGCTAATGCAAAGGTCGGATGCCAGGTAGCGCAGGTCGTTGGAAAAGTTTTCTATGGCTTGATTCCCACTGAAATTTGCAAGTGCAGGAGAGCAATCTTACGTGGAGGGTTTTGAACAGTTGCTGGCTAGCTCTTTACCTAAAATTGTGCTGATAAATTAAGCTTGGAAGAACAGTTGGTGCATTTTAAGTAACCTGGGGGCAGACAAGGAAATGTAAGCAGAACCCAGCAGCCTTTCTGTTTCCCTTCTCTGGACATTTGTTTATAGCTCATTAGATGTATTATATGATACCAATATTTTATATATTTGTAGATCAACTCATTGCAGAGGCATCTCAGAAATCCTCATGACCGACCACTGGCAGGAGATCACATGGATGTGTGAGTGGGAGGGGAAGTACATATGGAATAAGAAAGACAATTTTGGAAGGCCTCTGTGGAAAAAGGAGGGATAACCTTTTCCAGCATGTATCTGAAATGCATTGAATAGTGAATGCAGAGTGATGGGATCCCAGCAGCCCGTTTCCCAGGAACAGGACGTTACTTCTACATCCAAAGCAGCTCCCCATTGCTACTTTATTTCTGTAGGTTTTAGGCGAGTGCCAACCTTCTCCTCAGCCATGGGTGTCCTCACATATCCTGGCCCATGGTTGTGCCGCTGCTCTCCAGAGCTGCTTGTGGGAGATAGGAACCTGGTGCAGCCTCTCTGTTAGCAAAGAAGGGAACTTCCCCGGGTCTGCCTGCAGCATCTTCTCGGATGTTCGTAGATCGCATCTCCATGGTGCTTTCAGTGATGCTCTTCAGGATCATCTTTGTACAAAGCTGTTGGGCTTTTGGGGGGGAAGTAAGGAGGGATTTGGAGAATGCTACGTACTGAAGCTCCGTTACCCTTTTGAACTTGGCTTACAACATTTTAGTGTTCTGGTTTTGGCCAAAAGGCTGGAGAAAGTGGCAGAGAAATCATTGTGTCCCTTTAGTGCAGCTGAAGTTTACACAGCGGCCAACACTCCATATTGTTTGTGGGAAGGATTTTCAATTAGGTGACAGGGCAAAGGAGAGATTTTTCTATGACCTGGAATCCAGTGTTTGCAGCTCATTTCAGTTTTGTAGGCCCATGCAGTTAACTGGCTCCACATCTTGTACATTCTTTCTTGTGATTTTTGCGATAAATGGGGGGACAGACAGACAAAGTCAGAACATTCAGGGATAAAGCAAGTTTATCTGCTGCAGTCCGTTACTGTGCTGACTTAGGGCAACAAATCTTTTTATCCTGTATCCTCGGCATTGCACTGCAGAGGGGACCGATGGCTTAAACGGGCAGACCAAGAGACAGAGGAATTTTACGTGGGCAGTGAAAATGCTTGCCCGCGTGGAGGATGTTATAGAGTTGATGGGCTAGCCAGGTCCAAAAGAGAGGAACATCTTTCTGACAGCATGTGGAATTATCTATTTGCAGTCTGACCCATTTAAAATTGATTCGGGACTTTCTAGTGTTCTTCACTCTGCAAACAAGTTTATACGTAGGGCTGACATCTTTTGGGATTAAATATTTCAAGCCTGGTCTTCAGTGATTTGGACACTGAGCTGGGAAAGTAAGGTTTCCCCTTGTCAGGATGAAGTAATGTAGCTGAATAGATGGAGGCATGTGTTTACTGGAGAGCTAAGGGAATTCTGCTATAATTTACCATTAGCACAACTACTATTGTGCTAATTAACTACTACTATTATCCCTGGATGCTAACAGAGGTTCCCGTCCACATAATCTGGAAGTGTCCAAACAGCTACTGAACCTGTTTTCCAGCATTGCTTGGGGTTGCATCCATCCTCACTTTGGCAGATAGGACAACCTCAGTGAAAATAGCTTCGTCACTTTCTTGCTGTTACATTACAAACATGGTACATTGCCATTGTGTATTTTAATGATTTTACCTTCTCTGAGAGGAAGCACATGCAATTTATTAAGGAAGAATAGAGCCCCATATAGAAAGGAGTTTGGAGAAGACATGCCCCCAAACTTCCCTGGTATTGTTCTCTCTTCACGTCTTCAGAGCTCTCCAAGTAGAGGATAGAGAACAAGCATTTTTTTCCTAGAAATATTGGTGAAGATCATGAGGAAAGAAACTAGGCATCTGGTGAGAAAATGACAATTCAACTCTCAAAAGGATGCTTCCCCCCCCCGCCCTCAACAGTTCTCCAGATTGGTTTCTGCATGTAATTTGCTTTTTTGAGACATTAAAGACTACCAGCTACAGATGACTGCTGCTGAGTGTGCTGGTTCACAGCCTGGGAAAGCATTCTCCTAAGGAGCCCTGGAGGGAGACTTCCCAGCGGAGTGCTCCATGCCTGCTGGAGGTGGGCCTCGGTGGGGTACCACGCTCTCAAATGGCACCGCACCACCGCAGGCTGGGGACAGGCAGCAGGCGCCTGGCAGACTAAATCATCTTTCAGAGGCAGCCCATGAGGAAAGCACACGGTAGATAAAGGCTGTCCCTGGGAAGGCTGGCGTATATCAGAGGAGTCTGTGAAATGCTTTTCCCTACTGTTTCTTTAATGTGGACCCTGGCAGCCTCAGGATCCAGAATCCAGTAAAGCATGGCCACACTCTGTAGACTGTAGACTTTTCAAACTTTTTTGGACATCGGTAGATGGTCCATCTACCCTTCATATTTTCCTTGAGAGCCTCATAGGTTTTAATGCAGTTGTTCAATGTTACTAGCTACAGAGCTGCTGTTTCCAGGGCTGGAGTGAAATTTTCAACTGGCCTGATACTTGTTTTCTCCCACCAAGCAAGCAGACAATGCAACGGATGGTCACAACGGACCAGGAGATGGGCTATAATGCGGGAGTTGGACAGGTAGTGCCTAATTAGGATGGTGAATGGCTGGGGTTCCTCACAGCAGCTTCCCCATACAGTCGTCTGCACCAGGGAAACTGCTTCACCGCAGCATTTTCAGCCTCCTTAGCACAAATCTTAAAGCTGAGGGGTATTTACAGTGGGCACAACACATCCACTGTATGTTTGGTGTACATGGACTTAACAAGCTCAGTAAAATAGACTGGTATTGTTTACCTCCAGGCAATGTGGATCACTCAGAAATAGTTATAACATTAGGGTAATATTTTCTCTTCTTGTTGAGTGTGAAGGGATTACTTTGGTTGTAAAATAAGACTGCTGCTGTGCAATATCCTCAGCCGTCTTTGCTTTTCTCTCCTCAGGTGCTCTGATCAAATCAGAGTCTGAACCAGATTTTCTTTGCTTAGTGCTGTTGCAAGCCACCCATGAGCCCCAAGCCCCAAAAGTTTAAATCTGGTGGTGGAGGGTGGGGATTTGCACCTCTTGCAGCTCCAGCGTGGTGGAGGGGAGCTGGCAGCTCTGCTGAGAAGCTCGTCAACAAGTGTCGTAGTTGTGGCAATTTGTGTAACCTCATTCATGACCACAGATTAGGATCCAGGAAAGGAGTGCTATATGAGTGTTAAAAGCTACGGTGCACTGGCTTCCCAGGGTCAGCCCTTTAGGGAATATTTTGCAAGACTGCAGTTAGTGGGACGTTCCTAGATACTTCAGTCCTAATCTAACTGCCCAGGAGTTCATGACTGTCCTCAGCACAGGCAGATGCGCATCAGGTTCCCAGGGTGGCAGTGACATTTCATCGGGGAGCACTGGGGACAGCGGTGCGTGAATCATTGGCAGCGGGGGACAACCCCAGGCCTAATCTCTGTGGGGGACCTCAGCAATCTCTGAAACATGGGAGTTTACGTGGGGTGAAGAGCAGTATTCCTTACGGCTACCTTCCCCAGTGAAAAACGCAGCAAAATGTAATATATGTGGATGTGTGAAAGGCTGGCGGGAGCGCTTATCTCCGGAGTGGCACGTAGCAATTCTGCTGTGGTGGTTATGTTGCTGTCATTTTTCATCGGCTGATACCAGCACCTCGGCCATGGGAACGCTTCTTTGTGGTGCCATTATCTTTGAGTTCCTGAAATCGTTTGTATGGCTGAGCTGCTGCAGAGACCTTTTGTCTTCCCAGCCAATTGCTAACAATAATAACGTGTAAACAAATACCATTCCTGTAAATCAGCATTTAATTAGTTCAGTGGAAGGAGTTCGGGGAGACGTAGCCTAGAAACAAGATTTCATAGGAAGCCTTCTGCAACTTCACGGCCTGACCACCTCTGGCTCCGCGAGCGGCATGCCGAGACCATTGGGAAGAGCGTGCTGGTCATTCACCAAGTGCCAGCATCCCCCAGAGGGTCCTGGCAGAGGGGTCCAGCCCCCGCCCCATGCAGTATGGGCACCGCTCAGCCGTAGGTTGCTTGGTGGGAAGCTCTCCAAAAATGTGTAGGCTTTTTCAAGTACACTTGAGGACCACACCATGGGGTGCCAGAAGTCTCCTTGCCTTGTAGCTACAGGGCTTGCGGTGGCCGATACAACTACCCTGATGTCTGTGCAGTGATGGCTGTCTTTGGCACCTTGGAGTTCAGGGTGTGTAGATACAGAAAGATGTGTTTTATTGAAGATGTTGGTACCAGCATCCCACAAAGCTCTGGCTGAGTCCTGCATGCAGTTCACTCTTGTTTCCTATTCTGGTTTGCTCTGGTTTTGCATTCGCATTGTCTCCATCCTGGGGCTGTGTAGGATGATGCCTTGGCACCACCTGTCTTTTCCTCGCTTGTGGTGAAGGTGGAGGGGAACTGCCTCCCACACAAGAGGTGATTTTTAAACTCAGGGTGTTTCTGTCCTGGGATGGATACGGACATGGATATGGACATGGATACAACGAAGAGGACTCCCTCTCCTTCACACTGCTTCTTACTCGAAGAACAAGGGCAAGAGAGAAGTTGCTTGAACATGCAAAAGGCTATAATATTTCTGTGGAGGACATGGTGCTGTTCCTTTATGTGGTGCCTCCATTTATCACCACTTATTTCCAGACAGTCCAAATTCTGCGTGCCAATACAACTTACCTTTCCCTGTGCTCCTCCTGTGCTCTAACACAAAGGAACAAGAGGGAGTTCTCACTTCAAGAGGTATTTCCAAACTGCTGTATTTTCTTTTCAGAGGCTCTCAGTAGAAGCAGGGAACAACTTTCTGTACGTGTCAGCAAGAACTAGAACACTTCCTAGCTTGACCTGCTTCCCGCAGAGTAAACACAAATGCCTGAAATGCGAGTTAAAAATTGTATTCTGCACATATAAATAATCTCCTAACTTCAGTAGTAAAATAACAGCTGTGTCCCCTCTAGAACTGAAGGAGTCAGACTCTCGTGAGTAGACGTACTGATTTAAGTGGCTGTTTCTCTGGTCTTCTGCTTTCCTGAAAGCTGTTTTTTTCACTGCGGAAGATCAACACAGTCATCGCTTCTTGGATGTGGGGGGTTACGGAGTGCAGCTTTGTAGCGTTTTCCCCAGGAGTCATTGGCCACTGCCCTGTGCGGTACCCCGGGGCTGCGTTCCCTTACAGGCTGCGAGTATGTCCACATGGTCCTGTACCAATAGATGCGGTGGATTCTCTCGGACACGCTTTTTGCCTGTGCTCTGGCTGGTCTAGAGCTGGACGCAGCCACGTGCGTGGTGTTCTGTGCCCAACCTCCTGCCAGTTCAGAGCAGCGTTTGCCACAAAGGCAGAGCCCTCTGCCTTCAGTCAGCAAAAGCTTCCATGGAGGCCCCTAACCCTGGTGCTGTGAAGCATCACTGCTGCCTCAGCACTGACGAAACGTTGCCTCCCCCGCGATGGCAAAGGGTGGGCTTTGGCCCTTGCTGTCAGGGATTTGGTGCAGCTTCAGTTCAGCTGCCTTCCGCTGGGTTGCTTCAGATATTCATGGTGGTGTTTGAGAGCAAAACAAGGATCATAAAGCAGCTGGGTTTCAGGGAAAGGCCATTTTTTGGTAGTGTCTGAGGGGTAGGTGTACTACAGGGGCTGGGGCAATGCTTACAGCACCGCCTTACATTGCTGCCCTGAAGATCCTCTGCCATGGAGGAAGAAGGGGAAGGAGTTTCGAAGCTGGCAGGTATTCAGTGCCAACCCCCTTGGCTCAGCCTGGGCACTGCTTTACTCGCCTCTTATCTTTACGTTAATCTGATTTTATAATTTTTATGGTTAGGAAAAGGAAAATAAAACCTCAGAGATACAGAACATGCTGAACACAATATCCAAGCAAAGACACCCTTTTATGGCTGACGTAAATGCAGCTTCTGGTGTTAGTTATATCCAGGCTCTGTGCTTCCTCCATGTCAGCTCCTCACGCTATCTGCAAGAAATATACATCTTGATTTACACCAGTGCAAATAAGAGATAAGAGTGCCAGTCCAACGAACCTGGCACTCTGTTTGTAGGAAAATTTTGGCCTGATTCCCATTTCATTTTTTTCCAGAGACTCCTTGCTGTGGTGGAATTGCACTGAGTTGATGCTCATCTGCAAAGAGAAGGAACTCTTTTCTCAGAGCTGCATCTGCCAAATCGTAATGCACTAAGTGGTCCCTGGGTTTCAGCATGACAGGGGAAATTCCCCCAGGTTTCCTTTACTACTCTAGCGGAAGGCAGTCTCACAGATTTTCACAGTTTTGGAGAAGCCTATGACCAAAGACTTTACTAGGGAGGAAAGAACTCACGAGATTTCAGAGGATTTTTTTATTACTTGCTCTTTCTAAAACTCCCGGGGTTTCCCTAGCGGTGCCGTGAGGTCAGGCCATGTCGCTTTCCCGGCTTCTCATTTCTGTGACTCCCTTACAGCTGGGTATGTCGAATCTGCAAGCTGCAGGTAATGCAGACCCGTGGTGGGGCTGCTTCCCCTCCCGCCAGCTGCCCTTGGTGGGTGCCTCCCCGGCCCCTGGGCAGCCTCATTAGGTAGATGGCAGCTTGGGAGCTGGCATTTTGGCCCCGGGGGCTTCTCCTTGATGAGACACTCATCCTGTGGGCACTCACAGACGATGCAGAGGTGACACAGTCGCAGGGGAGCGTCCTCTTCAACACGGAGCTGGCAGCCAGAGCCCACTCACAGCACATGCGTGGAAATCGTACGCAGGAATTCCCAGTCCGAGTGTAGGTGAAACACCCGGTGTGACAGAAGCCGCTTTCTGTTCTCTTGGATTTGGCTCCTTAGCTTTAGGCAAGAAGATTTCAATAACAGAGCACCTAGCAGTGCTTTGCCATGAATAATGACCTATTTACAGGAGAAAGGAGTTGTGCTCCCATCATGTGCACTTTCAAACAGGAGAGAGAGTTGAGGTTGTTCAGCCTGGAGAAGAGGCGGCTCCAGGGAGACCTTATAGTGGCCTTCCAGTACCTAAAGGGGGCCTACAAGAAAGCTGGGGAGGGACTCTTTGTCAGGGAGTGGAGCGATAGGATAAGGGGTTTTAAACTGAAAGAGGGGAGATTTAGATTAGATATTAGGAAGAAATTCTTTATGTGAGGGTGGTGAGACACTGGAACAGGTTGCCCAGGGAAGCTGTGGATGCCCCATCCCTGGAGGTGTTCAAGGCCAGGCTGGATGGGGCTTTGAGCAGCCTGGTCTAGTGGGAGGTGTCCCTGCCCATGGCCGGGGGGTTGGAACTGGATTATCTTTCCACCCCAAACCATTCTATGATTCTATGATCCTATGAAATACTTTCTGTAGCATCATAGTAATCTTGCCAAACTGCAATAATGCTTTTTATAGTCAAAATTAGTTGGTAGTGACTCTCCAACTATTGCAGTTGCCTTTCCTGTGCTCTCCAGCTGCTTACTTGACTCCTGCGCTACAGGCAGGAGTGAAGGTAGGCATGAAGAGCAGCTGTCTCTACTGGCATTTTTCAGAGTACTATCTCAGAAGTGATTGTCTTCATTTTAGCTCGGTTGTGAGCCTTTCATTTTGCTTTGATGAGAACTTATGCTTTTCAGAGAGTGGGGGGTTGGCGTGTGCACTTGGCAGGAGGGAAGTTCCTTTCCTTCCTTCCCTTTTCCCCCTTTCTTCCTTGAGATTAATTTTTTTTAGTCTCTCTTAAAAATGGCTTTTTGTTTACTCACAGCCTTTACTCACATCCCTTCTTCTTTCAGTTGCAACTCAGCTTTCTGCTTCATGAGTCTTCCATGCCAGGATTTCCTAAAATATCTGGGCAGAATCTCTGAGGAACACAGGAAGGGGAGATTTGGTCCCCTTAATATACCATAAACAAAACACAGAGAAAATCTTTTACCATCACGAGTGAACAGCAACAGCTACCTCCAAAATGAAAACACTAAGGACACTTTTTTGCTTAGTGGTGGATCTTTAAGGCCAAGATGATGATTTTCTGTCCTGGTTTCCTCCAGCGGTTGCTCCCTGAAAACAGTGGAGTTCCTGTGCATTTCCCAGCCCGCCTTGGGAACAGAGACTGTGGTGGCAGCAGCAGGCAAAAATCTGAATGAGCTCAGTCCCTTCTCTGCACGATCCAAGGGGAGACACAGGCTCCCATCGCCCGGGCTCTGGGTCACAGCCTCCATCACTGTGGAAAAACTGAAAGGGGGGAAAAAGGGGTTTCCTAGTGGTGAGCTGTCTCTGAGCTCTGCTGTTCTTGGTAGTGGACCTCACAGTGTTAAACAGGAGAGCGTGTACTTCAGGCCTGCGGGTTTGTTTTAGTTTGGCTCATTAATCTAACTGAAGCATTGCTGGCTTCAGCCACTGCGAGGATTAAGTGGGGCAGCAAAACAAACGGAAGCCTGAATATCTGCCCAGGTTATCGGCACCTCCCTTCCACCAGCAAACACCCTGGGACTGGTCAGTAAGGAGGGACCCTAGCCCCCACTCTTTTGTCTGACTGCTTTATCACTCAAATTCCTCTTCAGGCTTTTATTGTTGGGAATATTGACCAGACGGACATGAAATACACAGAAATGAAAATAATCATTACCTGTGCTGTCAGCCAGAATTGAGGACAGACAGGGTGGTTTCTTAGTTCGTCCTGATGGTTCACTCTTTTGCTCTTGCATAAAGACTTGACAGTGCATCATGACCTGAATAACACCAAGCATAAGCTCTGTAGATAAAGCACACGTGCTCTAATTTGCTGAAAGATATTCCTGATTATTTTACCCCTGGAGCTCTTGTTTCCTTATCAATGCTCACAAGCTTTCATTTTTTCAAACTTGCGCTTTTACTTACCGGGAGGTGATTTTTAGTGTTTGCTTCTGGGTGGCTTAATTCAGCTAGTTCATTTTGAGTCTGTTCGTGGCCTATCCTCTGTATGATTCAGGGCTAAAGCTCACCTGGACTTTGGAAGGACAGTGTGCTTTTAAATCAGTGAGCCTCTGCTTCTCTCCAAGACCTGTAAGAGATGTAGCAGAAGTAACTGTGTTAGTACCAGCAGGGTTACACCCATGCAAAATAGACACGAACAATGGGGACTCGGGCTGTGCAATGACCAGGAATAATATCTGCTGACCCTCAGGGTGCAGTTTCCCATTTAGACTTAATCTGATCTGACCATGGGCTGCTGGTGAAAGGGCTGGTTCTGCTCTTCCTGCCATACGTTCTGGAACCTCCCTTGCACTGGAAGTTGCAATCCTGGAGACTACAGAAAGAACGGACAGAATTTTTCTCTTGTTTTTGGTAAAATAGTTTTCTGCCACATCAACAAGTGAATCTGAATCACCCTGCCACGGCAAGACCCTTATGTATGATGCAGGAGATCACCAGGTCAGCTGGCAACCTGCAGTTAGACTGGATTAAGAATAACCAGAAAACAATCATTTGTCTTCTATAGCCATCCTTTGCGCTACAGCCTCTGGGGGACCACCTCTCTCTCCAACACGTGGGTTTGTGTGAAACCATCGATGTAACGACACAAAACAAGTCCTGCAGAGTAGCCAGGATCAGAGCAGGGGACCAAGGTCAGTCCCGGGTCTCAGCCCACACCTGCGCTGCCCACAGCAGTTGCCTCATCTGCAGTTCCCACACTCTTCTTCCAGCTGCAGTTCCACTCAGGGCCCACCACTGACCAAACAACGCTCTTGAAGGAACCTGGGACACTTCCACAAGCTATTTCTGCTTCAGCTGTGGCAGGAAAAATGAAATAGGTGCAATAGTTCCTCTCTCCTCTAGGTCCCTGGGAATGGAGATGGACGTGGGGATGACAGTGCTCCTCTTGTTCCCCCTGGCCGGCGTGCTCCTGCCTGTGATGCCGTGTGGTGTGGAAGCGGGACTTTCCCCCTCGTCCCTGCTGCTGCCTCCCCTTCTGAGCACTGCGCTTGCACAGCAGCCCTACAGCAGCAGCCGTCCCCGCGGATGGCTGCCACCCGTCTCTTGTTGAGGCCACGCGTCGTGCAGTGCAAAGGGCTAATAGCTGCAAGAGAGCCACTGCAGGTGCAGCGGGGTTTGTGAAAGGGTAACGGCAAGGCAGGTGCACACACACGGGAGAACCAAAGGGATGGAAGGGGGCTCTGAGCAGAAGACAGAGCGTTTCAGACACAAATGCTGTAATTCCAGCAGCTGATTGCTTTAGGGATTTAGACAGTGTATTTTCCGAGGAGCCCTGTGGGGCTCATTTGCAAAGACAGGCAGGCAACTGAGACCCTTTGAGGTGTAATCATATTCTGCAAAGAAGAGACATGCACGCTCGGTAACACGGTTTGCGAGGGGTAAACCCCGATGCAACAGCTCCTGGGTGTTTTTCTTTGTCGTTGTTACACACTCAGTCGTCCATTTATATTCTTAAAATTCAGCCTCTTGTGTTTCATCTCTGACATGGGTTTCTTCTCAGGTTAATTCCGCTCTGGCTTCCAGGAGAGCGGGATGTGACCCCTCCTGACATTTGTTTAGTGAGTTATGCTCGCCTTCCGGAGAACACAAACAAGCTGTTGGACTTCCTCCCCTCGGCTTTAGCTCTGGTCCAACTCCTTGCTGCGCTTACTCTGGCCTTACGCCGATACAATGGCCATCGGCGTTGGACTTCTCGAGTTCTGCTTGCAAAAGTGCCTATGTGATTTAGAGTTTGTGCTCTGTTTTCAAGAGGGACTTACATCAACCATATAAAAAGAAATATGAGTGTGTAATCCCCTTGATTTCTCTCAAAATGAAACATCTGACTGTCTCTGAGGATCTGGTCTTAATAATTTCAAAAGTCACTTGGATTTAGGTTTATAAATAGTGATGTAATTTCTAAAAATAAGCCCTGTACTCCAAAGGCACCCGGACATTGCCAGCATTGTCCCTCCTGTCCCACCCTACCCAACAGGTAGGAATTTGAAGACTATGATGAGAAAAATAAAAAATTTCCATTTCACAACAGCCAGACCTGAATGCCATTACTGACGAAACTGGAAACCCAGCTTCCCAATGATGTTTGGAAACCAAAACGAAGCATCCTCCTTGTTCATGGGAACAGAAATTGTATTCACATAACAAAGAAATTAGGTAAGAGGAAGTATATTGAGGAACTCAGGAAGCGAAAAGTCTTTCATTGCTATATTCTTGCAAGAGCTAATACAAAGCAACATGATTAGTCGGTTCTTCAGCAGCTTCCTATTTCCATCACCAAACTGCTTTAATCTTTAAGGTACGGAACACTGTGTTTTTCTGAAGTTAATCTAGAAGAACTTGATGCCTCACAGTTTGTGTCCAACTGCCTCGCTGTGCACAGGTGTAATGTGGAAGACCTGGCAGACATTAGACTTACGTGATATCTTGCACTCCCCCTCCTTGCTCTCTTATCTTTTCATCTACCCTTGGTAGAGCTTTTATTCCTTGTATTTTCCCTATTTTTTTTTCAGCAGTGCAGTATTTGCCCATGGGATGAGGAGCCTGGTGATGCATAACGTCTGAGCATCCCAGCTTTAAGCCAGGCTGACAACATGAAGGCCAGAATACTGGACGGTTGGTCCTGAGTAAATCAATCCAACTTCTAGGACTGTTTTGACGTGTGCTACAGGGCTTAGTCCAACATCACTTTCTCTTCTCTCAAAGAGGGATAACTGTTTGAACTCCTCATCCCTTCTGGTGCCCACAGGTCGTGGGAGGAAGAGCCCCTGTACCACACCTGCCACCTGTGCCCCTGTGGGGGGCGCTGCACAGACATTTGCGATTAGGAGTGAGCCCTGCAGGAATAAATTCAATTTTACAACCCTGGTGGGTGTGCCACTCTCTGAAAGCTAAGCAGCCCCATGACCCAGGCTGCACGTGCCAACTCGGAGAGATGCTTTGGGAGGCTTGGGATCCCTCTCCGTTATACTGAGCCCCGCTGGGCAGAGAAGAACAGCACGTGGCAGTGCCCTGCCAGCACAATTTGCTCTTGGCAGGCTGGAGACATCGGCGCAGTCAGGTCTTCATCAAGGAGAAGAGCATCAGTCCTTCAGGCCCTGTGCATGGCAGGGTGAGGCTCCATCGCACGTGCACCTGCAAAGCCGGGGTTCAGAAGGACCAACGTCACCTCACGTTTCCTGGCCACCTGCTGCTGCACTGAGATTAGTTTACATGCAACATATGCCTCTGCTTCTACCTCACTGTGGATGTAGGCTGAACATTTCCTTGCAAGCTGCCCTTCTTTATGCTGGCTGTAAACAGCAAAGTGCTGCTGGTATGGCTGTCCCCAGCAAGTCCTATATGGACCTCCATCCCCTGACCACCTTCAGGAGCTTGCCATGGGTGGCGGGAAGGGGAGTTTGCCTGGGATAGGTGGCTGCAGCCAAAAAGTCCCTGGAGCAGAGCTGAAGAGCAGTGACCTGGGTGTCCACATGTGCATATTTCTTCCCTGGAAAGCAGGGGTTCCATGGCAATAGGACAACACATGACAATAAGGATATTTTTTGTTGTTGTCAAAACAACCATCTATTTCTAAGGTGATTTTTAATGAAAAGCATTTATTAACATTGCAGTCAGAAGGGTGGCAGATGTCCTGCTTTCTCTCAGGTTATTTCTCTTTAAAAAAGAGAAATACTTTAAAAAATTAGGATGGAGGGAGGGACAAGAGAGCCAGAGCTGGAGGTGAGGAACAGCATGAACAGAAGTGTTTTCAAAGGGAAACTTTCTATTTAGCTTTCTTCCCTGTATTTTGCAAAATAAATGCATATTTCAAATGGAAACACAAGTTCAAAAGGCCAGGTAACCTTCTCTGCAGGCATGAAGTGGCTCCATGCCAGGCTGCCTCCGTAGCCAGGGACCCAGCCTGGCACCAACAACACGTCTTCTCCCCATTCCCACCTCCCTTCTGGGAAACAGCACGTCCCAGCTCGGTTTGGGCTGAGGAGCACAGGGTCCTTTACACTGGTCACCGTCTTCCTTAAAGCATCCCTGTATCTGGGCTATTAATTTCAGCCAAGCCGCTTCTCTTTTATGCTGATCTGAGAGGGGGAGAACACCCCAAATGCATGGGACCAGATGCCCATCAGGTGTAGGAGTATCTCGGTTGTGTTCGAGGCCGGTGGGGATGTGGTCTGAGGTGTGTGTGAGGGGGACAATAAGGGCAACAGGGCTAAAAGCTAAAAGGGCACTGTCAGAATTATGGCAAAGTTTAAAACTATCCAGGTACAACAGCTTCCTCTGCTTGCAGGTTTGCAAACCAGGCACCAATCCATTGTACGAAACAGGGAGGCAGTGAAACAACCCCTCTCCTCCCCTGGAAAGTTTAAAAAAGACATCGCCGTGTAAGAAGAGCCAAGCTGACATGAGGGGGTCCCCTACTAACCACAGTCACCTGTCCCCGCAGCCGGCAGCGGCCGGACGGGGAGGGTCGGTGGGTGCTAATCGCAGGGTATTGTGCAGCCACCTGGTAGAGCGGTGGAGAAACCTGCGGTCCCTGCAGGCTGCTGCCAGCAGATTTCGCTTCACCTCTTTTACCCAGACCCACTTGACTATTTAACACTTTCCCAGCATCAAGTCTGAGACGGGTTTCCAGACCGTTTCAGATGGCAGAAGCGGTTTGAAATGACGGGTTTCCTCACATTCATCCTGTTTGGACTGTTTCTAGTCGGGAATCTTTCCTGGATGAATCTGAGGATAAAACTGATCAAGCTTAACCCAGGAGTGCAGTGGCTGGTGTTGCTCAGCCAGCGGCGCTGGTCTGTGCTGAGTCCCAGGGCTCCTGCCCTGTGTCACACGGGTGGCACCGGCTGTGCAGCACCTTCTGACTGCAGAGGGAAGATCCTTTAGAAGCAGAATATCTGCAACACGGGATCAAACCACTTGCCCCAAAAATCCGATACCTCCTCTCCAGCAATGTTCAGTGGCGCTTCAGGAAAACATCTCCATTTAATCTCCCCCCTTCCCACAAACCAAACAACTGGCTGGATGTGAAGGTGGTATGAGCTGCTCTCCTGGTCCCTGGGCTTGGTGAGCCCCAGTGAAGCGGTGGGGGTGGAGGAACAGTCAGGAGCTGGCCCGGCACACCCAGCCTGTGCCAGAGAGGGCACAACAGGAGTCCCGTCTCCCAAAGGTAATCAGACCTGTTCCTGAAGCGAGGCATTTCATCAGCCTTATCTTTAGTGGCTTAGCTACTGCACAAAAGTTACGACTTTCTCATAGTATTTTGGTACTTTCATTTCAGGTGCCAGCTGAAATCAGGAAGTATGGCGGTGGATGGAAACACATAAACCCCGGCGTCTTTAGAAGTGAGAGCCTGAAAATGGGATGGGTGTCAAGGCAAGTTAATTTTACAGCCTGCTGGTGTTGGCAGCATCGCTCTCGCTATTCCCAGAGCCACGCACCTTCCCTCTGACCTCACCAACGATGCTCAGCTACTTGCAAGGAAGTAAACAAAAGGGACTCATGGGGACTTTGGTTCCATAGAAACAGCAGGGAAAATGTCCATGCGTGCCAAGTGGAAAAGGACTAAATCACTGGGGAAGGAAATTTTATTGTCACAAGTTCAAAGGGGATGTTACAAACAAGAGGGGGGGGGGGGGGAAGGGAAAAAAGAGGAAAACTTCAGAAAGCAGTCCCTGAAGTCAGATCGCAAAATACTACTAATGAAGCCTTGCCTTAGAGCAGTTGTCAAATATGATGTGGTATTTACATCAACAGTGACTCAGGCAGCATTTACTACTTCCCCTTTAAACACAGCAGGACGCTGCCTGCCCTCAGAGATTTGTGGATCCTAACCTTGCAGACGGGTGGATGGCCCCAACGCTGGTGGATAGGTGGGAAAACAATGTACCGGGCAAGGGGACGGGAGAGCAGACAGCCCCATTAACCATGGGTCCGTGCCAGCTAGGGTTTTGTGTGAGGGAAACAAGTAAATGGCATTATAGTTGTGGTGGGGAGGAAAAGCCCCGTGACTTTTCTGCATTGGGGGGGTCTGTGGCTAGCTAAAATGCTCTCCTGGTTTCCAGGTTGACAGGGGGCTCAGTGTGGTCTGATCCTGGGCTGAGGCAGTGCCAGCAGTGCCCTGGGGCTGGGGAGGGATCGCTCTAAGCTATGCCATCTGGCCACAGTCCCCAGGGCCACCCCAAGCGGGGCATGCTGGAGGGGAGCCGCCGCTGCCAATGCCCCTCTCCATTCTCTCGGCGGTGGGAGGGGGTGGCATCGGGGATGTCTGGCGTGGGCTGTAGGAGAGTCTGGGCTGGGCTCCCCTGGGACACAGCAGGCCTGAGAGTTTGTCATTTGATTGCGTCCTGGCAGTGGCAGCGTTGAATAATGCAGATGTGAGCCCCAAATTTGTAAGGAGGGGAGAATATCAAAAGGGGAAATAGCTGAAGACAGTGATAAAAATCACTGTAAGCCAAATGCAAACATGGCTTTGGGTCTTTGAAAAGGAGCTTTAGGGTTACAAATGCAGAGGGATGGTATAAGTTGGTCACTGGATCATGCTTTTATTTACCATTGCCTCCTGCAGTTGCAGAAGCCCTTCATAAATGTGTGAGTGTCAGGACTCTGCGATTCATAGGACAAAAGTTGTCACATTTAAGTGCCACCGGTGGCAATGGTTGGATGCATCTACTTGCTACTGTATGCTCCATGAAGGCTGAAAAGGGAAGTTCTCCAACCCCTCATTTTGCTGAGGTCCTGAAAGGCAAAACAGCAAAGTGCTGTGAGCAGGAGGGCAACCCTCGGGCAGGCTGTGCCCTCCCGTTTGTGGAACAGCATCGGTCCGGGTACCTCTTTCCTCCAAGGAGCCCTCAGCTCTTCACACCCCCATGAAGCGGTGACACAGCTTCCTCAAGGGATCAGCAGGGAAATAAAACACAAGGTCCCTGCCTCTTCTGTTGCCACGTAACTGCCGGTGCTCATCTGAGCTAGCCTAGAGCAGGCTTTTTAAGCAGTAATTAATTTTGATAAAGCTGCCAGGGTACATTGCTCCTGCTTGCATCACTCTCGTGGCAGGCTACAGAATCTGAGAGCGCCTCAGTCTAGTTTCTGAAATAAAACCTACAGCTGATCATGTGCGAGTTGACTTAAAGGACACAGTGCCCATGTTCGTCGCAAGCTGCAGCAGGTCTGGGTCACAGCAGCAGGCTCCATCTTCGCAGGGTGATACTCCACCGAGAGCATCTGCGCTCCTGTAAAGCTGCAGGTTGGCCCCATACCCTGCCGGAGCCGTGCTCCTGCTTGCATCTGTGCAAGTACACATGGACTCTCACCGAGGGGGAGCAGGAATAACTTTAACAGCTCCTTTTGACCGTTGGGCTCAAAGATCCTTGATCTGGGGCTATGTGCGCTGCAAGTGGGAGGATATTTTCCAAATCTTTATTCACGCCAAACTCATTCTTTCACCCTCAGTGCAGAGTACGTGACTGAGCTCGTTACCTTATTTGTTCACGTTACTCATTGAAACTTTGTGGCATCCTAACACTCTCCGTAAGGATCTCTAAGAATCTCTACCACAGTGTCAAAAGCATAGGCATGTGCTCTGCAGTGCCAGACTCTTGGAAAGTTGTTTTAACAGGCTCCTGCTTTCAATTAGCAAGTAAACTCCTCGGGGCACGAGTCTGGCTTCCCGTTAGTCCTGGCAGGCACTCTGGTACTTTCTAAGCAAATCATCCCCATCCTTATCTTCCCATTCAGGCTGGCAAAAATCCAAAGGTAGCTGAAATTTCAGTGGCCCCAATTTCCCCCCCTGAAAGGGCTGCAAGCTGGTGTCTAGAGCTGATCTTACAAAGAGAGCAACATCCCTGCATGCTACCTTCAGGTCCACTCCATGTTACTTAGCATTTGAAGGAGGTTTTTTTGGACTCCTGTCTCTCTGCAATGCAAGCAAGACACGAGGAAGATGCAAATCACACCGCAAAGCACACCTGTAGGAGCATCACCTGCCTAGGCTTCTCCCTGGCTGTTCCAACTTAGGGGGCTCGTGATAGGGTCAGGTCTGGTCAGGTCTACCCCTGGTCTCACTGGAGCTTTAGCCAATTCAGCACTCGCCTGCTGGGATTTTGACCCCTCCCATCCCCCATGTGTTTGTTTGAAGAGATAACTCCTTTTATATATATACTTGCTCTTTGGAAGGGGGGGAAACCTTTATTGTTGTCTCTGAGCTTCTGCAGCATAAAGTTCCAGGATTCCTCCATTCCCAGCTGCTGGATTCAGAAAGCTTTTCCTTTTCAAGCTTCCTGTTCACACAGGGTGGGGGTGGGAAGTGGGGGACGAGGGGGGAGGTTAGGCATTGAATAAAAGGAATTAACCATTTCCCTTCTCTGACCTTTGGGAATTTCCGTATGTGAAAGTGGCAGCTTGTGTGTCTAAGAATTATAAATGATGGGACCTTGCAAGTTACTGAATGGATGTGTGACCAAAGACCACAGGCTGCTCCCTGAGCCGGGCTGGGAGGGAGGAGGGCAAAGGGGAGAAATAAGAAGCAGGAAAGACTGATACTGAAAGACCGTATGTTTTATAGGAATGAAAACTGCTTATCATGCTCCAGAGAGCTCATGCTATTGCAGCTTCCCTCCACCATGCCTTAGTTCGTCTTCTGTTCTCAGCGCACAGCAAATAGGAGGCCAGGAAGTAAGTTTCCATGAGAAGCTCTCATGACTCAGATCTCCCTCCTGTAGGGTTTCATCAGTTTCCCTAGAACAGGGTCACCATCCTGAAAGGAAAAGCGCCATCCTGACTGGTGTTAAACTGTATGTGTATTTAATAAACATAGCGTGTGTGTGCACAATCCTTTCTAGACCATTAAAATGGACTTGTCAGTGCTTGAAAGTGGAACTTGCATCGCTGTTTCTGAGAAAACAGTGTGTGTCCTCTATGCCACCCCTGCCCCTGGTTTCTGGGTGCTACGTAGCCTCTCAGTGCATTTCCCCAACAGGCTCGCAGGCATTCCTGTGACACACCTATGCACACACACAGACGCGCACACACACACACACACAAGTGGGGCCATGGCAGTTGCAGAGCAAGAGGTGTCCCCCATCACCATCGCACTTTGTGGGGAGCAACAAATACCCCTGGAGGGACTCTCTGGCAAGCTGAGAACCGGCATGGGTGAATTAAAACCTAACACAGTCATAACCGGGTGCAGTAAAGAGTGTGTGTACATGTATTGATAGAGAGGAGTACCAAAGTGACATTCCACAGGGACGGGCTGCAGTGATGCTTACATGGGCAAGTGACCCCAAACAGAACTAAGCTGTGGGCACCCCAGCCAGCCGCCCAGGGGCTACACGTCTACATGCACCCAGAGAAGCAGCTTCATCCAGGTAGGTTTCCATTCTCTCTTTTTCTGCTCTCACCCCCTAACCCACAGGGAAATTTATTCTTGAGCTTCACCTTCTGTCTTCTCCCTAAAGTCACCAAGGCTCATGGGCACGTGAGGGGAGTCAGATGATCCTGAAGCATTTGCCAGGCACAAAGGAGATGGCAAAGGCTGGCAGCTGATGAGGTTCAACAGGACTGGTGCAAGTAGCACAGATGGGGCTTCAAGCACGGCCTCAAAGATCCTAGTCCTGGCCTCCCAGACGTCCCATCCACTACTCATAGCTGATGAGCATGTGTTCCCACAAACACACACACGTAAAGGGCAGGACCTATTGCAGGACTTTGGGCAGCGTGAGCCCACAGCCCCTTTTTACTTTCAGGAAGCTGTTTGGGATCACTGTGCCTTCCCTGAAAGCGCGGGTCTCGCTGGCCATGTTTGTGAGCTACGTTATTTCATGTGCCTGAGAAGTGGCTCCAAGCTGAGAAGGCACCTTCGTGCTGACACCCAAAGCACACTCAGCTCTTCCTTCTTCACCAGCCGTGGCAGAGAGATTTCCTAAACACAGGAGGAAAAAAACCTGCCTGCTTGTTCTCACTGCTGGCTGTGATTTGCAAAGCGTAGAGGAAAAAGTATGTTGCTCAGCAGGGCCCCTGCTGTACCCTGTATGGCATTTCTGTGGAACTAGCCAGGCCCATCTGTCTAAGCGCTTACAAATTGTAAACCTAACAGGGGTGACCTGGGGAGTCCCAGACCCTGCTGCTCTGCCAGGATGACACAAGCAGACTGAGGACGCTTTACTCCCTGCCATGTTGCCAGGGGATGGAGATGGAGGGAAGCGGGTGGCGTCTTGCCTTGCAGGATACAGAAGCACCCAACCTGCATTTAGGGGGAGCCTGGTGGGGTGACATGAGGCGTTTTGGGAAAGATCTTCTCTTCACCCCTCCTTTTGTCCCTCGGCTGTGGGATGATGGGTACAACTAAGAGCGAAGCTTATTTTCACTCTGTAGCTGAGCATCCCTTGTCCGCTGCTGCCCTCAGCACTTTCATCAGCCTGTAGATGCGACAGGGACCAGCCGGCGCATCAAAGGCTTGTTAAGTTACTGCTGTGCTGTGAAAGAGAGGGAAAAAAATCCTGTTGACTGTGACGAATTAGAGGAGTTCAGGGGTGGCACTCACCCTTTTATTGGAGAGCGGCTTGAGTCTGTGCACTGCTAAAGGGATTAGAGCAGCGTGTGGCATGTTTCTGGTCCTGACAGAAACTTGAACACGCTCTAGTAGAGCTATAAAGAGAATGGCCACGTCAATGGCGGGAGGGCTGGGGAGGGCTGTGAGTGATTAGCCACACTTGGAAGGCACCAGGGGGTTGTGAACTGTATGTGCAGTGTTAACTGTCAAGGCGCTGAATTCTCCAGAGCATTGCATTTGCAGCACCACGAGTGGACTTTCTCTTCCCATGTGTGTTTTTGGGCACACTGTGCTCTTGCAGGGCCTCTGGCAGTGTTGCCTCCTGAAGAATGAGGCCCCTGATGTGGGGCTCAGCCCCTAACTGCAACCATCTCCTCTAGGGATGGAGAGGACTTTGGGGGGGTCTCCATTGCAGTCAGACCTTGCTCATTCAGTGGAGTGAGAAGTGAAAGCATCAGATCTTGATATCGCACAAGTAAATTAATGTCAATGTGATAAAAAATGAAAGAAAAAAAAATCATGATTTGTTGGGAGGTAAGACAGTCGCCATGCCAAAGGCTCAGTGTTCATTTGGGCTTCCAAGGCACCAAGCTGATCATGGATGGGGAGCTAACTTCTATTTGGCTGGTCTGAGCCAGATTTCCTACAGGCTTCAAGAAAATGGCCATTTTGAACTTGGCAAACTGGAAGCCTGCTCTGAGAATGAGCTCAAAAACTGACCCTACAGCCTGATTCATGACCCGAACGACAATATTCCTAAGCAAGACATCTGCTCGGTAATAAGGACACAAATTACAAAGCTGAAGATGTCAAGAGCAACCTGGCATGACAGACTTGGAGGGATGGGACAGGTATGTCTGGAAGGAGCATCACAACTTGTCAAGCACTGTTTTCCCCAAATGTGCCACTAAACCAGGGTCATGCTGGAGCTCTCCCGATGGTGTGGGCAGGGCCCAGATCGGTCATTCATGTACTGAGATAGATTTACATCAGCTCTTCAGGTTATCAGATCTCACAGTCAGTTGGGTTCAGAAGTGTCTGCAGTTTATTTATGGTAAAACTGGAGTTGAAATGTCAGTGTCACAAAACATTTTGAAGCTCCAGGAAAACTGCAAGCAAAAGGTTAATTGACAGAACATTGGGGCAATGATTTCAAATCAGACTGGATGACAATTTTCAGCTGCTGCAAGACCTAAAGCTACTTCAAGAAGTCAGCAAGTCAGCACGTGTCATGGTCCCTCCTGCATGACAGTATCAGCAACAGCTTGGTAAGTCTAGGTGGTTTCCCGACAAGCAAAGGTAAAGCAGAGGTGACTAAAAATACAGGGGACTCTGTGAAAGTGAAGAAAGAAATCAAAGAGCGAGCCCTAGCAGTAGCACACAGGAAAGAGAGGTAGGAAAATGCCTGTTCAAAGAAAGGAGTAAAGTGTGAGAGGTGACAAGAGACCCTCACAGATAATGCCATTACAGATATTTAATTCTCTGCTGAGGAAGTGGACAGTAATACAATTTTCCCACTGGCAAGGTGTGAACTGGAGACAGACAAAAGCAGGGATTTTCATGTTCCTGTGAAAATATTTGTGATTTCAAAAAATGCTATTATTCCTCTTTGCGTCAGCACAAAGATAAGACCTTTGGAAAAACATAACAAGAAAGAACCCAATCCCTTCTTTCCTCTCTCTTGCCTCAACACAAAAATGAAAGCAGGTACGTATGTGGGACTCAGATTTGGGTTCGTGTCCTTGCATGAGGTTATTCCTGATGAACGCACTGACCTCCCAATCGCATTGACTAATCTGAGGAAAGTCTAGATGCAGCTGGAGAGACTGAAGGGTTTGAGTGGGTCAAAGCGAGCCCCGGGCTCCTCATCCCTCAGCTGCAGGGAGCAACTAGGAGCAGAGCTGGGCACAGCCTGTCTTGTCTGTCCCGCCGAAAGCAGACCATGGCAGAGGGGAGCAGGTCAGCACAGTGCAGAGCACCTGGGCTGCATTGACCCAGGGGCTTAAAAAGCACCTCCCAGTTATGTAAAACAGGTGTAGGTTTTATAGCTAGTTTTCATCAGAGGCTTGAGAAATCTACCCCATAGTGTATGCAGGAACTCAAACAGCTCTGCAAATCTTTATTTTTAATGAATCATCATTTGAACACACAAAAAAATAAACATTTTCGGAATATTTTCAGCCAGTTTTGGTCCCAGCAGAAATGTTTACAGCAGCTCACCAATAATGAACAAGGAGAGACACTAATAATACCATAAAGTCATAAAAAGAGGTAGGGAGAGCACACTCGGGAGACACTAAGCATACTTACTGCCTTTTGCACTAAGGCACAAAAGGACTAGTGCCAGTGAAATGGCTTGCATGGTAAGTAAAGAAGTGGGAAACGCAAGTCAAAAAATGAAATGCATTCAATGAAGGCCTGCTTAAAAGTTCGTGATGGTGGATTCACCAGTAAATCCATTGTACCTTTCAGTGCAGTTGGAGAAAAGCTTGCAAACCCTGGGAGAATGCTGCTGTAGTCAGCATTACCGAGAAAGGCCGAATGCGGCACGTGTCCAGCTGGAGTTTTGGAGTTTTGCAGGGTTTGCTTCTTGTGGGCGGCAAAGGAGTGACTGGAGCAAAGTTAAAGGAAAAGCAGGCTGAATTTTGACCTGGAAGATCAGACTCTGACCACATTTTAAAAAACATTCATCAAAGAGAGCACAGGATGGAGGAAATCGCTCATTGTTGTTGCTTATAAGAAATCATGTGCTGGCCTCCCTCACAAATTTGGAAAATTAAAATACTGGCATCAGCCAAGACATTGGTTAGCCAAAAAGACCAGGTGAGGGAATCCCCATTCTAAGCTGTGCTGGAAAAGGAAAAGCAACGGCCCAGGGCTTGACAGCACAGAATGCTGGTGAAGAGCCACCCAGGACAGACACCTGGAGCCTGGTTTGGGCCTCAGGCAACCTTTGAAGAATCCAGTCTTCAGTGCACACTTTTGGTGATGTGCCTAGAAGGTATCTGAAAGTCTACAAACTATTCTCCAGAGCTATATAAATTAATTACTCCACACAGTACTTATTCTACACTTCCAGAGTTATGAGTTTCATGTTTGGCTGGTACAAAATGGCACGGCCAGTAGATGACTCTTCTTTTCCTTCATGTCTAAGTCTCCTTTCATTCAACTGCTATTCATGTCACTTAAGTGAGCTCAGACTAACTGATTCACGCTAGCAGTCAGTAAGGAAATAACTAGGCTTCGAGATCCTGACTTTTATTGAGCAAGATCTTCAGGCGAAATAGTACACACAATTTCCCTGGCTTGCCAATAGCCTCAGGCTTTCAATCAGCAAGCGATCTGGTCAACACTGAGCTATCAAACCACAGACAAAATTTTCCTGCAGTGTTTGGAACTCTCCTCTGGGTGCTAGGTTCAACATCCTATTTTCTGGGATGTGCTGAGTTTGCTTGCTTTGGCACATTACTTTAAACCCCTCAAATCCCAAACTCATATTTGCAATACTAGTTGGGAAGGTTTGGGAAACGTACAGGGAATCATCGGCTGCAGCGGAACTGGGGCATCTCTTGGTTTCTCCCCCGGCGTGTGAAATGTTAGTGAACATCCCTCGCCCACTTATGGTCCTCCTTGGATGCGCACTTCTGTTGCCTTCCCCAGCACCATCCTGCTGGCTTTCACCCCATCGGGCTCCTCAGCTGTCCCAGCACTGCCCAGGGCAGTGAGAACTTTGGCTGCCTGGACTTCCACATCGCTGGTGCTAGTGCCAGCACAGGCTGCAGCAGAACTTCCCCCAGCGATGCCCTTTTGCACTTCTGGGGGCCCAGAAATGAGACCTTCCCCTCAAGCCCGCTGTGTCCAGGCCAGCACACACCCCAGTGGCATCAGCTTCCTCGCAGCAGTTTCACATCAGCCCTGCCAGGCCCCGGCTGAGTGAGATAGAGCAAATTTAGGCTCAGTTCTTATCTCCAGCTTCAAACCATGAGTCAGGGTGCTCACACCACCCGTCTGCTGCCGACTGACTGCAGTGGAGGGGTGAAGCGTGCCTTGTTCTGCCTTTGGTATGGGGTGCGCTCACTTCCTACATCTAAAACTGAACCAGAGCTACATCTTGCTACTAAAGAGGGTAAATTGAAATGAAACCTTCTGCTGACATTTCACATGTGGTTAGTCTGACAGCTCTGTGCTGCGTGTGCATGACACACAGCGACCAAGGAAAAGTAAGGGAAGAGGTTAGGGATGCGAAGCTCTCTGGTCTGCAATAAAACAAGAGGCTCCAATTCAGCAAGCAGTAAATGTTTCCCAGATATATGGCATATACCGGGCTGTGCGATGTCTCATCACCCAGCATTTGCAGCTGCTGACACAGCACGGATTAGCAAAACAGACATTAAGGATGGGATGGGTCAGTGAGCTGTGAGCATTTTCCACAGGGTGGTAGGGATACTGCAGGCGGGAGCCGAGTCTAGCCAGTCAGATGTGTTCTCCACGAGCAGTCCGGGATCCTTCCCATGCAAGCTGGGCTGAGCATGGAGTTTTAGCTGGGAATGTGCTCTTATTCCCCTACCACAGGGATTTTCCTCATCAAGCTGCCTTGAAGGCATCTAGTTAAGTAGTAGTCAACCTGGGGATGGCAGGGAAGGCTAGCAAAAGCGCTTGGGTGACTCGGTGTGCTGGAGATACCCGACTCTCATGGCACAGCGGTGTCCTCAGTCACATACAAGCTATTAGCTGCCTTCTGGCACCAGTGGAAGGGTCCTTTCTTGGAGCACTCCTTTGGTGGTGCAGGCGCTGCCTGCCACTTGTCTCCCTGGCACGTGTCCCTGCTGTCTGGGCCAGAGGGAATTCCAAAGGAGCAGCTGCCCTGAACAAGGCTGGCTGACTCTCGCCTGCTAATTGAATGGTGGCATTGATTTTGGTGTCCCTTTTGGGTCTGCACCGGCACCTGCAGTCCTGCAACCCTGTGGGTGCACCAGTCCTCCCTCTGCCACGGGCACCTTCCCGCCGTCCTCATGGTCAGTGTTGACTGGGGACACAGCCTGGCGGGCCTGGCTGGACAAGGGGCCAAGGCGGTGTTTCTGCCAGCAAGTCCTGCACAATTTAGGCAGGACTTAAAGTTCACCTCCCCAGAGACGCTCAGAAGGGAAAACAGACGTAGCAATACCTCCAGCGGTGGAAAGGAGGGCGAGCGGAAGACCTGGGAGGTGCAGTAGGAGGTCAGCCCAGCCCACGCCGCTCTGCGCACAGCCCACAGATGGGACCGTGGTCTGTTTATCTGTAAACAGTGGCACTGTTCAGCACAAACATGCAATCAGCCCGAGCTTGGAAAGCTTCATGTCCTTCTTGGTAACAGCATGATAGAAAATAAGGCCTTGGCTCGGTGCCCTGAGTACATTGCTGAAGTGGGCTGGGTGAGGAGCAGGGAAGAGCTGGAACAGAAAAGTTGAGCTTTGATTTTCAAGTCTGGTTACCCCAACAACGTGATCTGGGCAGTCCCAACAAGGGACACCCTGGAGCTGGACATCTGGGGAGTGCGCAGAGCCCTAGGACAGCTCTGAAGAGCTGCTCAGCACCCTGGTCACAGCTTACTTTCTGGGAAAAGCTATCTGTGACACCTCAGGCTGTGCACAGGCACAGTCTGACGCTGTTTTCTGTTGGCCATACGTACTTACAAGGCATCTATTACTCTTGTGTTCAAGGATCCTCACAGGTCCCTCTCTTCTCATGAATTCAGGCAGAAATGTCATCCCCATCTCACAGGTGGGGAGATGAGGCACAGAATGACCAAGCGATCATGCAAGAGCCAAAGACCCAAACTCTAGTGCACAACTGCCTAAAAACGAGCACACCATGGATCAGAGCTGTCTGTGTGAGTCCCAGGATGTACCTTCCCCTGCAGAAGAACAGCCTTGTCCATTTGAGTTCCGCACATTGGAAATTTTTAGGGAGACTAAAGCCCAGGATATTAGTTAGGTGGTATTAATTCATGTAGCCCTGTGTGTCCCCATGCTCCTTTTCACCATATGTGAGCATATCTGGATTAAAGGACAACCTGTTTCACAGGGAACTGATAGCAGCAGAACAACACCCAGTTCCCTGCTGTGGATGGAGAAGGGGTATTTCAATTTATAGCTGGTGAGAAGCTTTCGACTTACAAACACGTACACAGACAAAAGCGCTGGACATCCGGCTATATAAATGCGGTAAAACCTAGGCATGAGTGTAATAAAAAAAACACCTGATCTGATAAAGCTTAAAATCCTGTCCCATGGGCTGAGTTAGTGTTTTCCCTGCAGCGATTTCTTTTAGCTAGCAAGCTTTAAGTTATGATTTGCATTCATTAGATTCACTGAATGTATTGGTAATTGGCTGTCTTAACACTCATGCACAGACAAGACCGCGGTGTTAAGATTTCATCTGAGGCGTCAGCCACACAACAAACAGCAAGGGACATAAACATAACACCGACTCCTCGGGCATGCGAAAGGCTGAGGAGACTTCACAGTGCCATGCTGAAGTGCTGATACAGCAATCCTGTGCTGAGACACCCAGATCCACAGCTCACCCTTTACCTGGGGGACCATTCTGGGAGAGACTGACCAAGGTGCATCCAAACCCAGGTTCTTCGTGGCAAAAAAGAGAACGACGCTGGTCACTTATTTAATAGGAAAATCCCCATTAAACCTTCGTATCCCCTCCTCCTTGGCAACATCGACGAGTGACTGGTTCACATTTGCCACAGTATTTTCAAGGGGGGCCTGTGAGCCCCACAGTTCCTCCCTGGCAGGAAGCCGGAGCAGCACCGTGCTCTCCCTGCCAGGCCTTGAGGACAGAGTGCAGGAAGGGGGTTTCTGGAGAAAGCAGCCATACTCTTCCACTCCACACAGGTTGGTATTTTCCCCACCCTTACTCCACTGGAGAAGTCCTTAGAAGAAGAGACGTGCATGCAATTTGCCTCCTTACATTTACCTTGGGGAATCTTTCCAGACATTGTCCCCAACAGCATCTTATTTCTGAGACATTAAAAAGTCACCCTATTCAAATGCAAATCAAGTCCTTCCTGACAATAACTGTTGAGTAATTTTGACGTCAATACAAGTGCTCGAGCCGGACGTTCCAAGAATAGACCTGGTGTTTGGGAACGGAGCAAAAAGGAAGCGACCACAGATAATACACAGGAGCAACTCTTTAAAGGAGAGACTGTGAAGGGAAGATAGCACAGCAAGGGATATCAGGTACCAAAGCATCAGAGGTTTAAAGCAAGGGACAGGCGTGGAAAGCTAGGCTGGAGAAGGCTGAGGCTCGGGATCTTCTCAGACGTAGGGTGAGAAAGCTGGAGCTTCCATCTCGGATAAGTCCATTTGGCCAGAGTCCGCCCCGAGCCCTTTTCTCTTAGACTGCATTTTCAGCAATGTTTATATGTTTGGCGCTTGCTTAGGTGCCTCTGCCCTTTGCTATGTTATATGATGTGCCCTCTGGAAGTTTTCTTCTGCGCAGTGTGTGCTGTCATGCTCCTAAAGCTGGTTGCAGAGAGGACACAGAACTTGTGTGCCTTCAGAGGGAAAGTCTTTTCAACCAGAACTTGGTACCAAAAAGTACATTCAGACACAGAACTAGCTAGTCCACCCCAAGGAGGACATGCATACAGCGTATATTGCTGATGGGTTGATAGAGCAAGCTGCTGGCCCCCCAAGGCTCTCCAAGGCAAACAGCATGCTCTAGAACTGAAGTGGACCCCTTAGGAAACATGATCCAGCAGAGATACCATTGATGTGCCTGTGTGATTGGAAGAATGCATGCAGCGCTTCCCAAGCGATGTGGCATTTGAGCACTATTTGCAATACAATGGCCTTTCTGCTTGTTTTGGAAATTTCTGACATTCTAAATACAATCATATTTTTAATAGTTACATCTGGCCTTTCTGATCTGCTTGCTCATCCGTCAGTAGAGAGCCCTCAGGTATAAATCTCCTCTCAGCTCTGCCCTGTTCTGCCACTTTGTCTCGTCCTAATTAATCACCCAGGGCTCTCAAAGAGCTTTATAGCATTAACCCGTTCACCTCTGAAAACCCTTCCCCTTCCATTCACAAGGAATATTTATGTGCCAGAGAGGAAGCGATCAGTGAAGCCTAGAACCACCACATTACGGTAGGCAATTATTATTTTATCGCCCTTCTTTTGCAAAGCTGATTTATCCAAATTCACAAGGCAAATGAGTGACAGAGACGGGTAATGGACATGGTGTTCAAACCTGGAGTACTCCTGTAGCCATTGGTAAGCATTTTTCATGAAAATGGTTTCTCACCATTTCATACAAAGCCAAGCATAGCCTTGACAGGCCAGAGCCCACCTTTAGTCATGGGTGGGACCAGATTTACCTCCTGAGGGCCCTTCTGCCAATTTCTAAGAGACTATGGATCTTCTCTTATTACTAGAAAGTTGCTTTCTAACTTGCTAAACAAAAGGCTGTCATCAGTCCCTTTATGCCCACTTAGGAAGAACAACCTTCCTCTCTCCCCATACATTTTCTATCAATCAGCTGTGGATTTCCTAGAGGGAAGAGTGAGGACATGTCTGTTGGGGCATGCAGCGCCTGGTCTGTCACTGCCTTGTGTGGCGTGTGCTACAGACCATGGCACGGGGTGACCACATAGCTGTGGAACCTTCTCAACCGGACTTGGTCTGAGCGCTGGTGTTCCCATCTTGCCTGTGCACAGGCAAGGGAAAAACACCCTCTGGGTTTCCTATTTAATCCCTCCTTTTGTCTTCAGACAGGTCTGGAAATGTTTCAGTACATTTAAAGGGATGGGGGACCTGTGCACACAGTAAATGTGGCTTTACCAGGAGGGAAAAAAGAGAGATGGCAGTAAAAAAAGAGCAGAATTGCTGAAGTACAGCTCACACGTGGACCCCAAAATAAGTGCTGACCTCATCCTTCCTCATTCATATAACCATCTATATTGCTGCATACGGAGGAGGCTACTATCAGGAAACGGTGCACCACATCATAACCCTGCTGTGGATCCTCCTGCTGGCTGCAGGACCCATGGCAGCCAGCCCCCAGACTTACTTTCAGGCAGGGGACACCATGGACTGTCCCAGGCTGGGGGAGCTGGCTCTGGGTGCCCTTAGAGCCCCCTCACACACCTGGATCTTTCTGGGACACCTCCAGGCAGGTCCTCCCCTGAACTGCGGTCCAGGCTACAGCTGTATAAAGAAGAGGGAAAACAGCTCCTGAAGGCCTTGGTTAGTTTTATCTGGACCTTGCAGGTACAAAAACCATCCCCAGGCTGTCCCAGCCCAGGCTCAGCATCTTACAAAGTTCACTTCATGTTTAGGGTGGAGAGGCACTCTAGATGTCCTTCAAACCCTCGGTTTCCTTCTCTGGGGTGCCTCCAGCAACCCCTCTCATGCTCCTAGTCCCCAGGTGAGGCCAGGAGGTGCAGTGTCCCCAGCCAGCCATCCCCACCGCTCCCTGCCGCAGCGACTAGGGATGTCAGTGGTGTGTGGCCATCCCCTCCCCGTGAGACCCCACGCTCCCAGAGGGAGACATGGGGCTGAGTCTGGCAAAAGCGAGTGGGCAGCGGGCAGGCAGCGGGCAGCAGGCAGCGGGCAGGCAGCAAGCAGCGGGCAGGCAGTGAGCAGCGGGCAGGCAGTGGGCAGCGGGCCGGCCGGGCGCGCGGCGCAGGAAGCACCTGCTCCTGAAGTGACGGCTCTCTTATCTGACCCCGGTCACATCAGGTGGCTTCCTTGTTTGCCTTGGCAGCGGGCCCCCATGGCCCCCTCCGGCTGCCACTGACGAGCTGCTCCTCCGCTCCTTTTTTTTTTTTCCTCTTAAGCGTGTCCATTGATCTGAAGGGAAAACCGCCCGGAGAAAACCTTCCCAGCGCATGGCTCCATCCCCTGCTTCCCCCGACTGGGGCAAAGGTGGGGAGCAGGGATGAGGGGCAAGGGGTGCACCCCCCTCCATCCCACAGTAAAGCTGGCCAGTTGCTTGGCCACCATCACGCAATGCAGGTCCCTCTCCCCCATGAAAGAGCTGGTGCATGAGGAGCCCTGTGCGGTGGCAGGGGACAGTGGGCGGCTGGTGGCCCCCGTTGTGGGCAATGGGAGTGTGGCACAGCCTTCCCCAGACTGAAGGCTGTCATGCTGGGCCGTGGCCACCCCAAGCCAGAGTGCCAGGGCTTTAAAAAAATAAATCAACGCTTGCGGTTCCTCTTCCTTCCCCACTCTGTCCCTCCCACGGTCTGGATGATTTACTGAGCAACGGCTGGTCCCGGCGGCGGGACGGCCATGCCGGGGGCCTCCCTCGGGCAGCACCGGGGGAGAGCCCACCTGGCCGTGCCAAGGTCATCGCGGGAGCCAGGAGCTTTCAGGAGCAATTCCCTGCATCTCCTTCCAGCTCTGCCTCAGGGGCAGATCGGGAGGCTGAGAGGGGCGCGGGCGCTCGTGCTGATCTGCATTTCAGCCGCAGAAGTTGGCCTGACTCCAAGACGGTGCCTTTTCAGTTTGACATCCACCTCTTAAATAATCTTCAAAACAAATTTAACCAGTGGGTTAGATATTAGTGCATTGAAATATAGCACAACTGCCGTCGGAAGATAACAACAGACACAGAACACACACATATTTTAAAACTGTACCCTGGTCAACAGTCCCCTGTAAGTTGTAGATGTACGATAGAAATTGTTTGGCTTTGGATTTTATGAGACACGCAAGGAACAGTGTTGCAACATATTTTCCTTTTCCTCTCTTTTTCTTTTTTCTTTTTTTCCTAATCCTTAGTCTTAGACTCTTTTGATAAGGAGAAATAATTTCTCCAGGCACAAAATTTGCAATGAGAAAAACCCACAGAAGAAACTTTTCATATTTAACATACTATGGAAAGAGGAACAATAAGATAATAACGGGGCTGAATATTCATTATGCTATTCAAATGTTAATAAACTGTGGGATAGCACGCAGCTCAGTTTGGCTCCCCATTTCCATCTTCCTTCCTTTCTTGCCTGCTTGCTTCTCTCCTCCTTTCTTCTTTTCCACTTCTTCCCTTCTCCTTCTGCCACAGGAGCAGAGCTTGGGGAAGCCATCTTGACCATGACAACAAACATTCAGATTGAAAGCATTATTTGTTTAAAACAGTCCTGCAAATAGTAAACACTGGCAAACAGATGTGCAACATCTGTGTAGTTCAGGCAGTTGGTGAATATTTCTACTTGGACCTCGGGGAAGCCTCAGATCTAGAAATAGACAATAGCCAATAATCGGAGAAGCCCCAGGCAGATGTGTGCAACTATGTCATGTTCAAGACATCAATAATTAAAAGCGAAGACTACCTTATGCAACTGTCACCTTAAAACAGAATAATAGTTATGTTTGCGCACCAGACATCCTCACAGTTATGTGGACAGTATTTTCATTTCACTGCATTAATTATGTAAGCAAACAAAAAAACAAACCACAGGGTAACATGCTCATAATCAGTAAGAGCAAAGGCTTGGGTATAGTATCGGTAACCAGAGATGCACCAACATCGTGTGTCTCCAGTTTCAGATAATCACCTGGTGTCAAATCCTTTGTGCTGGGGGTGTGCCGAAGAGCAAGCGATGGGAGACTAAACCACTGTGCAATGCTGAAATACAACCCGGCAGGTGACCCTCTCTCTCTCCAGCAAGACCTGGCCTTAGATATACCACCATGTCTGCTACAGCAGCAGGCTCCCTCTTTGCCTTCTGGGTGAGCAACCAGGTGAGCAGTCAGCCGAGCAGTGGTGCTCTGAACCAGGTCTGTTGTGTCCGAGCACCTCTGGGATACCTCCTTCATCAGCAGCCTGATGGCCAGGGCTGCTGCGTGCTCCTGCTCCCTGGGCTGGGGCATCCTCGCACTGGCGCCAAGCAGCCCAAGTCCCCTTTGCTCCACTGAGGCAGTATTTAGGTGGGTGGCGGCATTGGTCTTGTTCTCTTTGGACAAAGAAGAGACCACCCGAGGAACGGCGCAGACAGTTTTATGTGTCTTGGAGGTGCCCATACAGTGCTGCAGCTCCTCGGCCCCCAGTGCTGGAGGCTCAGGTTCTGTCCCCAGCACGGTCGGGGAGGCTTGGTCTTTCTCTGCCCACTGAGCTCTGGGTGGCCGGTGTCAGGGTCAGAACTGCCCTGACCTGGGCTTTCATTGCACTGCACATTGTGGGAGTCACTCAGCCACTGCCCCGTGGGAGGTGAATATTAACCTCACTAAGTATGGCAGGAGAGGCTGCAGGGTCACTGCAGCAGCGAGCCCCACAGGGTCACTCAGGGCAGGCCAGAGGGAAGGTCGAGTTGGGAAGAGGTGGGCTGCACTGGTGGCCCCGGTGAACGCACGTGCCTTCTGCTGGCCCAGAGAAGATAGAGAACCGTGCTACAGCTCGCCCTGGGTGTTCGTGCGACTGCTGGCACCAAGGGGCCATGCCCAGCCCTCTTGCTTCTGTCCCAGCGATCCAGAAGAGGTGGTAGGTGTGAAAGGCAGCTGCAAAACCAACCCTGAGGGCAAACCTGAAGGATCCCATCCCCGCTGGCTTGATCTGCAGCTGCACTCAAAGCAGCTGTGCTCCCTCTGAGCCCCAAACCCTGAGCATCCCTCTCTGGGGAGACAGAAAGACCAGCTCCTATGGGCCTGCTGCCTCTGTAGCCCTTTTTTCTTCTCTGCCATCAAACACGTGACGGCTCCTCAGTCTGCCTCTTTGGAAAGGGCAGGGGGGCACAGACACCCAGACTCACGGCAGCGCTGCTCCAGACCGCCGCAAAGACCTGCTCGCTGTGCCGTGCCCACCGTCACTTCCCACGCAGCCGCAGGGGGCTTTCATCAGGCCAGCCGAAACCAGCAAAGTTGTGCTTTCCTGATCTTGGGTGGTTGCGCTGTGCTGTGAGACCAGGAACTCTCCCGGGAAAAGGTGCCTTTGTAGTTCGCTAGCAGCGTGCTGGGGAAGCTGCCCTGCTGGGTGGGCAGCCACCAGACTGTGAAATAGCCACGATTTTAAAGCTTGTGGCTCGGTTCGAGGTTGTGAGTAGGTGCTGATCAGGGGATGGGAAGGGGCTGCAGCCTCCTTTGTACTGAGGGACTCACACAAGGCCTGGCCTTTGCCAGAGTGACCCCAAATGAATATTTCCCGTTACTTTCAGCCTAGGATACACAGCTAAGCTGATGCGTCTGATCTTGCCTTAATTTGTCACCGGTATTAACTTTCTTGGCTGTGTTTGCTTTTCTCCCCCACTCTGTAAAATCCACTTCACTGCCCCTTCTATCCCTTTCCACCAGCTTCTGTTTGGGATGTGCTGGCTTTTTCATGTGGCTCATGCTGTGCCCTCACCCCCATGACAGAGGGAAAAAAAAACCACCAAGGAAAGAAAGAGAAAATAAGATGACCTCACAGGAAGACGTTTCCAAAATCCAAGCAAACACCTCTTGCCATGCAGCTCCACTGCTCATGGACTCAATTTGGGAAGAAATCAGCCCTGTCAGCTCTACACATCTTCCAAATGTGTAGGAGTCCAGGTGGATGTGGGCCAAGCAGGGCGTCCTTAGGCATGTATGAAAGCTGCTGCCCTCAGGATGTCTCCCAGCCCCCCAGCTCTGAGAGACAGAGATGCTCCTGCCTCCCTTGATGCAGCTTCCAATCAGGATGCATATTTTGAAAATGTCCAGGGGTTTGCTTGGGGACCAACGCCAGCCCTGCTGAGTGCCCGGCAATGCTCTCTGTGCTGCATTGCCTCCATTTTCGCATCTCTGACGGGCTGCCTGTGGAGGGGAGAGCCGGGACTCCGGTGCCCCCTGTGTGATGGTGTTAGCTGGCTGCTCTGCAGTGGAACTGTTTATCCAAGTTGCTTGTCTAAATAGAGGCGATACCTGGATACCAGGGTCTGAAGGAGCAGAGTGCTGGTGGGAAGCTGGGTGTGAGTCTGTGGCTGCTGCTGGGGAGGGCTTCAGTCTTCTTTTTTTGGCCAGGCGTCCGTGTTAGTTTTGGCAGAGCTGGGGTGCTGGTGACACTGGGGGCAGAGTTCAGGACACCACCAGAAAATGAATTTCTGAATTCATTTCTGTTGAAATAGCAAAGGCAATTCCCTCTCGGCATGCCACACTCCACCCACTCAGCTGCGCTTGCTGAGGCTGCGGGCCTCTGCTTACTCCGACCCCTCCCTGGAGTCCCAGCTCTCCCCATCTGACTACAAGGAACATGGGGTGTTTCAAGGAACTTTGCAGAGGGAAGGGCTGCCCCAACAGTGCAGGCTGCTTTCTGCTGGACCTTGCTGTTAGCAAACATGGAGCTCAGCCTGGTTGCCCTGCCCCTCCTGCCAGCGGAAGGATGCATTTTGAGGGCTGCTAAAGAGCCCGCTGGCTGTCACTCCAAGGGAAGGGCTCCAAGGGTGGGATTGAGTGGGATCCTCCTTCCCCATGGCCTTCCTGCTGTCAGGAAAAGGGAGCAGGAGGCACCAGGCTTCTTCGCTCACTGGGGCTGGAGACATCTGCCTTCCTCAGCCCTTTGCAGGACACAGGAGCAGAGGAGAAGCTCAACATGTCCTGATGCTTTTACGACACTGATCAGGTGCTCCCCCAGGGAATATCTCCACAGGAGGAGGAAGGGGATGCAGCCGTGGCAGTTCCCTGCCCCAGCTAATGTCATGTCCCTGGGGAAGCAGACAGCTGCACGCGGGCCATGTCCACCTTGCCCATTGTAGAGGAGAGCAAAAGCAGGCTGGGGGGGAGGAAGCAGGACTCTGCACACACTGACTGAGTCACGGGGCATTGCTGCTACAGGAGGGCTCTGGGTCGTGAGCAGGACAAGGCTCCATCCCTCCATGATGCACAGCTACTTGAGAGGAGGCAGCTCATGGGGTCCCACCTGTACCAAGTACAGCACAGTATTTCCCTGCAGTACTTCCCCTCCACCAAAAATGCACGTACCCCTCTCTGCCAAGCAGCTCCTGCCCTGTGTGCAACACATCCAGCACAATGTGACTTAGAAAAGCCCACCGGGTCCCCGAGTCCACGCAGTGCTGAGCATGCTGTGACAGAGCCGAGCTGCTAGTTCCCTGGCCAGCACGTAGGGTGTCAGATTCCCTCTTGAGGCACGTGGTCCTGGTTCTCCATTTCTCATCCTGTCAGTCTTCTCCAGAGGCTTGTTTGTTTTGCCCCTCACCAGAATGTGCTGCTGCATGTTTAGGCTGAGAAAGCAAAACAGTCGACTCAACAGCTGCTGGATTTGGGGAAGGGGAAGGGAGGAAAATGCTTTCAGTTTTGACTTTTAACCACAAAATGCACACTGTATTCTTCCTGACAGAAGTGACAAGAAACAGAACCATAGGTCCTTGCTGGAAGCAGAAGGAGAAAATGACAGAGAAGATACTCCCTGACGCTTGTCTGTCTCTGGTGTTTTCTGGTAATAGCAGCGAGGGAAGGCAATGGATCAGGCAGAGGGAAGTGCTGCTGCCCTCCATTCAGCTGAGCAGAAGAGGGCTACAACTATATCCACACGCTGAGCCGAGCAGTAGACTCAAAAGTGGACTGAAACATGCTGCACCCTTAGGCCTCCTGCTTTTCATCCATCTTCTTGGCTGTTGCTCAAAGTGTCCATACCATGCCTTGGAAGATCTGAGCAAGACCAGGTTGGTGGAAAGCCGACAGGAGAGAGCTCAGCATCAGGTCTGATGTTTCCAAATCCTTGTACTGCTCAAGAAGGGCACTACCTTGACAGCTCCAACGCTATCCAGCATACCCAGTATATGCCTGAATCTCCTGGTGGGAGAGGTGCCCACCTAGCATGTAGACTCGTGCTGTGGTCTTTGCCAGAAGAAGAAGGACGCACCCCACCTTCTTATTGATTCAGGCCCCACCTTTCTCCTTACTGAGAGTCTGACACACTTTTTACTCTTTGCTCGGTCTGGAAAGTCATGTGCCATTTGAAGGCAGATGGACCACGTTGTGCCTGAGTAGGGATGGAGCAAACTGTAGCTCTGCAGGGGTGCTGACTTAGTGTAGTGCTTTGAGAGGGATCTGTGTAGACGAAGCTGTAGATGAAGCTTTGCATCTGAACACCCCAGAGATGCCCCCCTGTCTCCACGGGAGTCAAGGCTTGTGGAAAGCACCAAGCTGCTTACCCAGTGAGGTAAGATGAGCTCTGAAAGACGCAGAGTTTGTACGGATATGAATGTGCTCATGGACTTTCTTTCAAGAGAGGCCCAATACTTTGTTAGCAGGAGAAAAAGCCTACTTCTGGGCAACATGTTATTGACTGTCTTAGAGAAGGTATTGCTGCTCAGTAGGAAATGCTCTTTTGGATCCATTTGGTCTATAAACAGGAACAAGGAAGGAAAAAAGGAAGGAAGGAAAAAGAGGAGAGAGGGACATGGTGGATGTGTCATTAACAAAGCTACCCCTTAGAGCATGTATTTCTTTTCCAACTTAGGGTGAGAGCTGCCTTGCAGACATGGGGCTATGCTTATGTATGGCAGAGCTCCACCAAGTCAGTGTAGTTTTAGTGTGGATGAGTCAGGCTCCCCATGGCTCATTCCCAGTCAATATTCAGAGGTTCTCCTTACTCACTCATGGCTTACAGTCCCCAGTAGCAGCACGGGGTGGCTTGTTGTCCCCACAGCTAACAGAGGGGCCATGCCCAGGCTACACACTCCAAGGATGCAGGAGACCCTTGTTGTGCGTCTGTTTGGCCAGCGAGGAGGAAAGGGAACCTGCCCAGGTCTCAGGTGCTCTGCAGCTGCCCAGCAATAGGAGGGGTTATTCTGGGACAGGAAGGGACAGAGGGACCGCAGTTTTGTCAGACCTCGGGAGTGTGAAAAGGCATGGATCCTTGTGCCCTCTGTTCCCCTCACGCAGCGGTGCAGCGATCAGGTGTAGTCAAGCCACACGTAGCCCCGTCCCACAGAGGGACATTTCCCATTGTCCCACTATTTTTTTTTCCGCCACTGTAAATTTTATTACCTCAAAGGTATGGAATTAGGAAATGAAAGATGTGGAAAAATTCCTCGGACCAAAGCACTCATTTCCACCTTGCCCTGGATTTCCTTCTCGATTAGTTCCAGCAGTGTCCTTGGTTCAAGCCTTGGAGTCATTAAAGTCCTTTTGAAGCTCTAGTGCCCCACGCTAGTTCTCATTGCTCAGCAGAATGATACATCAGGAATAACAAAGTCCACTTTGATCAACTACTTCCATCCTTTACAGCTGCTTCTGCGGGAGTGATTAATCCCAGCCCTTCCTCCGCTAATAATAAGTGCAGAGAATCAGCTACATCCTTTGTTGTTGTTATTTTCTCTTTTCATGTCCCTTTCTGGGGAGAGCTGTGGAAGGGACTTGGTGACTTTGGTCCAGTTTCTGCCGGAGGGGTGGCTGTGGCCGTGACGGTGGTGGAGAGCACGGGTACCTGGTGGGTTTGGGTGGACCGACCTCTCCCCCAGTGGAGGCCATGGGATTCCTGAGCGCCCAGCTCCTCGTGCACCTGTTCTGGAAAGCTTTGCAGCACCACTTGTGCCTGAAATCCTACCTACGTGCAGGAGATTAGCGTTTCCTATTGGCAGGGAGCCTTTGGGAGAGGCAGGGCCATTCGAAAGGAAACACTAGGCACAGGGACATTGCTGGGAATTAGGCCATTTTTGAGTAAACCCCACAGTCCCCTGGGCTGCTGATCTGGCACCTTGCTCCTCCATGAACTTCTCCTTACAAATAAAAATTATTCCAGGCCTTCGGTTTCTGTTTTAAGCTGACACTGAGCCGGAATTGCTCTTGATTTGCACTGATCTAATTGGGAGAAAGAGGAAGCACACTGTTTATTTAATGACAAATGCCAGCTAAAGAAGAGAAGGTTGAATTATCAGTGACCACCAACTTTTACAGATAAGATTTCAGCATCTGGACTCACAGTCCACTATGTTTCGAGAACTGCAGAGATAAAAGCCTTGGACGTGGGACACACCCTTGTAGGACAGCATTTCACAGCAGAAACAGAGCTGCAAATGCCCTGTATCACCTCCTGGTAGTGGCTGACGCAGGCTGGGTTATGCATTATGCGTGCTGCATAGGAGGAGAGGACATTGTACCTTTAAACCTAACCCATCTCTTTGCTGAAACGATTGGTACCTGAGGTGTGTCCTGGGCGTACACACCTCCAGTTACTGCTTCCCAGGTCCGCTTGTGTGATAATGGGATATCAAGCTCCATGCAGATTGGCCTCGGTGTGGTGAGGGAAGGATTGGCCATGGCTAGCAATGGGAAAGCGAAAGAGGGAGATGTGGTCTGTGCCACTGGTTTCTGCCCCAGGCACAGGGCTGGCAGCCACTGAAAGCTGTTGTGACATGAAAGATGCAATGCGGGGAGCAAAGTCCAAGTGCTGGAGGGAGCTGGTTTGTGTTTTCTGTGAGATGTTGTTTGGGGAAATGCCAGCTTGGCCAGGGGCAGTCTGCGGCATCAGGCTGATGCTCCCCAAGCTTTTGAGCCTCTGGCTGTCAGCCTAGCTGCTCAGTTCTGGGGTGGCACATTGCATACTGAGGAAGAAAGAGTTCTATGGCCAAGCACCTTTGATAAATGGTGCTCAGCTACTCCCCTAATTTCCCTTAACCCCTCCTGGGTGTTACAGTGCTGGGTGGTATCATCTGTCTTTGATGTTGGGACCTTAGGTTTTACGTTTGGCACAAGCAAGACACCATTGCTGTAGTAAGAAGCAACACTGGTACCCAAATGTCTTGTCCAGCATGTCATGCATGTAGCTAAAATCAAAAAACCCTGGAGTCAGAGGCAGGCAGTGAGAGCACTGCACTAACGTACTCCTCCCTAAATCCACCTAGGACTGTCTGTTCCTCCAAAGAGCTCCCTCAGGCATTATGCGCATTACTCCAGCAACACCTGGAGTCCTGAAGAGCCATGCTGAGCTCTGTCACATCAGTATAAATTCAGAACAACTCTTGCTGCACTGCAGATAATCATCTGTTGCATAGTCTGCTTCAGCAGATAGTCATTGCACTGCACAGGTACTAATAAGGGCAGAATTTATCCCAGAATGAATTTATGCGTTTTTTTTAATCTTTGGTGGGCTTAAGTATGTAAATATGTTAATGAAATCTCAGTGAGTAACCTTTCTGCTTTGTTTTTTAAGGCTTTTGGCACTTTTTTCAAAATCTCCAAATCCCAAGGTCTCAGACTCTTCTGCAGCTCTGCAGACAGAAGTAAGTTAAAGTCCCCGCATTTCTGACAAGTGTAATCCAGCACAGCCCCATGGACTTTGCTGATTTTAAGACGCCTGAAGATACGGCCCAACCACACAAGGCATTTTGTCTAATGCATGGCTTGGAAGTGCGCTGGCAAACTAGACAGGATTTAATCAGGAGGCCTAAGCTGTAGAAAATAATTTGCTGTTTCAATCTGAACACAGCAGATATGCTTTGCTTTCTGATGCCATTAGGTTGCTGGAAAATGGCTTCAAATTCTGAGAAATCAGCAGAACTATGTAAGAAATGTGTAGTTCTTCCCACCAAACTCATCTAGTCATGAACTGGTCTAGACATAAACAGATAAAAAGAAATTGGCCTGACAAAACAGGCTGAAACTTGCAACTGCTTTGGAAGAGCAGCCTAGGCATCCTTGGCAAGGCTCATGGCCCGGAGATCACACATCCCTCTTGCAGGGCTGGAGATGGCTGGGCAGAGTGGGTAAGGAAGAGGCCACCAACAGCCCTGAGAAGCGGCTGGAGGAAGAAACCACCGTCATGGCATGGGTCAGAGCTATTTCACATTCCAGTCACATCTGGATTTCACTTGTCATTTCACCGAAAAGGCACGCTCTAGCAGCAAAATGACCAAGGTTTCTCAGGGATTTCAATTTAGGAAAAATATTTACAGTGCACTTCTGACATCACCAGGCAGTAAAGCCGTGCATGTCTGATTCCTGTGTGTATGCAGGGACATGTGTACCAACAAATACTGTGTTACATTCCTGTGCTTTCCTACAACATTATATAGATCAGGCTTGTCAGGCTGGAAGATGGGGACAGAGTGACAAAGTATGACCCGGATTTACCCCTGGTCATCTTTGAAGCCAAAGGGAAGAGCAGGATTTAGACCTGTTCATCTGATTTGGTCTAGTTTACAGAAAAAGGCTTGGCTGATTTCAAATTGGAGTCCTGGTTGAGCTTCCTTTGTGGTAGAGGACATTCGGATCAAGGTCCTGCCCCACTACTGGCAGCACCTAGGAAACCTAGTTCAAAGCAGTACCAGCTGGGTGGACACATCCTGAAACTCTTATCCATGCCCAGTGGCCAGTTGTTTACAGTTGCAGCATTTTCTCCTGAGTTTTTCAGCTGACATATTGTCCCTGGATTTGATACTTCAAAATTTTATATCTGCCCTGTGCAGCAGGAGGCTGGATGTATGCAGGCTCATCTCAGAATTGCTGCAGGACTCCTTGTAAGCCTTGTTTGCAGTACACAGTGATGTTTCAGCTCAAGTTCCTCAACGTGCATATGATATCATCAAGGTCAGGAGCCATGACAGGTAATGTCACAGAATCACAGAATCTTCATGGTTGGAAAGGACCTTTGAGATCATTGAGTCCAACCAAACAACCTACAATCTCTGCCACTAGAGCATGCTCTGAAGTGCCAAATCTAGATGTTTCTTATACACCTCTAGGGATGGTGACTCCGCCACCTCCCTGGGCAGGATGTTCCAGTGCCTGACCACTCTTTCAGTAAAGTAATTCCTCCTAATATCTAACCTAAACCTCCCCTGCTGCAACTTCAGACCATTTCCTCTGGTCCTGTCGTTATTCACTTGGGAGAAGAGGCCAACACCCACCTCTCTACAACCCCCTTTCAGGTAGTTGTAGAGGGCAATGAGGTCTCCCCTCAGCCTCCTCTTCTCCAAGCTAAACATGCCCAGCTCCTTCAGCCTCTCCTCATATGACCTGCTCTCCAGACCCCTCACCAGCCTGGCAGCTCTCCTGTGGACACGCTCCAGCACTTCAATGTCCCTCTTGTACAGAGAGGCCCAGAACTGAACGCAGTACTCGAGGTGAGGCCTCACCAGTGCCGAGTACAGAGGCACGATCACTTCCCTGCTCCTGCTGGCCACGCTATTCCTGATACAAGCCAGAATGCTGTTGGCCTTCTTGGCCACCTGGGCACACTGCTGGCTCATGTTAAGTTGGCCATCCACCAGCACCTTCGAATCCTTTTCTGCCGGGCAGCTTTTCAGCCACTCTTCCCCAAGCCTGTAGCGTTGCTTGGGATTGTTGTGACCGAAACGCAGGACCTGGCACTTGGCCTTATCAAACCTCATACAGTTGGCCTTGGCCCATCGATCCAGCCTGTCCAGGTCCCTCTGCAGAGCCTTCCTACCCTCAAGCAGATCAACACTCCCACCCAGTTTGGTGTCACACTCAATCCCCTCATCCAGATCATTGATAAAGACATTAAACAAAACTGGCCCCAAAACTGAGCCCTGAGGGACACCACTGGTGACTGGCCACCAAGAGGATTTCACCCCATTAATCACAACTCTCTGGGCACGGCCATCCAGCCAGTTTTTTACCCAGTGAAGAGTACACTTGTCTATGCCATGATTCAGCAGCTTCACCAGGAGAATGCTGGGGGGGACGGTGTCAAAGGCCTTACCGAAGTCCAGATAGACAACGTCCACCGCCTTCCCCGCATCCAGAAGGCGGGTCACATGGTCATAGAAAGAGATCAGGTTGGTTAAGCAGGACCCCCCCTTCCTAAACCCATGCTGGCTGGCCCTGATCCCTTGGCTGCCCTGCACTTGCCATGAGAGCTCACTCGAGATGATCCTCTCCATGATCTTTCCTGATACCAAGGTCAGGCTGACAGGCCTGTAGTTCCCCAGATCCTCCTTCCAACCCTTCTTGTAGATGGGTGTCACATTGGCCACCCTCCAGTCATCTGGCACCTGCCCTGTTGACCAGGATTGTTGATAAATGATGGAGAGAGGCTTGGTGAGCTCTCCCGCCAGCTCCCTGAGTACTCTTGGGTGAATCCCATCCAGCGCCATAGACTTATGTCCCTACCTGGGTGGCATCTGCAGCAGCCCCTTTTGTGTGCCAGGCTACAGACATGCTGAGGAGGGTGTGACTGCAACTCTCCTCCCTTCTCATCAAAGCTTTGAAACAGTCATAAAGTCAGACCAGAAGAAGAGCAAATATACTCCTCTGGGCTCTGGTCCACCTTGCATGCCTCTCTGCTATGCTGTCATGGATGGCCTGAGCCTCTGGTCCTCTCCAACCCTCCTTGCACTCATCTCCAGAGCTCCAAAGGAGCATCACTACCTTCCTGATTCCTGCACCATCTTTCCACACATTGTCCTCATAATCTCAGCTCCCCACACTTCCTACCACATACCTTATCCCCTCCTTGTGTCACTCCCTTGGTCCTGCTCGTACAGGGTCTTGGGCTGGCTGGGCTTTACCATGCATGTGTGGAACACAGCAGGGCCATCACGAGAGCTGATGCTTTGCACAGGAGCGAGGGCTGCTGCTGAGCAGTAAAGGCTGTGGTGGGAGGTTAACAGAGGAGACTGCATGCACGGGCACAGCCTGCAACATGTGCCACTTTAGAGCTGTTCTTATATAACTGGCTGATGCAACGCACAACTGCATCAGAGGCTGAATTATCTCCGATTTAGATACTTACTTCCATTGCACTGTGCAACCAAAAAAGTGTACTTTCCAAAGTAAAAATAAAAAAAAAAATCAGGTTAACCCACAGCCCATCAGCTGAGAAAGGCAGTTTTCAAGGGGATAACAGAGCAGGAGAAGAGGAGACAGCGTCGTGGCCAAGGATGGAAACACTCGTGCATCGGTCATTACCTCTTCTGGCCTCAGTTCTGCAAACTCATGCAGATAAGTAGCACCACTCACCAGGGATGGTCTCAGCGAAGTCAACAAAGTATTATGTTGTCACTACTATTATTGCCATTTCTTTTAAAAACTGTGGCATCCTTCTGATTTTTTATTACTGAATGCAGCTCAAGTCAATTCCCTGAACTCTGTGGAACAACTCCCCCTCTGAAATCAGTACTATCAGTACTGAGAATAGAAACAGGCTGATGTGTGTTTTTCTGTCATGCGCTAACTTGTCCTGCCATCCTGTGAATGAGCTTCTTGTTTTCTTCTCCTTGATCAGACAGTTCCACCTAAACCAGGACTGGACACAGAAGTAAATCTGGTAGGAGAATACACTTCCTGTTTATAAAAATACCTTTCCTGTGTGGAAGAGCCCTCTTCCTGCACACACTCATCTGCGTACAGCATCCCGGACCTGTTTCTATGCAGACACAGGCAGAGCTGCTGGGGGCGGGGGGTGCAGCTATTATGGATATTTCATCAAGCTGAAGGACCAAAAAAGATAACGAATTTGTTGTACCACCTCTGGAAATCAAGCACAACCCCAAGCAACCCCAAACTGTGATCAAGATGTCATCCTTCTGAAATGAAAGGCTTTATCTCTTTGGCTTACAGCTAAATCTATCTGTGGATTTCCGGAATCAGTGTCTCATTGCCATGAACTTATTTAGCTAACTTATAGACAGTGTATCCGGCCCTTGTGATTTGATTGTGGCTCATGGCTCACACGTTCACAGCAGCTGAGGATTTGAGCTGTGTACATGAATTGATAAATTAAAAAAAAAAATAAAGTCTCAAAAGGCAGTGAGCTGGATGTTTCTATTCATATCCCTCACTATGTGTTTTCCTGTAACTTATTCTGAAAGGATCTGGCTGAGATCATCATGGCTGGACGGGTTAATCCACTCTCCCCTCAGGTGGCCTCTCCTCTCATGCACATCAAGAACTTAATAGTGAAAGGACCAGATCCCTCCTTCTGCCATGACTCCCAACAGCATCCCCAGACCCTGCGAGACTTCAGGGGCCATCAGATGGACTTCTTCTATAACCAGCTTACGAAAGGCCCCAGCCACCATCCCACCTTTCCCCCATAGTTTCATCATCTCCCTTCCCCCTTCAAATACTTCCTCTGCTTTGCCTCTTCCCAAGACCTTTGATGGCCGTGCAGCATGCTGTCTGTAATAGCTTCTCATAGGCTCACATGTTCTCCTTTGCTTTCCCTCTTGGATGGGTCCTGCTTGCACTGTTCTGTGTTGGAAGTCAACGTTTGCTGTCACCACCTAGCCAACATGTTCTGCCACCTCATCCTATGTCTGAGCATCACCCAGATCATGCTTCCTCTTGATGCCTAAGCAGATGTCACATTACCTGTTCTACGCTCATCTACTGCTTTCTTCTTTGGGCATTTCCGTCACAATCCTGGTCAAGTGCAGGATTATTGTCAAGTGCCATAAGAAACTCCAGTGCACAAGGATGTGTTCGTGGAGAAGGGGGTGCTAACACTTGGCTTCCTTAAATATGTCTCTTTTGTCAGTCCCTGCTAACTTTCCAGTCAATGAAACTAAAGGATGGTTTTACAGACTACCCAAGAACATCCCTGTCGTGGGGATGAGGTATCATATGCAGGGTTTTTTTGTCTCTCAGCCTGGGAACTTGTGAGTGAGAGGGTGGGTGCTGCGGAGAGAAACCTGCTCAGTGTGCAGGAGGGCTGCCCCAACCCCTGGGCATCCTGCGAGGAGCTGCAACATCAGGCTGCACAGGTGAGTATTAGGGTTGGAGAGGAGGCGCATCAGAGACGAGCACGGCTGCTGGGGACACTGGGAACTGGAAAGGATCGCTGGAAGGCTGATTTGCTTTCTTCTGCAAACTCTGCTCCCTCCACTGGTAGGCAATGCCACCTCTGTCCCTTGCGTTGCACACCATGAGGTCACCTTCCCAGCCTGAATGACAACATGATGATTAGTCTGTTATATCTTCCCTCATCACAACAATGTTCTTTTCTGCAAATCCTTGTTGCCATACAGGGCGCTGGCAGCCTCACTGTACCGGCATTTATCGTTTTTATGGCCACGCAGTGTTGGGAAGAGATTAGCTGGCTGGAAGGCAAGGTACTCGGTCAAGGAAAGTTCGCCTGGCTGGGGCAGTGCCTGCTCTTTGGGTCTTCTCCTGCCCATGTCACCTCCTATGTGCTGCAGCCCTCGTTGGTGTCCCCACTCTCCCCCGAATGCTGCTGTCCTGGGGATGAAGCTGTCTGATGGTAGGTCCCCCTGGCTGGGGGGCTCTTGCCCTGTGGTGGCAGGGACACGGGCAGTGGGCAGCCCCCTGGATCCCACCTGCCTGGTGGGGCAGGTGTGCAGCAGCATGCCCTGCCGCTGCTGCCCGAGCCCCGCCGCGGCTGCCGGGACCCCCCGGCGCTCTTCCGCCCCGCTTGCCCAGATTTCCTTCACGGGGAAAACAGGATACAAGCGGAGGGGGAGGGGAGTGGAGCATGCCTCCGTCTCATCCTGACACGGAGGTGACAAACACAAACATGCCCATCCGCAGGGGTAGCACGGCTGGGTCCCACGGTGTACGTTCCTGCTCATCTGCTGAGCCTGGGCAGAAGGCCGGGAGACCATGCTCCTAAATTGGGCACCTGAGTTAATCATAGAAACATAGAATTGTTCGGGTTGGAAGGGACCTTAAAGATCATCTAGTTCCAACCCCTCTGCCCACCTCCCACTAGACCAGGCTGCTCAAAGCCTCATCCAGCCTGGCCTTGAACACCTCCAGGGATGGGGCATCCACAACTTCCCTGAGCAACCTGTTCCAGTGCCTCACCGCCCTCACAGTAAAGAATTTCTTCCTGATATCTAATCTAAATCTACCCTTTTTCAGTTTAAAACCATTACCCCTCATCCTATTGCTCCACTCCATGATAGAGTCCCTCACCATCTTTCCTGTAGGCCCCCTTTAGGTACTGGAAGGCCACTATAAGGTCTCCCCAGAGCCTTCTCTTCTCCAGGCTGAAAGGTTACGGCTTGAGGCCGGCAGTACAAACATCCCCTTTCCTCTTCTATTCCCACTCCCCAGTTTTGAATAATTGGCTCCCCAGTCTGAGTAGATGACAATTTGAAGGCTGCTCACCATCAGTTTGCCAAGAAACATCACAGTGTTCACTGGGCTCAGGAACAGAGCTGGGATCCAGACGGAGTCCGACTCATTCCCATGCCTGAAGAGACCAAGCAAGCTAGCTTGAGGGAGGCAGGGGCTGGCCAGTTCTCCTGTTAGGTGACATCTGTCAAGTTCCTGTCATGCTGTTGACGATGCCCAGGGAACAAACTAAGCATTACTTGGTTATTTGTGCAAAGATCAGAGCAGTAAGGAACCAGTTTGTCTGTGTTTTGGTTATTGAAGTCAGCAGATCTGACTGAATGCACAGGGGGATCAGACTGGGCCAAGACTTATTTATTCAGAAGCACTTTCCAGAGGGCGACTGCACTTTAACACCATTCCTGTAAAAAAGGAAGGAAAAAAAATGGCCTGAACATTTGAAGGAAAAACACTTGTTTCCTGTAAGGAGGTTCAGCCAGTGGAAATTGTACCTCTGCTGCCTGCGTCTCACCAGTGTACTTTAGCCTCAGGTATGACTGTCAACGGGGAAAGGCAGGAGCCATGTCATCCTCCAAAAGGCAGCACAAACATTTTCTGGTGACCATGGGGCTGGTGACCTTTGTGCTCATCATCATGAAATCAGCTGATGTTATGCTGAGTTTTCTAAGATGCACTCCCATCCTAACCTTTGCTTTGGGTTTGTGACCTTTGTTTCTGCTGGTGCCACCCGAACCTTTCTGATCCCGCCTAGACTCCTGCTCGGTCCTTCCCGGAGACCTGCCAAGCTGCAGCTTGGCAAAGGAAAGCCACGGAGTTTGCTTGCTGTTTGTTCAAAATGCCCAGGGCAACTTCTCTGAACCACACTGGTTCGAAAATAAGCTGGAAATATCACAAGCTCTTTCCAGGGTGTCCGATACTTCCCATTCCTGGTCAGGCTGAAAATATTAAAGCAGCTCCCCTTCAGATAATTCTGCTCCCCTGCCTTTGGCTCAAAGAGCAAGAAGGACACTGAATTATGTGGGTAAACCGAAGCAAGCACTGAGATAAGAAAATCTAAATTTGAGGTAAAGATGTGTTTTATTTAGTTGGAGAAAGCAAGGTCTATGCATGAAAACACAGCCGGTACCAGGGCTTTTGCTTTTGCAGCCAAAGCCTTAAGCTCTGGTTCGTCTGTGATGCAAAGTGGCTGCAAAAGCAATGCCAATGTTTTACAGCTGCTTGTCCTCATCCGAGTAATGCAAAATAGTCAGGGCTTGAAAGTCAGCCTGCCCTTTGTGTCCCGGCCAGCCCCCATTTTTACGTATACACCATACACCAGCCCTCGAGCTCGCTCTGGTTGAGGAGTGGTTCACTCGCAGCTCCTTTGCTGGACAACATCACAGGGCTGGGCTGGAAATCAGCACAACGCCGTGTTTGAAACAAGGTGACCAATGTACTATCACAGCCGAGGCAGTAAGAGAGCCGTGGGACTTGCGGAGATCCTGCCAGCCCCTCCATACAAGCCAGTCCCAGGCTCCCTCTCTCTGAGACATTGTGGCTCCCAGGCTCCCGAGCCGCGGCAGGACAGTGGTTTGGGGATGCATCTTGCAGGGACAGCCATTCTGGCCACCGTGACACAGTTGCGTAGGTGGTAACCTTCTAGACATGGACAAGTCATTCATATTTCCTACTGTTTCTCAGTTGCCCTGTTGATAAAAGAAGAAAATTTATCACCCACCTTTCCCTCCACCTCCTAGCCCCCAGCCAGGAGGATTTCCCTGAGGAGCTAGCAGAAAGAAAGCGCAATATACTGTGGAGAGACTATACCAGTACCGTGGTGGGCTCAGTGGAGCTAGGTGGGACAGGAAACAGGTTGGGAAGGAAGAATATTCCCAGGGTCTGGAAAATGCTCCTTACACCATAACAGAAAAATTTCCTTAGCTTAGTGATCTGGGAAAGGAGCCCCAGTTTTGCAATGACTTCTGTGACTCCTCCAATAAAAACATTGTGTTACTGAGGCATCACATGCCCTGCGGGCCCTGGTATCCTACACTCAAAGCCTTTGTCTCTCTGCTCTGTGAATAAACAAGAAAGACCGCAGTGGGGAGAAGGGAAGTATTGCCTCCCTTCCTCTTTATTTTGGGAGACGCAGACCAAATGGTGATGGAGCTGGGAAAGGCTCTTAGCAATCCTGATGCCTGGTCTCCTCCGTCAGCCAGAGATGACTCCAGCAAAACAGGTCACTGAAAAGTGCTTTCAGCTTGTGATCTAAGGTGCATCCTTTATTCTGTCTGTAGTAATGGGGCAGGAAGACTTCTCTCCCCAAATCTATCTGCTCTTCTGTTCATAATTTTGGGGCAGCTGGTGAGTCCCCCTCCACTCGCAGAGACCTGGACCGTAATTTGCTCTTGGAAAGAGTGCAGAGGGCTGAGCTGGCCCTGGGCACAAGCATCTGAAACATCTGGGGCCAGAGCAGGGGGAAAGAGTCAAGAAATTTAGAAAAGACATTTTAAAGCTTACCTCTAACTGTTACTTGGGGTCCCTGCCAAGAGGACAACCCAAAACACATCCCTTTTCATTTCAAGGAAAATTCTGGGAGAAACTGAAAAAAAAGGGGCTTTTTTCTTGGATTATCCTGAGAAGCACAGGCAGCTATTTGACAGCGTGGAGATAGGAAATGTTGTAGCATAGGCAGCCAGCCTCTCCTGCCACAGCCACGAAAAGAAACACAAACACATTGATCCTATAAGTAAAGAGCTGATCCTTGCTCGCAGTATGCTAGTTATGAGCAATTAGGATAGATGCCACACAAAGGCTGCGTTATGGTTGAGAAAAAATGCTGGAAGGGCATCTCCTGCCTTTTCACATGCAAGGGATTACATCAAAATTCCTGGCCACATTGACACACTGAGACCGTCCCCCAGCTGCTTTTGGGAAGTGGGACCATCTGAAAAACCACGGGCAGAAACATCTGGGAAGTAAACTGGCCTGTCCAAAGTTTACATTTCAGTTCAGCCCAATCCATTCAGATAAAATGAGAGCTGCCTTGTGTTCTTAACCCCAGGGGCACTTGGAATCAGAGATTTGTGTCAGATCCAAATAAAATAAAAAACAATCCCAAAATGCTGCCTAAAATGCAAATTAAACCAGAATAGAAACCATTTGTTTAAAAGAATAATCACATAAACAAAGGACAAAAAAGGCAGAAAAATCACGTAGTTGCTTAAGGAACCGTAAGAGGTTCCCCATCATTTCCTGTATCTAAAAAACTGAGGTGGTTTTCACTCTGTGAGGCAGAGGGGGCTCTGTGCTGGCCCAGCTCATACATGCCGCCCTTGGCTCAGCTGTTACATCTCTTCCTGTTGCTGGGCCTTAACGACGCCCTTTCCAAGAGACTGAATGAGCAAGACAGCAGTCCCAAAATTTGAACCCCAAGTCCCTCAGTGTGAGAAGTGAGATAACAGTTGGAGAAGCTTCACCTAACCAAAATCAACGCCAGGGCGTGTGTCAGTATAATACAGTATGGGCTGGGGGCTGCTGTGGCTTGCACGAGGCTGCCTATAGGTATGGCTGCAACGAGGTTGCGGCCGTGAGGGCAACGGCTCTGCTTGGGTTAGTGGTAAGAGTGTGGGTGTCCAGAGCAAGCAAGCTGCAACAGCGTGGAGCTTGGTGTGGCCTGAAGAAGCTGGATCAAAAGCTGGAAAAGCCCACGTTCCTGTGGCTCCAGCTAGTCTGCTACCACTGGCCAAGCCAGGCACCACTGGGGTTGCTCCAGCATGCAACCACTCCTAGACACTTGTCTTTCCATGGGGTTATAGTACCAGGGGGGTTCATCCCACAGACCTCCATCTCCCAGCTATGCATTGCACCCACCGCTGACTTTGCGAGCGTTATCCTAGATCCTGGGTTATCTGAGGACCTATTCTGAAGGATCAATACTTCGAAAAGAGCACATTTACACATGTGAAAATCCAGGACTTGTTCTCCACCGCCAACTCCACCCAGACGAAACTCATCGGTGTCACTCCTGACCAATGTCAGGCTAAGTAAAAGCAGACCTGAGCCCTCAGTTTCTACATGCTTAGAAGAATTTCTGTTTTCCTTCATGGAGGGAATGTTTGAATGAATTGTTACACTTGCATAACATAATGCTGAAGTGCATTTTGTCCACTGTATAGTTTCTAGATGAAAAAGCAAGGTTAGAGTGAAATTACACAATATAAGAGCAAAGAGAAAATGTATGAGAGAACTGCAGAAAATACACTTATAACACATTATAAATCCCCAAATTTTGAAGTTAAAAAAACATAAAAGAACTCCAAATGCACCCTTAGGACATGTATACACCCTTAATGCTGCCCCAAAATATTGCCTGAACAGGGAATAGTGCGAAAGAAGTGAACAAATGAAAATTTACTCTAGGACTTTTCCTGAAAAATGAATTTCAGGTAGGTATGAATCACAAACACTCCGATGCCATTATTCTAACTACAGCTATTCATAGAGCCAGTGGATGCAGTGGGATAACCAAGGTGTTGGCAAACATGATCACCTCTCCTTGCACTAGTAAATGTGCTCCTGAGTGCATGCATGCATCCATCCATCCATCCGTCCATCCATCCATCCACCGCCCATGCAGCAGGTGCCGTGCCACTGCCCTCCATGGGCCACAGCGCAGGCCTGGAGGAGGACCCAGAGACACAGACCCTTGCAACTGCGCTCCATTCCTTGGTTTACATTCCCCAGCTCCCTTTCTCCCCAAGGAGTCAGAAGATGCTGCTGCACTTCCCCAAAGCCCGGGATATGTGAGGGACGGAGGGAGGAAACACTGCCCTTCTGAGGCCCTGCAGTTAGCTTGGCTTGCATCAACCATCCCTATTTGCCTACGCTCCCCCAGGCAGGCGTATGCAAAGGACCTGTCTGCTTTGGCTGTGTACTTGAGACACATCCTGCACATTGCTTTCCCAGCTGGGCCCATCCCATCCCGGCCGGTGACTCAACTGTGAGAGAGATGGAAGTGTCGCAAAGCCCGTTGTCCTGAGTCATCAGCTATTATTGTCGTGTGCAGGTGGACAATGCCGGCGAGAGGAATTTCTCCAGTGTTGCCAGAAAAAGCAGCATCGCCATCGCCACATCACCACTGTAAAAATAGACCCTTCTCTTTGGGGATTGCTACTTCAGATTGATTTCTGGAAGGTTGTGGCCTCCTGAAAGAGATGGGATTAGCATGTCTCCATATAAAGAAAGCTCAGGGAACATGTGCTGGGACTAGACCTTGTGGAAAGGCATGTTTGAGCGTTCTGCTTGGGTTCTGGTTCACTTGCCTTACACCAAGACCCACAAGCGTGTACATCTGGATGCTGTATGGGATACGTGTGCTGTCCACAGAGCAGATCTGGAGTATCAGGTTATACATGGCTTCAGCAAAGTTGCCTTTGCCAAACTGCAAACTTCCTGACTTACCAGCTTTGATCTCTTTGACTGAAGAGCATTTCAGCGGATAAAGTTTTGCAAGAAAGCACTGACTACACTGGTTTCTGATGACATCCCATACGTTTTCATTTTGGGAGGGATTCTGTCCTGTGCTCTCCAAACAGCCGAGTCAGAAGAGCCCAGAGGATTGTTTGTCGGGAGGGAATGAACAGGGTCGTTTCCCCCATGGCGGCTGGGGACTTCCAGACAAACCTACTCTTCTCAGGTGTTTTCATCCTCTTGCAGATACTGAGAGGAACCATCCTGCGGCGGCCGAGTCCACAGCAGCGCAAAAAGCGAAGAGGGGAAGCAGAGAGGAGCAGGGTCCTGCCCTGGGTCCGAGGGCCTCACACCTGGCATTGGCCAGCTTCCCCGAGGGCAGGTGGCCCCTCTGCCAGGCTGGCACGGAGGAGCACCCCCATCCACCGGCTGCCTAAATTAGTCCCAGAAGTACGCTCCCTAAGGAGGTGCCAGGGAATCCCGGGCTCCATTTCCGAGGGAAAGGTTTAAATCTGAAGAAGGTTTTGGCTGCGGGCTGCTCGCAGGTTCCTACCATTTCCTGAGGAAACGAAGGCTAATGGCATCGCTCAGCCACGTTTGGTCCCTCACTTCCTCAGCACCAGGACACCTGGTGCCCCCGGCTGTGCCCACAGCCCCGAGAAACGCCCCCAGGACCCACCGCCCCGCCGGGCGCCGCTGCTCCGCCGGGGGCTGCGGCCCCGCAAAGCCGCCGGCAGCCGCGGCGCACCGGAGCCGCTGCCCCCTCGCAGCCTGCAGCGGCTTCGGTGAGAAGAGGCAGCCCGGGCGAGAAGATGCTGGGGCAGCGGGGGCAGGGGCATCCCGCCCGCCGATCCCCCCGGGCTCCGCCGCCGGCCCTCGGTACCCCCCTAGCGGCCGCCCGGCCGCCCTCGGGCCGGCGGAGCCGGGGCTGCCTCCGAGCCAGGCGTCCCACGGCGGCCCCGGCTGCGCATGTACGTGCACCTGCCCTCCCTCCTGCTCCGGGCTTGCAAGCACCAAGACACCCTCACCTGTGGGGCTGGAGGGGTCTTCTGGCTCATGGGTGAACGGCGTCGCCACCGAGAAAAGAAAATCTCAGGAGACGTTTTCCAGCCTAAAATTATATGGGTGACTAAAAATGAGAAATAGTTTTTTGTTGGCAGTGTTTTCTTCTGTTTTCTCAAAAGGAGTCAGGAATTTTTAGTCGGAGCTGAAGCGCTTTTTGCCAAACCCTGATGAAATTCCTGCCCGTGTTGAAAAACCTTTGGAAATCTCAGATGTTGCTTCCAGGATACGGATATCATGCTGGGTAAAGCCAGTCCAGACCTGGCTATAGGTGGCCAGGGCAGAGCAAAGAAGAGGAAGGTGGATTATAACTTGTGATGATGAAGACAAGACTTTGGATCAACTTCAGAAGGGAGACGGCATGGTCTCAGCAGGGAATGCCTACAAGAGGTCTCCTGCCTGGGACCCCCACTAGCAGCACAGGCTGGCAATGCACCAGCCACTGGAAACATGATAATACCCCTTGGAGAAGGCCAGGCAGATTCCTCTCCCGGGAGTGCAGGAGCCCCAGACAACAACTCCCTGGTTGGACCAAGGAGCATTAGCTCAGGCACAGTGCCCTGCAGCTTAGTTAGGCCGTCACCAGGTCTGAGTGGTTTTAAATCCATCGCAGGTCCTGCCCTGCTCCTAGCTGCTGCCTTGGGGTGGGTGAGGAGACCTAAGGTCTCTGCCACGAGAGCCCCGGGCTGGGGGCAAGGGCTGTATTTAGCTCGCAGAGGCCTTCCCCAGTCGCGTCAGGATCTGTGGCAGGACCCTGGCTTTCACAGCAGTGCGTGGCAACAGCCGCACACCCACCGCTGCCCCCAGCTCTGGGGCTACACGGGCATTTTTCCCCCCCACAAGCTCCTCAGACACTATGGCATCCTGCCAGCTTCCCAAGCAGGAGCAAACTGCTGCTTCTCTCAGGTGTTGCGTGCTAAGAGGAGACCAGGGACTGTTTCAACCTGGTTTATGCCACCTGCTCTCCCAAACAGGTCAGCCCCTGACCTCTGCACACAGGGAAGTTTCACCCACCCCCTTCTCCCTGGCCATTTTGCGGGCTGTGCAGGAGGGGCTTGCAAAAGCCGTGCTGCTGGAGCTACTGCTCTGTTTTCTTCAGGGAAGCGAGCATCTTCCTGCGCAAAGCTGGTTCCCAGGTCAGTCTCCACACCAACATTCATTCACCACCTCTTGACTGTCATTAGTGGGTTGTTTTTTTTTTCAGTAAACCTTCAACCAAGGAGCAAGTAAACCAGATCTTCGTCCCTGCCTCTTGCTCTGTCCTTGAAAACACATCAGAACGCAATCAGGGATCAGCCTGGAGACCCCTAATGACAAGGAGAAAATGGGTTTGTGCAGCTGTGGTGGAACTGGGCATGTCTGAAACTATGACTGGGGCAGGGTTGACTTTGCGTTTTGTTTGGATCAAAGACCAGAGCTGAATCTTCTATTTCCTGACCTGTTAGGAATCTCAGGTTCAAAATCCCCTGTGCTTAGGCAATATAAAACCAGCTACTGGTTCCTCAGTTCTGAAGGAGATTTTTCTAGTTGCAGGAGCCCAGAGCGAATTCCTCTCTACCTTGTACTTCTGCATTTGATGAATCCTGTCCATATTTAGCTTTAATTTGAAGGGTGCATAAACTGGATGTCTTGTTGGAAGCGCATGGAGAGCTGCCTTGCTTGCATTTCACCCAGCAGCTGCAGCAAGATTGGTACATTAAACACTTTCAAGTCAAATTCCCCTAGATAAAGAAATATCCTCAGTTGCATTGACTGTGAGCAGTAGGGGAACTGACCTCTTGGGTCAGTGTTTATTGCAATGGTGATGAGAAGCCAATGAGGGACTCCATAAGGAGGGAGATGATTGCAAGACAATGCCTCTGGTACGGTGAGAACCTCTCTCAAATCTGCCAGGTCTGAGATCCCCACCTGAAATGGCAAGACCAGGGGCTTGGTGTGTTTCCTTCTGTCATTGGTATGCTCTGCGAACTTATACAACTTTATTAAGCATCTGTCCCATTTCCCTCTCTGTAAAAAAAGGGACAATAATACCATGTTTTGCAAGACCCCAGTGTGACTGAGCTAGATTCATCTTGCATCGTGCTGCAGGATTCTACGTGGCTCAGAAGAGAAGGTAAATCAGTTACTTCCCTTGGCTTGCGGTGACAGCAGTGCCAAGGTGCGGGTACCGCTTCATGAATCCCTCTGAGAACTTGGCCTGCACAAACTGGCACTTGGAAACAGCCTCCAGCTTGTTTGGCCTCCACATTCACACGTCCCCCTCCAGTCTCTGACCTAGAATTCTGTTGTCTTTCCACACACAATAATATCATTCAACATATTAGGCCACGGGCTTTTCAAGGTCAGTGCCATCAATATGTGGAAAGCACTAGAGGACAATAACAGGTTGATAAGTCACATGGCAAATTAGGAAAAGGCCCTCAAGGGTTGTAAAACGTATCAGATCCACTTATCACAACCCTTTCTGATAGTTTCTGTGAATCTCTGGTAGTAAACATCCTGCCTGCTCGCAGTGCCAAGGACGCTTCCCCATTGTGCGATAGCAGGCGGCTGTCAATCCCAACCGCTTCTGACACAAACCTGAAGTTCTCCTTTCTTTCCCTTGACAGGAACAACTGGAGTCACTTGCCCTGCAGAGCTTAGCGATCTCTTCTGCTTTCAGAGCTCACGAGACACAACCGAGGGCCTGGTGAAGAACCACTGCTGAATCCCCTTGGGCTGTGCAGAGATGTTTCCACTCTTTGCTTTGCTCCGGGGCCAGTGGCAGCGGCAGCAGCCGGAGGTGCTGTGGGAATGGCAGAGCAGGGAAGTACATATGAGACTCCTGTAAGATAGCGATGTGTCTGGGGTGATCTTGGATCTAAGCTCCTCTATACTAGTAAGTTGAATATTGTCAGGCACTGGAAGGCAATTGCCTACCCTGTTAAATAGAAGTGTCTCTTGAACAGTTTTGTCCTGATCCAGCCAGCACACAGCTCCAGGCACGGCACAGGAATTAGCACAACCAGTATGAACACGAGTGGTTCAATGCTAGCTGGCCTCAGTGTCAGAGAAAAGCCCTGGGTTCATTTAATTTACTAGTACAGATGTACCATATGGCTTTCACAGAGCTGTAATTCACTGCCGCTTGGAAGAAAGACACACAGACCTATTCCCTGTCCTAAGTATCTGACACCTGGGAGGAAGGTGGCTCACCATTCTGTGTAGCAGAACAGGGACTCTGACACACCACTGAGGAGTGCAGGCACAGCCAGCATGGAGCACACATGCACCTTTCTACCTGTCCTTGGGGTGGGATTCACTTCCCTTGAGTAGAGCTGGGAGTCTGGCTCCCTGCAGAGGGGTGGAGAGGGACAGACACCTCCAGGAGATGGTTCCTCCCATCCTAAGACACCAACAACCAATAAAACCCCTCTGGCAGTGCCCGTCTCTGGCAGAGCCCAGGTGACCTGGTCCGCGCTGGGTGCCTAACGTCAACCTGGCTGAAAGAAGCCGTTTTCTCACGGCCTGTAGGCTGGGGTACGCCGACAGGGCAGTCTGCAACCTCCAGCCAGAAAACAATTCTCCCCAAATGCGAGAGACACAGCAGGCAAGTGAAACATGCAATGAGGAAGAAATGGCCCAGTTATCTTCATCCTGTTAGCTCTGTTCCTGCCATGCTGTGTCCAGTGTCACTCGGAGATAAAGAGCAAGTACCTTATTATCACCATCATGTCTGCCCTTGAGGGTTTATTCTTTCACCCCCTCCTGTCTTTGTTTCTTTCCCCCTTCCCTGATTTTTTTCTGTGTTGTCTCCCTACTTCCTACCATGCAATTCCCACTTCCCATATGGGTCTCATTCCTACCCTGTCCCCATCCTGTCTGCTAAAATAATCAGCAGAGAAACCCTGAATATGGCCGTTCACATTGTTTCCGTGGGACTTGGTGGCAAGTCTCCTAGTGCGATGAATGAAGGCAGGACGCGCTTCTCAGAGCCATTGTTTCAAGCTGTCTGCCGACTCAGGAAAGCACTGCCAGCTCCGTTTACATTGAGTCCTTGACTGGTGGGTTTTCTCCTCCATCTGCTCTGAGTAAGAAAAGAATCAGGCCCTTGGACTTTAAACAGTGGCTGCTTAGTTTGTGGAGTGCATGCTTCATAACTAGCCCGTGGGCCAGAGTTGATCCATGGGAAGGATGTTGGATGAGAGCATCATGAGGTGGTCCTTTGGCAGCAGCCAGAGACTGTCTTTATTCAATCGCTGATGTGGCTGTTAAGAGCGGGAATCTGGCTAGCGCAGCGCTGAGCGTGGAATGGGATTGCCAAACCTGGGCTCTCCTCCTCTCAGGCAGCCCTGATGTCCTGTTCATCATATTTGGACAGTTTTCAGTCAGCCGAAAGCACGGAAGGAGACAGCTCGCGTGTGTCTGGAGAGAGCTGCATAGACATCTCCTGAGTGCTGAGTAACAGCATGAAAACACGCTGCAGCACCTTCTAGCTAGCATCCCAGTCTGTGCTGGTCACCAGGAACATTTTACTCCACAAACTAAGACCGCCCCCAAGGAAGTAGGAATGATGGCAGATGAACCTGGAAGATATTAGTGGATTTGCAGGTTATAAAATAGTCTCTTGGACATTTCAGATTGTTTTAATAGCTTCCAGGCTTCCAGCATACAGAAACTGACAGGACCTTGCCCAACATCTGAATAGCTGCACCGTACAGTTTACAAACATGATTCACCAAACAGAGCACTACGTGGGGTCCGAATATTGACGTAACGAAAATGAGTGTGAAGTGAGACATCCCGTCTGCTGAAGAAATCATCCAGTTTGCTGGTAATTGAAAATTCAAGGCAGTCTCATCTATTTCAGTAAAAACATCTTCCCATACCAGGAGAACAGCTTCCCATCCATGTCCTGCCCCAGCGTTGCAAGAAATTTATTCTGTTTGCTCCTGCTCTTCCCCTTTTGACCTGAGCGATGTATCAACATTCTTCTGTGCAGTCTGTATACTCTCAAAGTGTGTACATAGAGGCCCTGATGTAACAAAGCCTGGTGGCTCCCAACCTCCTACCCTAAACAAGAGTTTCCCTGAACACAGGGGAGGGTGACACAATTTCTTGTAAAGTGCCAGTCCTCTCTCCACCACAAATAGTCCTCCCAAAGCTCTCCTACTTCCCCCCACTCAGAATCAGGCTGCGAGGACTCCTCTGTGGGCAACACCGAGTGAGTTTCACTCCTTCAGCCTGGGCGGGAGGCAGCTTTCCTGTCCAAAGACCTCTGTGAGGATCTCCCAGTCCTGAGCCCCCCCCAGCCCCTTTCTTTGGCAGAGCTCCAGGTTGTGTTGTCGCTGCTGTTTTTGGTTGTTTCTTGCTCTGTCACATGTATTTCCAGCCTAAGATTGGCAGATTCCTGGGAGAAGGGGGTTCAGCAGCCAAACTCTTCCAAGCCCCATTCCTCTGAAGGAGGAGGACCTAAATTATTGTGTGATGCTGCTGTTCATCACTGTCCCTGGCTAGTCCCACGAGGGGAAGAGCTTCAGCCCAGCAGTTTAAGAGCTCCCTTTCTCTCCAAACTCTATCATACAGGAGGTGAGGCATTTGGCTGTGAGATGCATGTTCAGGAGAGAGAACCTCCTCCAGCTGGTCCTGCTGATGGAATCACTAAGAACCAGAGAGAGCAGGCAACAGGGGCCCTCAGCTGCAGTCCAGTGGTTAGTGCTCTCGGGTGGAAAGAGGGATGGATGGTTTCAGACTCTGACAGTTGAGCAGTTTCTGCTCCTTGTATGCCAACTGCATATTTTACAAATACATCCGAATGCATGGTGCCCACAGGACATCAGTGACATGGCTACGACATCGGCTGAGCGGGGTTTCAATAGCACACAATTCAGCCTTGAGGGCCCGAGTCCTTTTGTAGACCCATGTCCAGGTGACTCACCACTTTGCCAAACTCAGGTTGCTCAAGGTAAATAGGTCTTTAATGACTGCACTGTCCTGTTTCCTTGCCCCATTTGTTATTTCATAATCTTTCCTAGGCTGCTGACAGTTTCAAAAAATCAATTCTTTTGTTGAGACAGAATTTACTGGTAATTACAGTTCTGATTTGCTTTCTCCAACAGCTGGAGAAAGAGATACAAGCATGAAGCACATGTGTGGCATTGGGGGGCGGCGGGGGAGAAATTCTTCTGCACTATTTGTACATTAGAAATATGGCTGCCAAAAAGCAAGTTCCCAAATGCCTGGGGTCCACATGTTGTATAAAAGCAGAGTAGCATCTTGGCAAAGAAAAGGAACCCAAAGTCTCCCCAGGTCACATTGTCCTCACAGGAGATGAAAGCCCAGGAGCGGCAAAGTGGTGCCCCATCAGCTGCCTTTGCCACAAGGCAATGCATTTTGCTTTGACTGCTTTGAAAGCAAACCCCTTAAAGGAAACATGTGCTGGGTATACAAATGCAGTGTTTCGTTTATTTAAGACACAAATGCAAAACCAAACAGGCCTTTCACAGTTCTAAGTCACAGATGTCTTTAACGAAAAACAGCTATTGGAATGTTAATAACAGCCCCTTGTACCGTAAGCAATGAGTCCACTCAGTCATGCTTTTAGGAAACTAACAGTTTCGACAGATCAACCTATTAATCACTTGGCCTCCTAATGGTTCATTTAAGGGCAGCTCTTATGAATTTGTTAGTGTGCTGTGCTGACAGTTCGCTGAGCGGTGTACACAGACATCCCATATTCCACTCCTCTGAGGTCCTAAAATGACAGGCTCTCCTCTGAGATACTAATGAAGCATTCATTTGACCCAAACTGCTTCCATTCATTCAGTCTTTAGTCACTTAGTTAACTCAGAAATGCTCCTGTGGCTACAAAACATTCAACAGTGCTAAGAAGATGACAATTCATGACCCCACACCAACAAGGCTGGAAACCCAAGTGACTGGCTGGCGTAAAATATTGCCCCTTAGTGCAGACAGTGAAAGACGGTGATTTATACTGGCCATGAGAGGAACTGTAAGGTAAAATCATTGGTTTCTCTCATTGGAAAAAGTCAGGTAATTTGGATAAGTATTTTTAAAAAGTGTTAGCCGGGAAAAATTGCGGGGTTTCTGTTGACTGGATCCCCACATTTACCTCTGCAAGGTCTGCTGTCTGTGCTCCACAGCTTCATTCTGAGAGCCTTCATGTCAAGCTGCTTAAAACTGATATGGGATGAAACAGACAATAACACCTGGGTGGTTTTTTCAATTTTCAACCAGAAGCATGAGCAGCACTAAACTGCACCATGTAAACTCATTACTTCTATACATTTTTAGACATTCTTTCAGGCTTAATCATTACTGCTGCCATTAGAAAGCCAGGAAAGACTAGCTACATCTGGATTTTCCTCTCCTTAAGCTTCAGCTTCAGGAATAAACATAGGTTTTATGATTGGGCCTGGCGCATGGCATGGAGTTACAGCCAAGGGAAGCTTTAGCTGCCCGTGTCCTCACTCTCTGGTTCCTCTGCTGCAGACCCCAGTGCTTAACACGGTGCCATAACTCCTCTCCAGCTCCCTAGGCTGCCGGTGGGTGGGTTAAGCTAAGATGCGACATTTCCCGGTGCAGAAGCAGGTAAACGTAATGGTGTGGGGATGGTAACTTCTGGCATGGGAGCAGGGCGGGCAGATGGAAGTCGTAAGTCTGATTGTCAAACCCTTGAATCAGCAGTTGGTGGCTGTGCAGAATGGTGTCATTTATCCTTTCTGGATAAATGCAGGAGAAACGCCAGTCACAAAGCACTTTATGGGAGGATACAAGGCAGATGAAGCTGCCCATTCTTTGTTTTATATCCTTATCTTACCCGCTGTTCACTATAGTTCCCTCCATACCTTCAGAACATGAATAACTAGCTGTATAATCAAGGTGACAGTCTGGAAGACGTTTTCCCATTATTTCTAGTGAAAGACACAGACTCATTGTTTGGAGGAAATTATTTCCTCAGTGCTGCAGAACTTGCATCCTCCAGCTGAAATGTGAGTCATGTCTGAGAGTTGACGCTACCGTGACTACAGTACTCCAAAAGGACATGCTTTGCAATTGAAACAGCATTGTCTGCAAAGAGCAGCGCAGGCCAAAACTCCAAGCATCTGTCCCTCTGCAACGCCTCATTTCAATGGACGGTCACATTTTTAATCAGGGCATTCCGTTATTAAATGAGAAACCGGTGGCTAACAAGTGCTGATCCATGTGACGACACAGTGTATCCAGGTTTTTTCCTTCCCATCTCTACTCACACACGCAATTTACTACCCTCACCAGGTGAGCAGGTATTTTTTCTTCATCCTAACCAATCATATTCCAATTATAGAGACAACATCGAAACTTACATCGCAATTCTGGATTGCGTGTTCAATACGTGTTCCTTGGGGTCTCTGTCCTGCTGGGACATAAGCACCTTTGCCTGCCAGTGTTCCCAGGAAAGCTCTGTGCTTACCCCAAAGAAAATGGGAGTCCCACAATCTGCAAATATGTGTGTACGCATGCACACGCACGCACGCATGCACACATCTGGTTGGAAAACCATCAGCTCTTTCCGAGTAAGATCAGTTCACCGATAATGATTGATTCATGGAAAAGAAACAAGAAGGCTAATAGGAGAGAACTGCTGTAAAACACGACGGTTTGCTACGTAACATTGTCGCTTGGCCTGCTGTCGTCAAAGGTGAAAGTTTAAGAATGAAGCATCCTTGCCTCCCTGCGCTGCATGAGAAAAGCCGGCGTCACAGGCTGCAGAAGTCAGTTGTTTTTGTGCAGGGTTCCTGTTTGTTACTCATTTCCCCTCCCTGTCCCAACACTCTGCCTCTTTAAAGCTCTTCCAAGATTCCTTATAGGAGAAGGTTTGCTGCCAGCTCAGAGCTTCCTGTTGTACTCCGAGAGCCTTATCTCTGCAATCTTCATGCAAACTGCAGGGGGATTTTATGCTTGCTTGTTTGTTTTTTGCAACCCAGGCCATTTCTATGGACTAAGCAGTCTCTCTGTTGCTGACTGAGGTGGTGCGCTTTCTCAGAAAATTCATTAGGTAGATTTGTTTGGTTTGCAGGTTCCAAATTAATCTCTGCCTCTGCGATTTCTACAAAATGAACACTGCCGGCTTGCCTTACCTAAAAGTCCGCTTAAAAAAGTTCTTTAAAATCCTCCAGAGAGATAGCTAGGGATCTGGCAACTGTGTCTCTCCACCTTTCTTTGGTTCCTTTTGTCTTTTGATTTTCTAGCACAACTCTCATCACCGGCCCTCTAAATCACATTTGTGCTCAGGAAATAAGAGCCTCGTTTTTCTTGTAGCTCTTCTCAACTGCAAGAGATGCGCTGTATTTCTTAGCTTCACTGGCAGTCTGACAATGTTCAAAGCTAATGTAAAAAAAAGGCCTCATTTCCCAGATCCTCCTCAATTTCCAATGTTTCCTTCCATCTGCACTGGTGCATCTTTGCACAGAAGTTGTATGAAAGAGAAGCTTTTAAAAATACAATTGTATCAATCAGCCTTTCTTCCTGAGTTCTACTCTGGCGCTGGATAAAGATTGCTGCTGCGTCTGACCTGAGGTACCAGTATCCTTGTGTTGCGAGGGTCCTTCTCCAGCGTCCTTCTCCAGCGTCAGCGCAGCCAGCTGCCAGCAATGGGGTGAGAGCACTGGCTGTAGCTTTTAGCCACAACTTTTAGCCAGAAGAAGTCACCCTGAGCAACAGCATGAGCTCCCTGGATCAAACTCCAGTTGCTAAATTTATCAAGAAGTAGGTAATATCTCTCGGGACACCTTGGTTTGAGCCTCCAAGACATCCCACTGATTGCAATAGCTATTAAGCATCAATATCTTGGAGCATCTGGATAGTAAATGGCAGTAAAGTGATCAGCAGGAGGGCTGGCTCTTAGGAAAGAGCCCCCCAGAGTAAAGTTCACAGCAGGGAGTCCTGAATCTCGGCTCTGCCCTGTGCCCATTGCTCTGAGGCCATCAGATACGTTTCACACTTTAAGATGAGGAGTTGCACCTGGGTACATAGACACTTCTCAAGCTGATGAATAATTAAGGACCTTCCCAGAAACTCAGTCTATATTAGGAAAGGATTTCTCCGCTATTTGGTTGGGTTTTATCTAAAATAAGAACAGCAGGTGAAGGCCTAGTATCTTGGGCCAGTTCTTCATGCAAGATGAGTCAGGCTGAGTTGGCTTTGCTCTCAACGTGAATCACACGCTGTTGTAGTTATGTCTAGGAATGAGGTAGGGCTGTCCCAGGGGCTGCTCTTTGGGGAAAAGCTGCGGTGTCCCAGTGCTGCCATGGAGAAGGTGCTTTCTTATTTCTGTTCTTCCAGTGAAACTGGCAGCAAATAAGCTGCAGTGCACAACCAGATGACACGGTTTATCACCTGAGATGCTGCAATGAACAGCTTGGGCACGCTCACGGCTTTGGTATCAGAAGAGGCAGTGCTGTCAACATGCGTCAATACAATGACCCTAAAGAGATAGACAGCTCAAGAGAGGTTGAAAAACCTGAAGAAGTGGCACGGAGTGACTGCTCCGTGTTTGCATGAGAAATTGTTAATTCCAGCTTGTGTCTCCATGTGGCTGGATCCGATAAAAATTGTTGTGCTAAGTGATGGCTTTCCTTTCCCTCTGTGAGAGGAATGAAGGAGTCAGAGCTGCTCGTGACACACAGCATGGATGAGAAGGTAAGCAGCATTGCCATAACCCAGAATATGACAGTGACAAATACTGCCCTGTGTGGCAACATGGGCTAGGGAAGGTGCCAGCTAATGCACAGGGTGGTAAACAGTCCTTTGCCTGCGAATGGAGAACCCTGTTAAAATCACTGAAAGGAGAAGGAAATGACAATCTGCTGAAGGAAAACTCTTGAGGTCCTAACTGGGGCTTGAGAGAAAAGAAGAATATTGAAGAGGTGAGAAAAGTCCTGCTGGTGCTTGGGAATGAACCAGCACAATGTTGTGTTACATCTCCTCAAGTGAATTATCAAAGCAAGAGAGCAATAGGTAGCTGAGAAGCCTGATCTGGCCTCCCAGCCCATGGCAGCCCTTAATAGCCCAAGGCATGGTCATCATTACCAGGAATTCATTTGTGAGGGCATGAGAGGAAAATGTTAGCTTTGAACAGACCTGTTCGACTAAGGATGTTGGCCATTTTGCCTCACAGAAAAAGACTTAGAATCATAGAATAATTTAGGTTGGAAAAGACCTTTAAGATCATCAAGTCCAACCATTAACCTAGCACTGCCAAGTCTGCCACTAAACCATGTCCCTTAGCACCACAGCTACGCGTCTTTTAAATACCTCCAGGGATGGTGACTCGACCACTTCCCTGGGAAGCCTGTTTCAATGCTTGACAACTCTTTTGGTGAAGAAATTTCTCCTAATACCCAATCTAAATCTTCCCTGGTGCAACTTGAGGCCATTTCCTCTTGTTCTATCACTTGTTACTTGGGACAAAAGACCGACTCCCACCTCAATAAAACCTCCTTTCAGGTAGTTGTAGGGAGCGATAAGGTCTCCCCTCAGCCTCCTTTTCTCCAGGCTGAACAATCCCAGTTCCCTCAGCCACTTCTCATAAGGCTCATACTCTAAACCCTTCACCAGCTTTGTTGCTTTTCTTTGGACACGGTCCAGCACCTCAATGTCTTTCTTGTAGTGAGGGGCCCAAAACGAGAACACAGTATTCAAGGTGCAGCCTCACCAGTGCCAAGTACAGGGGGACAATCACTTCCCTAGTCCTGCTAGCCATGCTATTTCTGATACAGGCCAGGATGCTATTGACCTTCTTGGGCACCCGAGCACACTGCTGGCTCACATTCAGCCAGCTGTAGACCAACACCTCCAGGTCCTTTTCTGCCAGGCAGCTCTCCAGCCACTCTTCCTTCCCCAATCCTGTAGTGCTGCATAGGGTTGTTGTGACCCAAGTGCAGGACCCAGAACTTGGCCTTGTCGAACCTCATACCATTGGCCTTGGCCCATCAATCCAGCCTGTCCAGATCCCTCTGTAGAGCCTTCCTACCCTCAAGCAGATCAACACTCCCACCCAACTTGGCGTCCTCTGCAAACATACTGAGGGTGCACTCAATCCCCTCATCCAGATCATTGATAAAGATTGTGGACTCCTAGACAGCACTGGCCTTACAACGTGACTTCATGTACAACCAGGATCCTGTTTCCCAATAGACTCATGAAACTGTCAGAAGAGAATTTTACTTTTCATTTCTGAACTCTTCTTTTCTAATGAGGCTGTTTCGATTGTCCTCACAGGAGACCTGTCAAACCAAATCTGGGCAGACTGTGACTACGGCAGTGTCAGATGGAGACAGAGCAGGTGGCCATGCCCCTAAGCTCTTTCCTTCTCCCACTGTCATCCTTGGAGAATGGTTAGCAATGCAGCAGCCTTGCTTTTGGCATCAGAAGTTAATTTCCTAGCAAATTATTGAAAACTCAAAATTATTCCCATTTCCCACACAGGAGCAAATAATAAACTATTAATATTATCCTGATTTGAGATCTATGTGGTTTGCCAAAGCAAGATAATTATTTGGCTACTTTGAGCAGACCTCATCAGGTAGCCTTTTGTGGCATTTGTTTACTGCTGGGCCCCCAAAGCCTCATTATGTGATGTCCTGGGGAAGATCTAGAAAACTCCTCTCTCCGCTGTCAGCACAAGGCTGTGTTATGTGGTGCCAAGCCCACAGTTCTTCAGAGCATGAACGTGGTTCATCCCTCTGGTTTCAGACAGTTTTGGAGATGCTGATGTTCCTTGGCTTGCTGCTATCCCTGGCTGCTCTGGGAGAGATCGGTTCAGTCACTTTATCTGTCCACAGCATAGATACCCACATTTGATCTAGTTGTCTAGGCTCCCTTCTAATAACTGAAAATATGCAGGCACTTCTAAGGTATGGTTCATCTGGCCCTAAAGCAGAGAGCCGGAACAACTCAGATAATTTTCTTCCTCTCCACTGACTGAAAAGACGCCTTCTCTTAAATCTGGGGGGATAGGTTTGCTCTGTCTACCAAGGACTAATTCTGACAAAGCACTTATCTGGGGGTCAGAAAGTCTAACTTTTAATGTGAAGTTCTGGGGGAAGCTGAGAAGCCTGGGTTGGGCACCTTGACTCCTGGCACAGCATGTGGTGAGTGCAACACGCTTCCCAAGGGAAAGCTATGTCACCGCAGCCTAAGCAGGGCCACAGAAGCAACGAAGCAGCTCAGCTGGTCACGCTTCTAACTTTGCCACCAGCTGCCACCAGCCTTGCCTGGGTGGGAAAAGGAAGATGTACTGGGTGAGAGAGCAAGATAGACCGTAGGCCCACTTCTGCCTACTTCCGAATGCTTTTGAAAACCTACCACTATCACGCTGTTGGTTTTGCTTGGTCATTTGTAACCAATCCTTCTTCAAGCTCCAACCACTGTTTGCTTGTTACCGTTGCAGGTTTCCCTTCCAAGCACAAGCAACCCACCTGCCCTGGGCTAGATGTGACCCAGCCCTACCAGCTTCAATTTATGCTGAGAAAGAGACAAAGACTGGTTGAAATGTAGGGCAAATAAAGGCATCTCCTAGATTGTCACAGAAGCACCTCACATCACGCTCCCAGCTCACTTCTATTTGCCCAGGTTGGTCACCCCTTCATGTGAGGCAGTTTTCAAAGCTGCCAGACATCCTGTGCTGTCAACTTCACCAGTGTTACAAACTTGCCACAACTCCAGAGTCCTTTCACCTAATGGCAAAAGTAGGAGAGCAACGGAGATCTCCTCTTCCTCTTCTGACCAGCATCAATAATTTGATAACAATCCTTAACTGGATTTTTTTTTAATTTCCAAGCCAGTTCAGAGCAGGGAGGGAGAAGTGGCAGACAGTTATTTTAAACCCAGTGTGAGTGATAGTGTGAGATGAAACTGAAAAGTTCCTAAGTAACTGTGGCCAGTTACAGCGGCCAGTCTGTCCCAAACCATGACAAAAGGTCTAGGTCTCCTTCTTGAATGTACTTTATAGACACTCAAACCCCTAAATCTCAGTGGACGTCCGAGGGAATGATTGTCTTAAATGTCTACATCACTTGAGCAGGGGATAGCAGCTCATAAGTCCACTCCGATGCCTAGCAAAATTTTGCCCATTTATAAATGAGCTTTTTTCCTGGCTTTCCTTGGTGCCAATTGAGTGCAAGTGTTGGCAAGATCCGCGCTAGTTTGTCTGGACTCCGAACCACTTTGCTGAATGCTTAATCAAGCTGCTCGCCTCCCTCTCCCAACAGAGGCCATTTATACAGCAAGAGAATCAGCTGGTCGATGAAGCAGACAAGTGGAGTGGGGGAGAGGGAGCGAGCTCTTTGAATGGGATGAGAACAGAGCCACCGGCACCTCAAGAAAGTTTATCTGCCTCCAGTGCCAAGCACACACAGTGCTAATCTTTTGTTGCCATGAATATTCAAGCCCAGCTGCCAGCAACAGAGGGAGCAGCTGCAGTGGCAGAGCTGGCAGGTCCCCTCGTGGTGCCCTCGCTTGCCGACCCTGGCATCTGGGTCTGTCTGGGGGTGGGGAGGGGGAGATGCTGCTTGCATGGCAGACGACGAGCCATTCGGCAGCCCAGCTCCATGCTTCCTAAGCAGCAAGAAGTCAGGGACACGCTCAACCTGGAGAGCCCAGGATTGTCCTCTCTTGCCGACACGGGTGTGCCAGATGCTCCAGATGTTTGGGGTCACGTGAAGTCCTGGAGGGAACGGGTGAGTCTGGGACAAGAAAGAGCAACAGCTGGGGCAATCTAAGATTGAAGAACCCTTGCTGCTGCTTGGAGAAGCCAAAGTAAGACAAAAGCCTGCAGGCCCCATGGAAAGCTAGATACACAGAGCCCTGGGCAGAGCGCAGTTCTCATGGCATATTTTGTGAAGGGGCATATTTGGTAGCAGGGCATGGTGGGCTGGGGAAATGCCATTAGGGGAGTGCAGCACGGGTCGCAGACAGGCTGGCAGGTGACTGTGCTGCTGCAGTGCCGTGGAAGAGCTGGAGGGCTTCTGTCACTCAAGATGGCAGGCAGCAGTAGGAGGAAGCCATGAACTCTCCTCAGATGGGCAACTTTTCAGGGATAGGGCACTGCAAGAGCAGCTCTTTGACAGGGAACAGGCACACCACCTCCCAACCAGGAGTGCAAAGTCCCTCCTCTCTGGCACATAACTTCCCACTGAGTACAGGCACACAGCCACAAGACTGACCAGTTCTCCAGGCTTTCTTCTTACGGGACGCAGAAATGTGGAGCTAGAAAACCTACCAGAAACAGAGATACACAGCTCTCCCAGGAGAAAAAATGGCCTTTGAAGGCTAGAGGTGGATATTGTGCCATTACCTATTGATCTTCAAGAAAGCAGGGATCAGGATTTTTTGAGAAGATGATCAGACCTGGGTTTGCATCCCTCAGGACGGTTTCTGTGGGACAGGAAAAATGAGCCAGATGCCTGCCTTGGGACACATTTCAGGAAACACTCTTAAGCAAGCAATTATTCAGCACTGGACGGAAAAGTCATTTTGATGCTGTTGAATTTGCCAGTTCTCCGCCCTGTCTCTATCCTTTCAAACGAAGAAAGAAAATCTACCCTAACCGAATTGGCATTTAGGACATCAGACAACTGGGGAAAGTAGGGATAAAGGCAGCAAAAAATCACATCTATCAAAACATTTAATTTCACTTTATGCTTTCTTTGCCCTTTTTGTACAAAACTTGAGAACAAAAGCTGATTTTAAACAATTAATGAAATATTTCAGATTGAAGAAGGAGACATATTGACCCAGATAAACACAAATGTAAGAGTACCTAACAATCTAATTTTTGTCTAATTGTAATTTATCCAATTTTCTGGCAAACTTCTCTTCACAGAGTAAGCGCCCAGACACCGCAGTCCACTTGCCTGGCATACATCCCATTCAGAATTAGAATGGACACAGAATATAGGTGCTTCCCATGGATTTATGGCTATCTTTGTCCCTAGATTGATATTAAACGATAAACAGTTTGCAGATAAGAGCTTTATCCCCAGCAAATCCACCTCCTCCTGCTGCTGCTGCTTTTTCACACTAAGAGGTCAAGGGTTTAGAAACTGATTTCAGACTCCCAAGCTGTTACTGCCAAAGTGCTGATATAGCAGAAGGAAGGGGCATGGTCACAAAAGGTATCTTTGTTTGCAAGAATTTTAAATTGCTTTTCGTATTCCACCAGTACCATATTTCCTTCCACCAGGTTTCACCTTGGATTGAGCTGCATCCTTCTGCCCTTAGCATCATTGCATATATTTTTCTCCACACTTCTTTTATATATTTGAACACATTGGTTCCCATGAAATCCAGCAGAACCGATCTGTGCAACCTTGCCCTGGGAGGCTGAATTTCTTTAGCCAAAGTGGTCTTGATGAGCTGGTCTGTACTCTCAAACACAGTGGCACCCCCAAACCCTCCAGGCGTGCACACAGCGATGCTGCTGTGCTACACAAGCACATTATAGACCAGATAAGCATAAAACAAGGCTCTAGCTAAACGACTCAGGGCACAGCTAAACCACAAGGGACAAGATGAGGCAGATTCCCCTAGGGAAAGCGAAAAGGTGGGCAGAGCCGTACGTGGGCTCTCCTTGTGGCACAGCGCACTGGGATAGATTCAGCCTGTTCCAGACGTGGCCAGTGTCTGAGCTGGTACTGCTCAGCTCCGCAACGGGCAAATGCCAGAAACTGACACATCATCTGATGGAGTTGGATGCCTGGTTTAAGATGAGAGGAAATAGTCAGGGCTAGACTACTTTGGGATAGGAGAGGGCTGTGTTATCCCACTACTGTGGGATAGGAGAGGCCAGTGGCTCCAGTTAGATACATCCCAAAATGAGAAAGTCCCTACATACACTGCCAATATTCCCCCGCAAGACTCTGAAGAAAGAGTTTGGGAGAGCTGAGTAACTCTCATCACAAAGTACTGCAAAGGGGAGAAGGGTTTTATTAGAGAGACAGAGTGGGGAAGCTGATGAAGCCAAGAGAAAGGTGGAGGGTCCTATGTATGAGGAGTTTAGGGAATATTTAGACTTTACTATTACCTGTGCACTATTGAAAACAGAGCTGAGATGCTACCAGGGTATTCCCAGCACCAGGTGAGTCCTGAGTAACCCTGTCTGAAGGAGCCTGAAGGACTCGGTGCAGGACAGCCACATCTAACTCCCTAATGCCCAGCATCCAGAAGGGAGTCCAGATCCACAGACTTTGAGTCTCCTCTTGAGGCTGCTCCACCTTGCAGACATAAACGAGATCCCCCAGACTAGCCGGAAGGGAAGAGCGCCCTTCCCACCGAGGAAGGCAGCTCAGCAGAGAAGGGGGTTTGGGCTCCCAAAGGGACATGGAGTCAGGGTCCCTCTTGCACTCATCTTCTGGCTCAACAGGTATTGCGTTCATTTTCCACACAGTGAAACCTTTTTAACAGGAGGCATCAAAACTACTCCCCAGCACCCTGTGTCTCTTCTCCGGCAAACACACACCTGGAAATGGGTTACGTGAGCTCTGAGCAAGGCAGGTACTAAGTTGTTCAGCACAATCAAAACAAAGCTTTTTCTGGGCATGGTGACTTTTCTAAGGGAAAAAGCAAAAAAAAAAAAAGGAAAAAGGTGGATTTCAGCTAAGTGGGAGAGGACAGTGTGAATTTCTGGGTCCACAACCTGAACTCAGCTTTCTGAATTCTGCCAAACTCCCTATTCAGACACCTAACTCTTTACTTAGGCTAAACAAATACTGGATACAGTTAAATGGCTATATTTGCAATCTGGAAATTGTGTGTGGGTGGTGGTGGGAGGGAGGGTGTCACACAGAGACTTACTGTGTTTGGTATAGGTATTAAAATTTCCCTTCATTCCTTTGGTTTGACATAAGATGAATTACACAGAATGGCAGTGTCTCATTTTTTGGTGATGTGGAAGTTCTCAGCTTTGCATCCCACCCTCCACTGGGGGCCAGTTCAAGCAAGGACCGCCAGCAGAAGCGTATATGCTTGAACACATCAGCTGCTGTTGGCATACCTGCTGGTCCCAGAAGAGGTTGGCGGAAGGGGACTAGACATGGCAGTAGTTGGAAGGAGCCTAGCAAAAGAGGAGGGAGAACTGATGGGAGAATAAATGTGTGACACATCCCATGGGTGCCAAAACATCTCATTGCAGCCCTGACTTGAGGGCAATCAGTGAGAAGGGGACTGATGCGGATGGCTTTCCTCTGATATGCTCAAAGGCAGGAACAAACAATGTGGGCAACAGTCCATTCTGCCCCTTCTCCCCTGAAATTCAGCCCATGGTGCCCTTCACAGGGAAGGCTGCACCGCTCTCTGAAAGCCCCTTTCCCCAGGGAGGCTGGAAGCACTCCCTCAGTTCGCTGTTGTCTCCAACCCACCAGATATTTAAGTTTGCTAAACCTCCCGCTGCTTCCTGCATGTTTGATATCTTCCTCTGCCGGGCTAGGGTCTGGCCTCTTCTCCCTTTTTAAATACAGGCAAGATGTTTTTCTGGTAGTTGTTTTGTAACAGTTTCTTAGGATTTTTCCCTTTTTTTCTTTTTCTTCTTACCACAAATTAGTTTTTAGTGCCTACATATTCAAGGGAAGAAGCTGCCCAACCCACAATGGCACTATTTGGTGCACCTCCTAAGATCTGATTATTTAATCCATTCTTTGCTGGGAAGCAGGCCTGCCAAGAAATGCACTGAGCCTGTAGAGTTGTCCGCTGGAGTCTGCAGGCAGCTTGAGAAAAGTTTGGAGAGAAGGACCTGGCTTGTCCAAAGAGCATCTGTCTCGTTTTGCCAGGTGCCAGAAACAGCAACTGGACTCTACGCACTGCCTGGTGGGTGGCAATATTCCTTACAGTTTCTACGGCACTTCCAATTTCCAATTCTGTAGAATTTCCTCCGAGTCTGCTGTATCACCCAGATGCTGCTGCAAATCACTCTGATGCTGCTTTAACATCATTAGTCCTTTGCACGAGTGATCCAGAAAGCAGAGGGTCTTGCTGGCAAATTTAACTGAGGCTCGGCACAGAAAACACAAAGATCTTAACTCTAGATTCTTAAATGACACTAGGGACTTCACAGTGTTAAAGGAGATGTGTTCTAACATCTGTAATTCTTTCTGTGATTTGCATTCTGTCATTTCCCTCATCTGCAGTCCTTCAGAAAATCTGTGCCCAGACCAACAAATATGGCCAAGTCCCACGATAGCTGAAACTATTAAAACCAAAACCAGTGGCATTAATTTCTAACCAAGATTCACGCAAAGAACCCAGTTCTCCCCAAAACAAGGACAGACAGAATTCCTTGAGCCTTTCTAACATCACAGGAATAGCCTGGTGCCGATTGCCCAGCCTGTGACCTTCTGTGGCTTTTGCCCTCAGATGCTGGGGAGAACAGGCTTTACAATGTGCATAAATAAGAGGAAAAGTTGGAGGCTGATCCTTCTGCATTCCATGCGTCAGGTGGTACCGAATCCTACACTCACTAGCGGACAAGTCCTTCATAGCATCAGTTGGCTGTTGAGTCACTCTTTAGGAATGGCATACCATGAGCCAGCAGCCACCCAAGACACACGCTAAAACAGCTCAGGGCTGGCCATCTCACCTGGCACCCCTTCAGGCCCAGGAAAGTGCTGCTGCTTTCTCCATGTTGACAAGCAAGTAGAGTTTGCAGTCTCATGTTTTGCTCACAATCCAGAAAGCAGCTTGAAACTCTGGGTGGTGGTGCTGGTGTTTTTTAAATGAGGACTCAGATCATAGAATCATAGGGTTGGAAGGGACCTCTGGAGATCATCTAGTCCAACCCCCCTTCCAAAGCAGGGTCACCCAGAGCAGGTTGCACAGCAACGCATCCAGGCGGGTTTTGAATGTCTCCAGAGTTGGAGACTCCACCACCTCTCTGGGCAGCCTCTTCCAGTGCTCTGCCACCCTCAAAGTAAAGAAGTTCCTCCTCATGTTTAGGTGGAACTTCCTATGCTCAAGTTTGTGCCCATTACCTCTTCGCTGGTCACCACTGAAAAGAGCCTGGCCCCATCCTCCTGACACCCACCCTTTAAGTATTTATAAGTGTTGATAAGGTCCCCCCTCAGCCGTCTTTTTCCAGACTGAAGAGACCCAAATCCCTCAGCCTTTCCTCATAAGAGAAGTGTTCCACTCCCCTAATCATCTTGGTAGCCCTTTGCTGCAGCCTCTCCAGCAGTTCCCTGTCCTTGAACTGGGGAGCCCAGAACTGGACACAGTGCTCCAGGTGCAGCCTCACCAAGGCAGAGTAGAGGGGGAAGATGACCTCCCTCGACCTGCTGGACATGCTCTTCTTGATGCAGCCCAGGATGCCATTGGCCTTTTTTGGCCACAAGGGCACATTGCTGGCTCTTGGTCATCCTGTTGTCCATCAGGACTCCCAGGTCTCTTTCCACTGAGCTGCTCTCCAGCAGGTCAGCCCCCAACCTCTGTGCAGCAACAAGAGGAAGGTTGTGCAGCTGCTCCAGTGCAGGTTCAAGATAACTGCCTGCAGCATGTAGGAATTCCTTGGATCCTTGACAAGTGACAAAGCTTCAGTTTAGGCATGAGAAAAAGATGAGGATGCATCCCAGGGCCAGAAAGGGATCCTCTTATGCCACCCCTGCCTATTGCTATCCGCCTTACAACTGCCGATGTATTTCTTTTAAGCTCTGTGTTGCTCAGGTCTGATTTTTAACCTGCCCTCATTGCCTGTGCTCTATGTTTGGCTCCAAGGTTTCCCCTTTCTCATGGCAAACTCATCAATAAGAAAAGCCTGGAGACAGCTGTAGGACAAGGACTTGAAACTGAATTCAGCCCCAGTTCACCAAAGTACTTTGAGTGCTTGTGTTGAAGTGCAGCCATAAATCATAGTATAGTAAACTGCTTCTGGACAGATCCTTGTCCAGCGTAACACTGTGCCCTGCCATTTCAATATGAACACTGTCTGATGTCCACACAGATTTTGCCTGCTTCTATGGCATTTAGAGCTTCAAAGATTTTTAGGGGGAAAAAAAAAAAAAAGAAAAAGAGAGAGAGAGAGGTGGGGAATCTAAACAAGTGATTATATCTGAGCCTAAACAACTAAAACAAAAAAATCCAAATCTCTATTTTGTTGCTCTCTTAATAATGTAATTGTGGCCAGATGTATGTTGCCTATTTCTTCAAAGTAAACTGAATTTTAGAAAAAAAACCCCTCATTTCGCAATTTGCTGATGCAGTACCTCAAGATTATGCCAGAGAAGAGCTGGCTGACACGCAAATTTTCCAGTTCATGCATCTTATGGGTAAATTATCTTTTATTTATGCTTCTATGCTTAGTTCAATACAAGAAACTTTCCTACTGGGTCACTGAAAAACTTTATACCATGTCTGAACACTGATTTTCTGTATGCACAGTGCATGCTGCCTTTCAAGTACGGCATCACACGTGTGTCTAGATACAGCTCATTAAAATAGCACTAGACACAAAGCTGTGCCCCACTTAGATCCTCCACCTAGGATCCTCAAAGGTCCCAGCAGCGGCGGGTAGTTAGTAGGAACCTGGCTCAAGAGGGGTGAACAAACTACAAAAGGCGTAAAAGCATTTCCTGACACGACACGGCTGCAAAAACACGCACCTGAGCAGCCCAAGCCAGGGAGGGGATTGAAGCTGGACTAGTCCTGAGCTGCGGTGGAGCTATAATCCCAGCTGCCCCTGTGGCAGGTGACAACTGAGGCAGAGCCTGGGGTATTTTGTGTGCCTGTCAGTCATGTGCCATCGTCACAAGAGCAGATGGGGCAGGCACGGCACGCAGGGACCTGCCTGTGCGGCAAGTAAATACACAGAGCTCATTCAAGGCGCTTTCCCTGAATACGCTCGCTGGTTCACCCTCAGCCCAGTCCCGCGTGTGGACAGTCGGCAAATTTGGCCTCAGGCCCAGCCTTGAGGCTGCTCTTAAAATTCAGCGTCGAGGCAGCGACAGCGTCAGCTCTAGCATTGCATCTCTCAGGAACTCGGCTTCCCCGCACGCGCGCTGAGCAGGACCGCAGGCTCCGTGCTCCGCTCCTGAATGCGGACACATCAGACCAAACGTTTTTCCAAGGTAACTGCCGTTTACTCCTTAGACGGTTGCAATTGCAGGGCAGAAGGGACTCAACTCTTCCTGACAAAGTAAACTGCATGGAAGCGACGTGTTAGCTTACCCCGAACTGTGAATCACTTCTGAAAAGGCAGACCTCTTCCTGGTATGTTTATACATATAGCGAATCTGCATAAACATGCCACATGTCTGAGCACATGGACTCAGCCATATGCACCCATGAATACACACACGCTTCCTTCCGTGTGCGTGTGTATGCGTACGCATCCCTCTGCCAGCACCAGATTTCTGGCAGGCAGCTCCTTCTGCCCTTGCCCCACAAACAGCAGGCACTAATTCTCCCATCTGCAGACTTCACCCCTTTCCTTGCCTTGCTTTCTTGCCTGCCAGCAAACATGCCCTCTTTACCTAGTCAGTCTTGCAGGCTCCCCACCACTTCCTAAACTGGTGCTTTTTAATCAAGCAAATTCTCTGCCGAAGCCCGGTGCCATGAGGGGAAGAGCTGGAAGGACCAAGTGCTGCAGTGACTCGACAGCATGACCCACTGAAGCCTCTTCATGTCCCACCTCTGACGACACCCCAGGGGCACATCTGGGCACACCTGAAAGCCCCAGAACCACACACCCTGAGCACACGACATACCACTTGTCTCTGCCTTGCATAGAGGTGGACTGCATTGCATACTGATGGTACGAACATAATAGCAAGAGATCACAAATAGGGGTGTCAACTACGCTGATTTCTATTTTTCTTTTGTTTTCTAAATTTGTCTATAGGTTATTGCAATTCCATGTAGCACAGCAATGCTTTGGCTCTAAGCCAAAGGCAGGAGTAATTTTGAGGCAGCTGACTGCAAGGTTAAAAATTGGGTTAATACATTTTAAAAAACAGCTTTAATATTAGGTGGTCATCTGCTTTCCCGATTAGATCAGTCTTTTTACCCTTTAGCTACGCTATTTAGCTGTATGCTATTCATGCGATTTCACAGTTATTTGCAGACCTGACTTTGTCACAGCACTTCTGTGTTTCAAGAGACAGCATCAAGCCTTCCCACAGGACTGAATTAGGTCTGATTAAAGTAGAAATGCAATTACACTTTTTTTTTTTCATGACTCTTCCCGTAAGTTTTTTAAACCCATACAAGTGTTACATTCCATCTGGAGCGGAGGTGGTGCGGATGTTTGCTCTGAATGATTGTTCACTTTTTACCACTTTCAAACAAGAATCACGAATTTGAGTCCAAGTCCTGTAACATCTGTTTTGACAGGACTGTTGAATTCTGAAAGCTTGAAAGACCGTTCTAACGTCTGTCCAAACCACCTTTGTAAAATTATATCAGGTATGATTACCTCTTTCTAGCACCTCCTCTCTAAGAAAAACAATCAATCAAACAAAAATGAGAGGCAAAGGAGGGTAAAATGAAAACCGAGAGCACATTTTGACTAAAAGCATTCTTACAACAAAAACAGTCCCAAAGCTGGCCAGCGTGTTCTCTCCCACATGTTTTATTCCCTCCCCAAATCCTCCCTAGGTTGTGTCATTTTAAAAACCTGCAAGCTGGGACATCAAAGAGAGGGTAGGCGTAAGAGGAAAGCAAGCACAGAGGCACTGTACAGAATTAATACACAAAGACCTGTGGGATTAGTGGCTGGAGATTTAGGTCTGTGCGCAGTCACAGAGGAGACTGTGCAGACATGGCACGCAAAAAGATTTGCCTTGAATATCAGAGTAGGGCTTTGTCAGTTCTGCCTCGCAGAATGGGAAGGCAAAGACAGCACAAGCAGATCTACACTGAAACCATGTCTGAGTTACTGCCCCAGCAGCAGACCCCTTCCTCCTAGTCAGGGCTGTCACAGAGGCTGGTTTGGTTTTGTTGGGGCAGTTTGTTTTGTTTTTGGAAGGATACACTTTGTTCTTGAGATTATTTTTTTTTTGGACAACCAACATTTGGGGCGATGCCATAGATTCCATCAATGCGGGAGCCTGCTGCGCCTTTTCTTTCTAGACTGAGCCCCCAGCCTGCGAGACCAGCATGGTGTCTCTTGATCCCTCTAAATGAAATTAGGAAAATGGGCCGGCTGACTTGCATCTGCCCTACACTGCACGAAATGGCATTGCAGAGAGGGCGCATTTGCTAGGAAAAGTAATAAATGTAATTTCCTCCATGAATTAGCTGTGCCACACTGGTTCCAAAAGGGGTCGAAGGGTGAACAAGAAAAGAGCCACAGTCTGTTAAAAACACCAGCCCCTGACTTATCAAAGGAAGCGGGATATTGGGTCACACTTCAAAACCTAATGACAGCAGTTCAGGGGATTTGCTCAGACCCATTCCCTTAGCTCAATTTTTACGGGGCACTGGGTACCTTAGAGCGAGCAAGGAGCCCTCTGTTCCTTTGAGGAGAAGGTGACTGGAGGATAGACCACGGGGACAGAGGGGAGGGCAAAGCAGGGCACCGGGTTGTAGCCCGGCTCTGTCGGTGCCTAAAGTGACCTTGTGTAGGAGCAGGAAGAATTTCAGGTCGGCAGAATGTAATTACTCTGGTTGGAAAGTCGCCAAGATTCTAGCATTAACATCCCTACCGCCTGTAAAAAATGCCACGGGGCCAGAACTATAGATTTCTCCATCGCTGGAAAAACAGCGCTGGAGAGGTAGAGGAGCCTGTAAGCTTTGTGAGCAGCTTGAATTGGTATATTGGGGGTTGCAAAAGCAGTTTGACTTTCCAAATCTCCCTTTTAATTTAAAAAACATGGCTAAATTAAAGGAAAACGGTGGATATTTCCCCCCTTTCCTCTCTTTTAGGAAAGGAAGAAGAAATTCCCACAGAACTGTGTCAAATACATCCTGGTGCGATAGCACTCACAGATTATTTGTGTTTGCACCAGATTATTTTTTCCCCTCTCTTCCCCCACCCTCATTGCTTTTTGCAAATCAATCATCTCATTCAGGACAAAGTCTACAGCAGACAGAACACTCGATTCTAGCACTGTCCCAACACCAGATGAAGACTGAGGAGCTACGCTGCCCCCAAAAAAACAAAAGGTGAAGCTCCTTTTTCTAAGCACCTCTTTCTACTTTGCTGCGGTTCAGAGGAAACCAAACTGAGTGCTCTACGCTTGGCCAAAGTTTTAACAGGACCCTCCGCAGCACAAGAGGTGATACTACTAATGCGGAGCATTGGGTCCTGCTGAGTTTCATTGCAAGCAGAAACATTTTGTGCAAACAGGTGTGGAGCTTTCCTATACAGGTCTTCAAAATCCAGGGGCCCGATCTGGAGCCGGAGGAGAGGAAGGGACATGCTAGCACAACAGCTGTATTGGATTATACTCATAATTCGCAGAAACATACAGAAACACTTTCCAGCATGCGATCACTTGTGTTTCAGGACTAGTCTTGAAAAGGCAGAAACGAATTCTTCGCTTTCCTGGCACTCTCCCTTTGACTCACAGGGGATCAATCAGCTTGTAAACTGCAGAGGTAAATTTGCACACAATAAAGATTCTTTTCAGATGCAGCATTTGGGCAGGGGCTCATTAGGGGGAAAAAAATGGCACGGCTTTAGTCAAAGAATGGCATTAACTTCTCTTTTTGCAAAAGGCAGAGTATATCAGTTCCACGGAAACAGGCATGAAATTGCGAGGCTGGGGGAGGCACGCCTGAGGGGCTTGGAGAGCCACGTGGCATCACCGTGTATCGCACGTGCAGTCACAGCGCACGACAAAGGTGCGGCTGTGCAGTATGACTCCACTTTTAGATCAGAGTTGTGTCTACTCACACGATTGTTGCACAGAAGACCTTGATAATGCAAGACGGAACGGTCACTGCCACTATCTCAAGCATCTTTCTTTTCACCTTTGGTGGGGTTTTTTTGTTTGTTTTTGGTTTTTTTTTTGTTTTTTTTTAAGCTCAGACTCTGAAAGCAGATCTGAAACACTTGTATTTTCAAAGTTAGCTTCTGTCCTTCTCTGCTACAAAAGAAAACGTAACAAACGCTGGAGGTCCAAAACAGAAGCAAAAGAACCTAATTTTTTAAGTGCCAAGGTTTCTTGGTCTCGTGCTATTACAGGCCTGCTCTCCGAGCGGCAAGATTGCTTGAAGCCTTTGGGGCCTTCTGCCTCAGGAGCGTGCCTGTCGTACCTGAGCTGCAACTTCTAAACACACATGCAGGAGCACTACGTTCTTTCGCTGCTTTCCTACAATTTTTGATTTTATAGTTATTCCTATTTTATGAAAGCTAACAAGAGAGATGCATAGTCTACCCCTCTATGAAGGCTGTCTTTTCCCAGTGGAAAATCTGTAAGCTACGCCCACAGTGATGTTGTTCTTGTTTGTACCCAAGAGTCAAATGAAAGTCAACCACTTGTGCTCAGATTTTTGGTGGATATGCATTTGATACTTTTTATAATGAGGGAAATCAGGAGCAGGCTGCCAAATAAACTCGCACGACTGCAAGTGAAGCACTCAGTGCTATTTCTTGTATGTGCACAAAGTTGTTCAGTTCCAGCATGCCCAATCCTCAGAGCAGAATCCCCCTTTCCTCTATTTTGACTCACTCTAATTGCATTTTACCTGTAGCATCAGCCCAGATTGAAGCCCAAACTGTCCTGTGTGCCAAAGAGAATAGTTTTACTGGACAGATTAAAAAAAGACAAAAAAAGGCAGTCATGAGATGTCCCAAAATATGCAAGATGATGCCCTGCTGTAACACATAACAACACTCCAAGGAGAGGATAAGCATAAGATCAAGTGAGAACAGAAGCAGGAAAAACTGACCACAAGCTCGTCTTTTGGGCAGGGAAAGGAAGCTCAGCTGGTGTGGCATCTCAGTACAGACCAACACTATTTCAATCACAACACATTTTAAACGATGAAACAAAGCTGTCCATCGAAGCTCTGCCTTCCTCAGAGGCACTGTGTAGGTCCAGGCCCTGCTGAGATTGTATAATAGTAATTGTTTGATAATGTTCAAGGAATATGTCTCCACCCTCAACTCCCGAGCCTGTAGTTTAGGGCAGTTAGATAATTATTGTAGGTGCTGCTTTTATGACTAACAATTTTCAAAGACTTATGCGCATCTAGATCAAAGTCCAAGCATGCCATACATTTAAGGGAGCAGCAGCATTAATCTAAACAAGAATAGGCGAGTTGCCCCTAGACAAATGAAGACATGAAGCAAGAGCAGCAAGAACCACCAAGGACGGAGTAGGTGCTCACAGTGAGGTCACTGGATTTCAGCATGATAGTCCCAGTGGAACATGAAGAAAGAGTATTTTCTTTTTTAAATCGGCAACAGTCTAATTTTCTGGCCTCCTCCTGCATGATTGGGGGTCTCGCATTTCTGGATGATCTGGATTAGTGTAATTTTAATCTGTCGCTGCACTCATTCCATCAGCAGTTCTGGCAGCAATCCAGGCAGAGAACAGAAAACCCCCAACACATTTTCTTTGGGAGCCTCCCTCTCCCTGTCTCCTTCATATACATGTTGATGGAGCTTTTTCTGACTCAGAAATATGCCTGTCTTATACTCTCATTTCCTCTGAGAGCCTGAAATAGCCACACAGCCATCTGCCACAGGTATCATTCTTCCCATTTTATCATATCATGTCATTACATGGCTCAAAGGCCAAAAGTAGGCAAGTATCAGAACCAGTAAGATGTACTAAGTTTCTTACACCTTCAAAAGATAAAAGTATTAAGCAAATAGCAATTTATCATGAGCTATTTTATTTGGTTCTGGTTTGCATCAATTTTGAGAGAAAGGTTTTGACTGCATGAAGAGTCCTTCACTCTGTATCACACTAAAAATAGAGGGGGAGGGAAAAAAAATTCATCAATACTCAGTTAAAAATAGACTCCTACCCTTTACTTTGGTCAGACCAGTAACTAAGAGCAGGAAACAGAGCCCTGCTGAACAAAAACTAGAATTGTGGCATTTTTTATATGTGCTGGCAGATTAGACTGTGCTAGTTATGAAGAAATCCCCCTCCCCTTCCTGCAACCATGCACCATGTCTCCCTCGACTGGGGAGCAACATCCCCATTGCAGGATCAGCTGGTAGAGGCATAGCACTCCTCTACCACCGTCACATATCAAAGTTAACCTCACGGTGTGTTTTTTGCTATCTATCTCCTGTAAACTATCAAGAGATAAGATGCTCCTCACCACCAGATCCTCTTTCCTATTTAGCAGAGCTGTTCAGGCTGGCTCAAGAAGAAATCAAAAGTTGTTCTCTAAGAGTCATTAATGTTTACAAGTATCTAAAGGGTGGGTTTAAGGAGGATGGAGCCAGATTCTTTTCAGTGGTTCCCAGTAACAGGATAAGGGGTAACGGGCACAAGCTGGAACACAAGACATTCCAATCAAATATGAGAAAAAAAACTTTACGGTGAGGGTGCCAGAGCACTGGAACAGGCTGCCCAGGGAGGTTGTCCTGAGTAATGTGCTCTAGGCAATCCTGCTTTAGCAGGGGAGTTGGACTAGATGATCTCTAGAGGTCCCTTCCAACTCTGAAAAATTCTGTGATTCCGTGAAGAGTCTGAGCATTGATTTTTCTCATCTACTCAGATCCTCCCCAGCCAACACCACTGCAAGGCAACAACTTTGGGGAGGGACAGAACAGCTGGGGATCCTAATCAGTTCAGCCATCTCAGCTTAATCTGCCGCTTATACATTAACGGCATCATCCCTATTCTGCAGCTCTTAGCACTTATCTAGAGCTTCTGAGCACTGAGAGGCTTACAAAGTGCCCTGCCTCACCACAGCCTGTCCAGGACTCAGCATGTACAGCAGAGTAGAACATTTTGTGGGGGAGACCCCAAAATTTAGACCATTCACGCTTGCAGTACTTCCTAGCTCTTCTTAAAGAGAAGGATTAGCGTCTACAAGTATCCAGTCCTCTCTCAGAATTACCCACCACAACATGCACAAAACACACTCAGATGCACTCTAGAGTATGAAAGAGTCCCTTTAAAGATAAATTAAAAGTGTGCCATCTGTAAATAAAGCAACCTGCGCCTATGAAGCCAGACATCTTCACTAGGAAGAAAGGGCCTCAAGCCGAAGGCAATAAAATATCTCAGTAGGACTGTTAGAGTTTAAATTCCCTCTTTGAAGTACCACACAGTACTGTTGTTATGTGCGCTAATGAATAGCTCAGCATTCTCAGACTAGTTAAGCACTACAAGGAATTAGAGATGCCATGTGGCAGCCACTATTTTCTGTGAAGTCACTGGCAATGCTTTTGCTCTAGTTGACTCTCTGAACCCTTAAAAAAGTGGCATTGCCGAGGGTTTCCACAGAAAGAAGGAAGGAAGAAAGTAGAAGCAGGTGTACTGGATAAAGAATAAAACTCTCGCCATTTATTTCTGAAGAGCGCTGAGCACCAATTCCAGCAGCAGCAAACACAAGTATTCAGCAGCACTCTAGATAAGCACATGCAAATAAGCATCGGACAGACATGTAGAAATGCGAGTTACCTATTCTCTAATCGCTCTTCCTCCTTTTGGTTATGTTCCTTTGCAAAAAATTAAGGTCAGAGAAAGCGTCTAGGTATACCGCAAACAATAACAACTGCTCCTGAACATAACTCCCTGCACCACTCTGCTGTCTAAAAAAAAAAAAAAAAAAAAAAAAAAAGGACTGCACCGGGCATCTTTCACAGGAGGTGCGCAGTATTACCAGGTGGACCAAAGCCAGGACAACAGCAGAGAGAAAATAAGCTATTAACTATTAACAGCAGCTCAGTGGCTTCTAAGCTCAGCCTCGCTATAGCCAGCGGGAACGGTTCTGGATACTGCTTCATTGAACACACTGCCTTAAGCAACACAGCCTCATTCGTTTGAGCATCTGTTTCACCTGCTAAAGAGCAGCATTTTTGGTCCTGAAGTGACATTACACTGCACAGCAGCCTTGAGAATGCTTTCAAGGAAACTTACGGAGACGGATGCTCTTAAGAACATTAAAGCCCCTCTGCTTTTGTTTCTGTACTCTAGAGGCATTTCTATTTGTCCCCTAAATAAACCCTCACTCTCCATTCCTTGACTTAAAACGTTGATGTAGAAGCTCCAGTACATCTTGTGAAGCACTGTCACTAGTGTGACAGCCTCACTCTACATGTGGTCCCTGAGAATTCAGTGGTAGGAGCAGTCCTGCTGTACCTCCCTCAGGAGGAACCAAGCTCAGCAGCGTTACCCGCTGCCAGCAGTCAAGTAACTCAGCTCTACCAGCCAACAAATGCAACTGTCTTTTGGAAAGATTCATGGGGTGGGGGGAGATGGACGCAGCCCAGATCCCAGCTCTTCTCCTGGAAAGCCTCCCTTCCCCACACACATACCCCCAACCCAGCTAAAGAAGTTCCCTTTGAAAACCAGGGGCACCTCTCCCCACTCCCTGCTGCCCAACAAAGAGCTCTGCCCCTTACCAGCAGCCTGTGCTGTTACCATCTCTCAAGTGGCCTGTGCAGACTCAAAGAAGCAATCCTGCCGCAGTGTGCCCCAGTTTCCCATGGCAGAGAATCGTTAACCCTGCAGCAACACTGCACCTTGAAGTCTGCTGATTACCCTGGAATCAGTTAACACCAGGCAGGTCTGTGGGTAACAGCAAAGAAACAAGAAGTATTAACAGACAGCACTCTGGGAGAAACGTAAAAAACAAAAACAACCCCCCCACACACTTGTTTTTACTTACACTCTGATCAGTTCCAAGAAGTCTGTTTTTCACCCAGCATGCTGCTGTCAGGATACACACAGTCTCGCAGTTGACTCCCATTTGTCATGGTTATTGTTTCCACCAAGAGACATCCTGCCTTAGGAATACATGTTATCTTTACATATCCAAACTCTCAGCAGCCTGAGACACAGTAAACTAAATAGCTCACCATCACCAAGAGATTCAAGTCCTTCTCACTTTTCCCACCTCTTCCCTCCCTACGCATTCCTTGTCAGGTCTTATTGCCCACTAGTGTCATCCACAAGCCAGGAGAAATGAATGCCAGCTCAGATGCACATGAAATCTCTGCCTCAGGCTTTTCTCCCTCCCTGCAAGGCTTCTGGGCAAGACCCAACTTAATCAGGGGTCACCTGTTCAACAGAATGGCTAAAAGCTCCCATGTCTCTTTAGAAACATCAGTGTCTCTTAACACAGGAAACGGTTCAGCCATTCTCTATCCAGAAAATAAACAGAACACGTTAATAAGTGTCTCACAGGCACCTAATAAGGATAGGCTGTAATGTTGCGGTAGTGCTAAATTAGGACAGTTGTAGGTAGTTTCTGAAAAATCCAAGGAACTTTTTTTCCCCCCACAGTTACTACTGTGACTAGTTTTCACAAAGAGTTACAGAGGTCAAATTAGAGAAGATGGCTGCTATATGAATTAGCATTTAGACTCGCATATGTCTAACAAGCCCCAGCATCAGATGAAGTTTTTCCTCTGGCCACAGCCTCCCCAATTTTTCTTTCACATGGATTCTCTAGTATCTCAAACTTTGAGCATACACCATGGGTGTTGTCTACAGAGCTACAAATAAGAGCCACTCCCCATCACTTATTTTCAGGGAACTTATAGGAAGTCGGTATCTTTACAATGTATGTATCAAATGAAATTGCACTTGGCAAATAGATTCAGAAATTGTAGACAGAAAACACAGAAAAGAAAAAAAAAAAGGGATATAACAAATGTGCGTGAGCTCAGATGCCCAGGCGTCGTTTCCTTAGAAACCAGGCTAAAGACAGCAAAATCCTGTAACTAACAGCAATGTCTGTAGCAAAGCATCAAGATTTAATAGTAAAGCCTTGTGCTTTAGAATATAAACTCAAAAATGAAAATCCTCCCTTTCTTTCAGATTATACAGCTGCAACACACTGACAGGAGTAGCTAGTGATTGCCTTGTAAGGTTCAGACACTAAAATTACGAGCAACAAGTGCATGGCTGTGCATGATACAGATAAGATTATGATAAACATCATCCTTCCAGAGAACTGGCAGGGGGCTGCTGTATTATCAGCACCCAGGGTAAAAAGAAAGGATTCTCAGGGAAATCATCTATGTTTACTATTCTGTGGAATCAAGTCCAAATTTCAAGAAAACTCCATCTAGACCTTAAAAGAAGAAGAGATTTCACGAAGTAAAGGGGTTTGGTGGAAACCTGTCCACCATGTCTACCAGCCCACCTGGGGAATAAATGGAGAACAGTCCAGCATTAGCACCTACTGCACATGTGTAAAGCTACTTTTTGAGAAAGTTCTTCAACCCAATTCCTTTGACAAAATTCACAGTGAATGGCACCACGATGACTTTTGGATGAGTGATACATGGCTTGTTTCATACAGGGACAGTTACTAATGGCAACAGTCTAAATGCATATAGGTTTCAAACAGTAAAAATCAGTACTACAGGTATTGCATAGCATAGGAAAACAGTGAGGTATATAACTCCAATAACACTGCTCTAGAGTAGGTCAGAGAAGACTTCTTCCTGCAAGGACTCCAGAATAGTTTAGATGTAGACCTGTATGTGGCAGTGGTGTGACTGCCTCGATGTGCAAAGCAGCCGAATTGGGTTGAAGAACTCCAAAACACATGGAAGTGGAAAGTCATTTTTTCAGACTAGGCATTGCACAGTGCAAAGATGATGCTGGTCCAAGGGGGTCAAGGATCTTCCTGCCTTGTGGTAGACCTGGGGAAAATTGCCTCAGAAAAGAGAAAAGGGAAAGTATTTCTGACCACGTTGGCTGGTTAGACGTCTTGATTGCAAGAGGACTGAACGTTCATTCCTAGCACTGTGGGCACAATCTCTGACTCTCTAGATAAAATCTTAATCTGTCAGTGGTGGAGAGTACATGTATCTTCAGAAACTTTAACAGTGGCCAGAAGAAGTGGGTTCCTCCCTTACTATTCCTTTAACTCAAGAGGAGGTGCCCGGTTGTCTGACAGTGCAATCTTTGAGCCAGTGGAAACAGAAAAAAAACATGAAACCTGTTCACAAGCTGATTATTATGCAGATCAGCAATCGTTATCCTTTCTCTCATTACCTCAAATGCTTTCTGCCATCTGTTGGTAACAAACCTGCATCTGGCAGATTACCAGAGGAGCCCTAATCAATGGGTAATTGGGGTAGAGGATTGTGCGGACAATCCTGGCAATGAAAGCACAGAAAAACTTACAGCAGAAGAAAGTTTGCCTGTCACAAGCGTGAGATCCTACACCCAGCATTTCTCTACCATTCTGACAGAATTTCTTGTTGGGAAGTGTGTGAAGGGGGCGGGGGGAGACACAGATTTGTCGCAGGCAACGGGATAAATTATACTAGCCTCTGTAACGATACCTCAAGCAAAAGGTTAATTTCCAACAGATTATGCCAGCGAGTGCTGCCAGGAGAGGCAGAGCAAGCACAAACACGCATGAGTTTGCATTTCCACGGTTGCCTCTTAGAACCATCTGTTAATGAGACACAGAGGATGCTACGGACGCTTTCAAGTAATGGCTCCTAATCTAGTCTCTCAGTGCCTTCTGATAAGAAATGCTCAAAATATGTCCCCTGCAGGTTTTCCTTCTCCAGCCATGCATTCAGGGTCCCGCTCCATTCCACATAGTCCTTCCAAGTCTTGATTACAGCAGCTCAGATATAATATTCACATTATTCCTCTCACTTACAAAAGAGACAAAGCTTTTTAAAAATCACACTTACTGGTGCCGAGCTCCCAACAGAGACATACTCACAGATTTCAACTGAATTTTAGAATGAGACAGAGTCTCAAAGTTACCAGATTCCTACCAGTTTTGAGGGAAATGGCAGCTGGGTGGAAGACAGAAAGCCAGCCAGCGCCTCTACTAAGGGAAAGCAAAGGGGAATTTGATGCTCTGCACGCCCATCATCAGCTGGCTGATGGGTCAGCAAATGCTTTGAGCTACTCTGCACACGTGGAGCTGTCAAGTGACTACCACTACTGCCCCCCTTCTCTACCACGAGTACCTAGAGAGTGAGAGATGAAAGTTGAAGTGGTAATTGTAAAGACCTCTGTAAGAATCAGACTTTATTGATTCATCTTTCAAAGAATGAATCAAAATAAAAACAGTACCGTACTGTTTGAAACATCCAATCCATGCTGTCTGCCCTTCTGCCATTCTGTATAGGCCCAGAGGACAATTTCAAGCAGAAAAATATTCAGAGCATTTGACCCTCTCTAATCACATTATAACAGTGCTTGAAATGTCAAGGTATCAGAGTTTAACGACACAATAAATCAACAAGTCTAAGTAATCTCCCAAAACTAGATGGAAGGAGGTGAAAAAGGCAGTGCCCGTTTGTTTGTTTGTTTGTTTTACTTTGCCTTGCAGGCCACTGCTGTGTTTTACCTGCTTGCACTTGCCCCAGCAGCTGGGAAGGTACATACATAACACCTACTGCCCAGACACCACCCTGGGAGTGTTGCATTCATTGGAGCATGGAAGGAACAAGGAATTCTTGTAGTAAGTAAGAAAGTAGCCCAAAGAAAGGATGGAAGTAGAAATCCCTATAAATATCCAAATGCTGCCAGTGCCCACGCGTGCTGGGCTGGGATCCAAAGTAAGTGTTTTGGGGCGATAAGAATCCTTATTAGGCACCTGAACATGGGAGAGGAGCACCAACACCCAAGCTAAGATGTTAATGAGACTCTGACAGAAAAACAACATCCTTAAGTGATCTAATATCCAGGCTGCTGTGACTAAAAAGTGAGAACATGAATCTTTACTATTCAAAGGGACTAAAAGTAGACAGAGGAATGCAACTGAAAGTTGGTTTTAGAAGCACGTTCCCAGGAGATACAGATCTTATTTCCTTCCTGCTATTAAAGGAAAGGGGTGACTTTGATACGCGTTGGATTACATTAGGGCAGAGAGCAACACCCCCATTTATTCAAATCCAGCAGCTTTTTTTTTTTTTTTTTTTTTAAATTCAGCATTTCAAGGACATTACTGCAATCCCCACCTAACAGCTGCAGCCTGCAACATGCTAGTTCACTTGCATTTACATCCCCACAGACAGTAGGCATCTGGACACAATAACTTTTTGTAGGCTACCAACTTGGACTGCTCCCAAAAACCAAGGGTTCCGGATAGTTCGTGACCCAAATTAGATAATTTAAAACTTTCAGAGAGGGAACAGAAATAGAGCTAGTAGAGAGAGATTTGTTTTTGTTTTGAAATGGGGATATTGTGTGGCCCCACCGTGAAAGGGGGAACAAGAACTCAGTCTCTCCTGTGCAAGATCAGGTATCTGTTTGTCAATGGAAGGAATACTTTCTCCAGCCATCTTCAGCCTCCCATACGCATTAATGGTGTAGGTCAGAAAGAAGGGGGCACAGTGAAAAGCCAAATCCTCTTCAGATGTCATTTGTGACACCAGAAAAGCAGTGGAAAAAATACAGAAGATCCAGATTCAGTTCTTCAACATGACCATGCTACTGGGAGCAATCTCTTCAGATTTTAACATCAAACTTTGTTAAAGCAGCCATCCTATTGCTTCACTGCTTAGGGAGCTCTGAACAGCTACACTGGGCAAGTGAGAGATGGCATTAGTTCAAAGACATGACACTTAACTGTCCTGCTGACACCTTAGTAGTGACTCAGCTCTGTAAGCATCTAAGAGCATTTTAAGGATCCTGAGTATTTCAATATACAGACAGGGTAGTTTAGGAAATAAAAGCACCTAATAAAGCCAGGTGTGACACTCAGCAGCATCTAGGAGTGCTGTTACATCAGTAATCCTCTTGAATCCAAAGTATGCTCTGTCCCACTCTCTAACTCCTCCTTGTTCCACCAATATAGGTTTGTAGATCATCCTCTGTGTCTCTTGCAAATGATAAAATCTGAGACACCCTTTCCCTCACAACCTTCTCTTGATGCTCCTGTCTGTGACTCAGAGAAAAGCAGTACACCCTTCAGGAGAGAGAGATTGGCCAGAAGCAAGTATTTTTCACAGCCTGTATTAATTCTGCTGTATTGGAATAAAGACTGCAAGCTACATTCATCACACTACCCTGGCACAGCTTTGGTCTGTCCCCGTATTTCATCCTTCTGAAAACTGCAAGCCAGTGGGCCTCTTGTTACCCTCTCCACATAATTCTCTTCCATTCTGCATTAGTTTTCAAGCTTAGTGGCAGGGAGTTTCACCATTCACCCCCTATTAACCCTTCCTATATTTAGTATTTATGTCAGAATCAAACGGTTCTTCGCTAAAGGAGCAAGCAGAGGTGGTGAAAGAAGTGAGTGGGAGACAGAGGTGGCTGCTGAGCTGGTGCCTGTCCCTGTGACAGAAGAATGAATAAAAAAAAGGTACAAAACGTCAGGCATCGCGAAGAAATGGCTCCACCATCACTGTTAATTCAGGGTCTTTACCATAAGGAGGCAGTCAGCTCCAGAAGCGTTCTGACTTCTGAAGAAGGGGATAAGAAGAGAGCACTTCAAACTTCTGCCCAAGACCCCACCTACAGATTTTGGTTGATTTACAGGGAGCGTTCAGCAAGCTTGCTGTGGACAAGCATTATGCAGATGTGCTGAAGGACTGAAAACACCTATGTTGTGTGCAGAAATTCTTCCTACTTCCTCATTTCAACCTAAGTTCAGCGTGAACTTCCCAAGTTGTTGATTTTCTTCAGAGCATAACTCAGGGCAGGACAAGATGCCTGGCAGGCAAATAATACACACCTTTACTTTTAGCTCAGATGCCACAGCATCAAGCGTGCGACTCTAACTCAAAGCTGCTGAAATGCAGTACTGAATCACTCCATTCTATGCAGTTACCACTTTCCAGGTACCTCTCCATAAGGATACAAGGGCCACCCAAGATTCTTCTGAAAACTCCCTACTGCTTCTGTAACCATGCTGCCGAGAAAAACAGCTTTCAAGCAGCAAACCCCGATTCTACACCAGCAAAGAAAGTACTGCCAGAATGTTGGCTTAGTGACTGCTGAATGCTGCTATACATTGTTCCACTTCACAGTCTCCTAAAACTGGCTGTGTGTACAAGTATTAGGTAGATCAAGGATCACAAGACATTTCTCAACCAACAGCAAACGACAAATTTAAGATGCTCCTTATAAACAGAAAAGTTCACATTAACTGACTTGCATCCACTCAAGCTCACAGAAGAGGACATTTCCGTCCTTCATGTGTTCCTTGAAAAGTCTGAGTTGAAGGAAATAATAATAATAAAAAAAAGTTACTTTACCGCTTATACTTGCTTTCTCACTAAGAATTTTCAACAGAATGAGAACAAACTCTGGCTTATTAGGGAATGGGTTTTGGTATGTTCTGCTTTCATTAGATGTTTCCTGTACTAACATATTTTTTGCTTTGGAAAGCCTGCTACTGCAAGTCTTTGAAGCACATACTGAGGATTACCATAAGCAACCTTTCAGAAGAACACCGCAGAAAGATGACATGGTCCTAGTTATTCCAATCTCATTAACTGGGCAAGCAGGCAAGTGTTTGAAACAGACTGCAGAACATAAGGAACTGCTTTTCTCCCAAAAAGGCTGCTCAGCAGAACATACCACTGTAACACAAATGCAGATGGCACCCTGCGACAGTCATGCTGTGTCACACAGGCAAGTATTAAACAAAGAATTGGGACATCTAGGAGAGTAAGCCTCAACTCTCAGTTTCCTCCTCACCCAGCAACATTCTGCTCAGTTCTTTCAAACAGCATGAGCTGATCTAAGTTTATGGCCCTGTTATCAAGGATGGCAACATATGCTTCAGCTATACATGGAATATTGTTTTATTTAGATCAGCTATACATGTTAATGTTATCTTGATAGCTACTATGAGAAAAATTGGACAAGGGCTATTTTGCTAGAACCATTTTAATTAGCTGAAGAGCAACAAATTTTGACTACCCATACCTTCACAGGCTCTTACTAGAGAGTAAGTATCTTGTTCACATGATGAAAAACACGCAACAGCCATCAAAACCAGACAGGGCAGCTGTTAATTATTGTCATGTAGAGTCTGTAGAGGAAAGTCCTAAATAAACTAATACAGCAGCCTTCATGTTCCTCTTTGTCTGTGACATTCCTGATTCATCCAAAGGCATTGGCCCAATATACACGCCCTTGCATGTGAAAAGAGGAACAGAGCTGAAACATTAGAGATCAAAACACGCCAAATCTACTCTCAGACAAAACCACACCATGCACCTTGTTTTTAATAAACATGGCAAAATAAAAGGGAATCTATAGATAGGAACAACTGTCTTATGAACCCAGTTCCACAGTAATCATTTATTTATTAGAAAATCTATTCAGTATGTACACGCAGAGATGAAAAGAGACTGTTGAATAACTGATTAATTGGAAAACACAGATGTCTGCTTAAATGGAGTCCAGCAGCTTCCAAGTTCAGGCTGTGTTCCGAAGATTATGTGCCATGCCAAGTGACCAGCACTTGGATTTCAATCGCACAAAGTGGAGAATATCTGCTTTTGGATACCAAACCAGTTGTTCAATCCTTTTTATGTAAGCCATCACCTACAATGAACCATTCAATATGGAGCACGAAACGAGGGGTAGGCTATGGTTCAGCTTCTCCTGAACACTTTAATTGCAAAAACCTCTACCAGTAGTAATCTCAGTTACAGATGAAGCAAGCAAACTACACATTAAACAAACAAAAGGCTATCTCAAATGGCCTATCTGAAGACAACCCAGCCTACAGCCAACACAGCAGCACAGAAGGAATATATGAATACCCGCACATGAAGGAAAACCAAAATTACCACCTGACATATATCAGGTACAGCCTGTACACCCCTTATAAAACAAGGGTGTTTATGTGGTGTTTGGAGCATATGATGGAAATCTCTGTGCAGTGAGACAGCCTGATGTTGTATATACAAATCAGCTGTACTTATTCCCACACCGACCAAGCTCTGCAGCTCAAGTGCTGAATTAAAACAGCTCTATCAACCACCATCATGGGAGCCATGAAGCACTGCAGAAAGTCTGAACCCAATACTGACTTGCTGCAAGTTGGAAACTGCCCTCTGCTGAGCTGCCCCACAATGCAAAGTGAGTCTGTAGGATTAGTTATAGCTGTATTTGTAAGCTTAGAGTGCTCCTGTAGCTTCCTTGTTCCTAAGCAACCAGTCTTACTCAAAACAAGCTGCCTTCAATACCTCTAGCCATTACAGAAAGGAAATGCCTGACCCCTTTTTCTCTCCATCCCAACCAGTTTCAACAGGTAGATCTAACAAGTTTGTTTAATCTTATTCCCCTCCCACCACCTGAAAGCAGCTGGAGGCCAGACTGCTTCAAAGCTGCAAATAAGCAGCCTGATGCCTTTCCGTGAGATCTGGGACTGAAAAAACCCCAACACTGAGCTGAGGGGGAAGCATCACAAGTCTCCAAAATCACAGTAAGGGCATGAAGCTCAAATCCTACAGGGCTCAGAAGGTGTAAAGTCTGGACTGGGCATGATCAGAGACAGCAGATAATTTAGCAGCTGAACCCATACACAACCCACTGCAAATTTAAGGCACTCGTATAGTGTTCCACTTTCAAGCCCTAAGCTCTTCAATTTTACCAAAATTCCTATTCCAAAGGAAATGAGCTTTTTCTTCTTCAGCACCTCAGTGTGAAAAGTACAGATTCATCAATATTGCAGTTACACTGGGGAAGCTTGTCTGAAGTCAGATACATAAAGTTGGCCAAATTATTTTATAGAAACCACACCACTCCCTCTCCTTTCCAAGGCATCCCTTCCTCCATGTACAAAAAGGATACGAGATCCTGGCCAGCCTCTCTCTGCTCTGAGGATGCCATAAGATTCTCTCATAAACACTTACACATACCACAGTGACCCACACAATACTCCATCTATTCTGGAAAAAGATACTTCATCTGTCTGAATAAAAATAATAATAATTAAAAAATCCAAAATTCCATAAGTCTTTCTCAAATTTCAGCTCAGTACACTTGTTGCAAGGAAGAGGCCTGTTTTCAGTCTGTCTTCCCACAGCTCAGTACAGTGTTGTTGGATGAAGTGATGCAAGAAACAACAAACTTCCCATGAATTCCTACAAGAAGCTACGTATTTGCACTCATAAGCATAGACACTCTATACGCTGACAGTGACAGGGCAGTAGTGAATGGTAAATACCTATTCCAAGAACTACATGCTAATACACAACTACAGTCTGAGTCAAACCACAACATCTAATTTTGATGGAGTACAAGATGTTCCTACTCCCACTTGCCCCTTTACTGGGATTATGACCCCACAATTCAAAGGCAAAAACAAACACACTACGTTCCTGCAAGTCAAGTGTCCAATATCATATTAGAAACCCAACTTTACGGATGCTTTTAAGAAAACACACTAGATGTGAACTCAAGCAACTAAGGAGCTGGCTCACATGCCTGCTGCTAGGACATGATGAAGCAGCAGCAACCAAACATGGCCAGACCCAAGGCCACCAGATATTGCAACTCCAAGCTCAGGGATAATCCCTCTACAGTTTAGCAAACACTAGGTCTGTAGGAACTTATACTAGAATGCAATTACACAAAAGAGGACTGATACTCATTTGTTAACAGCTTTTGATATTCAAAACCAGAAAGAGAGTGATCCATTAACTGAAATTGCCTTTTAGTTAGTTTTTTTAGCACCTTGGCCTCCAATAACTACCTTACAGGTCTGCCTCCACTCTCCCCACCAAAAGGCACTGGGCATCTGCTTCAGTTCCTTACTGTTATGTACCTTCCGTTCTGCTACAGAATACTTTTAGCTTCTCTGCAGCAAGCCTCAGTATTTAAATGGACAGCACTGACATCTAGTGGCTTATTAAGAACTTGCCTTCCTAAATTTCCAGCCCAGACATTTCTTTTTAGAAAGACAAAACACACAGCTCTCAACGTTTCAGTTAGCTGCTTCCTACTACACAGACCAACAGCAAGCAAGCACATCTGAAATTCTCTACAAACTCTTCTGTAACACAAACTCACCGTTGTCTCCCCCAACTCAGCATTTCCCCAGTCACTTCCTTGAAGCCTAGGAGAGGTGAGGTAGCAGGCACAAGTCTGCTTTAGGCCTTGCCTGCACAACTAAATTTCTTTAGCATAAATCTAGCTGGAGATATTTGTTTTGGTTACGTAGGGCTGGGGCTCCCACTCACCAACCCTTTTGGTCACACTGTTCTCTAGCTGCATTAAAGTAAATGGTAGGGCTTATTCACACAGACAAGGACAAGACCCAAGGCCACATCATTTGTAACAGCTGGTACACAATTCATTCACAGCTAAAAAAAAAAAAAACAAACATACAAAGGACTGTGATTTCTAAAATGTAACTGTGCTGAAATTATAACGAGAAAAGATAAAAATGCTATTCTGAAAGCAAAGAGGAAGAGACCTTGCAGATTAGATTTACGGGAAAACAGTAAACAGTTCATTTCCCTCCACACCCCCAAAAAACCATCTTACCTTTTTCAATGAGTGATATTGCAAAATTGCCAAGAAGCACAGGTGAGTGGTTATTGAAACTTCTGAAGCATGTGACAATGTAAGGAAAGTTCAAAAGATATCTTTATGTAGCTTCCTGTACTACTGGAAGTGGTCTGGCACTAGTCATTTAACCACTGCTGGAGTCTTTGCAGGCATTGACACACTCCACAGCCTTGACAGCAAATGACTTTAAAGATTTTTCAGGTAACAGTGGTGAGGAAGCAGGAGATTTGTGGTATATTTATCTAGTGCACAAGCCTAAAGTGCTCTGAGAAAGTTGCATACTAGTAATTCAAAAAATACCTAGTTCTAATTTTGTTAACTGAGACATATTAATTCCTAAGACTGGAATAATCATTAGGTTCTTGAGGTGCCTTCCCCTACCACCTCATCTCAGGCAAAGACTTGAGGGTTTTTATTCACTTGATATGCCTCAGCTCCCACAGACACGCACTTCTTCCAATATTATGGACAAGCAGATCTCCCTGGAATGGTATTCAAGCAAAGAATATTGCTAATCTTCAGAGCACAACAGAAACATTCAGCAATGCAACTGTTCTGTAGCACTAATAGGAAAAGAATGGAGCACTATAATAACTCTAATATACCAGCAAAGCATCCTGTAAAAACACAAAATTAAACAGATGGAACAAATATTAAGAACATCTCAAAGAAAATAAATAACTTGAAATTACTTCCTGCATCAGAATGAGCTACTGCTCATGTTTCTGCTAAAGGGCAGAAAAACAGCCACTTGCTTTTGACTGGAGACTGGTTTGGGTGGGGGGCTACTGTTGCTTTATAATGACATATACAACCTTAAATATTACACTGCTTACATGAAAAGATGATGATTCAGGAGCAGCCAGTTATAACTGGCTTAATGTTGAACTTCAAGAGACGTCACATTTAGTTTTCATCACAAATTCTTCTGCTAGACCCATCAACTTTTTCAAAGGAAAAGGCCATCCAGAGACAAAGAAAACTACAGCATGTGGGGTTTCTGAACCACTGCTTAATGAAACAACTGAAACAGTGGTTTCTGATAAGCCAGCCAGCAGCAAACACTACCAGGTGGTAAGGAGACTGCCTATCCCACAGCTTCAACAATGAAAAGAGGATTCCAAAACCTGAGGTTTTCCTACTGCCAGCTCCGGTTTTTATTACTCCTGTAATTTTACACACATGAAATTCATTCCTTCCAGGCTGAAGCTCCCAAGAAAAGCATGGATGTTCTTCTGGAGCTCTGAATGGTTATCAAAATTCTTAGGTCAGCTCCTTGAGAAAACCAATTTATATTCTGTTCCAGTGATGTGAAGACCCATTTCTACAACCCTACGAACGGGTGACTAGCAGATTCAGAGATGTAATCGAGACAAGCACATACATTCATGTGAAAGAACTGAAGAGGTTTTTCAGAAGAAAGTTATTTTCTATTGCCTTAATGAATCAACATTTTTCATTTAGATCATGGCATTCTTCTGCCAATTACTACCTTTGTGATTCAGCCCCAAACAGCAGAGCTTCATTAAAATTTTAGTTTCTTCAAACATAAAACACGGAACCCTTGCTAAATGACTGAAGAAAATTTTTTGTTCCCTCACCCACAGTGTAATGATTGCCACCTTCTGGGAAGAATTTTCCAAGTCAGAGCAACAGACAGAAGCACTGAACTGCAGCCATCTCCAGAAAGTATCAAATACTGTCAGGAAGACAAAAGACTGGCTGGTCACAAGGTACTGGCTTCAAATGGCAAAGCAAATTTTATACCAACAGAACTTTTCTGTAGTCTACCCTTGAGGGAACCTACAACTAGATCTGTCGTCTAGTGCTCAAGCGTAGCTTGAAGAGGACCACAGCAGGACAACAGAAATAGGCTGTGTTCCTGCTTGCAGAGTATCGGTTGAAACATTACTACTGCATATATCAATTTTGGTTTGGGGTGAAGACAAAACCAAGATCCACTGTACAAAGACAGTCATAACAGAAATAGGATGGAGAGAGGGAGGAAAGGGTGAACAGGCAAGGAAGTATTGCCAGAAACAGTACCTAGAGAAAACTGAAATGTATGGGCTCGTCCATAAAGCTTGTGGGAAAGAATTACACACCTTGAATTGCAGGCAAATGACTTAAGTGTATTATGAGACACTCCTGCTTGAGAATTATACACATTCTTATATTACATTGTGTAGAAACATGTATTTGTGTAGCATGATGTTTACAAAATATATATGCAAGAGCATTTGTCCTTTCATGTTCTTTCCATGTACGTGGTTATAGACTCTCGGGAAAAAGGAAACAGAATGCAATTCTAGCTTTGAAAGTGATGAATGAAGACTACACTACTTAGTGTTCCTCACTACCTTTCCCTTTAAGCTTGTCTTCACCAAAACAAATACCACACAACAGGGAAGACAAATCACAGGCTGTTCCCAATTCCTTCTGGACAAGGCACTCCATTAGCTTCACACTGAGAACCTCAGAAGAACTGCAAGCAGCAAACATCTGCTAAATATATTGCAGTGTTATCTCTAACTATTGTTCAAGTTCTTAGACAGTCATAGCTATACCTCCCCATTTTTCAAGACTAGTTCACTGTAATCCTGATAACAAGACCCCACTACTCTTTCCTTAGAGTTCCACTGAAGCCACTGTGTTCCTGCTTCCAGAGGTTGTATCTCCACCACAGAAGCTTCACAAGTTGTGAACAAAACCAGTCTGGTCCATTGACAGCTGCAGATTTGGAAAACTACAGCCAGCTTTGCATCTCCTCTTCATACTTTTGGGGATCAATAAAAGGTTTGTCAATGGACCGGATCATCAGCTCACCACAGTACACACATTCGGCTGCCACAATATCATCAATGTCAGCTTTGATCTGTTCCCGGCTCTGCTGCCCCTTCCCCAAGCTAATGGTATCTGCGTCCTTGGGACGATGGTGGCTCTTGGAAGGCTGACTGGTAGCTGCCAGCTTCTTCTGAAGATCTTCAAGTTTTGCCTGCTTATAGGCAGGAAGGTTTGGGAAAACTGCTTGGAGAAGACAGTCATAGTGAAACATGTGACCACACAGGAAAAGGTAAAAAGGGCGGTTTAGAAGTGGAAAGTCACAAGCAGCACATTTTTCCTGAGGCTCCACAGAGCCATACTTATTTCTCATTTCCTGAATGTCCTCTCGGATTCTCTTGGCACTCTGTGTGGCTTCCTCCATCTCCCTTTTCAGCTCTTCAATGTGTTTGTTGTAGTCCTCTAGGGAGTTACAGATTGCCTCCTTGAAATGGTCAATAGTGACAAAGTCTGGAAAGAATGGCAGGACATCTTCAATCTTCAGCAGGGCACAGCTGGAGAGGCAGGCCATTGCCTTCTTGACATCCTTCTCTTCCTGAACAACATGGCGAGCAATCTTCAACCAGAGCTTCTTCCGGAGTTCCTCATCATCTTCAGGGAGATCTGCACAGGACTTGGCAAGATCAACATCCACCTAGGAGTTGGACAGACAAGGAAACTGAGTTAAGCTTCCCTCTTTGTTTATCCACCATTCAACTTCAACTGCTGTCCCTTATAGGAGGCGTTAATAGAAAACTTCTATTGCTATCTCATTGCCTTGGACGGCACTACTGGCCTGCTCCTTGTTTACATGTGAAACAACTTTCCTCTCCACCAGCGTTCCTCCTTGCAGATTTGCTTGCTACCCAGCAGAGAACAAAAAAGCTCAGCACTACAATAAGGGCAGATAAGCCATGTTACGGTATCTTTGCTGGCCACACATTTCAGCAAAGACATAGCAATGACAATAGAAAAAAAATCCTACATTTCCCTGAAGCTCAGACTAAGCTGACAAAGGCATTCTTCTGTGATAATTATCACAGCTAGGAATAGGAAGTAATTAGAATCCTGAACAATAGCTATACAAGTCTTGCATAAATGCAGATACGTTAAAGGTAATTTACATTAGAGACTGAGCTTAAGACAGACAGTACTCCCTCCTCGTACTTTCCATGCCCCTACCCTCAGTTAATGGCTTGTCAGTCAGCTGTCTACTTAAAACAACAAAGCACAGAAGTATGTTAACAGAGTCAGGTCTTTCTTCCTAGACTTAGCTGCACACCTCCTATACCAAGGAGTCTGTCCACTTCCTCTCAATGCTCGATTGTTCAAGATAACTTGAACAAGCTACGTTCCTATACATCATAGCATGCATGCACAGACACACATACCTGTAAGGCTAGATCCACAGCCTCCTCATATAATTCCATCACTTTGTAAATATGGACACATGCGTGGTGGTGCCCATGCTCTGCACACAGGCGCAATGCATACTTCAGGTCATAGTGGATCCTGTTTGGGTTGGTTCCTGCTTGCTCCAGGTATGACAGCAATGAGTCTGGCCGACACAAAGCATAAAGAGACAACAGGTAGTTGTGAATGGCTTGCTGGGTTTCCTCCAACTGATAGACACAGAACTCCATATATCTAATGGCTTCATTGATTTGCTGGGTGCTGGCACTCTGGCTGTAGTTAACAAGCGCTGGAATGAGGTTCCTGGCATCCAGTCTAGAGCCCATAGAAATCCAAGCATCAACTACCTTCTTGGGAATATGCTGGATGAGGACTGGAGAGAACTTGTAGAACAGCTTCTCATCTCTGTGCCTGGACAGCACATTTAGAGCTTCATCGTACTCATCATGCTGGCAGTGGTGAGCTACTACACGCTCGTAGTCCTGCATGATGACTGCAAAGTAGACCATGTGCTCTGTGTCCCCATGGCTTGCCAACAGCTCATAAATAGATGCCCGGTTATTAAATAGACAGTCTTTGTTTTTAGGACTGCTCAGGAAAGTGCGAAACTTCTCCCGTGTATCCAAATAGAGATTTCGCTGTGAGGGATCTCCTTCCAATATACCCAGCCAATTCAGGTACAGCTCCGTTAACCACGTGGTCAGCAGAGTGGTCTGTGTCTTCTCAGAAGGCTTTAGGTTACTTAGCTTCTTAATCAGAAACTCCATCAGGGCCTCTTCTTGCTTGGCTTCAATGAACTTAAGGGCAATTTCCTCAAAGTAGTTCTGGGTCAGCGCATAACATTTGGCACTGTCTAGATACCTCTTGTTTTGGAAGCAGTGCTCTGCCTCTTTTGCCAGCACAATATCTAGGCACTCTGGACGGTCTTTACAATACTCTTTGGCTAAATCAAATTTGTTCATATTCATATACATCTTCCACACATCTCTAGATTCCCGCTGGACGTGGTAGCGGAACACTACTTTCTCAGTGTGAATCCATATCTGCTGGACTGTGGGATCTTTGATCATGCGTGTCAGTAAGCCAAACTTCTCCAGGAACAGATCTTGAAAAACAACCTGCCCATTCAGAGTGCATACAGCCTTCACCCGATCAGGCAGCAGCAACAGGAAGTGGAACTGGGTAAGTACAATGGATATTGGCTTGTTCACAGTTATATCAATATCAGAAGGATAAACCCAGACGCGTTCATCACTCAAAATTGAATCAGGACGGCTATAATCCAATGTACCATATAAAACACCATTTCCCATCATCCAGGCAAAGGAGCGTGGGTTGGAGCGCAGTTTTGGGGTGTAAAAGGCTATCTCACTGAAACCAAGGTTGGCTGGAAACTCACGGAAGCTGGGCAAATGGTCAGCATGCATAGCAAATATGGAGCTGAAGCCTTGCTGTTCCGTCCCTTCAGGCACTTTGCCAACAAACTGGAAGAGTCTCTTTCGAGTGGTGGCTATAATAAAAAATTTCCCTTCTATTCCTCGTTCAATCTCCAAGCAGCAGACTGGGGCAGGTCCCGATTCCTCCTCCAGAGTGTAGACCTGTCGAAAGTACTGGTCGGGATTAGTGCTGAAGAGACTTCCCTCGCTGACAGAGATTTCGGCCTCATAGATCTGCCCCTGGGCTGTCCCCACCAGGATAGGCCCAGTGTTGGTCTCTGAACCAAGAAATTTGTTCCAGCCCACACTTTCAATCAAGTGGCCTTTCCAGCGGGAGAGTGTTCGCACTTTCTGAACACTTCTGTTCAGGTAAAGGCATTCACTGGTGTTCAGAGCAATCAGGAGATGAGAGCCTACCAACAGGCGAGGGGTATGGGAAGGAGAAGGAAAGAACAAATTAAGATTGTGCCTAAGCAAGCCAAATTCCTGAGGCTTCTAATCCTCACACTTGATAAGCTCTGATATCAACATACTAAATCCAAGACTTTCCCAGGCATTCTTAGGAATGTGGGGGATTTCCATGCTGGATCAGAACAGTAGTCTATATGTTGCAAACTTAAAATACTAGTCCCAGATGCTTCATCGAGAAGGTATTCTTCTGTGTCAATAATTATTCTAAGGATAAACAGTTCCCAGAGTTCTCTCCTATCCCTGTCAGTTGGTGACAAACATGAGAATCTCTTTCCAAACTTTTGTTTTCTTTTTAAAAATCAGTCAAGGCTACAGTGAGCTGCAGATGTTTAACAATCCCTTTTAAAAATTCTTATATAAACACAGCACAGGGTGACTGCAAAGATATCCTTTTATTGGTTTTAGCAGCCTTGCTCAGAACAGGCTAATTGGCTATGTTCATTTCAGAGAGTTCAAAAGCAACAACATACACACAACAAACCAGTGTTTTTCTAATAGCACGGGGCAAATCAGAAGGCAGGACCCTTGGGCAATGGAGTCCTGGCCACAAAAGAACCACCTGTTCTCCTTATTTACAGAACAGAAAGAGAACTCCTTCACCAGTGCTTGTTACACGCATTCAATTGCATCTGCTGCCAACCACTGTCTGTAAATATACATAGTCCACTGCCTCACCTGTGTGGTCCAAAAACATCTTGTAGACTTTGGCTTCATCTTTGCGTCCCAGCTCTACCTGATTAGGTTCATCTGGCTTCCCAAGATCAATCCTGCAAAGAGAAACCATGAAAGCATGCTTCCAACAAAAGTTCATGTAGGCGTTAATTGCTTACTGTTTTCCATATTGGGTTCATGCCTTCTTATCCAGTTTGTGATTTTAAGTTCTCTGACAACTTATGAAAAAAAAAAAAAAAAGGCAAGGGAAAACAAGCAATAACTTCAGGTCTCTCACAGCATTACCTGAGAAGAGTGTCTTTGCCAAGGCTCATACAGAGCTGGTTAGATGAGACCACTAAGCTGTTAATTTTCTCTGGAGGAGCAAAGTCAATCCTTTGCTTGTTAAATATTGGTGTTTCCTTCTCCAGTCGTGCATTCACATATCCTGAAGAAAGAACATGAACACTTAAAAACAAAACAAGACAGAAACCCACAACAACAATCACCCCCCACTACACCAAAATCTAACCTAAAAGACTAGAAAGATCATCACCTGTTCTGAGTTTTACTGAAAAGAGAGTGTGCTTCATGGAGCATGCTGCACAGAGAGCAGCACTCAGGTAGATATGTATAACAGGAAAGAAAAGTAGTAATACACCTTACTGTCTTGTCACAGAACCGCAAACTTGTCACAAGTGTTAATTTGAATGCACACAGAATTCCAGGGGAAGCCACAAAACTGTCACGTAAACTGTGTAAAAAGCTGAAAATGAGAGTAGAATCACAAAGTAATTTGTTTTCCTTGGTTGGCAGTTTATTTCTTCAAGACAGGAAAGAATGGCTGGTATTACATAAGACACAAAGAGGACTCTGGTTTGACACTCCCATAGAAACTACCCAAGAGACCACTGTGGCCTTAATTGAAATATATTTCTCTCTTATTCCATGTTGTAATTGAATGAGCTACCATACGTGACATCCATCATTCACAAGCTGAAGCTATTTTTAAAGCCATGTTGGGGTTTTTTTTGTATCCACATAGCAGACTTCATCATAGAGAGAAGTCTGTTGGATTATTTGCTGCAGGGAACACAGCTGGAGGTCACAATGATGTTTTTACCATAACCCTGTTTTACCAACCATAACACTATCCTAATTGCAACTTTCCAGCTGTTGCTGGAAGGCACGCGAACTACTTCTTAGAGCCAAAACAATAACCAAGACCTGGTGATTGCTGAATCAATGCTCCAATCTTGGCATAAATTGCTTCCTGAGCCAAAACCCTTTCAGACTAGTTTACTGTTTCATGGTAAATCCCAAAATGGAGACAGACTAACCTAATACTCATATCCTTTTGAAAACCATGCCCGAATTCTAAGAAATGCACAATTAAGTTCAGGTTAGAGTTAAGGGTTGAAGTTTGACATGACACAGCCACCTTACAGGACACATGTTGCGTTTTAAGCCCAACCAAGCAAACCTGAAAAAGCAACGAACTGAAAATGGGAGTGGACAATGAGAGCAAGTTAGCTCATGCAACTAATTAAATATTCAGCTGGTCAGTTTAGTACCAACCACCTTGGGAAATGTGGCATCCATAGGAAGGCATGTTGAGGGATTACTTATAAAGGACATCTAGGTGGGAAAGGCAGAGAGTGGAGAAGGTCTGACTTGAGGGAATTGACATACTTCCGGAGAAATATGTTAATAAACAAATAAAACTTAGAAATCAATTGCTTTAAGAATCTCTTATGATCTTCAGTGCAGATGGGCAAAGCACAGGATGCAGTTCAAACTCATTCCTTCGGCTACGACAAAGGCAAAAGCTCAGCCACAGGCAAGCAGTCAACAAACTGAAACTTTTAAAACAGGTGAACCTGTAACACCATTTGGCAGCACAGAGAAGCAGCATAACGGATTTAGTTTTCACTGAAGGCGGGTAGGCCTCTGCACCCAAAAACACAGGACTTGCAGAGACCAGGCCATTCTATTCCTAAATAAGGGCAGCAGTCTTTATGGTCTTCCTATGAGGAAGTAAAAAACTACAAAATAGCTCAGATAGATATGCCAGTGAACTGCAAAATAAGAAGCCATTCATCTAAAACCAAAACCAAGTGATGATGCTCATTAGCAAAATCCTGGAACATATGTGCGTCCACAAGCAGATCTTATCACAAAGTTTCATCCACATCTATCCCATGAGACTAGTTTTCCCACTGACTGAATTTCCCATATGCACAAAGTCTTACATAACCCTTTAACAAGGAAAGCAGCAGAGGATCTCAGTCTGACCACACTACCTCAAGCTAGAAAGCAAGACAGATAGATCCATTGCTAAATTAACCTATCATCTGCTTTGTTCCACATGCAACTGAAGGATTTCTAAGGCAAGCAGATCCATGCAGCAGTTAGCCTGGATAGGAAGACTGAAAATGAAGCAAGCTATAATAAGTTGAGGCCATTCATGGCCAAAGTAGCTACCTAGGAAGATGTAAACTTAAAGAAAAAGGAAGCCTGGGATTGTATCTCAGAGGAAAGAGGCTGCTTCCATCCTAAAGAGCATAGGCCTGACACTCTCGAGACTTTGACTAAAAGCACCACTCCAAAGCACACTCAATATCTATAACCTCCCCCAAAATATCCTGAAAAACTCTAATTTCAGTCCTGTTGCTGTTGAAAAAGCCAGTGAAGTCATGGAAAGCAGCCTGCTAACACTACGAATCCTTTAATTGCTTATTCCACCGATGTCTTCTGCTTGCCTCGGCCTCACCACTAGACCAGCTGCAGGATCTTTAAAGGATTCTTGTTTTAGAGAAAAGATGCACATGCAGGAACAGACAAAGCAACCACAATCTCAGTAGGCAGCCTTTTGCTCAGCATGTATGGGTTTTTTTCTTACACATTGATCCACATCTTAAACATTACCCACTTATGCAAATGTGCGTTCCTTTATTTACAGTTAAGCAAAACAGATGTTCTTCATTTCAGATTAGGGAGCTGCAATGCCACATTTTAAACTTGCTGGTGTGAACTGCGGTTCAAAACATGCAGACAAAGCTCCCAAGCTGCAGATTCACATGATGTCACAGCTAACCAATAAATATAAATACATATTTATATATATAAAAAGGAAGGATTACTCTGATGGGGAAAACCCACATACGAATGGATTGCCAAGTCACATTCATTCAGGCACTCTTGATTTTTTTTCAGATTGCCATCAGGCAAAACAAGGCTGACAGGAAGAAAACCGAACAACTAGCACCTATACACAGGTAGGGGTTTAGAATTCGGGTAGGGTTTTTTGTCTGTTTTGTTTTTCGTTTTGGTTTGTTTGTTTGTTTATTTCAGTCATAGTTCAAGCCAATGGACTGGATTCTAGCCTTCCGGACTCTTTAGGACTTTATCCATTACAATTATAACAACTGTAGGATCATCATCGCTAACATGAGAATTTTAAAATTTTAACTAGCATCCATAACAGGAGAAGGATGAACTTGTTTAACTTACAGTTCTTTATACAAAGGAGATGTCTATTTTATAACATGCATTCCTTTCAAACAGTCCCCTCCTTCATCCTGACCCCAATGTGTCCCTCTGCTGTTCAGGCGAGATTCCACTGCAGCATTTCCCACCCTGATTTCTGGACAAATCTGCATTTTTCCTTAGAGCTTTCAATCTGTTCAAAGATCTAAACTCACCAACATCAGTTAAGTCTAGTGGATCAAAGTAGGTCTTTTCATGCTGGCACTGCAGTACTTGAAGTTTACAATGCAGCACTGTAAGTTGGCAACAGAGTCACTGCTTGGTTACCTGCAACTTCGAGAAACAGTACCTGCAGTTTAACAGGCACAGGGAACAACTAACTGAAACAGAGGAATAAGTTTTAACACCTTCCAAAATTTCCAACCTAACCTTAAGGACTGCTTTCAGGAAGTTAACTATTTACTTGCATCTTTTTTGCGTCGGTCATCACAGGCAAGGGCTCTAGCTACTCCGTCTGAGCTGCAGAAGGCAAAAGCAGGGACTGGGAGAACGAGGATCTGCCCACTGAAGGAAAAAAACAGGTTCAAGACCATCTGAGGAACCCAAAGGTGCCCAAGCCCACGGGACCGGTCCTGATGGAACTGGTGGATGAAGTTGCCAAGCCACTATTCATCATATTTGAGAAGTCGTGGCAGTCGGGTGAAGTTCCTGTTGACTGGAAAAGGGGAAACACAACGCCCATTTTTAAAAAGGGAAAAAAGGAAGAGCCGGGGAACTACAGGCTGGTCAGTCTCACCTCTGTGCTTGGCAAAATCATGGAGCAGATCCTCCTGGAAATTACGCTAAGGCACATGGAAAATAAGGAAGTGATCAGTGACAGCCAACATGGCTTCATTAAGGGCAAATCATGCCTGACAAATTTGGTGGCCTTCTACAACAGTGTTATTGCATTGGTGGATAAGGGAAGAGCATCTGATACCATCTGCCTGAACTTGTACAAGGCATTTGACACTGTCCCACATGACATTGTTATCTCTAAATTGGAGAGACATAGATTTCATGGATGGACCACTCGGTGGATCACTAATTGCCTGGATGGCTATACTCAAAAAGTTGTGGTCAACATCTCAATGTCCAAGTGGTGAGCAGTGACAAGTAGCGTTCCTCAGGGGTCACTACTGGGACTGGTACTATTTAACATCTTTTTTTGGCATCATGGATGGTGGGGCTGAGTGCACCCTCAGCAAGTTTGCCGATGACACCAAGCTGTGTGGTACGGTCGACATGGTGGAGGGAAGGGATGCCACACAGAGGGACCTGGACAGGCTTGAGAAGTGGGCGTGTGCGAACCTCATGAAGTTCAACAAGGCCAAGTGCAAGGTCCTGCATGTGGGTCAGGGCAATCCAGTGGTGAGACACTGGAACAGGCTGCCCAGATAAGCTGTGGATGCCCCATCCCTGGAGGTGTTCAAGGCCAGGCTGGACGGGGCTTTGAGCAACCTGGTCTAGTGGGAGGTGTCCCTGCCCAGGGAAGGGGGTGTGGAATTAGATGATCTTTAAGGTCCCTTCCAACTCTAACCATTCTATGATTCTATGATCTTTTTGCAAAATCAATTTACTTAAACGTCAGATTGCCCACAACTTCTACCAGCCCAACTTTTATTCAAAGTTACCAGTGAGGTCTGATTTAAGAATAATTAACACACAGATTAGGCTGTGCCTTTGCAATTAAGTAGTTTCCCAAACTTCCTTTGCCAACACTAATTGTCAGCAAACAGGCAGATTTCTCAAGACAGCCATGACTGGAGACAGTGTTGCAGCAGTCAGAAAGAAAAGCTGAGTCCCTGAAAATTTATTTTCGGTAACAACACTGTTTTGCACAATACCTATTCAGGACACTTATTCTTTATCTAACATTACACAACAAAATAACTATGCATGTTCAAACAAACATGGGGAACATATCTACTTCAGTACCTAGACTCAGAGTAATTCTGTCTGTGTACTTATACTCAATAATAGATATAGTATGACAGAATTCATCAATTCTTACTACATATATAAAGCTCACAACCTGGTTTCCCCAAAGGTTAACAGTGGGCAACACTACATGAGGAAAAAATTTGAAAGAACATGTCCATGCGTTTCCAGACTTGTAACTCAAAAATGCCAGCTCTGCATAGGAGCTGGTACTACCATGACAATACCAGGCAAAACAGAATCCTCTCATAACCTACATTTCCCTGCCATACTCAATAAAACATTGTGAGGTGGCATCTCAAAGGGAACCGTTACTGAATCTAATAAACCTTGAATTTACCATGGAATATACCTGCCATTTGTTTGCTTTCTCTCACATGAAAGAAACAACTGACTGGTCATCACACCATTACTTTGCATTGATTGCACAGCTCCCCAAATAGTACAGTATACCAAAGCTTCACAAACCTTGACAGAAAAGTTTAACATTAATACAGATTGCTTTCTTGGTAACCTTCTTCAGCAGTAACCTTACCATCATGTAGTCGGACTAAGGGAACCACTCTAAAAAATGAAGTCTTTGGTTAACTGGCCCTGGGTTAGGAAACTAACTGCATGCAGGTACAGCTGTGCAGCCAGCCAGAATACTGTGGCTGTAGCAGTTGGGTTCCACAGAGAGGAGAAAAAATTAAAAAAAGGAAGCAAGCTTATGAGACGATCTCAGACAACCACCTACCACAGCTCTGAACTGAATAGTGCTGAGATGTGGTTATAATTTGTGACTATGAAGGCATGCCACTTCACGTACAGTCTTTCCAGCACACACCACTTCATCGCACAGGGAGGTGAAGCTGTCCCACTGGTAACAAGCACATCGGTCTTGCTAAGATAACCTGCATCACCCCTAAGCTTTGTCAGGAACTGAGTGTCCCCTGCATCAAAACATGTCACATAGCAAATTACCCCGCCCCCAACTAATGAGCTGCCGCCTTGCCTCCCCCCTCTCAGCAGGAACTCCCAGCGCCCCGGAGGCCCCGTCGAGGGGCTAACGGTGGGAGCACGCCTCCAGCCGCCCGGACCCCGGGCCTAGTCCTCCACCGGGGGATTCCCAGGGACCTGCCTGTAACCACAGCGCCGCGCTGCCCCCGGGGGCCGACCCGGGCCGAGAGTTGCGCCTACCGGAGTGGGGGATGCCCACGCTGGCGCGGCTCTGCTGCACGGAAGCGGAGCGGTAGAGGGAATCTTCGTACTCGTCCAGGATGGAGGCCATGGCCGCCAACAGTCACCCGCCAACGGTCACCGGTACCCCTGGCCCGCGCCGGCCGCTTCCGCCAACGCTCAGCTGACCCGCGTCACGTGGCCGCCCGGCGGCGCACTGCGCCTGCGTAGTGGCCCCGCCCCTCTCCCCCGGCGCGCGGGGCGGCAGCCTCCCTGAGGGACGGGGCTCCCCCGCATCAAAATGGCGGCGGGGGGGCGGCCGGTCTTCCCTAATTAAGCCTGTAGTCGCAGTCCGGACCTTCATGTCCCTCGCAGTACCCTGAAGGTGGCTAATCAGCACGTACCGTTGCTCCTGGGTCAGACACAGCAAAGCTTGCAGGGGCAGTGCATCTGTGCGGTGCGTGCGCCCTCGACACGCTGCCATGCTGTCACCTGGAGCTGGGTGCGTGGTACCTCACCTGAGAGTGCACCAGCGGGCTTTACTGCTAACACACCCACTGACTGCAACCAGTAACTGACTGTTTTTAAACACTCTGTATTGCGATTTTTCTGTGCACTGAGTGGTAAAATCTTGGCTTTATGGCTGAAATAATGACTGTGGCAAAGCATGTGGGGATCCAGCCTAAGGCTGTGCTCACGTGCTAGATTTGCTATGCAAGTTTATCCCAGCTTTCTAGACCAGGCATGTTGGACCCGGCTTCTGTACTTCAGAGCAGGGTTCTGAAGTGCTAAATAATACTTAAGAGCTGTTGTTCTGATTATGCCAACATCTGCTGTATACAGCTTTACCCTCTAGGAAAAAACTAGAATTTATAACAACGGCATTAACAAAAAGACTAATCTCTTATACAACGATTTTGGGTTTCGTCCTGTATAAAATGAATAGAGACGTATATACTGTGTGTGCATTATATACCGTATATTACGCGTGATCTTCACAACGCTCTCTGGAAGGAACAGCAAAATGTTGTCCCACAGGGCAGTTTGCACACAGAGGGATCCATTGCAAGGTAAAGGAGGTCTTCCCAAGCTTAGCTTGCACGTCAGGTGGCAGTGAGGCACCACCAGTAGCAGCAGCATGTGGCTGGCTTTGCACAAACAAGAAAGTTACGTCTCCTTTTCCTCTGCTCTTTTACTGGACACCTCACCCTCATAAACTAGCTCCAGTCTGCACCACTCTGCCTCAGGCCTTTTCCCCGGCGCTGAGCCAGACGTGCAGGTCCCACGCTACCTGGGTTCCTGGAGGCTCCCATGGCACACCTCCACGGGGTCACCTCTGTCTGCTTGGCTAAAAACACAAGATGGCTCTTCCTGACTCAGCCTGCCTGCGAGCGCTGGCAGGAGCCGAGACCCAGCTCCAGCCTCTGCTGTTTACCCTCTTTATGTGGCAGCTCTGAGCCAAAACAACAAAACCACATTCCTTGGCTCTCCGATCATCCTGATCGTCATAAACAGCAACTGTTCTCTTTCAGCTTCTCAAAAGGTACACACAAATTACATTAGGTTTAGGGTAATGAGGTAGGAAGAGAATTCTTCGACTATCAGATCCGTTCTCCCACTCTTGTAGATACCACATCATATAGTCCTTTCCCTATTCCTGTCAAGCTCTGAAAGTGTGGGTATTTTTTCCCCCAACTGCTCCAGCTCGTACCTGTTCCAGATGCTGATTATTCTCATGATTTCAAGCTCCGATTTCAGTGTAACATAAGCTGTGGCTAGTCTGAATCCATTTGTTCTCGTTCAAACACTGTCCTTTAGCGTACAGGACTTTTTAGGCCATTGATTTCCTTTGCAAAAATCATCACCAATCATAGCCTTCATTCAGATGTACCAAAACCAGGATTCACCAAACAAAGGAGTTCTTGCCTTTCTCCTCTTGAAAAGAGGAGGCAGTTAGTTTCCTGGAGCATCTGAGTCCTTCTCTGCGTCGGTTGCAGCTTCAGCTCATGTTTTCGTGGGCTTGGGTGAGCATAGTTTGACCCCTCATTTCAGATGAGGTCCCTCCCTATTGCCTTCAACAATGATACTTATGCTTTTTCTCTTTTTAGTTACATTTTTAGCAGTAGAAGACTGAAGACTGGGGAAATAAACTCTCCCAAAATATATCTGGAAATTTTGCTAAATTGAAATTTCTGCTCAAATTTCTCAGTCTCCAGCTCTGTGGGGTGTTTCAAAGCCTAGATCAGGACATATCTTTATAATGTTTTTTTTCTCTTGGTCAGGTCCAGAAATGGAAGAGAAGAGATTTTCTTTCTCATTCTGGCAGATATTGTTGCCATTTAGTACTGATACCTCAAGAGAAACCTTTGTCTGATTTTATTGTGGTTAAATTGGAAGCCAGATCTTCACCTTATATGGAAATGAAACATCAGCGTAAAGATAATCCAGGCCCACAAGCCTGCGCCGTCCATCTGCACTATCATCTGCTATGACTATTTAATTTACAAACATGTGCAGTAATTATATCCTAGTGCCGCATTCACATATTTCCTATTCTGAAAAGAAGGGGAGAGCAAGGGTTGCAGGCAAAAGATTTATGAGCTCTTTGATTCACTAGGAGCGCATGGAGAATCAGATGATTACATTTTGTGTGTAGAAGTGGTATAAGTCTTTAAGAGGGACTTGTGGGAAAAATTTAAGGGGAGCGATTTTGGTGAGGCTTTTGAATTGGAAACCTAAATTCTGATCTTGTTTTTGTATGGCTGTGATCACACTTGCAGTAATTTTGGGTTAAACAGCGTTTTCTCCAAGCTATGGACACAGTTATCGACATCTAGGTGCTGTATGACATGCTAATCTCTTCAGCTGCCTTGAAGAACAGATTCTAGATAATGGCATTGACAAACATATCCCGTGTCCAAAGGTCCGGATTCACAGCAGATTAAGCCTGTGTAAATCTCGGCTTCAGCAACACTATGTCACTCGTGGCTGCCCTGTCTGGCCGGTACTTTGTGCCAGTATCAGTGCGTGCATGATTGCAGAGTGAGCCAGTTCATTGCCCCGCAGCAGATGATGGTGTGATCCACAATCTAAACACGAGTGCTGGTGCAGAAGAGAGGTCGGGAAGATGTGGCTGTGGGAAGAGGTAAGGGCAGAACAAAGGCAGCTCAGATTTAAGTGACTTGACCTGCCGCTGAGATAACTTAGCAGCACAATTATCATTTGAATTAAACCCTGGACTTCCTCACAGATTTCCACTACAAACGTGGCACTGATCATCACTCCACCTCACTTTCTATAGAATATTCCTTCACTGTGATCTACAAAAAAAATACACTGTGTTCATAAAAGCCATAGGCAAATAGGTGTATTATCCTAAACGCAACAGCCTCCATAAAATACCAACAAAAATGTAATATACAGCCTGGCTCTCAGACACCCCGCTTTGAGGAAAGTGCTGCAGATATCTAAGTCTCCCACCCAATCAAGAGACCATGTCCGGGAAGTGACACTTTCCCAGTGACACAGACAGTGTCTTTGGGTGACCACTTGAATTCTATGAACAAATTTACTACAGTAAAGAAAGGCTGTGTACCTATGGGTATCACGGTTGCCCATGAGAATCTGAACTGGAACCTACATGGCAAGCCATGCAACAATTATAATTTACACTGGAAGAGATCAAAGCTGGAAATGAGTTTGCCAGAGCCCACCTCCTAACCATTAACCAACCTCCCCAGCTTTCCAAACTCCTTGTCAGAAGCAAACTTCCTGCAGACCAGCAAACGCTGAGTGGAATCGTATTGCGCCAGAGCGGCAATCGCAGACCTGCTTACCACAGCTCCTCTGACACCTTAAGAAGTTTTCTCACGAGTGAACTACCAAGGTCTGTTGATGCTACGCGTGTGCTCCAGCGCATGCTGCCCTTCAGTGAGCACACCGAGTGCCCTCATGGAAGCTCTACAGGCGTAACCCGTCAGTCCTGGAATAAGCATACATGCAGCAGAGAGAAAGGACAGAAACATGCTTTTACAGTGAGAAAACCTTCTTCCCATCATCGGTACTCTGTGGCTGATCCCACATTTCTGATCCTCAAGGAAGATCTATAAATGATAAGCTTGAGAACTGAAACTGATAACTCAGCAGAGACAGTGGTCTTACAGCATATTATGGTTTTCCTAGTGATCCCTCTTCAACCCAGCACCTCAATATTCGGTGTTAACTGCCTGCCATTCCCCTGGTTCACATAGGGGATATGCTAATTCCCTCACCCCTTCCAGTTAAGTGTTGACTCCTCTTTTCGCATAAATTGTCTATTTGATTGCCATAATTAAATTAAGCTCAGAGCATTGTCTCCCAAACCTATCCTTAATCTGAAGTTTGCTGTTTCTGCTTCAGATTTAAAGAAAGAGCTTTGAGTGCCTTAAACCTTGCCCACTTTTTCACATTTATGTTGATTTATGAAAAGATGTACTTTCTCCAGCAGATGGCAACATACTTCTAAATTATTTATAGAACATCTGAGAGGCAGGACTTGTTCCTGTGCAAGTCAGACAGGAGATGAATTTGTCTTTGAGAAAGGGGCCAAGTACAATATAGGTGCTTATCTTTTCTTCTAATATTTAAGAAAATATTTTTTAAGTTGGTGGCGTTGTCATTTCATTTAAACTTACTATTCTGTAATCTTAAAATGTAGTATAATATTGTTGTTGTAGCTCTTTGCCTCCGCATTTAACTAGAGCGGCAGTGAACAGATGAACCAGAACATCTCTGTGCATCCCCCATGGCGTTGCTTTATTTCCGAGGAGCAATAAAGTAGTTTGGAGGCCAGGATAGTGGGAGCTGTATTCTCACTTTGTTTCTCTCCTTTTTTAATTTTCCTAAAAGGCATTTCAGAATCACACATCTCCAGTGCCCACCAGAAATACCCATTAGCTGCTATAGAACTCTAAAGTATTTTTATTGCTGTGGACTCAGAAACTATGGAGCTCCTGTCAACCAGGCGCTCTATACGGGAAAGCAAATACTAGAATCTTTCTTCCTTTGATTTCAGCTGTAGTAATTTTTCTGTGAATAGCCAGAGCCTGATTTTCCACTGACTTGTGCGTTGTGGCTATTTCTGCCTCTGCAAGGTTGATAGAAAACGATAGGAAGAAGAGTTTGACATCACTTCCTGCAGGTTGCAGTGACTAGACGAGGTACACCACAAGGGAAAACCAGGCTCAGGCTCTTGTCTTCACCCTTTTGTCTGTCACTTCTTTTAAGTGGTAATTACACTTGATTTTTCCCAGGGAGGATGCACACTCAGGTGCATGGCAAAACGCCGGTGACTCAGCACTGGTTGTCTCATCGCTTGCCATTATGAAGGCAACCGGACGGGCAGCCGCTGTATCTTGACTTCTTCAGCATATCTCTTGGCATCACGGGACCTGGTTTGCTCCAGTTTAGCCCCTCTCTCAATCCAGGTCCCCACCCGTCTGCCCTGCTGGGTGATGGCATTGTCGCCTGCGTTCATCATCACCCCGTTTCTCATTGTTTCGTGTTTCCTCACACGCAGCACTGTGAAAGGATTCAGAAATGTGATGTGAGGTCATCGTTTGCAAAGGGAGTGTGTTGACATACACAGCCCACTTGTACAAATGCATGTAAAGCTGAAGGCCAGGTTTGCTCACTGCTGTGTTAAGAGTGGCCAATAAATTTTTCTCTCTCTGTCAGTATGAAGGGACCCCTGCTATTTTTAAAGCTGAGGTCTGCCAGCTCCCACAACACGCGATGCTTTTTCTGAGGCAATGCGAGTAGTTCGGTAGGCTTTGCAAAAGACTATGAGAGTGGCTCCCACTCTGTGACCTTCAGGCAGGCTGGTCTGTGGCCACACATGGTTCTGAAGTTAGAAATGAGATCAGTCAGGGAGGCAGAATATGATATTGTCAGAGGTGCAGTACTGCTCAGGAACCAATGAAAGTCAGGACCACTGGCCACAAAAAGTCCCAGCATCACAATTTCCCAATATTGTAACACTGCACTTCAGAGGGGGAATTATACGGAATAGTTTGAGCTGATCCATAGCTTTGTCGTGTCTCCCTCAAGGGCCAAGCCCTAGTTTCCTCCTCACACAAATTGGCTTGGTTACTGTTTTTACCTTGGTCCATAGGTGTACTTCTTCTGCCACAGCTCCAGTGAGAAAGGTGGCTATAATTAATAGAAACTGGCAGAAAAAGAGGTGTCTTCCTCTAAATAACTGTGCTTTTTAAATAATAGGGCTTTGTACAGATGTATAAAGTTTGTTCGGTGCTGACAGTCACAAACTGCCTAAATATATAAATAGATTTCCACTGTAAATCACTGTGTACTCTAATGGAGCAGCTTTTCTATTTAAGAAGCTGTGCAGCCCAGCCAAATAACGGCGAAATGCGAACAGTACCTGAAATCTGTATTTGGTCTGCCTGAAAAGAGTTTGATCTTCTGCACTTAATTCCCAGTGGATGGGAACTCACATCATGAGGAATACCTTCGTAATTGGTGCTAATTATAATTCCTGGGAGAGAGGCCAAACAGAGCCTTGCAGACTGCGTGTTTCCCACTCTCTCTCGGCAGAGGAGCACCACGACAGGGAGGCAGCGCGGGATGGGGCTCTCCTGCCCTACCCACTGCCTCTGCGGAGCCTGTCCCCGTGGCTGCTGTTCGGCAGCTCATAGGAAAGGGACAGGCTTTCACAGAAATTAAAAAAAAAACAAACCCAAACGGCACAAAAAATCTTGCAAAACCAACACGTCTGACTCCTCACTGCATCGTGAAACTAAACCTGCGCCTTCTGTTAGCCGTCAGGAGCAAGGCAAGACCTGAGAAACGAACCCGTGGGAGCTGCCCTGTTTGTTTGCTTAATCGCTTAGTTTAAATATAGATTAAAAATCACTTAAGCTCATCCACAAGTTAAGTATGTGTCAACCAACGGCTGCCAGAAACTGCAAGGGAAAAAGAACATAGTCACAGAAGGAAGAGATTTTAGGAAAGGAACAAGAGAAAAAAGGATTCAGTCTTTGGAGAGGGGCGACAGTGTATCTTCTTAAGGAACATCCACTCCTAAGTAAACAGCATATAGGAAACAAGAGCTGCCAGCTTCTCTTTATCTCTCCCCCCTGCCACTGCTAACACTTGCTAGCAGTGAATAACTTGGTGAATAATCCCTCATTTACATTCATTTCTTCCGATTAAATGGAAATGTCATAGTTCACAGAATGTCAGCCTGTGCCTGAAACGCACTGAAAAACCTCTGCAAGATCCTCACTTGCTGTGCTGCCTGCCCCGGCTGCCGTGGAGCGTGTCCTTGCCGGTCCCGTCGGAGGCACGGACACACCTCAGGCGTTCCAGAGTATCGCCTGTCCCAGCACCTTCTGCCTCCTCTGGAGCAGCTCAGCTGTCACCTGGCTCTGAACTAGCACTGGGGAGCGTGGCACTGGAAAAAGCCAACCTAATGCAAGCCCGTCACTTGAGTTAGCAGCCACTTGCCATTAGCAAAACTATCATCTGGCACACTGTTTAGCATCAGCCTAGTTTGTAATACCATCTCCCTTTTTTTGTAGCTATAGAAATTTAAGTTTGTGCTAGTAAGAACACAGAAGCTCAGGCACTGCTGATCCACAGCTCCTTGCAGCACAGGTCTCCCTTGCTGAGAGCAAAATGAAGGACATCATGTGATGCCACCAAAGGGGTGGCATTCATCGACAGCCTGGGTTTAGGTCCCCCATTAGGAAATGGCTCCACTTTCAAATACCGTCTCCCTTTTTTTGTAGCTATAGAAATTTAAGTTTGTGCTAGTAAGAACACAGAAGAGGTCAGTCAAAGCAAACTGCTAGAGAAAACTGCAGAGAGGAAGCCTTCTTGCTGTTCCCAGGAAGCTTGTGGGCCGTCTCCAAAGAGTGGACATGCTTTGTCCAGCCAAGACTCTTGAACCTGAGGGGCTGCAGTGCTGGTGACCTCTCAGCCATGGGGAAAAGCATTTTAGGCTGCGCCTGACTTAAAGATGTCTTCTCAAGTTTAGCATTAATGTAGGTGAAACACCTGGGTAGCTTCTCAGTGTGGATGCAAACCGTGGTGAGACACAAGCTCAGGCACTGTTAATCAACGGCTCCTTGCAGCACAGGTCTCCCTTGCTGAGAGCACGATGAAGGACATCAGGTGATGCCACCAAAGCGGTGGCATTCATCGACAGCCTGAGTTTAGCTCCTCCATTAGGAAACGGCTCCACTTTCAAAGCTGATGTTGCAATACCAGGTATTGCACACATTAATGCTTTGCCCCCAGTGCTTTCAATCGCTTGGTGGTGTTACCCTGGGGCGCAATGGTTGCTGTGATAGCGCGGCCACATCTCTCCTTTTAAGTGGTGTGTTCCCACTCTTCTGTTTGTTTAGTCGTACTTCTTTAGGCAGTGAGCTCCCCAGGGCAGGGATGGAGCCAGCTTCTCAGCTGCCAAGGGCACAGTGCAGCGTGTGAGCAACCGGCGGTGAATATGAAAAAAGGCAGTAGACTGGGAACCCCTGCGCATGTCCATGGAGCTGGGAAAATTTGCTTTGTGGCTTTTGCCAGCGTGTAGCAACAGCTCGGCTGGGTCAGAGGAACTCCGTAATGGCAATCACATCGTTAATAAATGTGATGCATTTCTGTCACTTGTTGTCTATTATCCCTCACGATACGGGGCAGCACTTGTTGATGTTATCCCTGTCATGCCAGAAATCATGGATGCTGCGGGCGGGGTCAGTGGAAAGAAAGGCATCAGCGCTGCTTCTTTTGAACATTTTGAACAGAAAACGGGGCGGGGAGAGGTGGGGGGGAAAGGTGACTTTTTCCTGTGCGTACACAAAGTGGAGCACGGCGTGGCCTTGGGGTCCTACCGAAATCCCGAGAGCAAGAGCTGCTCGGGGGTCACCCGGCGGAGGGCGGGGGTGCGGCACCGGGGCTGTAGCCCGCGGGGCGGTGGCGGGAGGCGGTGGCCGGGCCGGGCTCCCCTCCCGGCGGGGCGGGCTGGGGCGGGACTAGGGAAATGGAGGCCGGTTTTGGGCGCAGGGCGGCAGGTGTAGCGATGAGGAGCGGTGCTAGGCGGGACGGAGAGGGTGGCCCCGCACGGCAGCGCGCAGCCCCGACAGCAGCTCGCCCGCCCGGGTATGGCAGTAGCCCCGCCGCGCCGCTCCTCGCACTGAGCCTCCCCTTGTCGGTGCCATGCCCCCCCAGGAGCTGCTGGACTACCCGCCCGCCCTGCGGAGACACAACCCTCCCCGGGGCAGCGGCCCGGAGCTGGGCATCAAGTGCGTGCTGGTGGGCGATGGCGCCGTGGGCAAGACCAGCCTGGTCGTCAGCTACACCACCAACGGGTACCCCGACGAGTACCAGCCCACCGCCCTCGACACCTTCTCCGGTAGGCGCCCGCCCGGGCTCCGCGGTGCCCCGGTCGGCCGGGTGAGGGGGGCGGTGAGGGGCGAGCTCCGCCGGGCACAGCGGAGCCCCCCTCGGGACGCGGGACTCCCGGGGGGAGCGGCCAGCGCAGCCTGCGGGGCCGGGGGGAGGCTTTCCCGGTGGGATGGGCTGCCGCCGGGGCTGCGTACCGGCGGGGGGTGGGAGGGGGCTTTGCGGGCGTGGGGGCACAGAGCCCGGGAGCGCGTTCTGCCGCTCGGCCCGAGCCCCTCGGGCGCTTTGTGAAGTTTAGCAGGTGCGAGTCCTGCTTTTTGCGGCTTCGCCTATCAACAGGGCATGTGTCAAGTCGGCTGGCGAGTTCTGTGAAATCGGGCACCTTCCTGGTTTTGTGGTGTTATTACGGATAAATGGAAGAGGACTTAATTTATTTTTTTTTTGGTAGCGGTGGTGGTTTTTTAGCTCCAGAAGTATCACAGCATTGCACTGTAGGTTTTCTAGCTTCAACTGATACTCAGCAAAAGCATCCTTTTCCTCACATGTCCACTGAAGCTAAAATTGAACAGAGGTTTCCAAGAAGTTGAAGACTTCAAGCCAGGTCTGGCTAGAATTGCCTTCCCTGTCAGCTGATGAGCTCTCATTAGTTTCTGCTTTTGTAAATGCCATCTTTATTCTTGTTCTCCACTCCTCTCCTCTTGGGATCCAGTTTCTAATATAAACCCCAGGAAAGTACAAAGTCCTTTGAAGCGTTTCTGATCTTCATCTGATACAAAGAAACACAACAGTACATGACAGTATAGATCGGTAGATTAGAGACGGGCTCAAATCAGACTAGGAATGAGTCTTCTAATGTGTCATAGTCTCAGGGGTTCTCAGAGGGAACTCTACAACCTTAGAGGGAGCGTTTTGTTTGTCTGAATGTCCCCCTTACTTGCTCACTCTTACACTGGGAATTGTTGATTTGCCTTGACACTCTCCAAGCTCTTCCGCTGTCCCTTGACGGGAATGAACCAGGAACGTGCTGCTGTTCAGCGTCCAGCAGCCTTTTGGCAACAAATGTAAGGAGCCCTCGAGTCCTCCGGGGGAAAGATGACTGCCCTCTCTGCTCCCTTTACACTGATGTGTACAGTTTGGGCTAAGAGAAACTTGAAATTACCATAGGTATTAGCCTCCTCTCCAAAAAATTCAGAGGCTCCCTGATTAGCAGCGAGGAATTTGAAGATAGCTGCACATGGGTTTAGCCCCACTCTGAATGTCCAAGTATCAAGCCAGATTCCCAGAAGTGCATAACGTTTGCAACTGATAGAAATTAAAAACATTAAAACCAGGTCTTCCAAAGTTCACTTTCTATGAGGAAATAGGAGAATAGAGAAGTTTTCCTTCCCACCCCTACTCTTGGCATTCTGGATAAGCTTAAAGAAACTCCCTCCTTGGATTCACGAGGCACAGTTCAAGATCCATTCCAGAAATTTCAGCCCAGTTCTCTCCGCGCTTGGGGAATACTTGCAATTGAAACTGCCAGCAGAACCGAGCTTCACAGTTTACATCCTGATGCTAATTCTGGATAATGGACTGTAATGCCAATAACAAGATAGGAGAAAGTATTGAGTTATCAGGGGAACGGCTCTGGGACTGTGACCCAGCCGCATCTGTCTGGGTGCTACCTCCTGCTGGGTGTCACTGCCAGGTAGAGCAGCCTTGAGTGAAACGTGTACCCGGTGACCTTTCTCCACCAGGCTATCCTGTTCTGCCGGCCCCTTCGCTATTGTACCGAAATCCAGCCTCATCCTGAGGGTGTGGACCTTGTGAGGGCGGTATTTGGAGGACTGTCAGAGAGCTGCTAGCTTAGTTTAGGCTAGCAGCAGGTACAAAAAACCCCTTGTGCAAGCACTAGAGCAGCAGGTAATATACGTGATGCCTTTCTTCTAAAGACTGTAAAACACTTCAGAGATGCTAATTCCTTCTCTCAACACGCTTGTGAGACAGAATAAACCAGATACTAGAAAGGCAAATGCCCAGTGCCTTGAAGATCAAGTCAGGATCTAGCAGGTTCTTTGATCAGGAACAGGTTTCTCCTCCTCCTCTGGGGCAAAGATATGGTAACAACCCAACCGTTTCCAAGTCACAAGGAAGCATTGACTTTCAGCTACGCTGCGAGGAGTGGCATGGAGGTGGACGCACCCACCCCTTCGTTTTTCCGTCACTCTCAGTCTTCCACCAAATTTCAGTTCGTCTTTTGTCTGTGTCTCCCTCCTCCCCAAAGTTCTTTCAGAGAGAAGCAGCGCTCTCCTCCCAGATCTTGTGTGGAACTCTCCAAGTCAATTGTTTCTGTCACTTTTCTCACCCGGCTAATTACTTTAAGAAACACAAAAGATTGATCCTGCTTGGGTTGGTTTTGTGTTGTTGGGTGTTTTTTTTTTTAACAAAAAGGACAATAAAGCCTCCTCCCTGGGCACAGCAAGGGCATTTAGCTAGCTCATGTCAAGTGTCAGCCATTGTCACCTTAGCCAGGATGTCTGCCTTTGTTCACCAGAGCACAGCCTCATCCACCTTTTCAGGACTTTCAAGTGATTTCCAGCCCCCCCAACCCCTTTCTCCTTTTCGGCGGTTCCTAGCCAGTCTCTGTGGTGTCTGTGTGCTTAGACATCTAACAGTTGCATCCCAGATTTCCATCAGAGGTCCTGCCAGCCCTCAGTCTGAGTCAGCTGATACCACATGAAGGCTTACTGTGATTAGGGAGTGAAATGGGAGCAGACCTTACATGTGTAACTCAGCAGTTTTTCAGTGTGTGCGTAGTCTCTGAAGGGGATTTCACTCATCACTGTTTCCTTAATTGCGTCTTCATTTCAAAGTTGGTATTAGGCCTTTGCTTTTCCTTAGCTGGGACACTTATGGAAATGCTCATCTTTTTTTTTTTTCCTTGGCCAAATTTCTGGGCTGGATGGGAAAATTCTTCAATAGCCTGTTTAATGGAGACTGATTTGAACTTACACCCTGGGCCAGGAAGCTAGGAGCAAGTTGCTGAAGTTCTCAGTTTGTTTTTATCCTTATCTACTTTCTTGGGGTGTGGAAGAAGAACAAGTTGTTCTCAGGGCACTGTTTGGCTAAGGGCTCTTCTTCTCCTAGCGAAGAAGTTGTCCAGTAATATGGAGCAATTCTTTCAAAATACTGGAGAAGAGCCCAAAACACCTAAGGGCTAACCAAATCAGAAAGTCTGTTGCAGGTCTCTTAATGTTCCCAGTGCAAGCCTCAGCTGTTTTAGTGGGGTTGTGGAGGATGCTCAGCAAGGAGGACAGACTTAAGTGACTTCAGCAAGTCTATTCAGTGGGATGCAAACCAGAGTGCTCTGGGGAAAAAATCGGTATGAGTGTGCATGTGTATGCTGGACGACTCCCTTACACTCAGCCTTATTCTCTTTCTGCTACAGTGCAGGTCCTGGTGGATGGAGCCCCGGTTCGGATCCAGCTGTGGGACACTGCTGGACAGGTAAGCTTTATCAAAACAGCTGTGGGCTCTGGTCCTCTGGGACAGGGGCTGTTTGCAGGCATTTGAGAAAGGCAGTGTTTAACTGGGAGGGAAGGGAATGCGCTAGTCCAGCATCAGGCAGTCACAGATGGGTGAATCACAGACTTCCTCAGCTCTGAAACTTGTGCTCAAACCATGGCATGGCCACGAAGTTAGCTTGATGCCCTGCCTTTGAGGGTGTTGCTGTCCTAGATAACACATGAAAAGGCCACTGCAGCATCATGATCTTAGAGTTCAATCCAGTGAAACCTTTTTTTTTATTTTTCCCCTCCATTTTCTACAGGAGGACTTTGACTGTTTGCGCTCGCTTTGCTACCCTGACACCGACGTCTTCCTTGTTTGCTTCAGCGTGGTAAACCCAAGTTCCTTCCAAAACATTACCGAGAAATGGATCCCCGAGATACGAACTCACAACCCCCGGGCACCGGTGCTGCTAGTGGGGACACAGGCAGACTTGCGGGATGATGTCAATGTCCTCATCAGCCTGGATCGCTACCATGTGAAGCCCGTGCCCCGGCCTCAGGCAGAAGGTCTGGCTGACAAAATCCGGGCTGAAGCCTACCTGGAATGCTCAGCACTGACCCAGAAGAACCTCAAAGAAGTTTTTGACATGGCCATTGTCAGCGGTGTTGAGCACAAAGCACGGCAGGAAAAGAAGATGACCGCCAAAGGCATCAAAACTCTTTCCAAGTGCCGCTGGAAGAAGTTCTTCTGCTTTGTTTGAAGCTGCTTTGAGGGGGGAAAAAGAAACACCCAATGCCGGTATTGGCTCTGCACCTTCTTCAGGAGTGACTGCTCCTATGGCCCCAGCAAGGAGGGTATGATAAGCTGCTGGGCTTGGAAACCTGGCTCTTGCTGGGTTACAGTAGCAGATGCCTGGGAGACATGAACTGGATTTCCATTGTGCCGGGATGTGGAATGGTCCAGGCAGCTATAAGTACCTGCCGGACATGTCTGTAGTGTCCCAGGCTAATGGGAGCCTTTAATACACCAAGACTCGGTACCCCAGAACAGGCAGGATCCTTCCATTGTTCAAAATAACCAGTTTTCTGTCTGAAGCTCACACACTTTTGGAGTCCTGACGCAGCATAATAAACGTGAGGGACTTTTGAAGTCTGCCTATGTTTTGGCTGATTTACAGGCTTGGCAGAGAGTAGGGCAGGGGCAGTTACAGGTGACTGCAGTGTGGTCAGATGTGGGCTGCTGAGTTTGTAATGCGAGACTTGTGTTTGCCCCTCTGATTCTGCTTGCCAAAATAGGTAGAAGTCACTGGGCTGTGAAAAAGCAGCGCTCTTTCTTAAAGGCCCTGTATTGTGAGTACCCTTGAGAAAGTTTTTCCTAAATAAAGGCCATCAGCAGGCTGAAGAGAAAATGCACTGGGAGCTACAGTAATTCTTTAAGCAAAACGTTTTCTGAAGAGGACTCTGCACTCCAATGGGTGCCAATGCTATAGCCCTATCTTAAGAGGTAGTTGTAAACTTGGGGACCTATTTTGAAAGGCCTTTTTGTGTGTGTGGTGTTTTGAGAGAAAGAATGGGTGAGGAACAGCGCTGAGTGGCTCTGTCTAGCAGAGACCAAACTGTGTCAGCGAAGGGTTTGTAACACTACCAAGGGGTGAAATGTAGATGGAGAGCCATGCAGGTAATGAAAGGAGAAGAGAGAAGGAAGAAAAGGAAGGGTATAAAAAGGAGAAAGAAATGTAAGGAAGGAAGAAAGGGAGACAGAGAAGGAAAAAAGAAAGGACATTGTTAAATGAAAGTTGTGATTCTGCTTAGTTGAGATGCTGATATTCAGGGAATCTTCTAGGGACCTGGAAAATTTGCTAACAATCTCAATTTCAAAGTAATATTGTCCATACATTAAGTGCTGAATCAAAAGGAGAGGTTTGTAGGGAGAGAGAGTTCCTCTTGGTCAGTAAAATCCTCAGTTTCAGATCTATGCAGGAGAACAGAATTTACCTTGTACTGTTCTTCCTGAGGCTGCAGAACAGGAATGGGGGGCTCAGGGCTTCTTTCTGTTGTGCTTCCCTTTCTTAAAAGTCACTGCTTGATCTGCTGAAATCAAAAGCAAAGGAAATCCATGAAGTTCCTGCCAGAGAAAAACATTCACTATGTTTGCTCTGTTGCCCTCTCGCCTGTTTCTCCGGGGATTCTTTTCCCCGTGAGTCTACTCGCATTTTATTACAGAACTTGCATCAATTTCTGAAAGTTCTTTCACAGAGACATTTCGTTCTGGTTTACGTAGCAGAGAGCGTGATAGGTCTGTCAAGCAATGCTTTCAATACTCAGGGTGTTCTCTGCATCTGCCCATGGCCCGTCACTTTGAGGATGCTCTGGAGTAATGTGACAGAAAGGGATATAGCTGTGGATTGTTTGCCTGGCACCAAAAGCAAGCATGCCTGACCTAGTGGGCCTGTAAGAAAAAAAACAAAAACAGAGGTACTATGGCTTTGGATCCAAACAAATGCCTGCAAACATCTCTCACAACTATCTCTTTGTGGCACAGGTTGTGTAGTCCCCAGGACGTGAGACAAGCCTGCTGGGCGGTGTCACAGTATGAAAGAGGAGGGCAGGTCTTCTTACCAAGGGAAGTGGCCCGCAGCCTTGGAGCTGCCTGTAGGGTAAGGCTTAGAGACCTGAAAAGGATGGTGCGGCCAAGCGAGCAGAACGTTGAAATGACTCCCCCAGCTGAAATGCCATCTGGGTCCAGTGAGGAGTCCGAAGAGGTGGAGAAGTGACTTGTCCTACATGCCTCTAGGCAGGACACCACTTCTTCAACAAAGCTCTCACTCAGCAATGCATCCCTGCATGTATTTCCTACCTGTACAGGCACCTTTGCTGTATCACTAGTTCAGTTTGTCTGTTGGGTCTTTATGCATTTCTTTAGCCTGTGAGACCAAGGGCCGTGTTGTGACCCACTGAGGAGCACGCCATACCCCTATGGGGTGAATCCACAGGTGGAAAGAACACCAGCCTCCCCTCCTGCTGGGGAGAGCAAGGGTTGTCCTGCAGTAGCTTAGTATGCAACAGGGATTATTTCTTTCTGGAAAAGAAACTGTACTGAGAGCTGCTTTCTTCCTCTGTGTTTGTGTCTAATATTTGTTCAAATAAATTTTTTTAATGTCTGCAATATGTGTTTGTAATTTTGTCAGGGCAAAGTAAGCTGGGCTTAAAGATGGAGGATGAGTTATTCCGTTTTACTGACAATAGCATAAGAGGGAAATTGCCCCACTTCTCCTTCCATGTCCTGACCCCCACTAGCAATGGTAAAAATCCCGTCATAGCTGAAACCTTCCAAGATCCTTCTGTTGCCTCAGTTGATTTTCCTCTCCCTCAGCAGCTGCTCAGGGTGGAGGCTGCCAAGGGGGATGGAGCAGCGAACATCCAAGGCTTTCAGTGTCTCTCCCTGTAAGCCACCATCCAGGGATCAGTCAGGAGACCCTCCCAGCACCCTCTGAGACAAGCCCACGGAAGACTTGCATTTGGAGCCTTAATAACAGCACGCTGCTCTGTCATTAGGCTGGTGGGTAATTTAGCCACCAGCCTTATTTAACTTAAATTGGTAGTTAAACACTACTCAAGTGCTGAAAAATTTTGTTCGTGCTACATAGGGCACAAAGGCTCCATCCGAGATAGCTCACAGGCTTCATCCTTTAGCCTTATCATCAGCATCAGAGGTAGGGCAGGGCTCCTGTCTGTCCACATCTGGGGCCCCCAGAGCTGCTCCAAAGGCAGAGGGCTGGGGAGTGAGAGTGCTGGGGGAGCTCAGCAGAGAGGTGGGAAAGAAAACGGACAAAACCCCCAGTGTAGCAGCGGTAATGAGCAAATGTGATTCAGAAACTAGAAGGGAGTAGAAAATTACTGCCGATAAAACATGATTTGGGAATTTGTTTCTTTTTTTTTTTTCCTTTGACAAAGTCTGAGACCGCACTGTCCTCCTGCAGTTTGCCGTTTGCTAGATGTAAAGCGACCTGTGGGATTATTTGGAGCCGGCTCCCAGCTTTGCAGCTTCCCAGCATTAAAGCTTACAGAAGAACCTGTGAATGGAAATAGCAGGAAAGTGTGAATTAACTTTACAGGGGGGTGAGTCATCCCACTGAGCCATATCCTGTCATGTGCACAACAAGCACCCTAAAACTGCCTGAAACCAGGGAACAAAGCGGAGCTCCTGGGGGTGAATCTGTCTCGTTAAATGGAGTGTCCTACCAAAGCCACCAAGGCATTTTTAAAGCCTTGTCCTACTCCTCTGCGTGGTGCGGTACCAGACCTGTGCTACTACCTGGCTCCGGTACAGTTTGGGCTTGTTTCTGCCTTACAGTGCTGCTTGACCAACCTGTATTTTCAGATGATGCTGAGACCACAGGAGGGTTCCTGGGAGACTGTTGCTAACACAAACCACCCCGCCAGCCTGGATGAAGCTAGCCAAGCCCATTACTAGGCCAGCACAATTCCACATGAGTGTCACCTATGTTATTGCCAGAAAGGATCCTTATGATTAGTTGATCTGACTTGCTCCGTAGCACAAAGCTCAGCATTAAAAGCTAAAAAAACCCCAATGTTCCTATAGGGTAGAAACTCTCTCGTATCTTCTTTCTTCCTCAGGTCCCTGACTTGGATCCTGGTCAGGAGACTCCTGCATCTAGCAGAGTAATTCAGCAGGGCTTTCCCACCAGTAAAAGCAACGCTGCAAGTACTTCAGTACAGGCACGCACCACATCGTGTAATTCTACATGAAGCCGGTGTGCTAGATGCCGCTCTCAGCTGGCATCTCCAAAGGAGCTGAGCTCGGATGTCAGCAATGGTCGGAACACGGTGTGGAAAAGACCCTTTTGTTTCTTTTCTCCGTAGGTAGCACACCCTAAATAGGCTTAGCTGTGCCAAGAAGGTTCCCAGCTGGCAATGCTTTCCCGAGCTTCCACTGAACCCTGGCTGGGAATTAATCCCCAAAATAATACCAAGTTTCGTCTGACTCAGCACAGCCTCCTTCCAGCGCCAGAAGGGCAAGTCTGAAAGGTCCCTTCAGGAGATCTTTATGCCCTGTAGGGTACGTCCTATTTACTTTGAAAGGACAGCCTGAATTATTACCAGGTCAGGAGCTGACATGAGTCCAGCAGGAGGGACCTGGCTGTGCTTGAACCCTGTTGAAATGCAATTACCAGGGAATGGCGCCCTCCCCCATTTCCTGAGAGGGGTAGGATTGCGTTAACAGCCTTATCGCATTCTTAACACCCCCCAAATTTAATCCTCAGGTGCTAACTGCCTTTTTTTCTTCTGATTGCTCCAAGTTTAATGCTATTTATCAATTAGGCAACAATTTCCAGCTTGGAAGCAGGGTCTGGTTTGAGTTTTTCCAGCTTCAGCTGGGTCAGCTAAGTAGCCTACTTCAACTTTGCTTTCCTGCTCCTGGTTTGGGCTAGGTTGGTCCCCTCCCGTGGGCCTCTCTGTGGCCTCACAAGGAGCAGCGTGGGAACACTGGAGGGGTGGGAGTGAGCAGAGGCACTACTCAAACAGGTGCTGGCACCACAAGAAATGTTTGTCCTCTCGCAGCCCGTGCTTCCATCGAACTGCTGCTCTTCCAACGCTGACGGGAGTCCTCTGTGGCCAGGAGGCTGTCCTTGGCCCGCCTCGTCTGCTTAAACATCTCGGCTCTCCTTTACATCATTGCCTCTCTTGGAGCCATGCTAAATCACTCCCTAGTGGGTCTGGGAGCTGAGGCGTTTATACAAAGAAACTGCTCAAATTTTACAATATGGGTCCAAGACTGCCCTCCCTGTACTGGAGGATGTTGGTCAAGACCCAGCTCCCGGTCTGCATCTGCTCCCAGAAGAGGAATCAAAGAGCTGGCCCAGCCGGCACCTGGGCCTCCTGGAAGCTGCTTACTCATGCCTCTGCGGAGTCCAGCCCTGGGCTCTCCGTTCCCACCGTGTAAATACAGCATTGTACTTGCAAAGACCTATTGCACAAGAGAGCAGGGTATGTTTCAACGTATCCCTTGAGACAGGTTCCCTCTGCTGCAGCCCCACGTGATCCTGGTTCCCAGGGTGACACCATGCCCTTTCCAGCTCCCGGACTGCACCGCTCGGCATCCAAACTTGCTGGACTTGTTCTGGAAGAGCAGGAGGAGATGTGGGTCCCATCCTCCCCCTCCATCCCCTCACCTCCAGCGCTGCCCCTGGGGCACTGTTGTGAACTGAAATACTCTGGTTTCTGCTGCTGTGGAGGAACATCAGGTGCGGGAAATTTGGCTCGGGGACAAGTTTCACCACGAGTCACTGAGCCAGGCTTTTCTTTCCCATGAGATAATCTTGGGCGGGGCAGACAATCTCTTAAAATTAAAATACAATGAAAATACACGGGCTTCCCAGGGTTTAGGGTAAGTCTCTCTTTCCTTGTTTTCTCAGAAAGTGAGCCAGGGCGCTGCTGAAACCTTCCGCAGGCTTGCGGTGCAGAGGGCAGCGACTGCTCAGCCTCGGAGCCAGGCCTGGCTCTCCGGCCAGGGGATGGTCCCACCGGTCCCCCCGGCCCCTGGCTGGCAGCAGGAGCCCACCCGTGGGACCTGGCTCCGCTGGCAGTGAGGGTGGGAGAGCTCCACCTCCTGTGGAGGCACCTCCACAGCCCTGTAGAGGAGGATGGATGGGAGAGCGTGGGTTGGCAAGTCAAGCATGGATGGCAAAGCCCCCCTTCCCATGACACCCTGGTGGCTGCACTGCTGTCTTTGTGCTGGTGGTATGGTGGCATGGGGACAGTGCTGCTGAGTTCTGAGTGGCCACCACTCACACTTGTGCTGGTGGTGCCATCACCACTGTTACACTCTGGGGGGGCTCAGGGCACTCAAGTCATGGGTCTCCACCTTCCTGTAAGTGTCTCGCCCTGCGACCCAGCTTAACCCTCTGCTTCTCCAGGAAAACACTTGGTTAGATAGCTTGGTGGCAACAGGGACACAGGGAGAAGCCGGGGTGTACTGGCTGGGATCTTGCTGGCGGCGAGCGTCAGCACCCCAGCCCTGCCGACTGAGGCGCTTTCCCATCCAAAGGGGAAAGTCAGCATCACGTGCTGCAGCGGGACCCGTCGTGGGAGGATTCGGTTCTCCCAGCAGAGGCTGCATCCCTGCAGGGCTAGACGGGAGGGAGAGAGGCTGGGAAAATGCTGCCTGAGCAGTGAAAATGGGTTTCGGGTGGTATTGCAGAGCCCCAGCTGCTCTTTGCTGGGCCACCCGCCCGGGCAGCGGCGTGTGCCTTGGGGACGGCTGGTGCCCGCTGCTGCCGGAGCCGCTGGGATGGCTGGGATGGCTGTCGGCAGTGCTGCAGCCAGCCGGGAGGCAGGAGGAGCACCCGGCTACGGGCAGAGCTTCAGAAACTGCGCATTCATCTTCCATGCCAGTAAGTCAGAGAGCGCCCGGGGCGGAGTGATGACGCACGGCACACCTGAGATCATTTTCATGGGAATAGACCCGTGAGAGACAGCGAGAGGAAGAGTCAGGGAAACTCTCCCAGCACTTCAGTCGGTGTCAGCATTCACAGGGCAGATTTCACAAGATAAACAAAAGCCTTTAATAACCGCACTGGAGGGAGGCTTTGAAACCCTGTGGAACCTCTGCCAGCAGAGAAGAGCGGCAGGCTCCTCACGGCGCACCAACGCCACCAGCCAGACAGAGACTCGGCGGCCGCAGAGAAAAGAAGGCTTGCAGAAACCAAACCGTAAAGATCCGAGTGCGGGTACCCGAGCTGTCCTCCCAGCTGTGGGTAGTAATATGCATGGTGCTATATATAGCACAGATGAATATTCATTCCTCTCACTAAGGGGTTTTAATAACATGGAGCAGATGAAAGATGTCAGCCACCCTGGAATATTATCTGGGCAGCAGTGTGTAATCTGAAGGGAGGGTAGGAGAGGATATCTAATGTTGTGATATCTTCTACAGGATGATTGGGCTTATTTCTTGTAAGCCAAATAGATTTGTAGAATAACAAGAGTTATTAGCGTCTAATAGTAAAGTCTTACGTGTACGAGGCTCCTGTCAAAGGATGCTAAGCCTGAAATACGGGGACTCTGAGCTAACTAATAAAATACAACCGTAACAGGACATCCTGCACCACCTGGTTGGTTGCCTTATGGGTACCAGTAACAGCAGCATCCTGCCTTTCCATGGAGTGCATTTATTCACTCTCTCCAAACATCTCTTTTCACATGATAAAAACACTGCATTAGGTGCTGGGAGAAAGGTAAGACCAAATATAGTTTAGGTCACCAGAAACCTGGACGTGCTAACCCAGGCTTTAACATCATTTCCCTGTCTGGTTTTGGGCGAGTAACTTTCCCTTTTCCATTTGCAAAAGGGAGCTCCTTCCCCTCCAAGGGGTGTGATACGCATTTATTAACTGGTATTCACAGGGTGCCGTAGCAGAGGAAGGGTTGTTGCCAGGGCCATCACAGCGCTTCTCCTCATGGTCCTCAAAATGGGAGGGTCCTCATGGGTCCTCTGAGATGTGTCCAGACACCAGTCTCAATTATTGTCTTCCGTGAGTTGCCAGAGAGATCCGGAAAACCAAACACTGTGATTATAGCTCCAGCGCTGGGGTTCGTGCATTTAAGGGAGGAATCCAATACTCATTTAGAGCAAATGTCTCCAGCCTTCAGAGCTGTTGAAAGAAACATGAAACCCCATGGTCTGGAAAATTAGGACATGATTAAAGGGAAGTCCTATGCATATTGCTACTTAAACGGTACATATGCCACCTTGATGATGTGACAGGAGAGGAGGAAGAATGAAACATGGCGTCTTCATACAGCTGGTACTATCGAGTGCCCAGAGAAAAATAAAGAGATGAACCCAAAATGCAGAATGTGGAACACTTGTGTTCTGCTGCTTCCACCAGGTGCTTGTAGCATCAGCAGAGCTCTCTGAGCACGGCCACAGCCCGCGTGGATGAGGGGCCACCACACAGGAGGGCTGGGAACCCAGCAGCAGCAGGAACCGTTCCCAAGCAAGGCTCAGAATTAGCTTTACTTATGGATGGAGAAACAGCATCCCACCTTGAGTCTGTCGTGTTGTAGAATGGGGAGAGGAGGAAGAGGGGTTCTCATTATTGAGACACCTCTGCATAGTTTAGGAGAGAAGATCAGCGAGATGAGAGCAGCACACGTTTCCAAGAAGGCCAGCTCTCTGGGCAAGCAGCCAATGGCCCGAGCAGACATGCCTGAGCCCATGCTGAAGTCTGTGCTGATGGGCTGTCATGGTACCCGACGTGGCTGGATGAAGCCAGCTCACCACCACCAAACTCTCATCACGCTTCCTAACTGAGGTGCAGACAGACTTTCAGGCGCAAAAAAGGTGCACCTGAGGGGCTTGAAGCCCGCCCGCCACCACTTGCTGTCAGGTACGGGTTGGCCCATTTCCTCCTCCGTCTTCCAGAGGTGAGACTGGAGTGGGGCTGCTGAGCACCTGGAGAGGGAATGGTACACTCCGGGGTCCAGCCTTCTTCCTGCCTCATCCGGACTAATAGTCATCCAGTGAGGGGGTAGTTTTTCTTCTGCTAAATTTCAGTGCTGACTTCACTGATGCTGCCCTTCTGTGTTTTATTGGCACCCACTGGAAATCTCTGGCCACATCTGTGGTCTAAATAATTATAGCCTCCCAGCAAGAAAGGATGAGGGGGCAGCACAAGCATTTAAATATTACAAACGGGACTCTGCAGCAAGCACCGGTTGCTCTTCCCTAAACTCCTTTCTATACATCAAGGAGCGTAAAAGAGTAGGAAGAGACCGAGTCCTGCTCTCAACCCTCCATCCTAGAGCATGGCTTTATTGGTAATTAAAAACTACATCTCAGCTTAATTTTCTTCCCACAGTTGGTTGTACTCTATCTTACCCCCATCTCAAAGAGGCATGTCAGTCCTTTCATATCCTCACTGGAGTTCACAGAGGTTTGCCAGCATTAATCAGAGGCAATTACCTCTGCCTCTTTAGGCAGGGATATCAGACCTGAGCCTAGGGTGACTCATCCCAAGATCGCTTCCCCTGCAAGGTTCTTCCAGACATCTCCTTTGCCTGGAGACCTCAGCTGCCTTTGGTCATTCCATGCCTGGGAAACTCTCCTGGCAAGGAGCAAGCCCCAACTACTACCCAGCCCCGTGTAATCCACATCCTCGTCTTTTCATCTCACCTGGTGGAACTGATAAGAGGGTTACAGACTGGTGCTGGCCAAGAATTATCCAACCAACATTTTCACATTTTGATAGATTAGCTTTTTCCAATGGATTTTTGGGTGGAAGAGTCCTGTTTTGGTGACCACCTGCTGCAACGCAGCCAAGGCTGCTGGACCACAGGCTGCTCTCGGCAGTGGGTCTGGATGAACCCTGGAGCACCCCAGCCACGCTGACCACACCTGACTCTGACATCTCCAGGATTCCCACCTTCCTGCTGAGAAGAAACGAGTTGGACCTTCAGCCCTTTCAGCTCTGATGCCCTAAGAGCCCTGGCTGGAAGAGGATCCCTTTCGAGATCCCTTGGCTCTGTGGGAAGGGAGATCCCTGGGAGGTGAACAGACCACGCTGCTTCTTTCATTTAGGAGGGAAAGGACTCATGGTTTCCTAGAGGGAAAATTTTCTGTCCTACAGAAATCCCAGGGTTCAGCATGGGTCATAACAAAAATCTACTTTGGAATAATTTGCCGGAAATATTCCAAAGTAGTAGAAATAAATGTGCCAGAGAAGTAATGGAGATCGGCAAGCTGTCGCACTTGGAAAGAAAGTGAAATCTGTTGACATTATGCACAATATGAAGTAGCTACTTTGTTACCATCAATGTTATTATTACTTAGTAATAAGTATATTTGTTATTAAGCTCAGCCTGCCAACACAGACTCTCTGAGCGTTGGCTGCAGGCATCTGCCCCACCGAAGCCTGCGTCAACCTCCTAGAGATCCTGACTCTGCAAATAAAGACTCAGGTGGCCCTGGCCCACCGACCTGCACATACCTCCAGTGCTCCAAGCAAGCATTTGCAGGAGAGCAAAAGAAATCTGGTGGTTTAAAAGGTCACAGACTTCCATCACAACCTCTCTGGCTGGTCAGGGAGCAGAGCATTTCACATCGTACCTGCCATGCTATGAAATGAGGTTGGAGAAGTACGAGTGATGGGGACCTGCTGGGGTAACTCCGTGAGGATCACTCTCCTTCTGTTTCTTCCCTTCCGCTCCAAGCAGCCCACCAGCTAGGAGAGATTTCTGGTGTTCTCAATGATTTGGATGCGCTGTCTGTAGATCTGGCTCCGGGGGGCTGCTGTGCAAATACGCTGGATTGGTGTCCTGGGGTCAAGAAGGAAAAATGGGCAGGAAGGAAAGCAACTGGCTGAAAATAAACCATGTCTCAGTAAACAGATGAAAGTCACTAAGAGGTAATCTAGTTTTGTGCAGAAGGGCCAGAGCCCTCAAAAACCCAGGGAGCTGGAAAAGGGCCTGCCCCCAGCAAGGGCTGGGAAGCCCCTGGGGGGACTAACCCCACATGTGGGGTGCTGCCCCCCAAGTCCTGCCTCGTCTGTGCTGACTGAGCAGGGTGCGATTGCTTTACGCAAAGCATTTCCCTGTGAAATAACTACTGCCCTAGCTGTAAGGAAGCTGCCCGCTCGTAATACGCATCACTGATTGCAAAGTTGCATAAGAAGCAGCCGGTTCTGAACTCGGCGAGAGCGGCTCGGTGAGCACCCTGGAATGGCAGGGGCTGGCCGGGCGGCAGCTCACGTCCCACGGCGTTTTCCAGATCGTGCCGAACGCAGACTTGTTTTCAAAGGCCGCAAATCTCAACTCCAGCAGCAGGGAGGGAAAACAGACACAAGGCAAAAGTGCAAATGTCTTCTGCACGCTCCTTCACGACACGCACGGATGTGCTCAACTGTTGGCAGCAAGGGCAAAACAAACGAGCTGTCACTTCCACCTCGGGCACTGCTGGTGACAGGGAAATCTCCTGATAATAGGGACAGATCTCCAATGAGGAAAACAGCCCTTGTTATTGACTGGCACTTCCCTTCTTGCTGAAACCTCTTTTCATCTCCTTAGCCAGCGTGTACATCCCCGGCTCCTGTTCTTAAAAGGTGGACAATAGCCTCCTCACCGGTAGCAATTACCTCTGTGTTGTGAAGAGGACAGGGACACGAAAAGCAGGCTTGTCTCACAGGGCAAGCCTTTCCATCACAGCAAAACACTGCGGTGCATAACAGCCTGCAACACTGTTTTGGTGCCCATTGTTCCTTTGCATAAAAGCCTTTGAACCGGAGTTAGTAATTATGGGAGCCGCGCCGTGCGCAGCTCCTCAGCTGCTGATATGTTTATCAGTGGAGCATCAATCTGACTTGCTTCCAGGAGGTTTAGATGGCACAGGGTCATGCTTGCATCAGCTCATAAACTCCTCGGAGCTGGGATGATCTCGTTCTTTTGTATCTGTGAAGCAGACAGCACCAGTGGAGTCCCCATCTCTGATTTAATTAGCTGCCTCAATTCAGCAATGGCAACATATAAGGCTTTAAAGCTCAGGGACTGGAGAGGCGTTGCAAAGGTGCAGGAGTGCTTCCTTCCATTTTTGGGAGGTTGGAAACAGAGGGGCTTTTTAACTAACAAATAGATCTTGCTATGCTAAAATATATTTTGTCATGAAAACACAAAGGTTGGCTTTCCTCTCACCCTGTCTGAACTTTTGCTGAGTACTGCTGGCAAACAAGTGACTTAGAAACAGTCACCAGCCACGGCAGGATCCTCTTTGACACCTGCCCTTACCTGGGAGGAACAGGGATGCTTGGGTTGCAGGGCAGTCCGTCTGATTTGTCCTAGGGTGAATCAGCAAGTCTGAGCCTCATCAGACACCCTAAGGATTTCTGAAATCTCTCTTATTTTGTGAGCTTTATTGCTAATCCTATGGAGCTAGAAGATCCAGTGCTCTAACCATCAGATACAAGAATTATTGCAGTTTGGGATGAACTGCAAGAGGCTGAGACATAGCCACTGTCTTCTGCTGATGCTAGGGGTAGAAAAAGAACTTGCAAAAGAACGATTTTTGACACAAATTAAGTGGGCAAAAACTGAATAAAAGTCAAGACAGGTTGGAAAGTAGAAGATGTTTTCTTGGTCATAGAACCTGGAGGTTCTTGAGAGGTTTTCAGCTGGAACAGTGTGAGGACAAACCCTGCCCCTTGAAGACCGAGCGTGTCTTGTTTATGAAAACTGCTAGATTACAAAGTTGTCTAAAATAGAAGGTAAGTAAGTGGACATGAGTCAGGAGGCCCTTTCCAGCCCCGCGTTCAAAAGCAGTTTCAAAGGCCTGCCATGCCTTACAATTACGATCACACTGGGGATGGCTCCTGAGCTTTGCTCAGCTCCACAACACTCATCTCTATGAGAAATTTGGACCATACTATGTGCAACATGTATTACTCCACTCTAATTGCTGCACAGACAAGCATAGACTTGGTTAGGAACCAAACACAGTTTGTCTCATTGCTTTCAGTGGCCAGTTTTAAGAAGCACCCGTGCACCACCTCTTCCCTCGTAACAGAGTCCTGGGTCAGGAGCCTGGCCTCCAAACCATCACTTTTTTCCTGGGACAACCGGGCAGAGAGCGGATTTCCTTACTGCCAGGGCTGGGACAAGGACTCTGTCCCCATCAACCACCCACAGGTTTGGGCTCACAAAAATTGATCCAAGACACCTGGGGATGGGAGCAGGGCACCTCAGCAGACAGCCCCAAACCCATGTCACAGAGGCAGCAATCTGGTCACGAGGAGGTGGCTAGTCAAGCTCTGAATGTATCAAGGAGGAGCTGATTTGTCCTCTTCTCCAAGGAGATGAAAGGTGCCCTGGAGAGGACAGTTTGGTTCAGCTCTGCTGAAAAGCACCATTAACCTGGGTGAGAAGGCAGTCAGGTCATTTTTACCTCAGACAGCTACTGGAGACCTCCCACGGCTGGGAGCTGGAGTGTGGGTCTCATGTAGATACGCTGGGGTGAACATTTCCTTATCTTGAATTTTGCTGTAGGACACTCAACTGAAGTTAGCTTTCTTGGAATCAGAGGCAGTGATTTTTGCAGCCAAGGCACATTTTCAGTCATTAGGGCTCCCCTGGTGCTTTCTGCAGTGCTTGCAAGTGTCCCACCCAGACTGCTATTGGAGTGCTTTGCACAGTGCCAAAAAGCTCCTCAGTGGTTCAAACTGGAAAAAATAATTACCATGTCCTTTCCTGACACCATTACACCTGGTGCAGAAAGTTTACAGGGTCCCAGGAACGTACAGAGAGATATGGTTCTCCTGTGGCTGGAGAAAGATGCTATCTGCTAGCCGGATGCTGTCATGTTTGGATTGTGCCACACGGTCTGGTGGTTCCAGACATCTTGCAATGCATATCAGAAGTCTCTGAGGAAAAAAATAAAAATGAAATAAAAAGAAGGGAGTGCTGAGAGTCAAACAAAGGTAGAGTTTATGGGAAAGTGAAGGGGAGGGGGGCAAACAAGAGCAATAGGAAGTCAGACTTTGAACAAGCCCGGCCATGCCTCGGGTACCGGTTCTACCTGCCCGCCGCCTGACCACAGCCCAGTCTGCCCAGTGACTGCAGTGGGAACTGGGGCGCGGAGCAGCACCGAGCGAGTGAGCGAGCGGGGTTTCTTCACTGGTGGTGTTCCTGTGGAGGGGAGGTGGCCGAGACACGTTGCGATGAGCAGCCCTTGCCAAAGGCCCCTGCGCAGGCACCAGAAGTGTTTCTGGAGAGCAAACGCTTGTTCACGTGTGATGCCTCTGTTGCAGGGCTTGGGAAGCAACTGGCTGTGGGACGGTGGCAGAGGAGGATTCGGTGACCTCTGCAGCTGACCTCGGGGTGCATGTGGTTGCCAAAAGTGGTGGCAGAGGAGGTCCTGATGACAGGACCAGGTATATTTACAAGTCATCGCAGCTTAGCATCATCCCCTCTTTACAGAAGAGAAACGACCCCCCCATCCAAAATATCTGCCTTTCTCCTACCCTACAGACTATAAGGATCTAGCCAAGCCCTGAGCTTGGTGAGAAGAGGCAGCACTCAACCACAATAGCAAGCACCTGGGCACACAAGCCCTTCTCTGTTTTGAAACAGAAGTAGCAGACTCCAAAGCCAACTACAAGCTGAGATCAACTGTTCTGGATTTCATTAGTTATGTATCAACTAGGCATCCCAGGAGGAAAAGTCATTAGGAGCTACAGAGTAGAAGGGGCATTAGTTGGACGGAGTCAGGTAAGATATTTATCTCCCGGGGAAGGACGAGTGTCCTGCGCTCCCTGCCATCCTCATTCCCCAGTTACTTCTCAAGGTCTGGAGGCAACGACTGTACATTTCTGCTTTGTTTCTGCTGAAGAGAGCAAGCAGAGGGAGGCTCGAGTACCCGATCCACAAGTCGTCTGAGACTTGAGAGCACCCCAGCTGCAAAAACCTTCTGGAGCAGCTTCACTGGAATGCAGAGATTGGAGCGCGGACACAGGGCTTCATTCCCTCCAGCCTAGAAACCTGCCGAGCTCTTCAGAGCTACCAAAAAAAAAAGGTGTTATCACCACTTTTTTTTTTTCACCCAGAGGGAAATGATGACCAAATGGCCTTTTGTACCTGCTTTACATACAATACAATGACTGTGTGGACAAACTGTTGGAGCACACGGATCCAGGGATGCAGACCCTGTGAGCTGGGGCCCAAGGTGTCTCTTCTTGTCTCTGGGAGCAGCTTTTCTCCTGACCTACCCACGGTCACACACACCACCCTGCCAGGCAGTCCTCGGCCTGCTGTCTCAGGTGATTTATGCAAAGTAAGTGGCCACTTTTGCCCCAAACACAGGTTCTGCTTGAGGCTGTCGCAGCCTGCTCCTCCCGCTGCCGAAATCCAGGCTCAAGGGAAAAGCTTCTGCAGTTTTACATGCGGGTTTCACCACCGCCATTTCCCAGCTCTTTCCTCGCAGCCTCCGTGGAACGGGCTGTCAGAAGAGTTTCCAGCCCACAGCCGGTTAATCACGCCCAATTAACATAAACCTGAATGCAGTTTGGAATAAATGAAAGCTGGGAAAGCCCCCTTTTCTCAGCAGCTGGATGAGGCAATTTACAGAAAGCCTAGAGGCATGGGGAAGAAGGAACCTTTCATGAGGTTGCGGTCCATGTGAAAGGATGGATGAGGGCAGTCTGGGGCAGCGCTCCCGGACCCCTCAGCCCCAGCGCTGTGGGCCAAGACAGGACAGCTGGTGAGCCGCCTGCCCCACACACCAGCCCTGCTGCAAACGGTGCAGGGAAAAGCTTTCCGAACCACAGGGAGGGCTGTGAGGCGAGATGGCAATATGAGTCCCCATCTGCCAATGAAGAGATACACCAAGCAGGGATGCGGCTTGCAGGACAACAAGCAGAAGCTGGACACAGTTTTCTAGACCCTCAGTCCGGTGCTGTAGAGCCGAGGCACACGGGGCTCGGGGAGATGTCAGGACTGATGGGTTTGGTTTGACATTTCAGGGTTAGCTTCCCTCAGAGATGCTCTCCAAGGCAAGCTCCTGTAGGTTTTCTCCTGCCAGTGCTGGTGCTCAGCTGGTGCCCTGGGGAGCTGGTTCAAGGAGCTGCACTAGCAGAAAGCAAATTCCTGCAAAGCAAATAGCTTTTTTGCCTGGATGTATTTTTTTGGGGGGGAGGGCAGTGCTAATGTAATGAAAGCAGCCAGAGCATGGGCCTACCCCTTCAGCAGGGGCTAGCTGTAGGACAGGCTGAGCTGTAATGCTGAGCTGTTCCCTTGGGCTCAGTTTTCACCATCAGCTCTTGCAGGCTGCTGGTCACGCAGGGGTCCTGCCCTGTCTTGCACCCCTGGCTGGAGGCTCCCACCAACACAGAGGAACAGCCCGGCTGAAAGCTCACCCAACAGAAAATCGAAACGTCCACTCCAGCCTGTCCCACCACGCGGACCGGGCTGGCGCTTGGCAATACGAGGACCAGCACCCACATGAGGGAGCCCAGCTCACCTCCAGTGCATGGAGACAAACACGTTTGGGAGTCTGGGAGAAGCTGCAGCGGACTGTGAAAACACCAGCTGTGAGATACAGCACACGAGATCTTAGACCAGTTCCGTGCATCCAGGGCCTTGCAGAGAAAGAACAGCCCTAGTGGTGAAAAAATACTGATGAAAACAAATAGCTGTTTTCTTGGTACTTGGGCTTCCTTCTGGACCTCACCCATTGCCCCAGAGTTGGCCAACAGTGGAAGTTTCCCCAGTACACGAGGCTTTTAGCATGCAAATGGCAGTATCTGCCTTCCTTGACTATTTCCAAGCGGAGACCTTCAGATGCTTGCTCATTTTCTTGATGGCCAGGTATTTGTGTGGGTTTTACAGCCTTGTGTGCTTAAGACAATAATGTGATGGGAATGCAACAGACAGAAAAGGAGGAAGATAAAGCCTCGCTGGCTGAGAATGTGCATATACAAGGTGATGGGAAGAATGATATTGGGCACAGACATTGTGCCAGCTCTTCCCTTTATCTACAGGGTTGTGCTCTGAGCAGATCCTGTCTCTGATCCGTCCCTTCGCAGCGGGGAGATAAGTGGAAGGAGGGTGGAAATTGCATGGCTGAGCAGCGGAGGGGTGGCGGAAGGATCAGTTAGCGGAAGACATGGCAGGCAAGAGGCAATTCCTGGGCAAATCTGTTTTCCATTTAAGACAGATTAGCTCAGACTTTGGGGTAAAGGGGAAAAGACTTCCCCCTCTCCCCAAATACTAGGATGAGAGGGAAAGGAAGATTCGTTGACAGGGTGTAATTCTACAGCATAAGAAGGGATAGTTTCTAAATATGAGAGAGAACCAGTTCAAACTGGTTTAACAGAAACTTCATGCACCAAAAACCTCTAGCAAGGACATTAGAATAAGAGTGTTGCATCCTCGGCAGCAGCTCCCGTCTGCTCGGCTGCGGAGCCACGCAGTCCACGGTCCATGCAACGACCCCACAGCTCCCCAGAGATCTGCCTCTGTCATTAAGCCTCCTCAAGTGTGTCACAAGTGTTCCTTCATCCTCTAATTTAGATGTGCAGCTGCCTCCAAGGCAGAGAAAAGGGTTGTGTGGCACGGCTACAAGCCTAATGAAGGCTCTCCTGCCTGAAGTCCTCTGCTTATACACAAAAAAATCTCTTATTTCTGTCAAAACATCATGTGTACATTGCAGGAAGGAGTAGAAGTCAGGAAAAAAAATCTGAGAAGCTGATCCAAATAGATAAAAACAAGAGGGAGAAGGACCCGTGTGCATTTTGTTTAAAGTCTCACTCCCAAGTTTTTGCTGCTGGAGTGGTGACCCCAGCAGGGGGGGCTGGCTCTGTGTAACCCATACAAAGGCACGGGGAAGCGGACCCAGGGCACAGGGGGCCCATAAGAAGTTTGGGAGACCTGAGGTGAATTCTCTGATCTTCTGAAGGTTGTACCATCTCTTCCCTGCCTTGCAGGTGGATTAAGAGACCAGTTCAGGTACGGTAACACGGACCATAACATTACCACAGATGGGGAGGGAGGGAACAGGACCTGGCATCTTATGGGGCTCAGTGGGGTGTAGGGCATCTCACACCTTAGCACCCATCTCCAGCAGTACCCAAAGTCTCTGCTGGTTTGACAGCACAGTGTCCAAAGCAACACCAGGTGGGATGTAAAGATGTTGCTGCCCCCTCTTGGGGACACGCCAAGGGGGCTGGTAAACCACACTGGGCAACTGCTCTGGCTGAACAATAACCCCATAATGAATTAAAAAATGCAGCAGTGCAGCCGTCAGGCGGTGGAGGTGCAGGCAGGAGGCAGGCAGCAGAGCTCGGGTCCCCCGGGGGGTGCAGCTGTGGGAGGGAAGGGCTCCCACCGTGCCTACATGAGAGGGACGCAGTCTAATTTAAAGATGAGTTTCTGGCCGGGGGAGTCCCAGCAGCTCAAATTCCTGGGCCAACCCTTCGCTTCAACCGGTCACGAATATTTTTTAACAATCCTGAAGCAGCCGGCATGTGGGTCAGGTGTGTCAGGGCAGAGAACAAAGACACAGACACTTTGTCTGCACCGAGACTTGTGGAAAATTTCCCCTCTTCTTGCCGGAGCGCCTGGCTGGCTCCAGCAGGGCTCCTGGCCTCTGCAGCTCCCGTCAGCTGCTCGCTATCATTTTGTATATCCTCTCATGTAGGCTGGCTCTGGGCAACTTAGCGAAGACGGTAATTAAATGTTGGGTCTGGCCTGCGCGAAATCTCCTAGAGCTGTTACAGGAACCGACGGTGAGTTTCAAAACTCCTGACACAGCTGGAGATGAGGACATGTCGGAGAAGCAACCATTGACTAAGGGCCGCAGAAACTCTGTCACGCCTCAGGTGGCACCTTGCCCAGGAAACACTCATTTCCCTGTGACATTGGTCCTTGCAGAAAGGTTCTTCCGTGCCCTTTTACATCCTGCAGAAGAGATGGGATCTGCTGTGATTTCTATAGCTGACTGTATTTGTCTGTGACTATAAGCTACTACAGTAACATGCAGTTCTGCGCTTGATGACCAAGGGAGAGTATTTCCAATTTCTCCCCTTCAACGGGAAAAAAAGAGCGTCTGGAAAGTTTTCTTAGGCTATTTCCCACACAAGCACTACTTTAACAAGCAACGTTTGCTTTCTGCATTCTGGTCTAGCCATGGCACTTCAGATCTGCATCTGCTCCATGTATGACCTCAAAGCACACTTCAGTAGGAGCAAGTCTGGTCATTCCTAATTCTTGCGGTAAGAGGGGGAAAAACAACTTTCAAGATTTCTCTTTGCATTACGCAGAGCTTGCAGACAACCCCATTCCTCCTTCCCCCTGAGTTTTAGAGCACTCTTTTTAACCTGAATGAACTGCTTGACCTCAAAGCCAAAATAATTTCTTCCTTAAGCAATAAATTAGGACGGAGAGCTAAAGTAACTAATCAGAAAGTATCACATCATTGGCTTTTCTACAAAGGACAGTATTCTGGCCTGCCACTCTGAAGCCGTCCCTTGTCATGCTGGGGTGGCTGCTGTGTTTATCTGCAGAGCCATGGTGCCATGGGGAAGCCAGGGACACCCGATATTTAGCTGTGAGCTAGTGCTTCCCATATCCAGCCTGGTGGCCACACGAAGCCTGCCAGGTCCCCTCCAGCCCGCTGGGATTAACTCCGCCGAAACCTCAGGCAAGCCCTCCTTCCCCATGGTCCGAGCAAGGCGGGTAAAGGGCTTTGCTGGCCAGGAAAGGATGAGGGGCTCGATGGTCTTCCTTCTGCAGAGGTGGAGGCCACCAAGAAGTCAGACCAGACACTTGTGAAGAGGCGGCTTCACAAGTGGGCAGTTTCCCTCGGTGGAGCAGCACAGTGGGCAGCAGCTCCTGGGGCTTGGCTGGAGCCTGGCTCCATAAACCGTGCAAACAGCCCCCTTGAAAACACTGACCTTGGTGGAGAAGACATTGCCTGCACCCACTGCAGGGACAAAGGGCCAGCTCCGGATGGCCAGGACCCTCCTGCGGCTGACCTCCTCCCCACAGAGACACTGCGCTGGGGTGATGGGCTCCGGAGCTCTAAGCCAGGAGGAGCAGCTCTGCCCCAAAACAACCAACAGCTTCACGTAACTGCTTGTTTCTGGCCGCAGCTGGGGGAATAGCAAGGATTTGCTCACCGTCAGGCACAGCGAGTGAAACAAGGCAGCTCAGTTTTCACTGAAAAATGTGTTTCTTAACCAGCTGACAGCAAGGCAGTCTTCAGTTCTGGGTTTTTTTTGCGGGGGGAGGGAGATTTTAATTTTGCAGAAAGTTTCAAGATCTGGACTCCCGTTCCCATCTGAAAAACAAACCCCTTTTGAAGAGCTGGGGTTTCCCGGGGAGTGGAGACCCTTGTGCCTCACACAACGGAGGGGTGGGACGTCCCCCTGGGGGTGTCCGGGGTGCAGGGCCTTTCCCCAGCCGCCCCACGCGGGACCTGCTGGTGCAGCCCGAGTGACCCCACACGGTAAAACCTGGGGAATGCAGACGCCCGGCGTGTGTGGTTACAGGTGTGGGCGTGCGGCACATCATGGTGTGCCATTGCTGCCTGGGGCTGCCCTCGGTGCCAGCTGCGCTCCTGAGCTTCCCTGGGTCCCGCTGTACCGGAGCACTGTCCTCCCTGTCTGTCCCTCCCATGACACCGGAGCACCAGGTCCCCTTGCCGCAGAGGGTGCCTGCCTGGTGCCAAGCAGGAGCCGGGTCTGGCCCCTTCGCTGGCTTTGGGGACAGAAAGTGCTTTGCAAGCTGCAAAGCAAAGGGGAGGGCTCTGGCTGGACCTGCAGACCCCACCGGGGCCACGGTGACGTAGTGACCATGGTGTCTCCACCAGGTGACACAAAGATGCTTTAAGTGAAAGAGGCTGTAATGCACACAGCCTTCTCTCTTCGGAGACTCTCAAGAGATGCAGCTTTGGTTTCAAACAGGGCTACCCTCACTCTGCCAGGACTGGTGACCCCATCAGCCGAGCAGAGCACGGCTCAGCACAGACCAGCTCCTGGGGCTGGGGACACAGGGGATAACGTAGGCGTAAGTAGCTGGAAACGGCAGGATGGGAGAGGTGGTGTAGGTCAGGAGTGGAGGAAGAGAGCGGTGGTAGTGAGAGAGCAAAGCCCACAGTCAGGAGCAGAGCGTGGTGGGGGGGAAACCCTTCCTGCCAGCATTCGGGGCCCCAGAGCTGCCAGGTCAGTGACGGGAGGGCAGGTTCGCCCGGTTTCCGTGCATATTCATTGCCGATTAGCCAAATTTACATTTAGCTAACTTTACATTACAGTGCCGGAGCGGATCACCAGCCTGGAGACACAGCTAAGAACAACTCCTGTTTGAAGAATAGTGTCTGCTTTTGGTTTCAGACCCAAACCTCAAACCAGTCTGACCAGCTGGAACCCAGTTTCAGGTTACACCCTGCCTTGCTCTCCGGGTGACTGAGTGGGTAATGATCTCACTCCCAGCACACTTGATGCGGTAGTTGTCTCTCCAGGTGTCCACACGGGCTGCATCCCCTCCTCCCAGCCCTCCTCAAGCCGTGGGACCACCAGCAGCGAGACCCGATGGCTCTCCCCTGCGCTACCGCAGTCCGGGCAGGTGAAAGAGTGTGAGATATCAGCCATGGGAACAGTACCTGCCCCCTCCGCAGGTCATTGCTTCTCAGACACCACTCCCAAGTCAGATAAGACAAACAATTCCTTTTTATTGCAACTCGTGTTATCAGAGTGAGTGCATACACACACACACAAAAAATAATCAAGACGTTAGGTTTCTTGTCTAGGCCATGGTAGGCTGTGGGAAAAACAAAGAGATGGAAGAAATGCTACAAGACAGATCACGAAAAGCCGTGGAGGAATCTGACCACCCCCAGGGACGTGGAGGCAGGTGCCCGTGACGGGGAGAAGCGTGCAGTCAGATTGCCAGCAGGCTGTGGGCAGCGGCTTCTTCCCTTCCAGCCCAGGCATCGGCCCAAGGAGGCAGCTCTCCTGGAGCTGCACTTGAGAGGACCTGAGCCGTGCCCTGAGCCGGGCATGGCTTCACCAGGGCTTTCCAGAGCCACTCTGCCCTTGGCCCTGAAAAGGTCTAAGCATATAAACTAAAGTCTGTACATAGATTTATGCTTCCTATTAGATTATGCTTATTCTTACACACACGCACACATGCAAACACACACGCACTGATCTCCTCTCTCTTCACAGCAGGAGTTTCCCAAGAGCAGCAGGCACTGGAAGTTTGGGGTTTGGTGCCAACCCCACAGCTGACAAGGCATACCAGGCACTTCAGAAATAGCAGCTTCTGCCCCCAGAAGTCCTCAGCTCCCAGGGGTACAAGCCTGGACAACAGAGATGCAGCAGTACAGATCTGGGGAGCACCTCACTGCAAACAGTCTACAGGGGAACAGACGGGACCTCGCCGAAGTGTGGATGTCACATGCTGCCATGGGGACAGGAATGAGCTCTGGACCTCCTGGGGCTGGGCTCATCTTGCACCAGGAGGAATGGGCCAGCAGGAGCGGGAGTGCCCGGGGACATCACCTGGTGGTATCCAGCCCACTCCTGTGCTCTGGGAGATGCCAGGGACTCGGGTCAGGCTACGTGCCTGGGGGAGAGTGCAGTAAAATCAAAGCTGCAGCAAAGGTCCAACTGTGAGGGGGCCGAGTCCTTCCACCCTCCCCTCACCATCAGCAGGAAAAGCAGGGACATTTCCTTTCCTTTCATGTGAGAATAAATAGATATTTTCTGAATGTATCTGGGTTCAAACTGAACACTGGAAAAGCAACCAGAGCAACTCAGAGAGAAAATGGTGGACACATACTGTACATAGGAGACTGTAACACGGCAGCTAGGCAGAAAAAAATCTAGGTGTGCTTTTCTGGTAAAAAGCAAAGCCTAGAGATTAAAGCAGGTATTTCTCTTTCCTTCCATCTCAAAAACAGGAACCACTGGAGAGTGTCACAGAGCCTTTGGAACAGGTCTGGACGGTTATCTGAATCTCACAGCCCTCAAGAGGCTCACCACGACCAGGAGGACTGCTGGGAGGCAGGGCCACCTTGTAGAGGACTGGGGGAAAGGGAGGAAAATACCAGGTTGAGTGGAAGAAAGTGGCGCTGCAAACAAATTTGCTGGCTCTGGTGAGCTTGCACCATTCATCAATGTGAATGCTACACAGATCCAGTCCCAGGATCCTTCAGTAAGTTGAGCGGAGTTGTGCTCTGGGTTCGAGCAGGGAGAAAGATGTAATTCAGAGTTTCACTGGACTGTTTGAAGTTAGGAAGGGACAGACATTAGAGAGCATCAAAATGCTCCCAGATCCTCACTTTCCCAGAGCAGCCATTTAGCCAAGACAATCACAAACACTAGTAATGCCAAATCATGGCTAAGTCTTGGCCTGATGCTACAAATGTCTTCAAAGAGAATGAGTCCTTCAGGCACAGGCCTGTGTCTGAAAACAGAACTCCAGAAGCTTTGGGGAGTGCCCCAATGCTGGGCTGGAGAGAGAGAGAGGCTGTAGGTCAGACTGGTTTGGTGGTGCTGCTGTAAAACAGATGCTCAGTGTCCTCTGTGGTGGAGAGGGTTGAGTTGGTAGCGGTGGTCGGTTGACGGCGGCGGCTGTTCTTCTTCCTCCTGTTCTTCAGGAAGAAGTAGCCGATGATCACCAGGACCACCATGATGCAGATCCCAAGGAGCACGGCGATCACTACCTCAAAGGCACCTGTGGGGGATACATGAACACATTAGAAGGGCAGATCCACAAGCCCTGATGCAGCAGGAGCAGTCAGGAAGAAGCAGGCACAAAAGTTGCTGCAGAAGCTGCATTGGCGAAGAGAAGAGGTGGGCAAGAGCTGGCCTGACATCAGGGTGGTCACTGCACAACTGGGCAAAGAAGACAGAAGGCAACTGCATGGCATAAGGGTATGGCCTGGGTATAGCCAGCCTGTCTCTCCCTTATTATGGATCCCATCATTTCCCAGATGCACCACGCCCTCTAAAGGCTATTTGGTGACTTCGGCAGGGTTGGCCATTTGATGGCCCTAAGAATATCCAGCCCTTCTGCAATGCTGGCCTTGCTTCGTATGTCAACAGGGAGGCCACCAAGGGGTGGTTGCAGAAAGCACCTCCTGGTTGGGATAACGCTGTCGGCGTGAGCTATGGTGGATACGCTGAGTTTGTGGGGAAAGAGCTTGTAGCAGCGCTGTGGGCACTTGGTCTTCTACAGCCAACCAAACTCCTGCAAAATCAGTGGAGACAGCCAAATATGATGCGTTTGAGAGCTGGTGTGAATTCAAAGATTAAATTGAGCTCTAGGGTTGAAGAAGGGTATAATTGAACGAGTTCTCTACTGAAGAAAGAAGCCTTACAGCTCTGTGGTGAAAGGACACCAACCTTAATGTGATATTCTTTTAGGAACTTGTAATTCAATAGCTTTGGTGTTCTTTACTGTTGTGGAGAGGATGTATAGGGTCATCAGATTTCCCCACAGTCTAGCACCCAACATTATTCACATACCCACTTGGGCCTTCCTTCTTGCAGAAGTTAGTGGTCCTTACGTGAACTTGGCCCTTGGGAAAAATTTTACTTGCCATTTTTTGATGTTGAACAGTGGACCATTCAAGCAAGTTGATGGAAGGAAAATCAGGAGCCTCTGATGTGAGCTACTGAGTCACAGACAAAGGAGAAATTGGACCACATGTGCACAGAAGCATCTCTTGCCACTGCTAGCATCCTACAAATCCCACATTGCTCCCTCGGCTTCAAAAGTGGGGTGGGAGAAGGCTATTATTTGCAAGGAAAGACAATATTTTTCAGGGCACGGTAAAAGCAACAAGCAAGATCTGTAGGAAAAACTGTTACTCACTTAAGATAGCACTTTGGGACTCAAAGGATTCCCATCTCCGGCCAATGGCATCTGCTTCTGAATTGGGAACAGAGCAGGGGGAAAAAGTTTTACACAGAAGGTTAGAAACAAGGGATAAGACAGGTTTCTGAGGAGCATATTTCTAGTGCTCTGAAGTGACTGAATGCATACAGCATCCCTCTTGACAGCCCTGGTACTGAGCTCTCGGGGCAGGCTGTGAGGCACAGTGAAGCTGAGGGCGGCACTTCGGAAAGGCAGCAACAGTTTGCCTCCCAACAGATACAGTTTGGCAGAATTCCTCCTCTTTCAGCTGTTGGCCTCCACAGCAACATGTACAAAGCTCTACAGCGTAAATCTTTCCCTCTCATTTGTTTAAAACTTGTGCCTAATATGTGTCATTCAGGATTTTCTTACTTTCTCCCCTCCCACTTGGGATGAACTGGAGCCAAGCTAGAAAGTCAGATTCTCTTTAGAGAGGCTATTCCATGTCTCCGGTTATCTTTGTCATCCTCCTCTCTCCCTTTTTCAACATCAGCACCCAAAATGTTTTCCGGCTCTGAGAAATGTCAGGCTGCATTGCAGAAAGATGCTGTAGATACACACCGTTCCCCGTAAGGCATCGGTCACGTTGAAGAATCCTGTGAGACATGGCCAGGGTTTGACAGCAGAGCTGCTTTGACTGAAAGCTCCCAAGCCACCACCTCTTTGTGACTGCAGAATTTAATCTGGAGTGATTTTCATAGTTTGATCAGTAAAACTCCAGCCCTCATTATATCTGCTTACTTGTGACGCCTGAACATGATTTCATGCACTCTTCCTCTCCTTCAAAGTTGTTGCTGTTCCCACCACAGCCCCCGTAGGTGAAGGGGTCACATTTCTCAGAGAATGGGTTATAGTACCAGCGGGGGATGCTCTCCGTGCACTGTCCAGTATCAGGCAAGTCCACACAGTGACCTGGCAAAGCAAGGGAGAGATGTTCTAGCCCAAGCAGTGCTTTCCCAGAGCGGCAACATTCTCTGCTCACAACTGAAGAGCACAAGCACCATAGCAGAAGGAGTCCATGGCTTTCCATGCCCAGTTGCCAGCTGCTCAAATTGGCATTGCCAAGGTGAGCTGGCACCTGTCCAGAAACCCAACTAGCACGGAAGAAAATGGAACATCAGGGCAGTCATGTTAGACCTTGGATTCAATCCCCTGCAGAAATGACCTGTGCTCCCCGGGCGGCAGAAGGGAACATGAAGAGGACAGACAGAAACCACAGTTCGGCTCGGGTCTCCTCTACAAGCAAGCTGCATCTAAGCTGACTTGGGATATGCTGTTTTAGCCCAGTGATAGTGCCACTGTTCGCCCTAGCATAAACAAGGCAAAGGCGTGGGATCGAGCACAGGCATACGATTACTCGTATTATGGCTTTGTTGCGTCCCCCACACTGCTTTGGTTTGCACTATTTCCGAAGAAAGTGCTGCAGGGTTTTGCACAGGCCGGGTGCTGTGCCCAACAGGCAACATGCATGAGACCTGCTTGGGTGAAAAAGTTTAGTCAGGAGAGTGAAAGCCTGCTATAAACAGCCGTCCTCAAGGTCAGAGAGCAGGCTCTTGCCCATTTTTTGTACAGGGACTATGCAGATGCTACACCCGTTTCTGGAATTATACAGGGAAGCGGTTTTACCATGAAACAACAGACTGAGGGAAAAATAAAAGCTGGTAGATGTCAGCCTAGGTGCTGTGGGTGGTACGTACCTTGCTTATGTGTGACATTGATTTTCTGCAGTCTATTGAACTCACGAGCATCTGCGAGAGAAACATTTCCTGTTAAAACTTCTCTCACCAGTTGAATACAAAAGAAACGTCTCTGTCTATGCGGACGTGGGCAGGCAGGGCTCTCCTGCACATCCCTTTGGTATCACAAGCCAGGGAAAGGGAGATATAATTTGACTTTCTTAAAGATCTCAAAGCTATGAGAGGAACATGGGAAAAATAAAATGTAGTAGCGGGGAACTATTCCCCATTTCCATTCCACAAACACAGAGACAAAACTAAGGAAAACAAAGACTGCATTCTTAGGGGTTTTTTTTCCATCAAGAAGTATGGGGAAACTGCTGTCACTCCAGGTTTTAAGACGTGTGAAAGAGCACTAGTATAGGATATAAGATAGGGCAAGAGAGATGAATCATATGCTTGCAACCTAAAAAGGCAGCAAAACACCCACATATAAGAAAGAGATTATGGGAATTCTGTCAGAAGAGGGAAGCAGGAAGGGGGAAAGAGAGGGAGGGAGAGAGGGCAGGAGGGAGGAGGGATTACAGACTCAGGCAGCTCGCCAGTGTGCATTTACATTAGCATAACGTGAGGATGTTAAGGGGACTGTGACACTGGACAGACTGGGAGAAATCATGGTTTCATTTCCTATCTCCCAGCTCTGGGAGAGCAGGTAAGGTCATTCAGTGAGAAAAATATTGGAAGGGGAGGGGAGGACAGGCTCTGAAGTCTTACAGACAGGTGCAGAGAAGAGAGTCGAAGAGTATTTAAGAGGCAGGAAACATCCCAGAAGGAAGATCAGCCCTTGCAGTCAGCAGAGATATGGGAGATGGCAGGAAGAGGTAATGCAGGGTCAGGAGATAAGAACAGAAGGCACGAAAAAACATTGAGTCAGCACCTGTAACTTCCAACGCACTCTCATCTCTGGGCAGATACTAAATTTTCTAATCCAGAATTTGAAGTACTTACATTGTTCACAATACATTTCGTCTGATCCATCAGCACAGTCGAGAGTTTCATCACACTCCAGATAGGCATCAATGCAGCAGCCATCCTTGCATCTGAAGAAGGGGGACTGACAGTTCCCATTGCACACTGCATCAGAAACAGTTCAGATTATAGAATGAATATTAGTGAGCTTTCTCCCTGCCGCACAGATGCTTTAGGAAGGACTTAAAAGCTGCTGATAGGGCTGGCAAACAAGAAACAAGACAGATCGGTTAAGGTCTCTCTTGAGTGACACCCTGGACTCAAAAAAAAAAAAAAATTTTTTTCTTGATTTTAAATGAAACATTGCTCTGGGAACAGCCAGGCTTCCCCTCAAAAAAAGAAGTACACAGAAGGTGGAAGCAAGAATGAGCTTCTCAGGAAGAATATGGAGATATTGCCCAAGCATAGGGGATTAAATTTGGAAAGACAAACTGAAACCTGCACGCCTGGCTGAGAGAGCCAATGGGGAAGAGCAGTTATTCCTCTCTGCTCCGGAGGTGGTCCCAAGTGCTGAGCATTGTGCCCAGTTCTGAGCTCCCCAGTGCACAAAAGGCACTGGCATACTGGAGTGAATCCAGCAGGGACTCAGCAAGAGGCTGGAGCACAAGAACTAGCATGAGGTTATGGAAAAGACAGACACAGACTCATTTCGGAGGTGCACAGTAATAGGATGAGCAGCGACAGACACAAGTTGCAGCAAGGGAAAGTGACTCGATGTGAGGGGAACAAAATTATAACATGGGCCATCAAACACTGGCACAGGTTGTCCAGAAAATGGGCAAAATTTCCTTCATTGGAGATTCCCAAAACTGGACTGGATACAGTCCTGAGCAACCCAATGTGACTCAAAGCTGTCCCTGTTTTGAGTAGTGGGTCGGACCAGATGACCTCCAGAGGTAATTCCTAACCTGAATTATCCTATGACAGAAAGTGAAAGGCTTAGTAAAGAAATTAGTCTCCAGTGCCTCTCTCTCCACGCTGACTGAGTGCTAATCAAAAGCCACAGGAACGGACGTGAGACACTGAGCCTGAGCTCACAGCAGGGTTACACCGTGGTACAGGAGGCTCACCTGGCTGTTGTCGCCCGCCAACAGAACCTGAAGAGACAAGGGGAAAAATAAAATAAGTTTACCACCACATCACTTTGTCAGCTCAAGATCAGCTTTATATTGCCTTCATATCTCAACTAAGAAGTGCATATTTTCCGGAAGCAAGCCCTGCAAGGGTTAGGGAGGGGAAATATGGGTGTCCACCACCCAGAGACCCCAGATGAGTAGTACCCATGTGAGGCAGGCCTGGAGGAGCACAGGGGAACTTCCCACCACTAGCTATGCCCAAACACCCCTTCTTTTCCAAGGCTTTTGCCACCTCCTTAAGCTGTGCAGCACAAAGGGCCTGGCAGAGGCTCAGCCCATTTATCTGAGGTAGCACTCAGTCATTCTCAGGCTCGGCTGAGAGGGTGCCAAAGGAGAAGATGAATTTCATTTTGGGAGTGAAGCACTTCTGGCTCTCCCCCAGCACAATGCTACCCTCTAGATTTAGGTTTCAGATGTGACACGAAGATTTGGTGAGGGTTTCTGCAGCTAGGGATGCACCAGGGACACTGACCAGGGGAGCAGCACTCCAGGAGCTGGGTCAGATATGTTGGCAGTGTAAGACTAGGACTCCCCATCCATAATTAGCCTGGTCTCCTCAGCTCTCTGAACTCTAACTAGCTGCCAGACAAGAAGCTGCAGTACCTGCCCACAGGGTCATCCCAACCCCATGAGAAAGAGAGGGCTGATTTTCGAAGCAGACTCACCTCTGACATTCTTGCAGGCGAGTTGACACTCCTCTTCCCGTAAGTAGTTATTCTTGTTGGCCTTGCAGCCGCCAAAAATGAACTCCTCACACTGCTGAAGGCTTGGGTTGTAAAACCAACGTGGAAAAGATCCCCGACACCAGCCCACCTTCTTAGGAGTCAAACAATGCTCTATCAAGAAAGTTAACGTAAAAGGCTCTGGTTAGCTTGCTTTGCCTTCACATATACAAAGGAGAAAATCTTCCAAAGGAAAGTTCAACACTGTGGACACTTCTCTGAAAGATTTATAAAATCTTGAGCGGTGTGAGAAGGGAGTCATGGTATATATTTTCTTATATGAAAGGCAGGGTCACAAAATCAAATTAGAAGGTGCCACATTCACAAAACAAAAGGAGCCGCTTCTCTGCGCAGCACATAGCTACGACCTGCTTCAGGATGTTGGTGGTGTGCAAATATTACATGAGGTCAAAAAGGGATTCATCCATGGCCATTAAACTCAAAGACACCATCTTCTGATTAAAAAAATCTCCCAGTTGCAAATTCCTTGGAGACTAACCAAGCGTAGTAGGGATTTACTGAGAGCATGTCATGTTCTTGTACTGTTCCCAAATTATCAACCTCTGGACGCTGTGGGATGCAGTGTACTGGATTTTGGACAGATGATTAGAGTCACCTGATATGGATGTTCTTATATTTTTATGGCACCTGTGGTAGGAGGAGAAATTCGCTGCTTAGCTACTAGTCAACCATTTGTCCAAGAACTCCTTGCTCCTAATGCACTTGTAATGCTGAACATTTTGATCACTAAACAAGGCCATATAAATAAAGCCAGGGAGACTTTGAATGATGGCTCCACCTATGCTGCAGCTTAAGGGAATTAGGGCTTTCACAGCAAAACCGTGAAGTCAATAAGACCTTTCAGGTTCTCCTGTCTTGCACCCTCAGCTGCACTCCAGGCTTCAATCACTATGGTGTCGCCTAGCAGAGGGCAATGACATACAGCGAGGATGAGGTTATTGCAGGCTACCTCTTCTGCAAGAGGATGCGAAAACCCTAAAGCAGATCGCTTTGAATGTATAGACCTTCCGCTACTGGTCAGGTTCAGGCTTTTCCTGGGAAAATTTGACATGCAAGTCCTGTCTCTTGATTATGCTCTTTTCCCATCCACCCCTCTGAAAAGAGCACCAGTAATGCCAGAGCAGCACCCAGGCTTGGGGACTCCAGCTAGACACCGTGGGCTCATGCTCACCTTCAGTCTGCTCCGAATTCAGCACCATGATGGTGATGTTGGTGAAGTCTTGCTGTTGTGCAGTGTCCGTAACAGTAAGCTGGAAGACGTAAGTCCCCGCCTGTAGGTTGGAGATTTCTACCTGATCTTCTTCGTGCTTCTGAGAAGGCAAAAGAAAGGCTTATGCAAAAGAAGGTACCTCTAATGAGGGAGTGAGTGAAGCCGTGTAAGGCCCATGCTCCTCCATTAGGAAGGAAGGAGCTTGGCTGGAAACCACCAAGCAGATGTCTGGCATGAAAGATGTCTCAGTGCTATACAATGCCCCCACATCCATGGGCTGGTACCCAGCTGGAATGGCAGAGAGAAAGAATACCACAAGACTAATTAGATATTTCATATTTTGTCACATTGTGAAGGCACGAGGGAAAATAAAAATCTTTGGAGAGGACTGAAATACCTGCAGTTTTTGTTTTACTTTTTTAAAAATAAACCCCGTTATGAATCACTTGCTTAGTACATAGGGAATAAGCTAGGTGTATTTAAGAAAGATATATTCTTGCCTTTTGAATATGACAAGCATATTTAGTATTAGAGATGGAAATGAGTGCCTATTTCTTTGCCTACTAAGAGGTTTCTAAAAGAGAGTGAATTATTTTGTCAGAATAAGAAGTTGTGATTTTATTGACACAAACTTCTCCCTGTATTTGGGCCCAACAATATTGGGCCTCTATTTCCATGCTATCTGCCTTTTTGGTTAGGTTTCAAGAGAACATAGAGTTGCCATATATCATCTTAATGTGGTTAATATAGCATAATACTAGAGGACTTTTTTTTTCCCCCTGAAAGTTGCTTTGGTTGGGCTAGGGGGAAGGGAAAAGGAAAGGAGCACTTCCAGATTTTCACAGCCCCCTCAGCACCCTAGGAATAGTCATTGCTGGTCTTTGAAATCAGCTGTAGACCTGATGCACTCGTTTGCTAATTCTTCCAAAAGGTGCCACAAGAACTCCAGATGAGCTCCAAGCTTTCCCAGAGCGTTTTGCAGAAGTTTATCAGTAGTCATTTGCTCTTCTAAAGGCACAATTCACGTTTGACATCTATAAAAGTATCTAAAGGGTGGGCTGAAGGAGGATGGTGCCAGACTCTTTTCAATAATTCCCAGTGACAGGACAAGGGGCAATGGGCACAAGCTGGAACATAGGAAGTTCCGTTCAAATACACGGAAAAACTTCTTTATGGTGAGGGTGCCAGAGCACTGGAACAGGCTGCCCAGGGAGCTTGTGGAGTCCCCTTCTCTGGAGACTTTCAAGACCCGCCTGGATGCAGTCCTGAGTAATGTGCTCTAGGCAATCCTGCTTTAGCAGGGGAGTTGGACTAGATGATCTCTAGAGGTCCCTTCCAACTCTGAAGATTCTGTGATTCTGTGGTAAGATAGGCAGTGTTCACACCCTAGAGATCTTGGAGTCAGTCAGGAGACATGAATTCTGCTCCAGCTCAGATAAAATAGGAGAAATCTATGCTCTAAAGAGAAGCAAAGTCCAGGAAAAGCCCTAGGAGAACAGAAGCAGAGCCTGAGACTGGATTATTCAGAGGAGGAGAAGCCCCAAGGAGGAGCAGAGAAAAACTAAGGGCAGGCCCCTCGCTGAACTACAAGAGCTTGGGAGCAGAGGCAGCTCTTGCACCGAAGCTACTGCCCTCCTGGGTGCTCCCACCCAGGCAGACCAGGCGTTGCTTAGGAAGGTTTGAGATGGCCTGCTGGTGCAGGGAGCCCAAGACCTGATGAGGCCAAAAATGCCACATCCCAGTAGGTGTGAGAGAGTGGGGGCAACTGTGAGGAGTGCTCCATAGCTATTGGCAACAGGCTCATGGGTGGACTGGCTTGGGGAGGGAAGGACAAGGTGACCTCTAAGTCAGTGGCTGTGAGAGCCCAATCTAATGCAGATCACAGGTGACACTGAGCAAGTTGCTTCCTTCAGCTCCCTACCTTCATCTCCACGGAGGGGTCGCCGAGGATCTGTTTCCATTCATAGCTGACTATCCCTCGGTCATCCGTGCTCTCTGTACCTCTCAGCATCACTGGCTCCCCCGGCTGTACCCTCATGTCCATGCCAGTGCGGGCTATTGGAGGATGGTCATCTGCAGAAGAAACGCAGAGCAAGGCTTGGGTAAGAGGCTGAAGAGCCCAGTCCTTGCCTCCATTACAGTAAGACAAGGGAGTGGGATTCTTCCAGGCTAAATTAATACAGACTTCAACCACTGAACGGAAAATGCTTTTATACAGCTGTGCTTCTTGCAGCCTGAGCAAGCAATGGACAATAAATACCGTTATTACTGACCTCACTAATTTAGTAAGTCCACAACTCACTCTGGCAGTGCCTTTGAGCCAGTTGGCTCCCTGGCCATTTCTGCCCACAGGAACCACTGTAAGAGGGTGTCCCTGTGGCTACAGCCATTGTGCTTCTGACCAACGGACCACATCCTCACAAAACAGCACAGAGCAATCTCCACCCTCCACTTAAGGAGATGACCTGATGTGGGTGTTGAAGAATGTGGAACTGACTCTCATTATGCCTACCACCATCTCTAAGCACTATGTTAGCATGCTTAACCAGAGCTATGCACTGCAGGATTTGGATGGAAAATACCGCTCCTCAACCTCATCTGCCACCTCCCTCTCTGACACGCATGCCTTAAAAAAAGCACACAAATGCCATTCATGAGACCATTATTTTTCTGCCATTTCCATGGATTACCTTACTAGCAGCCTCCACAATCCTTTAAACAAATTTCCAGACTGTAAGAAACAAAAACTGATCCCTGCCTGTGCCAGCAAGAACAGCCTAAACAATGGCACTATTGAGTCTGACTCATAACTCCTTTCAGCCTGAACGTCTCTGTCCGCAGGCTTCCTGCGTAGCTCAGCCCATAAAACTCCACCTGGTAGCACCTGTACCAAGTCCAAGACGCAGTGCTCAAGTTCAACCTGAGTCTTTTATAAAGGCATTGTTTGTCATTTAGAAGCTAGATATAAATCACTCTACCATTACACTGTTGTATAGACTGTGTCTGAAGAAGAGGACTAGTGCCCAAAGCCCTTGGAAAACTACTCCAGCAGCTAATTACTTTCACTGTCGTAGACTTGCTCCTAGTTTCCTGTTTGAGTGTTTCTGGATTCAGGTCCCAGCTGCTGACTCTTGCTAGAGTCTACTGAATATAGCCTTCAATATAAGGCATATGTACAAACAAACCTGACATTCAAAGGAAGCTACTTTTTAGTTCTTTCCTCACTAAATTCAGTAAGATGGAGGGCTTTGCAACAGATCAGAGTTACCACAAATCCACCCAGAATCTTCTATTTTCTAGTATCTTCTACCAAATGAAGACCTATTCATCCTACCCAGGTCTTAACAAGCGCTGCTGCCACCAGAGAGCCACAAGTGAAATAAACCTTCCCTTTTTTACATGTCTGAGCATTGGGCTCGGCCTGTTCGGCTGCAGAGTCCGGGAGGGTATGTGGGTACCAGTCCTCTGAGGTGCCCCCCGCAGCCTGCTCCACAGCTGCGGCCCTGCAGCTTACCTCCCTCATCGCCAGGCCGATGGGGCTGCGGTTTTACTCTGTAAGAGGTCAGCTGCTTCTAGCCTGTACAGCTGCAGGGCTTCTGGTCACGTTTGTCACACCTGTCTGTGTGCTCTCTGCGATCTGTCACCGGTTTTATCTTTTATTCCATCTTTTCACGTGAGTTTTGGGTGGGAACAGTACAAGATCAAGTTCATATTGTTGAGCTTGAGCCAACCAGCAAAACAGGCAGCTGGACTGAGAGGCCAGGACGGATGACACCTGCACCACAAGCAGAGATGCCCACCCTGGCGTCCTCTCACCTTTGGGTAGGGCACACCTCCCTGCCCCTCCTTCCGTGCGGCTGCATGCCAGAGCGATGGGCATGGCATGCAAAGGCTGCTCAAAGACACCAAGCAGGGACCAGTGAGCCTGGCACCTCTTGGGTTTGAGCAGGGCTGGTAGAACCAATAAAGGGAGTTTCGCTTTATTTTCAAGTGGTCTTGCCACGAGAACATTCACAGGAGAAAGCAAGGACTGGAGCTGGCAACACTTTCCAAACAAGCCGGGAAAATCAGTCCCACAAGCACCTTGTACACAGCACTCACGACAAGCTCTGGAAATGGCATGTTCCTACCGTTCCTCCCAGACAAACGCCATGAGCCTGCCAGGGAGAAGTTGCTGCCCGCCACCCTCCTGCCAGGGTGAGCCCAGTAGATGGGTGCAGTCACACGAGGAAGACCAGTTCTTCAGCAACATGGAGGCTGATCATTAACTCACAACAACTCCAAATCATACTTTTCCTTGACATTTTCCAGTATGTGCGCTTAAAAGGAGGTTTAGACTGGATATTAGGAAAATTTTTTACACCGAAAGGGTTCTTAAGCATCGGAACAGGCTGCCCAGGGAAGTGGCTGAGGCTCCATCCCTGGAGGTATTAAAAAGACGGGTAGACATAGTGCTTAGAGATATGGTTTAGTGATGGTTTTTGTCAGAGTTAGGTTGATGGTTGGACTCAATGATCTGAAAGGTGCCTTCCAACCTAGGCAATTTTATGATTCTAAAAAAAATAATTGCTGGCCAAACATTTCTCCACAGGTCAATTTAGTTACTTTGGGTTGTGGATTGCATGGTGAAGTAAGACCTCAGTTCTGGTCAACGAGACAGCTACCTCTCCAGATCCCATCTCTGATTACCCAAATTCCCTGACCCTCCTCACCTCCAGGAAAATAGTCAGAGTATTTGCCTGTGTGCGGCGACTGCCAGCCAAGGAGGAAGTCTCCATAGAAATGAAGGACTTCACTTTCAAGTCTCTCCCTTTTCTCCTTAGGACGTCTCAAAGCTCAGTGACATTGGAGTATTTCCGCTGCACTGACTTTATGAAGCCTTCAGTGGCAACGTGGCTATTCTCCACCTGAGCTTCATAACCCAGTGCTGACTGAACCAGACAGAATATCAACAAACTGCTCGTAGAAGGGAGAGTCTCCATTCAGTTCTTTTTGCTCTGAAAGCCTGTTTGAAAAATGAAAGTTACCTTTGCTATAATGCGCTTTTGACTATGGAAAGTTTCTGCTGTAAAACTATGTAATTAACAGGGAGATTAAAGCTTTATGATGCTGTTGTGTGTCGTGCTCTTTACTGTGGAACTCATGCTCCTGGAGTCACATCATTAAGTGACAACTTCAGCTTCCACTTATAAAATACATCAGAAGGTGAAATACCTTTTCTTTATGATCCTGGAGAAAAGCTTGATAGAGTAAATCTAAAATGCTTAAAAACAAATTTATATGGCTCACAGTGTTTTCCTGCCTCAGTCCCTGTTTTCTGCTTTTTAAAAAATTTCATTTAGTTTTAAGGCTTATGCAGTCAGTTGTTTGTCTGGCTTCACCTCCAACAATGAGCAGACTTGAACCAAAGTTGTTGGGGGAACAGGAGTCTAAAAGTTATTGAATTCCTACATGGGCTGCAAAAGTTAGCATCTAGGTTGGGGGAGAGACCCCAGTAGGGACCTCGCTATCCGAACACGCAGGCACCAGTGAAATCCCGCAGCAGAAAGCACTTGCAAAGCTCCCAGTTTGGCGATTTCTCTTTCGGAGCTCAGATATCAGCTCTTGCCCTCGAGACACAAATTCACAGAAAACCAGATTTCCTCCATTCCAGCGCTCATGCAGATACACCCTGAGTACTTGAGACTGTAAAGATAACGCTTGAAAATACCTCAGAATGATTTGAGGTTGCCGCTAGGAAGAGCTGGAAGGCTTTCTCAGGGTCACCCAGGGGGTCCTACAGCCGGCTGCTGTCTGCCATTGCAGGAGCAGCTTACAAAGGAGACAAGTGCGGCTTGTGCAGGGGACACTGAGGCTCTCCGAAGGGAAGGACCTCGCTGGGGACAAAAACCACTGGGCAGGCCAGTAGCAGAGGCAGGAGCAGAAATGAGGCCATCCAAATTCCAGCGTCTGTGAGACACGCAGCCTCGGAGATTTGAAGCGTTGGAAGCCAGCTGAGCCTGCCCGCTGCACAAGCAGGGGGGCAGGGGCTCTCCCCGCAAATGCTAAAGCTCTGCTCTAGCGTCGCTTCCAGGGCAGTCATTCGAAAGCCAGCAGCTTTCAGGGAGGGTTCATTCGAATCTCGCCCATCGACACGAGAAAACTCTCCATAATAACAGGCAAAAGTAAGGAAGATGCTGCTTCTGCAGGGTTGATTTGCCTGAGGCGGGGAGAGAGAGAAGGGCACAAGGCAATGCGACACAGTGCCTGGAGAAATACAAGCTCTTTCTGTAGGGATTCATCCTGGCTGGGCAGCAAATACAGTCACAATAAGGCCGTATAGTTTTCCGATAACTCATGCAGAGGCAAGCAGCTGTCAGCATTAATTTCTAGAGGTTTCTGTAGTGGTTTGTAAGAGGTGCACACAGTAGGTCAGCTTAGCCTCTCTAGAACAATGCAGCATGACTGAACGGATTGTATTTTCAGAATAAAGCTGCTGCCCCCGGGCTCTTTCCGTCCTTCCTCAAGGTGTGGGAAACCAGTCCGATTTGCTTTAGCGGGCACAGGGAAAGGGTCTCCCACAGGCCTTTGTGCCAGTTTAGTAAAGATCAGTTTGTTACTGATAGCTCCAGAGCCACGACGTGAGGTAGCCACAAGATGCGGCACTTCAGTAAATTCCGCATGACAAACAGCAGTTCCACAGTCAGTGGAAGCTGCTCATCGCCTGCTCTGAGCAGGGAGCTGGACCGGCTGGTCTCCAGTCTGCCAGTATACATTGGCCTCTGAATGCATGATGGGGGTACTGAATATGCAATTCCCCCCCTCCTGGCTTGAGCTGGGCGCTGGAGGACAAGTGGCTGGCTCAGGATTGAGCAGCATCAGCCAAGGGCACACCAGTGACCGGACCCTTCTCAGCCCCAGACGGGATGCCAGCACCGCTCACTCTAGTTGCCTGCAGAACGGAAACCAGCGCGGGACCAAATGTTTGAAGATGGATGATCTTCAAACTTGCTGAGCTCTCCTTTTTGAATGCTTTACCAAAGTTTTAACCTGCAAATCTCTCTCCACAGCCAGGCAGGAGCAGATACATGCTGAACCCAGTGGGTTCCCCAGCGCTGCCCGTCTCCCACTCACAAGCCCTGAATTCAACAGGAGAGTGTCACCGAGCATTTCACAACCACCACAAAAGGTTCAGTTCAAGAAACGGACAAAGGTTCAGGGAGGTTATTTTCCAGTTTCACACCCAGAACTGGTTTGCCTAGACCAGAATAAGCTCGGGGTAGTTACTTAAACACTGGGCTCCATTATTACCAATAAAGTGCATGGTGAGCCTGCCCCTCCCGAATGAGCCAGGCAGAAAACTCGCACCAAAGTTCAGGCTAGGGAATCATTTAAGAGGATAGTGCCTTTTAACAATAACATCAGAGACTTGGGGCTGTACGTTAGCTAAAACAGGCGAGAGACAGAGCCAAGGTGTCGTCACCAGCTTATACAGGACTCAGAAGCTCTTGTTCTCCAAAATACTGAAAATAGACTCAGATGATGTGCAGAAGCTAGATTTCAGCTGTATTCCTTGTTGCCTGTACCCACAGGTTTTTCTGGTCATAAAACAGTAAGAGTGGCCGCAGCGGGTAAGAGCAAAGGTGCCTCTGTCCCTGTGTTCGGTTTGCAAGTCTCGTTGTGGATGCTTGAGCAAGAGCAAGAACATGTAAGCATAAACAGTGCTTTCCCCGTAACACTCTTCCAGCTTTCAGCTACTTCCATCAGGGTCAGGAAACACTCCAGGATTAAATTTGCCCATTCAGGAGCCCCCAGCTGCACTCCCTCTTTCAAGTGCTTATCTAGTCTTCTGAACAGATATAAACCTGGTCTGCTCCTGTGGGCCTTGCGACACGTGGCTTTTCTGTTTAATGTCTCCCACTGGGATCACTAAATATATATTTCACTATTCACTAGAAAAAAAACACGCTTTTAATCTGCATTATTGCAGAGGATGTCTGAAGATTGCCACGTGGCAATAGGGCATACCCTAAAGGCTCCCAGGACACCTGACAGAGGCACATAAAGGAAAGGGGTGGATGACAAAGCAGCATATAAATTTCCAGCAGACCTTTAGAGCCCAGTCTCAGGGGGCTGACAATAACCTGGGCTCCAGACCAGCCACAGAGCTTCACATTTTAACAGCGATACCACAAAACCTGGCGTACCTGATGGTAGCCAGGCCCCCACCTTCCTGCCCAGACAGGACCATTCCTTCTGCATGGACCCAATTCCAGCATCGCAGCTGGAGGAGCCTGGAGTTTTGCTTCGGATTTTTCTGTTTGGATCTCAACCAAAATCGAGATCTGCATTCTTAAGTGTCTCATCAACTGCTGTGGGGAGGAGGGCCCAGCTCGTATGGTCTGATTTAGCTCTTGTTGTTGTTTGCAGTTTCTCCAGTAAAACAACTCATTTTCAGCTATGGATTAATAAATAGTAATAGTTCTTTGTCTCTTTTCCTGCCAGCCCTCTGATGTCATTCAAGGTGATTCAGAAAGCTTTTGGTATCAGTCAAAAGGCAATGCCTAAAAATTTTCAGGGGAGGAGTGAAACACGTTTCCCATCAAAGCATGGCATTAAGAACGCAGCCCGACCTAGACACGAAGCAGCGAGCTGCCCGGTGTCCGTGGCTACAGCTGGAGACCTGCCCAGCACCCTGCACCCTCTAAGTGCGCAAACACGGGGTGTAGAAGGGACCGAGCCCTTCCTACACCCGCAGCGGTATCGTGGCGCAAGCCCCAGGTGAGCGAGGAGGGGCATGCCCGCCTCGGCAGGCAGAGTATCCCTGACAGCATTTCTGGCGTGTTTTTCACTTCTCACTGATAAGCCTTCCCAGGTCTTCCTGCTCCACCGCAGCCATCCCAGCATCTGTGAAAGCAGGGCTAGATATAGCCTGCAAGGCAGCACCTGCGTGTCAGTGGCGGTGACGCTCCAGCTAGGTGCCGTGGAGTGGCAAACACAGCACTGCTGGTGGCACAGAGAGCTCAGTGACGCAGGGACACTTTGTAGAGACCCACACGCACGCAATATCACATCCTTCGACCGGTCCAGGGAGGAGGGGGGTTGCAGTCTACCTGTATGAGATGCTGGTCCACAGAGGTGAAGGGGCTGCATTGCTCAACAGTACATTGTATTTTAATCTAATCTTGTGAAATCAGGATGCACTGGAGATGATGCATTCCATTTTCCTCCTACAACAAAGCATGTAGGAGTTCAGGCAGCTGCCAGCGTGCCACCTCCAGTCCTGGAGATGTGGGCTTCAGTTCCTCACCAACTGCAGCTCCTGTGGAAAGGATTTTGAGCCCGGAATGGAGACGCCAGACAACTACTGCAACAGTGAGATAGAGATTTACCAAAAGGCCCTAAAATGGGGTGAGAAGCGACTAGCAAGGACAGGAGAACCACTTCTGCCACATTGCTGCTCAAACCAGTGACAAACAAGGGCTGCTCCAGAGGAGCCGTGCCCTCCCCTGAAACCCCTGCACTGCTCCTTAGGGTGGACAAAACTGATCAGTGTGGGGTTTGGTGCCATTTCACATCTCCAGCGCCTACAAGGCTCACAGGCTGGCCCATCCCAGCAGAAGATCAAAGGCCTATTCAGCTCACGCGGTCCAGCCTGAGCCTATGCACCCACCCAGCTGCTCCCCTTGTCATCTTTACATCCCTTCTGTCCCCACCACGGGTGGGCTGGGAGGGGACGTGAGGATTACCCATACAGGTATCCCCTAACAGCCCTGCCTATGCATCAAGAAATAATAAACTGGTTATGGTTGCCAAAGACCCAGCCAGGCTAGAGACGTCCTGCCCTTGTTAGGCTTCCTCCAAAACATGGAATAAGGAGGTAAAAGGAGGGATTGCCATGTTTTCAGCATTTCTGAACACACTGCACTTCTTTGGAGACAGCAGAGCACGTGGCAAGCAGCCAGCTCCAGATTAGTTTGTTTTCCACCTGTTTTTTTGGGTCCAGGTGCAATCTTTCAGAGCAGGGAACCAGGGACTGGGGAAGAGAAACCCACCTCCAAAGGGAAAGTTTTCTAATCAGCCTCCCTCAGCTGCTCCCTCTCCCTCCCCCAGCAGCAAGGACCAGCCCCACCAAGCAGAGCGATACCGAGACACCTCACCATCCAGGCTGCTGCTCACAAGATTCAGGCTGTGGCAAAATGAAAGGTAACTAAGTGGACTGTGTCCTGCCCCCAGCCCCTGAGCAATTAAGAGATTAACACAGCCCTTTAAAACGCAGCGATGTGTAGATTTTTAGAGGTTTTCACTTTCCAACCTCAAAGGCCTGGGGGGAGGGAGAAGAAAAACAATACCTTTTTCTCCACTTTGTGAAGTATCAAAAACTCAGCCTGCATTTGGTAAATACTCACTCCACCCACTTCAAATAGGTTAAAAAAAGATTCCCTCTCCATTTGCTCATAGGTAAACTGAGGCACAGATATTAAGTTAGTTCACCAAAGTTAGGGAAAACCTTTGCAGCAGAGGTGCATATAGAAACCCCACTGCTTTATCCCGACTGTGCATAGCTGCACAAATGGCGGCTGGAGGAGCTGGCACCAGTGGCCATTAGTGCTCTTCCAGCCCTGGTTTGCACAGATCCATTATGGGCACCTTACCACTAGATCTGTGATCCTGCATTGCCACGTAGGAATCGTACACGTCCTTCCTCAAGAAGTTGAGAAAGCCAATCTTCCTGGCAAACCTGCAGACGAAAGCCTGGTCGTAGAGGCAGTTGAGGAGAAAGCAGCCCTGGATGTGGTCTTCCTCCGTGCCCGGGACCTGCTCCACAAGAGCCAGGTTACAAGTGGGGTCCTTACAGCAGGCTCTCATGCAGTCTCTGCTCCGATGGACCATGGGGGACGACAAGAAGGTGGCTCCATTCTGGACAGAGGCGTCTATATCCAGCACCAAATCCGGCATCCCTGCTGTAAAGTCCTCCAGGCACTTTTCACCAAAGGGTTTTTCCTCCTGGCCTTCACTGAAGTCCACCACCAGCACCAAGCAGACCCAGAGCACAAACCATGGACTCCCTCGGGCCATCTTGGCGCCCCGATCCTCACCGCCTGAAGACCTTAATCCTTTCCTAAAGGAAAGGAGAAGATAGATGAAGCTAAGCATGACCGATGTCCAGGTGCATGACACCCCGGAGCAAGAGGGCACCTGGAGCGCGGCCTCGGCTGTGCTCCGGGTCCCCGCTCGCCCCGGGGTGACCAATGTGTCCCCCCACCCTGCACCTGATCCCCAGGCATGCGCTCTCAGCCCCCCACCTGGGCGGTCTCAGGTGAAACCGGTGCTGGGAGTGGGGTGTCCCCCTGGTCTCCCCCCGGCTCCTTCACCCCTCAGGTGTGCCTTCAGCTGCGTCCAGCAGAGACAAAGGCACGGAGAGCGCAGGAAGTGAAAACCAACTCCCTGAGAAAGAAAAAAAAAAAATCCAGTCACTCCCCTGCATTGCGTAAGAGGAAGGGGAGGAGAGCCGGGCTGATACCATCTTCCACTCCTCTGGTGAAGGGAGCGAAGGCTCCCCATGGGAGCCGAGATGGTACTCTCCTTTGTGCAGGTGCAAGTGCACCCGCTCCGGATGAGCATCCCACCAGCTGGGTTCTTCCTGCATCCCCATGCATCGGCCGCTTTGAAGGAACTGAAAGCCGGGTAGCATGCTGTCTGTGTCCTCCTGTGGTAGTCCTTGCACTCCGGTGTGGCCAGTTGCGTGGCACAGAGCAACTTTAGTCCAGTCTTGCTAACCTGGACGAGTCAACCCTGCAGTCGCATCTACAGTGCCCGCTGCTATCGCAGCTGCGAGGGCTTTTGTGCTCAGTACAGGCATCTCGAAATCATGAATTCCCTTCTCTTGGGACACAATAGTCCTCTTGAGTGAAAGCACTTGGTGGCGTGCCCAGAGGCTGCCTGCGGCAGGAGCCCTGGCACCGCAGCAGTGAAAATTTTTGGTAATCTGCCCCCACTGATGAGCAACATTTCACTGCATCTCGTACAGATCAGTCACAGTCTGTTTATATTTCCCTTGCTTTGCAGGACGGTGCTGTTTGGAGCCACGGGAACATAAAGGCAGCCTGCTATAACTTCCATGTATTTTCTCCCTTCCTGCTTCTACTTGCAGATCCAGGATCAAATTCCTCTGTTCAACAGATAAACCACTGTCATCCACCCTCTCTGTAAACAGTCCTAAAGCCCCTGGGTAAACTGTTCTTACCGCTCTGTCGTAGTCCTTAGGAGAGCAGGGAGTGCTTGTAATTTGCTTGGCCATTATTTGTAATGAAATATTGCATAACTTAGAACAACAACAGCAAATGTGAGGTAGTGTTGAGTGGCGTATCTTCAAAAAGCGATGGTGAGCAGCAGCTATGCCTCAAAGAGCAGCTGGCCTTGTGGTTTTGGAAGCCATTCTGGGTGTCCGGTGTTTCAATTCTTGCTGCTTCTTTCTGTACCTCTGATGCATCCTCATGTACCCTCACGGGATTTATTGAGAGTCCTTAGACATGTTTCCACCTCCTGGCTGTCACAGACAAACACTATGGGAATGTCATGTTGTAGGAATATTATTTTTCAATACCTCTCACAACTTTCTATGGCCTGATGCTGACATTTGTGTGTAGCACTGACTTATGTTTGAAAAGGGAATTGATTTGATCTGGCTATGGTTGGGTACAAAAAAAAAAATATATAGGCAAAGCCTAAACCACGAAAAGAGATGGTAGGGCAGTAGGAAACACACGTCTGCAGTGCAGAGGGATTTTTATTTTCCTTGTTGGCTATACGATTCTTTGTCAGAAGAAGCGTGTGTGTGTCCCACTCCACACTCAGACCCCATCTCTACACCAGGTCTTTAGGACCTGCTCGCAGACCCTGCCAGGTTAAAGGCAGATCTGACCTTGCTGTCCTGCACGTCTTCTAAATCTATGCAGGAGAAATAAAAACAACAACAAGGTTGTCTCCTCCTTTTATTCTGCACTTGCCCGAGGCGCTCCGCTGGGGGCTCTCTCTTGCGTTTAACCTGGAGGAGATTTTTTTTCCCTGGCTAAATGTTTAAAGCCTTCAGTCTGGAGCCAGGTGAGACTCAGTGCAATTCCCCGACACAGGAGCGCGCTGCTCAGGGAGCAGTTAGTCCCGTTCCCTTTGTAAACCAGTTGACTGTCCTTGGATCCCAGCACTGGCAGAACTGCCCCTCAACAGGCTGGTTTGGTATTTTTGTCTAACTGGCAACAAGCCAATCTGCCTCAGCAGCAGTGTTGTGTTACAAAATCTCTGCCAAGGGTTTCCTGCGAACCTGAAGGACATGACGTCTCTTCTGCTTGCGTCAGGTAACGTAACTCCTGCAAAGGTAGAGCTGGGAGGAATCCTGGTTTGGCATCTCTAGCCTTTTTTTATTTTATTAATGTTTATGAAGGGGTGAGCCCCTTCATACGCTGATGAAGCCTAACCTTAAGAGTAGGGGGTTTTAATAGCTTTTGCTGTCAGCAGAAGGCTGTGCTAATGTCCTGCTGCAAGGTTTTCTGCTGCTCGCCCTGAATATATTTACTTTATATTCATTTTTCTTGTGCACTATTGTCCTTTCATTTCAAAAGGTTCCCTCCTTTTGTCGTCTTCATCTGTGTTTATTGTAGTGAAATGATATCCTAACCCAGTCTTCAGTTTGGTAGTGCAAGCAAGCCATGATATTTCAATTGCTTCTTCTATGGTAGAGTCTCCATTTCCCCTCTGTTACCCCAATGGCCTTTTTTCTGTACATTTTCCAGTTTCAGGTTTTTTATTATTAAACAGGTGTTACAGAATTCTCTGCCATAATCTAAAGAATGCATCACCATTACCAAGTGTTCAATCTTCTCTCTCTCTGCTGGAAATACATTGCTGAATACATTTTGGGATCATATTAGTATTGTTTGCAGGCTCACTGCAGAGCCATCTTATGAACAGTACTTGTTTTATGGATCTTGGTCTTGTTCTCTCCATCATTTTCAGCTGGTCAGCCCCCAGCTAATATTTTTATGACCATTTCTTAAGTATGTCATCTTACTTTTTATATTTTCTATATTCTTAAATTGGACTTATTTTTTTTCTGCTTGGCCGATGGGTCTGTCTCGTTTGTTTGACCTGTAAACATCCCATTTTCGGTCCTCCACCGTAGGAGTGATGCATCCCACTTCTGTGCCAGTAGCACAGTTTCTAAATATGCCCAGTTTCTTCTGGAGAGGTGCAGTAATTAAAATTTTAATTGAGGTCAGTCCCAAGATCAAGGACTTTTGCTAGGAACCTCTCTCTGTTGCAGCAGTTTTCTTTCCAGCTCAGTAACCTATTCCTTGCCCTCCTAACCTAGAAATCCCATCACAGCCCTTCTCTTCGGAACAAATGATTTCCCATGACTTCAGCTGAAGCGTGTGTTATTCATATTAGTGTGAAGGGAAAGTAGGGTGTGTGATTTTATGATTTGGGAGTGTTTTTTAAGGGGTCCCGAAACGGTGAGTCACTGTTAACATTTGTCTGTCTTTGAGAAGTGTCTGCTCTCCGTCCTGCAATAACTATTCAGGAGATGACTCAGGGAAGGTAAACCGCACCGTAGTTTAATATTTGACTAAGATTATAAGAGCTCTTAGACACGCATGGCTTGTAACAGGCTCAGTGCAGGAGCCTGCATCACCTGCCTTCTTGTGATTCCTGTGGAGACCCCAGCACCCATCGGCAGATGGACGCCCGCCTTCCAGAAGGAAGTGACCCCAACAGGCAGAAAAATAAGGAAGACTCGGTCCAGGCCCCCTTTGCCTGGCTGTGCAGCCCAGCTCCATGGCATCACCGCTTGCCATGACTTCCTGACGGCAGCTTGTCCCACCAGCTGCTGCAGATGAATCCATTCTGCTGCGCTTTACCTGGGAACCGCTCTGTCTGTAATTAACGCTTGGGAGACAGGTTCGTTTTGTTGTATTTGCCTCAGGTTAAACCCCCTGCTGTGGTTTAGGGGCGAGACCCGGATGCAAGTGACGGCACAAAGATGTGGCAAAGGAAGGAGACGGGGAGGGACCTCATCGGGCCGTGACTAACCACCGGTCCTGTGGAACAAAGCAAGGGAAAGGATGACAGGCTGCTGAGTCCTCCCAAGATCCATTCCCATTGCATCAGGGGCAGCTTTGGGGAAGGGAGTTACAATAAGGGTATATTGTTTCTTTGGGGAAGTTCTTGTTTACGGTCCTGCATGGCACTGGCTTCTATTTTAATGTTGCTGGTCAAGGTAAACCCTTAAGGGCAGGTGCACAGGGAAAGGAAGAAGGGAAAATAATGTTGAGACTACTTACATCAAAAAAGTATCTGCGTTTTTGTCTTGTCTACGCTAGGCTTTTACAGAGAAATAGGTATGGAAATGGCTCCCTTTATGAAGCAAAAACCCTTCAAATTGCAGAATAAATTTAACATTTCCCATTGAAGTCCCCATAGGCAAGCTGAGCTGTTCTTTACAGGTCCTGTGAGTGGAACAGGATCGGCCATGGGGTTCCCCACAGCCCCTCCTTCTCCATCACTTCCTACAGTGACTGCATCCCTGGGAACCTTCTGACTTTCAACACCTTCAGGCCAGCTGCCGGTGCCTCCCGCGAAGGGCTGCTCTCCCCTGTGTGTGTAGATGGCCATTTCCTCGCAGGTGTGAGCAGTACCGTCCCTGCAAATGTAATTGCACCCTTTCAAGGGGATTGGGTCACAGTAAACTTGTTGGTGCAAGAACTATACAGACGGCCTCTGCAAGCCTGAAATGTTGAAAGCAGGCTGGAAAACAAGGAAGATCCCCTTCATCTATTCAGCCAGTGGCTTCTCTTGTCTCCATCTCTGCCATTCAAGGACGTGCTGAAACCTCTGTACAACACGCGCCATTCAGTGCCGCAGGCCTCTTTCCGTAGAGCAATAAAGTAACATGGACAGGTTTTCAGCGATCCCCAGACAATCCATTTGGTATCTAATTCAAGTTGTCAGCTTCACCTAAGTATTCAATGGGAAGGGGCTTCCTCCTCAGTGGAGATACTTACTTATCCCACTACCTATGGGATGTCTGAGGGTGGACACAGATAAGCAGTGTTAATTGCCTAAGTGAGGAGAGAGTACAGGGTTTGCTACTCCTCTGGTGTGCCAAAGCAGTAAGTACAACTATTTCTCATTTACCCCTTTCAGCTGCTGATGAGCTATGAGCTTTTATGCTTCACTTGACTGCCAGTAAGAGAGGCAGGGGGAGGGCGGGCGGGCAGGCTAGCTTGTCTGACTTCTTACCTTTATTGCTGAGACCTTTTTATTTTCTGAGGCGGTGCCAAATAGTGCAATTTTGTGGGTTGATCAGTCAAATACTAAGTCAGGAAATGTTTTCCTCTGTCTCTTGGCATTCTTCCTGCTCACTGCCCTTTCACTGCCTCATGAAAGGTGAGACTCTCAGGGTAGAGGAGTGAGACCGATTACCGATTGCCTGACTGAAGTTATGTAGGTTCCTCTCTGCGTGCTGGTGGGAAGGTAGCTGTACTGGCCAGGGGATGGGAACTGTGTGAGCTGGAAACACCTGGCTGCTTTCTTAACTCTCCTGGAGTCAAAGGCGAGAGCAGATGATGTGCTCTCCTCCTTCTTGCTGGAGCTCTGGGGAAACGGTGCAGCCTTTTCGGTTTCCATGCACTGGTGGAGACACTGGAGGATGAGGGAAGTGGACAAGGGATGTCAGGATGCTGGGTGTACCAGAGCTGGTCACTCGGGGCTCTGGACTTTTGGAATCTCCAGCCCTGGCTACATTTTCTGATCTGCACAACTTATTTCTGTGCTTGTTCCTGCTCATGGGAGGATGAAGAGCCTCTTTTCCTTGTGGTGTCAACATAGTATTGATACAGTCACCTCTGCTGTCTTCCCTGGTTTAATTCGTGTTAACTACCACGTTTGCAACCACAGGGAAAGTGATTATTTTCTAAAGCAGGTGGAGAGTGGCTTCTGGCTGTCTTGAAGGGAAACATTTCTCTCTAGGCTGGGACTCAAGGGAGAGAGTCTGACCTGGTTCTCTAGAAAGTCGAGCTGGGGCCCTGCTGAATTATTGAGCGTGCACCGCAGCCGTCAGCACGGAGAGAAAGAGAAGCACCAGTTTAGGTCACAGGTGTGGGATGGAGATTACTAGCTTCAAGAACAGAGGAGCGTAACCGGATCTGCCTCATGCACTTGGTTGCTCTGCTGCCTGGATCAGTGTCACAGCTGCTTGGCACTAGATGCAGCTGCTCCGCTTGGTTTGGTGGCCCTCTCTTGGGCCCTACGTGGTCATAAAACCCCAACTCCACAGTATCGAATCCCTCCCTCCTTTCAGAGGCAAAACCCCACTCTTAGGGCAGGCCTGGAGGAGCAGCGCCCCCAGGTCATGCACATGGAAGCTGAGGCACAGTGTTTCAGTCTAACACTCAACCATGCTGGCTACTTTTAAACCCCCTTTATTCACCCACATAAATGATAAACAGATTTGCAGAGGACATGATCACCAGCAACTGTGGCAGGAGGTCCATTGGAGCTTACCTGTGCTCAGCTCGTGTGAAAAAACAGTTTGTCTGATTAGATGACTTAGTTGCCCAAGTACGTGTGTTCACTTCTGAAATTTTGGTCCAGGTTGTATGTCCAAGGCTATGAGGAGAGATAACTAGGTTGAAAATAAGATCTTATCTCCCAGCTGTGCCTGAGATCTCTGAGATCACCATGTTGTGCATGTCTCAAGAAAACGGTGAAGGTTCTTCTGTCCCTTTGGCCACCTGAATCTGCTACGATGTGAGGAAGAGGACAGGATGTGGTGCAGCACTGTGAAAAGAGCCATGCAGCCACTTCTTACCAGCACTGGGAGGTGGCTGGTGCACCCATAGGAGATGCTGCTGTGTCCAAAAGAGACAGTATCACTTATCCTGCATGAGGCACCTCATCCTGTGCCTGCAGGAACTTCTACCACACCCTTATGGAGTGATCTTGCACACGGTCTTTTCACTTCTTCCTCTTGCTTTAATCATAGAATTAAACAGTTTATTACTGGAGGAGGAGTACTTTATCTGTAAACATTTATTTCTATATTGCCACCTCCTCATTACAAAGAATTCATGACTAAGCTCATATAATCCAAAGCAGTTTGATGAACATCCTGTAATCTGGCCCATTTTGGTTTACAGCTTTCGTGAGAGGGCCTCTGGTGTTCCTCTCTGAACGTCTTACTCAGCTGTAGGGTGACACTGACAGAGCAGCACGAGGGCACCAGGGACTGCTTATTACTTTACTGACAGAGTATGGGCAGTGGGGTGAGTCTGCCTGTGGACCTTCTCAGATGATGTGGTATCTCAGCACATTGCTCATGCTCAAGTGAGGTTACAAGTCAGCAGCGGCTCAAGCTGTTCGAAGAGCCATTAGGGCAGGTTATATTCCCCTTTCCCTTTTCCTCACACCTATCCTGTGACCTCTGGATCCTGTGCTTCGTAAATTCAATGATCCTGGCAGAGGACTAACAGGGCAAATGCCAGCTTCCATGTAGAGTTGAACAGGTTCAACAAAGAGCACCAGAGTCAGCACAGGGGGCGGAAGAAGGGGACAACTTCCCTGCCAGCCCTTCAGCCACTGCTAATTTTAGGGCTGACTCCGGGGTGCCAGGTAACTTCTCTTTTAAGTCTGGTCCTTTCTCTCATTAAGTCCTGGTCTTAATGCCAGCCTGCCTGGAGTTCCTCGGCACCAAGGAAAATATAGGTTGTTTTCCCCCGTTAAAAAATGTCAGTCCTTGAACAGCAAAATAGAGCACTTCTACTGGGAGACGGAAACTTGACACCTGGCAGTGCGTGTCCTTTGGTCTGGAATTACCTTGTGAAAATCTGCCTGTGTTGGGCCAGTGTATTAACCTTTGAAAAGTCAATAGTTGTAAACACATGACAGGATGTTCAATGGGTTTTGCAAGGTTTCTGACAGTTACGAATCTCTGAAGAATCAGCACTCCCGGGGTATGCTCCTAGCCTCTCACAACACGGATTTTTCTAGGAAATGTTGGTCAAAATAAGACAGTTTTAGGAATTAGATTAGAGGGGGGATACAGCCAAGCAGTGAGGAAAAATGGGTAAAGCTGCTTAAATTAAATAGCTGACAGCTGTCTTCTGAATAGAAATTTTAGATAAAGAGAGAAGCAGAGATGATGACACCTGTTTCGGGTATACTTTAATACTTTACCTTTCACTGATGTGGAAGCAAGTTTCAGGATCAGCATTTTGTGGAATCTTCTGTCTTCTGTCTTTATTTTTTTGCTCAAATTCAGGATGAAGAGAAGGGCTGGCATGGCCCTGCCCATTTTTCTATCACCCTGTGTACAAGATGTTGCTGGCTGTACCACCATCCCTCTGGGCACAGGAATGTGGCTTTGGCAGGGCGACTGGGTATGACTTCCAGAGGAGACCACCCCACTCCCCAACACACTGCCCCCATGCTGCCCGGCAGCAGCTGTCAGTGGGAGAAGGGTTGGTCATTTTTCCTTTGGTTTATCCAGCTCTTGGTCTCCAAACTGGAAATATACCTTGGCTGCCAGGAGCAGCAGAGACTTACTTGCTTTTTCCACATAAGTGACGAGACTGGGGTTGTTGGATCTGCTTCATGATGGAGGGTCTCAGCTGGTTTGTCCATCCGATAGGGCAGCTACCTGGGCAGGTTGCCGGAGGGCTCTGGGAACAGATGAATAAAGAGATGTGATACAGCGTCTGGAGGGAACGCAGGAGTCCCAGTGCCCTGGCACCCCATAAACACAGCCAGCCTGATTTCTGCTCCTCTGAACAGCGCTGCTCACATGTCTCCTTCTAAAATGGCATAGGGCAATAATGCTGCAGACCTTTAACCTGTCTTCCAGTAAGAACGAGATTGTAAAGCAAGAAATGATAATATATTATACGATAGCAGTTTATGGTGCTTCAGCAGGCGAACATTTTTACCCTAAATACTTTTCTGTGGGAAGGAGATAGTGCTATATCCATAGACAGGCCTTCCCCTGCGGTGTCATCACATCAAATATTGTACTTTTTTAAAAAAATAAAAATACGGGTATTTTGTTTTATCTCAGAAGCACCTCGCTCAAATGATCTCAAATTCAGACCACCGGGATTTCTACAGAAATTTTGAGAAAGCTGGAATAAATTTACATTGTAGAACAATGTAGAATGGGACTGTTGAGTCCAAGTTTGGCATACAGCGTCACTGACCAAGTATTCCCAACCTTGCAAAATAGTGGATGTAGCCACCTGACTCCAGACCACTTCTCCTTGTCTGTGCTGGGTCTGGTGCTTTAGCTGGAAAATGCCAAATACACCATTTCAATGGGAGCTAAACCTTGTAGCTGGAGGCAAAGTAGTCCACAGAGGCTTGGGGAGCTTGAACACAGCAGGATTCAATGCATTATGTATGGATCAATGCTCTGGAATTGCACATCCATGTAAGCTATGCCTGTAGGAAATCAGTAATTTGAAACCTCCTTCTTCCCCACCTCTTGGACCTGACTTGCGTTAAATATTAACAAGCTTGTTTCATCAATTCCGTGGTTCACTTGGCTTCTTTTAACAACAGATGTTATTACAACAACTCCTCTGCCTGCCTCCCTGCTCCTGTCAGCACGGCCGATGGTGAAACCCAAGAATCTGCTGCTGTAACTCTGCCTGCCTGCAGAGCCTGGCTGCTGCCCCAGCCGGCCGTGTGGCCTCCCCCACTTCTCTCCCTGGGATCACCGATGCTGCCCACCTTTGGCGTCTGCGAGTAGCTTGTGCTGTGAGCCACTAGTTGCAGAGAGGCGTTGGTTAAAAGAGACAGAGAAAAGGAGTGAGGGAGCCCAGGGGAAGGCAAGTTGCTGTGGTGAAGCGGTGAGCATGGCCAGCGACTCCAGCGCACTGCCCCGGGTGACTTTCCAGACGCCAGAGAAACCTGGTGAGGAATCATCACACAGGAAACTGGGCAAGTTAACCATAAAGTACAACCGCAAAGACCTACAGCGCTGGCTAGACCTGGAGGAATGGATCAACACCAGCTGCAGGAGCTGTACCAATGCCGGGTGAGTAGCTGGGGCAAGTCAGCCCCCCGCTCCTCAGGTGAATGGGGCTAGAGGCCCTGAGTGCTGGGGAAGAAATTTGCTTGCTCTGCCTTACTGGAAATAGCTTCTCATCTTCAGTCTTCATTAGGTATCTAATTGCCACCTGCTACAGCACTCTGTCTGACTCGTGTGTTTGCAGTCAGAGAAGCTTGCATAGACATAATCCAACTAGCTTTAAACTGCCTGCTCTTGCAGCTGCTGGGGGGCAGCTCTCGCTCAGCACGAATAGCAGAATTTGGAGAGATGCGCAGAAGATGTTGCTGAGCTCCATGTGGTGAGTGGCTTTGCTGCAAGCAGCATCTAAGCCAGCTGGGTTAGAATTATCTGTGCGTCCGTGTTCCTTTTGGTGACAACAGTGTGGGTATAGCTGCTGTTTGAATTACACACTCCAGATAACGCTGTATTTGTAGCTGCAGAGTCTGCAGACTTGTAGGTTTCCCCACTGGCAGCAGGGAGAAGAAAGAGAAGAAGAAAGAAAGAGAGAAAGAGAGAAAGAAGAGAGAGAAAGAAAGAGAGAAAGAAAGAAAGAGAGAAAGAAAGAGAGAAAGAAAGAAAGAAAGAGAGAAAGAAAGAAAGAAAGAGAGAAAGAGAGAAAGAAAAGAAAGAGAGAAAGAGAGAAAGAGAGAAAGAGAGAAGAGAGAAAGAGAGAAGAGAGAAAGAAGAAGAGAGAAGAAAGAAAGAAAGAAAGAAAGAAAGAAAAGAAAGAAAAGAAAGAAAGAAAGTCAACTCAGTTGACTCACAACCCAGTACATCTTCAACAGAAGACATAGATGGGTTTAACAAATTGTGTAAACCGGCTTATTCCTGTCCTTGATGGGGATGGACTAAATGAACTGTAAAGCCCTTTCTGCCCCGCTTTCTGTCTTTGCACCCCAGCACACCGCTAACCACATTTTTGAGATACAAGGAAAAAAGAGCGGATGATTGCTTAGAGTCTTCCACTCTGAGCATCAGCAGTCTCAAATTGGAATCAACGGTGGGAGTGGACATGTTAGAACGGCCCAGGAGAGGAGATTTTTGTCCTATATGCCATGATGGTACAGAGAAGCTTCTGTCTGCCCTGGGAGAGCTCCAGGCTGATTTTCTGGGCCTGAGAGCCGTAGAACGATGTCAGCTCCACAGCTGAAAAGTCAGACTTCGGGAACTGCCTCCGAGGCTGTCTTTATTACTGTTGTTACTGTTGTTGTTTATTGTTATTGTCATCATTATTATCATAATTTTCTGTGTGACTGTTTCCTATTTGGTATTTGTGGGAACGTACAGGGTTCTTAAGTCATGTTGGGAGAGGAAAATAGTTAATTTCTGTTTTAATTGATGCCATATGCAAAGAATATGCAGTAGAAAACAAAAGTGGGGAAAAAAGGTCCATCCTTCTGTCGTAAATGCATGGCTACTCTGGAAATGAGTATATTATTGCTCCTGTTCTGTTAATTAACATTTTTAAACTTCTCAAACAATTTTATAGCTTGAATTAGTAAAAATGACAAAGGAAAAAAGCTTATAATGTCTTCAAGACCTAATTCTGAATTTCCAGTTGTCTTCTTTAGTTTATAAAATGATAGCAATTCTCGGCTGTCTCTTAGGCCTTTTGATAATGCATTGTGAAACATTACATAGCGTACAGAGGAGCAGATGTTATCACTAGACCTGGCCAGATAGATAGGCAAAATTCTGCGTGTCTGCGAAATGCTAGGGTGGTGGTCCTGGTGAGTGGAGGCTGTACAAAAGAACAGTGGCAGTGACAGTGTCGCCTGCCAACCATGCCTGCACTGGCACTGAGGGGACTGTCCCTGGGGCTGGTAGCTCAGTTCAGAGAGCCCTGAGCCTGACTGGTGAGATTTGCCAGAGATAAGCGAGGAGAAGGGCTGCTGCTTTGAGTAACAGAACACCTTGCCCTTTGGGGATTTATTGCAGTTTTAAGGAGAAGGGCTGGATAACGTGACCCCGGATGAGGCTCCCCATGTACTACTCGTACTTGCCCAAGCCTACAGATGTACGCTTGTAAAGGTGTCAGAAAAACAAGTCGGGTTATGTTATCACTCCTGGTTTTCTGAGAATAAGGAGCTGTTTACTGTCATCAGAATAGCTGCCCAAAGGGGATTTTTTTTTTCCGTACTATAAAATCCCAGGAGGCACAAGTGAGAAATCCAGCCATGCCCTTACAGGAACAGATTGCCAGTGGCTTGCCTTTGCTAGCACCTCTCCAGCACAACAGGTTTCCCAGCTTCCTGGTGTATTTGGGCCAACCTAAGAGATTTGCTACCAGGAACTACATAACATGATGCTGTGCCAGGTCAGAGATTGTTAATAACTGTAAACAACAGGGGGTTACAGAGGATCTTTTCAAATAAATACATGTGCCACAGTAAATTACTTGTAATCACCCAGGTGTGCAGCAGGTCCTCCTGCTCTCCTTTGTGCATTGTGCCCAGACTATTTAGTTAGCCCTGCTAGTCTGGGCTTCCTCAGATCCGTCGACTTCCATTACATTGTCTCTTCATCAGCTTCTTCTTTTGCTCCACCTGCCCTTGGCAGTGCAATGTTCCTCAGTGTCTTCCAGAAACCCGTGTGACAGGGCCAGAATAAACAGCATTGCGGGTTCAAATGCCAGCAAGGTTAGTTCAAACATCGCCTCCTGATCCAGGTAATCTGAATGCTATGCTATTTACTGTCATGAGGCTTTTTGCAACAAAACTAAGACTCAGGAGACAATTTTTATTTCTGAGATAATTCCCTGCACCCGGAAGCCAGAACACCATCCATACTAGGACCAGAAAGCCATAGGGAGTTCCTACCCTGCCTCTCCCTTCTGGCCAGAGACAAAGGCAGGCTGGATCAACACCTGTTGTCTAAACAGTCACATGAAAACTATTAGTTTTAAGAAGAAATGCTGTGTGGGTCACAGTACAATATATTTAACTCTGTTTTATTACTTATTGTCAAGTCAGCTGCGTAACAAAGCTGAACAAAGGTTTTCTACTTCCTCTCTGGCTTGGTATCAGAGACTGTTCAGAACAAGTTTCATTTTTTCCTGTAAGTACTGCCTTTATTGTTTAATGTTTTACATACACATCCATAAAAGCTACCCAGCAATTGGGTACTGCGCTGTTTACTCAGTATCCTTATTTTGCTCGGTACTATGTTAAAATATTACTAGTGTTGTGTTGTCAAAGATTCATTTTGCAAATACGTTGGAAACCACAGCCTGCTTTCCTTACAGTCTTGTAGAGACATGTGGAGCTAAAATGTGGCTGTGATCAAGTTTACAAATGTTTCCAACTAACACCCTTACATGCATTACAAGATTATTACTCCAATCACCCAAGCTTGGGGTCTCTCTTACATTAAAGGAGACAATTATATCCCTCTCACATCTGTTAGAGAAAGCTGGCAAAATATTGTTTTCGATATTTGTGCTTTCAAAAGCTTGGTTTTGCCTCCATTACTGCAAAAAGCCATAGTATAAATACCAACTATGTGAATGTATTTACCCTAAAAGTCAAAAAATCTCTAATATAAATATTAGTTGTGCCTCTCCAAGATTAAGCCCACTGGATTTCTGTTTGGTGAACGCTTGTGTGCACTCTTCTTAGATGAGGGTTGTCCCAGGCTGGCTAACATTGCATTGCAGTCGGCAATTGCAGTTGGATATTCTTGGAAGGGTCTTCCCATGATGGACAGTGATCCCTGAGCAGTGGTATCAAGTGTTGATGTGGAAAAAGATAAAGAATGCGTACATCAGGATGCGTGGCTGCAGCAGGCACCACAGAGGTGCTGGATCCGTGCCTTCTTTATAAGAATCTCCTTGTTTTGAGACAATTTATATCTTGACCTCAACTTTGCAGCATAGTTTAATTATAACTAGTTTCTTCTCAGCTGTTCAGTTCTTTAAAGATGGCCTCTAAAGTTCTTAGAAGTCTGAAGGTTTATTAACTGCATATATTTTTTTATTTTTAGCTAAGAGAGGAAACAGAGGCAGCAGCTCCTGAACCAGAAATTGATCTTGAAGATCTCCTGGAGGTCCCTAATGAAGAACAGAAATTAAAACTACAGGTCAGATAGAGGGACTTGGTGACTTTAAGTTAGGGACTTCTTTCATAAAGAGTAGTGGCGGTGTGTGGGGTACAGAATATGTGTATACACTGTTGCATGATGCTTCCCTGTGTCTTAGCTTGTCAAACGTAGTAAGTTCATATACCTTTCTGGAGGAAGGGGAGAATAGGTCAACTCATAAAATACTAAAATGACTCCTCCTTGGTTTTTAGGAAATCCTCCATGAGTGCTCCAGCCCAACAGAGGTGAGTGAGGCACCATCAATATATGTGTGTTCTACTGTGCCGTAAGAGTGTGTCTGTTGCTGCTTGGTTGAATAGCCAAGATATTACTGTGCCTAATATGACGGTGCAGAATTTGTTTAATTCCCAATGCGAAAGAAGTCCCACTTTATTCTGCTGTGTTAGGAAAATACATGCAAATCTACATGGGTGGGCTGAAGGCAGAGCAGCGGAAGAAATAAGGAATTACGCTTTACAACCAAAGAAAGTTCATTCCATGGTTCGGACATCCTGAGATGACCAGGCTGAGTTGCTATTTGGTCCTCACTGTAGAAAAGCCATAGGCAGAGATCCAGCTCACATAACCATCTTGCCCACCATTAACTAAATGCATTCTTAGCTTAAACTACTCTAGTGTTACAAGTGATGAGAACGTAGGATGGCCCTCAGATTGGATTAGGCAGATAATTGTTGATCAGTGGCCATGTAAATTAGTTTTACATGTGAACTTTGCAAGTACTGGTTTTCAGTTAGAGAGTTAAAGAAATCCCAGTAGCTGTCACAATGTTCAAAGGAGCGGAGCCCAATACTTTGCAGCGTAGTGCATGCACCGCACAGCAATTGCTTTCACTGCGCTGCCTACCTGTGCAACACGGGGTTCCCCCATCACTGCTTCAGTCACGCGCATTGTGTGTGAACAGTGTGCTTGGACAGCATTCATCAGTCTCCACATCTTGTCGAGCCCATGTAGGTGCACAATCATGAACATACAGAAAATGAGGTGGATGCACGACTATCATTGAAATTAAACTCGGCCGTAGCAAACATTGCAGAGAGTCACAGGGGTTCAGCAGACAAGGCCGGCAATAGGGAAATAGTTTTCAGAGTGTCTGAATTTCAGAATTTAGGGAAGAACCCCACATTCACAGAGAGATAACTGACAAGAGTTTGCTCTACTGATTTGTAAGCCATGAAGGTATCTTGTAGACAGCACGGTACTCTCTAACTACAAACAGATACTGTTGCCCCATTGGCAAAAATATGTACTTTCACCACGGTGATCTCAAATCTGGTCCCCTTGAAAGATCACAGCAGCCTAGTTGCAGAAAGTAGATAGAGGAAACAAACTGGTTTCTTTTGAAAGGCCTGACGGAAAAGGTATGTATGATCCAAGGCATTTACTTCCAGAGCATGCTGTGGCAGGCAGCCTCTGATGACCCAAGTAAGGAAGCTGGGCTTCCACACAACACAAATGGTAACAAGCTGCAATACTTGCAGTGACCTTGCCTAATTACAAGTACATGTAGCTATCTTTTTGGGTGAAGAAAGGCTGCACACTCCTCTATGGTGATGTTAATTGTCATGCAGAGGGTAAAGTTTGAACTAGTCCCATTGGCTTCTGCTTGGAATAACCAGACAGTCCAGTTTAGTTCATAGTCCTTGTCTGTGTCAGCAACGTAGTCGGGGTTTATCTCCATTAACAGGCAGATCTATCTGCTCTGCCTGTCCTCAAACCCTGCTCCAGGTTATCATTAGTCCTACATGTGTTTTGCTCCACCTCTCTGCCAGCCACTTCCTTGTAAAATTGGCACAGCTCCGAGATGGTTTGCAATCCACACCATGGAGCTTTACAGGTTCGACAAGAGGGACAGCTTGCTTTGCCCTAGATTGGGAGGGCAGCAGAAGTGGGCAGGAGGTTATGGTGGCAACAGGAAGCAGTGGAACCTAACAGAGGACAACAGCATCCTGAGGTCATCTCATGGTGGAAAAAGCAGGTATCTGGGATGAAGAGGAGCAGGCTAGCTCCTCTTGGGGAGAAAGTAAACGTGGCTGCTCCAGAGTGAGACAGGGGAAGGGAAGGGGCTTTTAGACCCTTCTCATCCATCAAAAGGTCTCCTTTCCTAAGGTAAAAGATAGGTTTGCTCAATACATGTCAAAATTCTGGTTTCTGCTGTACATGAAGGCAAATGTGGGAATAATGCAGGTGCCATAGTACTCTTTGGGCTGGTGAGCACTGGAATTAACATGACATCCTTCTTCAACCAATTCTCATTGTAGGACTTCATTACGGAATTGCTTAGTCGATTGAGAGGTCTCCGGAGAATCACCAATCCTCAGAAGAAATGACCTTGCCCACATGAAACACCCAGCTTTGGTCACAAGGAAATGTGTATCTTCCCCACAAAACCCAGGATCAGCAACATCACTTCAGAATGTGTTTAGGACTTACTGTTGTTGTGAAATGTCACAAAGTTTGTGAAGTTTGTACCAGTGGTTTGAAGTCTCCACTCCTTCCAGATCTACGCACAGAGCAGGGAGCTAGATTGCACATTTTCCTGATTCTTAAAGGGCATGTTAAGCTGGGGAATAAGGACATCCTTCCTTTAGTTTCTTCTAGGAATTCCCATGATGGCTGAAGAGCACTGAATACAATTCTCAGGAGCTCATCGAGACTTCTTTCTTTCCGTCCACTGCAAGGAAAACAAGGCATTGGTTATCACTCATTCATCAACATGGAAAATCAGTTACTGTTAAGCTGCACTCTATTTCAGTCTGGCTGAGACCCAGCTGCGATCTGCTGCCTGTTACTATTGTACCTGACTCTACAGCATTGCACGTACTTTGTAAGTCATATTAAGCCTCTGTTATTCATGAAGGTTGGACAGAAAATATACAGTAGGGTGGAAGGAAAATGTTTGAGTGCACCTGGTCTAGTAAGGGGAAGTTAGTGAAACAGCTGCTAAGCCCGATGGAAGAGAGATTGTTTTTCCTTTTTGTGGAATTTAGGACTTAATGAATTAGAAGTGTCTTCTAAAGCAGCAAGGTCTGGGAATGATTTTTGTCATAATTTAAAAAGATGTTGGAAAACCGCTTATTTTGTATATTAAAACAGAGAAAACCAGCCATGCACTGCTTGCTTTTGCTCTCTTTTCAGACACTAAAGAAGTCTTTTACAGATAGGTAGGTCTCACAAATGAAAAGTGAAGTAGGACACATTGTGTCACTCCACAAAGTCTTCTGGCTACAACTAACGTGTCTGGAAAAATACAGGGGAAATTACATCCAGCCTCTCAGCAAGTCAGTAACTTGACACACGTGGCTAGGAAATAAGACAGCAAACTGAGGCTGATTGCTGAGGCAGAGCAGACTCTCACATTATGTCCTGCCCCTACGCTCTTATGCCTGCTGCTCAAACACAAGAGGTGAGTTGCTGAGTCACATCCAGAGAAGCTCCTATGTACCAGTATGTTCAAGGATAGCTTTTGAGTACATGTTTTGTCAGACAGGGACAGAAGGGGCCAACTCTGGAACAAAAGGGACATGCAGGTTAGCTAGCAAAGACAAACAAGAACTCTCGGGCTGGACCAGCAGTATCTTAAATAGATTAGTCTTTTCACCTTTATCAGTAACAGGGTGACGTCTGTTGCCCTTTTGCTTCCCTCCTATTTTCCAGTAGAATTGTCAGTGATCAAGCTGTGGGCTGTGCACATCTCTGAGAGGGCAAAATCCAAGCTGCCGTTAACAACTGTGATGTAACAGCTTGCTTCCCTTCACGTGCTGCTCACGTATGTGACAGCCTCCTGGAAGTTAGCAAGCCAGGCAGCTCTTTACCTTGTCCTATGTCTGCTCCAAGAGGCTCTAGGCCTCGACCACTAGTTGGAGAAATGGCTTTTCTTTATCGGGTCCATATATATCTATGGTAGCCCTAGGGACATGACATTTTTGGCTTAGTAAGGGGCTAATAGGACATGCCTGCCCTCCTGAAACATCAGCTTTGTTAAGTAAAGTAACAATAAAAAAATTAAATCCAGAGCTGCACTGGTTGTAGATCTGGCATTGCTCATGGATTGACCCCTGCTAAGACTCATGTATCATACCCCTTGAGAAAGGTGAGCAGCACACTGACAAAAAGCTCTGAGTACTGTTAAAAACACAGACTCGGTTCAAACAGAAGTTCAGGTAGAAGATCAAGGTGGACAGGCCACGAGCTGAGTTTCCTGAACTAGAGCTGTAACTAGCTACAGCACAGTAATGCATAAAAGTCCAGATTAATTAGATACCCTAGCAGGCTTTGTTTTATTCTGCTGAGTTGTAATAGCACAAAGACCTGAGATGCCTCTCCTCTGGCCCAAGAAAGATATTTTCTCCACCCTGGGCATTGTTCTGTATTCTCTCAATATGGAGTGATGCAAAAGAGAATATCTGCTTTAAGGCAGACATTGTTAGAACCCATGAAAAAGCAGGTTCTTGAAACTCTGCTAGAGAGAAGTTGTCTTTGTACTTATTCTGCAAGTAGCAGAGGGTAAGCTGCAGGCCTTATGATGCACAGTTCGTTGTAATACATAAGGACATCAATACCACATGAGAGCGCTTCAAATCACCACTGTGTGAGCATTTGGGAAAACAAGCAAGATGTGGCCAGTGCTACATGTTTTCTCAGGTCACTGGTGCAAAAGAAAAAGCAACATAAGGCAATCAGAGCAACTTCTTTTTGTTTAGTTTTTAAAAGCAGCAAGTTATACTTGCTTTTATTTACTTTTTGGCTGTTTTCAGCTTAGACCATAAGGATAGACTAAATGCAATTTTTTATTTATTTTTTTTTACAAACACCTTCCAATAACTTTGCTGTTTCTCAGCCCCATCACTAGCACAGAGCTGCGAAGTTTGGTACGCAGATACTGTGTAAGAATGTTTCTTTAAAGGAATTTTGCCTTCTTGATTATACCAAGATAACTCAGAATGCATGAAAGCTTATATGCTTTTCTAATTGAAGGTTTATGAAGGTGTATAAAATAACCTTTAATGCAGTTTTCCCTTAGTTATGATCAACACTTGCATTGCCTTTATAAATATTCTGTCTGTTACATTTGGACACACGACGATGTTACAGCACTTGAGACAATGTGCATGCTTGTGAACCACAGCAAATGCAAGTTAATGCAATTTAACTAAGCTGAGACCTCTCTTTGTAAACTAATCTGAGTTAAATCTTGTGTTATTATTTTGAATTCTTGTTGGGATGGAGCCTACATTTCATAGTTCACATACAAAATATTTTGAGAGGGAAAGAAAATCTTGTGCCCTCATGACATGCTACAAAGAGAGAAGCAAAGCAGCTGATTCTCTTTCTTGAAGACACCAAGCTCTCTTCAGTCCTTGAATGGCTATGACTGAAGTGGATCCGGCCTGTCAGGAACTGATTGTTTACCAGTATCTTTACTTGTTTACCAGCACCTTTGCAAAGACAAGGATAGGGAGTGAGCAACACAGCTAAAAGTGCACTGCCCACTTAAAAGGTCACGCAGCATTCCTCTTTCACAATGACAGATTCAACTAGGTTTGCTCCCTGCAGAAAGCTGATCTAGATACCCCTTTTACCCCTCCTACATGGAGGTTACTGAGGCAACAGCTCCAGTGGGAATGCCTTTTCAGGGGAAAGTAATTGGGCTGCCACTAAAATGGCCAATTATATGCAGAAATCCCAGGAGCCACAAAAATGTCCATTAGTGGCACAGGGAAAGCAACAGCATGTGTGTGTATGAGTGAAGAGACTCTTCCATGTATGACTAAGCTCCATTTCAGGTATTGGGTTGGGTGCATTTCTGGATTCCTTGGGATGACCCCACAGAAACCAATCTGGGAAACTAAATAAACTGCTTCCGGCTGTAACCTGCTCCTTTACTACTGATGTGAACAGGGCAAGGCTTACAAGACACAGGCTGCACAAGGAGCTCAAAGTTTGGTTGTGGCTGATGGAGCATTCAACACGTTGCAAGCAGCGTACCAGCTCATACTAAGACGTTTAAAAAAACAAAACAAAAAAGCAGCTGTAAAGCAAGAATTAAAGTGTCTACTAACTGCTTGGAAAGGACACAGGCTGAAGCCCAAAGGAGTGGATCAGTCTTAGAAGAGACGTAAGAACAGGTATTTGCATCTCCTCCTGTACATGCAAAACACAAAGCATTTAACCTAAGACAGAATTGGGCTGTCTTGCTATCGGACTAATTATCCAAGTCAAATAGCAATGAAACAGTGTTGTTCCTACAATAACACAAAGCCAGAACAGCATTTTGTTTTCATTTTTAAGACTGCAAGCTCCTCAGGGCAGTAACTCTCTACTTAAATTTTGTGTAACACAGGGCTCATTGTGAGCTCTTGCATCAGAACAACTCAAGTAGTTTTCCTATCTACCTGTCCCAAAGAGACAGGCACCGGTAAAAGCAAGGGCTGCCAGGAGAAGGAAGATCCTCCACAAGAGTCAGGTTTTGCCACCTCTTCCTAACAAAGGGTTTTGATGGCACTGCTGGATACACTCCCAATTTTTAGTGTGTTAACCTGCAGTATTACTACTCTACATTGTTTGATGCAGGTTTCTGTTGAGGGGCCTGATCCAGTCCAGCACGTTAGCACATAGACATCTTCAGCAGTAGTTTAATGTTTTTGATGTGCTCTGACCAGGGGTGGCTGAGATGCGGGCAAACACTGTTTCGTCAACTCACCTACAGAGCCAGTGACCTTAAGCACAGGGGCAGGGCAGACAGCTGGGAGCGGCAGCGTCAAACCAGACAGGCAAGATTCATTGGAAATTTGCTGTCAAAGGCAAATCCTTGATTTTTTTGCCATTGGAATTTGTCAACCTTAGAGAGCTGTCTTGGAAGTCACATTATAGTCCTGGGAAGAGCTCATCCTGATGGGATAATATAGCAAATTCAGGGCAAGTTTAGTTGGGTATTTGAAGCAATTCTGGGTGCTTTGGTCACTGGCAAGTGCCACTTGAATCTGGACTATCTCCAGGGAGGGATATGAGCATATTAAACTGAACTTCTCTCATAGCACAGATAAAGAGCATTGCACAGCTAACATCTTTATCCTACCAGGGGACCAAATAATAAACAGAGCCAAAACCTGCTTTCAAACTAATACACAACTCTTCCAGATTAACATGCTGCTCTTACAGACCACATGGAACCTTGGCACAGCCACTGCAAATCATAAAGCTGTGCATCAGTAGCAAATTGCCTTTACAAAGCATCCTTCTTTTCATATACATGAGCAACGCTGCCCATCAAGGCAGAGTAGCCCCTGCACCTTTTCCAGCCACACCACAGAAACGTTTTTGATGACTTCGCAATCCTTCATTTCTTTGCCTAAGCCACTTGACACTAGGCATAAGATATGATTACAAGAAGGCAATACTTTATAAAGGTCTGTCAGGCATTTCCAGGAGAGACTTAAACCACAGGCCTCCATAAATAGTTTTTATTATGCTTTGGAAGTTCTCATCACACACGTGATCACGACACAGACAGTTTTCTTAGTGCAAAGTGCTTTGCTGCCTGTTGAACCAGCGTGTAGGCTGTTAGCAAAAGCAGGAAGTTACTTATGAGCCAGTCAGTACTGCCTTAAACACACATCTTTACTGCTACCCGCATAAATACATCTGTATTTGTAGACTTGTATCCACCTCGTCATATCAAGTCCTCATTTATCCCCAAGCATGCACAGCAAACCCTGCACTTCTCTGGTTGTATTTGTGAGGACAAAGTCACATGCCCTCCAAGCCTCTCTCAGATTACAGCACATCCTTTAACTGTCCAAAACATCACCCGTTTTGGCTGCAAATCCACTTGGGCTCTTCCCATCTGGCCAACTCTTCTCTTTTCCCGTTCTCCATCTCCTTCTCTGCCCATGAAGAGTGTGATCACTTTTGCTTGCAAGGAAGATGATAGCGGGAGGTGTGGTGGTCCTTCGGGTCAAACTCATCATGGCCTTCCCTGAGAAGCAAACACAGAGTGCAGTCAGAAGTAAACATCCAAGCAGGGAACTCACCCTCAGCCACTGCACAAGATGTCTCCCAGCAGCCCTTAACTAGAAACTTCTCCCAAGGGTTAGCTGTGAGGACCTGACTGGCAGCCAGGTGGACTAACTACTTAAGATATTTGCTCTGAGGTGCTTTGTGGAAAGGTCTGCTCATCCTTGCCTGCTGGAATGGGAAATGACAATAGGTCACTCTGTCTCTTTCCCTCTTTGAGAAATTCATGTAACCGGCGTCTCATTTTCAGCACCATATCTGTGATTCCCAGGCACATTAACAACTTCTACGACAACAGTCAAAATGGCAGTCTGCTCCACATAACTCTGAAAAGTAACTGTTGTGGCTAATATGCAGTGTATTGGCAGCTGTCTTAACCATGCTCAGAAGCAGGCAACGTTGAGTAAGACACAAGCTTGCATCTGCAGCATGAAACCAATATACTCACTCACCTGCCAGACTGCTGATTCTGCTTTTACTGATGTTTGCTGTCTGACACTTTTGTTTGTTTGTTTTGTTTTTAATCATCTAACATTTCCAGTCATATGTTTTCTTACCATTTTTATATGTTCTCCCCTACTCCATTTCCACCTCTCTACACAAACATTTGGAGGAAATGAGAATATATGCAAAAGCAACTCTTAATATCCCAATCACATTGTTAGTATCCTGCTGTCTGAATGTCATCCATCACTAATCTGAAAACCCACCCAACTACCCAATACTTTCGAGGCATGAAAAAAAGAAGCCACAAGTGCTGTGAGGAATAGTTTTGTACTCAAAGGAGTTAACCCTCCAAATCTGAGACGTGCAATTTTTTTGGTCAAAAATCAAGCTACACATGTATAAGAACCAAGACTCTAGCTGCTTCAACGCCTGACTGAGGAAAAAATGTTTGCCCATACATATTTCAACAAAGATTTTTTTAATATGGTTTAAGACTGCAGAGTTTCAACATGAGAAAAGCCTTGGGAATTTATAATATTTGAGCTCCCCTCTTATGGGAATCCAGCCCAGATCACCCAACAATGTCATTAACAAGCCATAGGAGTCACTGAACAATGGTCTGGCTTATCCCGTCCCGCGCAATGCAATACATCAGCTGCTCCAGAGAACACTCGAGACAATGTGCCCAAGCATGCACTGGAGCAGTACAGATAGAATATTTCTGCCTAGGACCAGTTTAGTACCTGAAGCCTGGGATAACTACTGATTGCACAAAGTATTTCCATAATGGCTAGCACTCAGCTCAGATCTGGGTTCCTCGAATCTTCCCTCCTACTGCCTGCTTTTCAGCCCAACAGGAAGAACAAACGAAAGCTGCCAAGCTTACCTGTAACCTGCCTCTAGGACCAAGGGGAATTGTGAGACTTACCGAAAACAGCGCTGGCAGTAGAGGTCCCCATCGCAGCCATGGCAGCGCAAAGTGGCATCTTCATTGCAGATACAGCACCAGGGTAACTCCTCTTCATCACTGTCATCTGCCCTGACAAGAGCTGTGGTGGTTGGAGTCTGGCTCTAATTCACAAAGAAAATGGAGACACAGAATTCAAACCCCAGCAGAGACAATACAGGACTTTCATTGTAATGCATGGTGGCCACAGTGACATGTCGCATGGTACATAGTTCACTCTGTTGATCTTAAGTCTGTGAGATGAACTTGCCCAGAGGTCAAGGATAGGCTCCATACGTATCTAGATTGTTAAATAAAAACCCAAGGTACTCCCTATCATTTGCTCATGAATCTATGCTGCTCAGAAAGTAAACAGATACTCACCCTCATTTAGTATCTACAGCAATATACACCAACATTGGCCATACTGTGTTAAGGGCATGAAGCCCAGACCTTCTGGTAGGAACCACAGAAATACCAATCCTGGCTGCAAAAGCAAGCAATCAAGCAGTTTTGCTGAACGCAATTATGTAGGAAGGGAAAGCAGTGGGGAGGTCAGGGAGGGGGGGTGGTGTTTTCTCTCTGTTATAGAAAGAAAACTGGGGGACGAAGGAACTGATTTGCCAAAAGGCCCCTACTATTGATTTGTACCTGAGGTTGGGCCAAAATGATCTTCTGAAAGCATAATCTAAAAATCTACCCATGAGCCCATCTATTGTCTCCTTTTGCTTTACAAAGAACTCTTGTGGAACTGAACAGCCATACACACACTGGGACACAGTGCCTGGACACTGGCAGAGGCAGCTTCCTAACACAACAGCAATAAGATGTCACTATCTTTTACATCAGTAATCCCAGAAGGGCAAGATGGCATACCTATGAGATGGATGTTTTCAATAATGCTTACAATTAAATAATTTCTTCCACTGGGGACAGGCCTGTCAGGTGTCTGTGAGTCACAGTTCCATTTCATTCAGTAATATACATTACTGAAGGTGTATGTATTTCTACAATAGGCGGGAATCCATTCTGAGCATAGGATATCTTGTTACTAATTCCTTCCTCTGACGTTATATGAGAACACAGTTGATTACTATCTAGAGGTTCTATTCTGCACATGCTGAAAGCTCTGGCAAACCTCTCACTTACCCTGGTTCAGGCTGTATGGTACTAGACATTGGCCTTCTTGGTCTAATTATATTGCCGAGTTAAAAATCCATTCTCTAATATCCATCTTGTGAGCTCTATGCTAACTTCTCTGGATTTAGAGGACACCATCCCATTCAGCAGAAAGCCAGCCTGAAAGGAATTGTATTTCAGGAAGAAATTACTTGTAACTGTGCTCAGGGCTGGTCAGCCTTGCAGAAGCCACTCAGTTTGTCTACTCTGGAGAAGCTAGTTGTTTGGGTTTTTTTTCCTGTATCAAGCCTAGGATACAGCAAACTTTTGCTGCAGAACTGTACTCTCCTGAGACCCTAGAATATGTCATTTCAAGAGATCCTGACCAGCTCACTGACCTTTTGCTTTGGTTTTTTACGCAGGTTCTGTTGCGAGGGTCCTGGTTGAGGGGTCTGATCTGGAGGAATGTTGAATCCACTTGCTTCACCCAGGGCTGCTTCCTCTGTGAGCTGGTGACAAAAGACAGCAAGAAGCTTCTTGTTTCAAACACAATTTGGAAGCTCTAAACCTCCTGCCCTTCTCCTTGCTCTCATGGGGTAACAGGAGATGACAAGTCTGAATACATCTGTGTCATCCAGACGGATGTGAGCTTGCTCTGTCTGCACTCTGAACACTGTGTGTACGTTGTGAACAGTCAGTGCAGCAGCAGGGGCCTTCAGCTAACACGCTCTGCTTTGCAGCGCAGCTATCATCAGACCCTCAGTATCATGATAATCACACGCATGTGGTCTGTGATCAGGCAGAAACTTAAGCACAGAAAGCTCGTGTCTGCCTGCAAGACAACGCATAGACATTTTAGAGAGAAATCTAGGCATAAGCTGCACTCAACAGCACGCGTCTCATCATCTATGGGTCGAGGAAAAGAGTGGGGTTGGAGAGGAGACACACACCACAAGAGACACTAAGCCCGAATGAGAAGAAAATGTGACAAACTAGAAGTCATGTTTGTCAATTGCACGTAGCTGAATGGCCCACAGCAACAAGTACTGGAAAAGCACTAGGAGGGGGGAGGAAGGAAACTCTGCCCAGGAACAGAAATACATCCTTTGCTCACTCACCAGGTAACATACACACTGGGAATAATTGAGAGGAAGATAAACACAGCCACAGCTGCCACTTCTGACCTGTTTTAGCACTCTGCGAATGGCTTCCTCCTCAGCTACTTCCTCATCACTGTCAGGAAGTTTATAGGTTTCCAGTGTAACTGCAAGAGTAAGAGACACGAGACTGTAACGCACACCTGCCTCAAACCTTGTGCCCACTTGTGTGCAGAGACAATCCTTTGTGGTGTGCGCGTTTTGGCAGCTCTGGCTCTGGCAGAGACAGATCCTTTTCAGATGGGGACTCCTCAAAAAGGGTGTTACTGTTTGTTTTTAATACTGGAAGAGGGAAGGAAAAAATCACTACCAAAACCAGAGCTCTTATTTTAAAAGCTTTGTTAACCTCACCAGGGTATGCTAGAATTATCTCAAAGGGTGAAAGACAAAGCAGTCTGACCTTACAGCTCCAGCCTTTACCCTCAACTAAAATCTTTCATGCTGATTTCATGATGAACCAACCAGTATAACCTTACAGACAGAACCAAATCTCAGTCTGTTTCTTGCAGAACAGAGGATTTAAATGGATAAATGCCTCTTGGAAAAGAAATTACTCTGTCACGGGAACTTGGTTTCTCTCTTGGCACTGTATTCTCATCTGCTACCCACCTTTCTCTGGGTCCTCGCCTCTGAGCGCTGCCAGTCTCTTGGCAACTTGTAGGATCTTTTCCTGCCTAGTGTTCTCTTCTCGCAGCTCAGCAGCAGCTTCTGCCAGAAGTTTATTCTTCTCTTCCTCTAGCTGTTTTGGGTCCAGATTTGCAGGGCAAACACAATCTTCACTTTCACGACTGAGATCGTTCAATCTTTGTCTACTAACAGCTGCAAAGAGACACACAGACCATGCTGGTGACTCAGCAGCAATGTTCCTTGGGCACAGACAACATGACTAAAGCAATGGTATGAGAGCAGCTCGCTGCTCTCCATTAATCTGGGTAATAATGGGAGAAGGCATGCCACAGTAGAATCTGCACTCTACATGAAAAGAAAAAAGTGAATTAAACTGTGTTTTACAGTCAGATCACAGAGAAAGCATCACAGCTCGGAAGATAATGGTATCCGAGATTCCGATGTTTTGTAACAGAGCATAGGTGTGTTAGGAGTAGCAGCAGCTCCTCCCCAGGGAAGGGTCACCTTAGAGAAACAGAGAGGAGCAGCAACCCTGAGAAGAAGGAACCATCTCCAAGCAGAGACAATGAGACCCAGTAGGGAGCCAGATGGCTGCTCTTGGTCAATTTGGAAGTCATATGGGCGAGACAGGGACAAACTGGATACCCAGCTCACCTGTAAGCTAGATAAGGAGGCACATATTCCCTTCTCACTATAGTACATACGTTATTAGACAGAAAAAGGTCTTTGGAAGCCAAAACAGATACCTTGAGGCTGGACTCTTGGTCTGTAATGCTCATCAATGGCAACTTCCTCAGACAGTTGAGTTAACAGGTCATCTGTCTGCTCGACCAGACTTCTGGTATCAGGAGGCTGGTGTACCTAAGAAACAACAAGGGCATGGGAAAAGGCAAATGAGAGGAAACTGGCATACTCAATCAAAGGAAAAGCTTGGTAACCAGGATCATCCTCAGTGGGAGCAGCACAAAAAGGTACATCCACTGATCTCGTGAGTCTCAGCTTAGAGTTATCTGGTATTAGACTTTCAGGGCTTCATTCTCAGAAGTGCTGAATGTGCACAACTCTAAAAGCAGTCACCCAAAAAAGGCAAGTGGTGCTGAATAAAGAGGAGTACATGCTGCTGGCTGCCAAACCCAGCTCTGCCTCTACCTCCAAAGTAAACAAAGTGCCATTCTCAATAGTGCCAGCCAGCAGCCCTGCTGAGACCTATGATAACAGCTGGGTGAGCAACACTGCTGGAAAAGGAGCATGAGGAAATGGTTTCTCAGGGACAAGATCATTCATATAGGCCTTGAAGGCATATATCTAACTCATTCCTGTGTCATCTCAGACTAACCACTCTGTGCTTCCATTTCTGGAAAAATTAACAGGATTTTGCCCTGGGATGCAGTAACAACTTCAAGATACAATTAGAAAGTCGGGCTGATAAGCCCCAAACACAGATAACACAGCTCTGAAAAAATATCAGACCACCTTGGTATACAAATGGGTTGAGAGGAAAAAATTTAGTGTCTGTTGTTAAAAATAAATACATGAACTACATTTGACATAAAGAAACATACTGCATTCAAACTGAAGCAGTGAACTGCTAAAGGCTTCTGGAGCAATGACAGAAACAGGAGACGGGGATTTCTGAAGGGAGACACCTGGACACAAAAAAGCTGAAAAAGGAAGAGTGGCTAACTTGCTGGGACACCAGTTACTGCGTCAGCTCATCATACGTTGCTGCCCAAGGAGCTGAGGGAGCTTACAGGTCTGGGAGCCTGGGAAGGAGGATCTCTCCCCTGCAGGACAGCCAACCGGTCCTCCATTTCCTGTGTGGATGGAACAGGTCCCCGGCAGTCCTCCTTCAGGGCAGCCAGCCTAGCTTCGATCTCAGCCTGAGTAGGGATGGACTCTGCAATTCAGAATAACCCAAGGGTGGAGGTTACTCTATCATTGAAAACAAAAGGCTTCAATTTTTTTTTTTTCTTAAAATTGTATTTCCTTCTGGAATCAGACTCTGAACATTTGAGCAAAAACCTGCCTCAGACCCTGATGTGAATGAGGGGTCATACTACAGTGACTCGGAGACTACCCTAAAGCTAACTGCTATCTCCTTCTGAGTTTATCTCCTAGCCATAAGGCAAGTATTAGGATAATGTCATTTGGCAATCAGCTGACTCGGGATACTAGGGACAGGCAGAGAAATAAGTGTGATTTAGGCAGGACAATTCAGTGCTCCCATATCTCTCAATGTAATCCTAGCCATCAGACTGAAACCCTCCCCCGACACACAATAGGATGAGAGGAAATGGCCTCAAGCTGCACCAGGGGAGGTTTAAATTGGATATTAGGAAAAATTTCTTCACTGAAAGGGTTATCAAGCATTGGAACAGCCTGCCTGGGGAAGTGGTTGAGTCACCATCCTTGGAGATATTTAAAAGACATGTAGATGTGGCACTTAAGGACACAGTTTAGTGGTGGACTTGGCAGTATTAGGTTTACAGTTGGACTTAATGATCTTAAGGGTCTTTTCCAACCTAAACGACTCTATGATTCTGATAATCAGGTAGCCACTCTGCAGTGTGCTCTTTCCCTTTTAGAGCTCACATATCATTTTTCAAATAGTTTATTCTCCCACAAGCACCACAAAGCTGCCCCAGAACCTGACAGCTGTGGACTCGGATGAGAGTCTCTTTTCTCTTCTGTGAGGCAAGGCTGGCGAGAACAAAATCCCACAGAGACTGGCACTGCTGTTGCCCAGGACAATGAGCCCCAGGAAACCTCCTGCAAAATAGTTTGGCCAAAGGCCCTTATTTCATCCAGCTCCTATTGGGCTTGACAAAGGCTTTTACCCCAAACAATGAAAAATGAAAAAGTGATTTCACGAATAAGATACTGCCCCAAAACTGAGACGCAGTTTCAAGGGAAACCCCAAGAAGCAAAAAGAAACTGGACCATTAATCTAAAATCGTTGCAGAATCTGGCCATTGTGGCAGCAGGACATGGATGCTCTGTCCAATTTTAACCCTTCAATTCCTTAACAGGGCAGGCTCTGAAACCCCAGCACTTCCCTCTCCTTCCAGGTTCCGTGTTTCCCAAGTAGCAGTGTTCCCACCCAAGGTATCTCTGGTATCCTCCAAAACTCACTCGGTTTCCTTTCCTCCCTGAGCCTCTCCAGTCTCTCTGCAATAGCTCTGTCCTCTTTTGAGAGCCCCTGGTATCTGGAGCCTGCTTGACCTGGGGGTTTTGTAGCTGCCTTCTCTTGTCCTTTCAGCTGTTTTTGCTGAGCGTCAAAAGCTGCTACACGCCTGTGAGAAGGATGGAAAAAAGACATGACAACTGAGAACAGAGTTTTAAACCCTGAGATATGAAAACATCCTCTGTGAAGCCAAGAAGCTATTTGAAGAATGTCAGTGTAGAACAGAACAGAAACCACTCCCTCCTATACCAGGTTCTCCCGTATCAGCACAATGAGGTACTCCAAAGAGTAAGGAAAACCTTAGCTCACAGGAGCAGCACACCTAGCACCATTTCCAAGTAGACAAGGAACATTTCACCACCAGTTTCCTGTTTCCAAGCCAACCCTGATCAGTCACAAACATAAGCAGGTGGCTGTTCAAGAGTCTATTCAAAAGAGCACACACCCCGCCCCCCAACAAACAAACAAAAAACCCAAACAACAAAATAAAAGCCCCATCCTTAATCTAATTCTGAACAAGCAAATACCAACATCGCAACTCCCACTTTCGCTGGTCTCTACAGGGGAAGTGGAGTGAAGGCCTGAAAGGCTACTCTGCAGCAGAAACAACCGTCTGATTGGCAATTGCAACTCACTTTTTGTAGTTTTCTGGTGGTGACCATTTTGCTGAACTGCTTTGAGATCCCTCGCTGAAAGACAAAAACAATAATTTCTCTGAACTCAAGATTCTGACAATGCTTCAATCATCTAGTCTCTCAACTCCAGAGGCATCAGTATTCGTTTCTCAACCTCCCCTTTCATAACCTCATTAATATGGAGAGTGATCAGCTTATGGAAGGTATTAAGATGATACAGCTGTCTGGGACAGCAAGGGACTCTATTTCTAGTCCTTTGGTCCAGCTGCTTTGCATGTGGACAAAATGTGATTTAGTGTGATCACCAGTGATCAAAAGGAGGAGAGACTGAAATACCCTTGCCTCCCACACCTGAAATACCCTGCACCTTCCAGTTCAGAGAGGGATAGAGAGTAGTTAGGTAAGACTCCCAGTGTAATTAGTTTCCGTGCAGCACAACACTCTGAAAGGAGCTGTGGCATGCAAACAACACAGAATTATATAATGCACAAACTAAACAAAATGTTTAAAAAGTTATTATATAACCACTAGTATCATAACGACATCTTCTAGCACACTTGAACACTGCACACCACAAATACATCTTGTATAACTATCTTCTATTTTGCTGCGTTCGGGTTGAGCTGCTAAACTACACACTTATGTAAGGCAGTTAGCATATTTTATTCATTCTTAGAAGTCACAGCTACAAACACATCTGCACTGTGCTAAGGCTTTTATAGTAACAAATGAACGCCAACATTGATGGACCACTTGCCAGACCTAAAGTCTCAGTTCTGAAAGCTATTTGCATGAAGAACAACAACACGTGCAGCTCACAGAGCCACAGCCCACGTGTATTATCTACATGCTATCCAGTCAGGGAGGATTTTTTTTCTGCTGTAACTTTATAGTACTGATATTAAACAGATGAGAAAAAAACACCAAAGGAAACATGGAGAAAGGCTGCCCTGTTTTCTTAATGGCTTTGGAGTTGTAAAGGGAAATAAGACAATTTCAAAACTGAAAGACTGAATGCTGCATTTTCACCATCAACAGCTCCACTGTTTTCATGAGCCAGTGTTTCTGAAATGAAGACCTCTGCTAATGAGAGGCTTTCCTCATTTAGACAGAAAATTCCCCATTCGCTGGTGAAAATTCTTTGCTATAGGAGAGGAGTGAGAAAGAGAGGTAAGAGAAATGCAAGAGAAGGAAGAGGACACAGAAGAATTGGTTGAGAGCGCAGTTCTGGTGTACACTAGTGCTCTTGTGTTACTTATTCACATATAGAACTCATACTGATACTGAATTTAATTTTTTTGTTTTCAACAAGCACTCCACAGGTTATGTTTGCAAGTATTTTTTTTTTTCTTTTAAAAGCAAACTGACTTTATGCTACAAAATTTTAAGTCTTCAGGCTACACACAGCAGAGACCCCTCAACAATGAGGATTTGTGTCACTGTTTGCCCACAGAGGTAATAACACTTTCAACATCTTATTGTTAGGCCGTTCAATCACTACACATCTGAAAAGACTGCCAGTGCTTTCAAAGGGATGTACATTTCTGGGCAAAAACACAATGAGGCTTAACTTGGCCTCCTCTAGCTAAGATATCCACAGGCATTCAGCATCCACCCATGAAGATTTAAACCTGGTTCTTTCAGACTACTCTGTCACCACAGAGAACAGCCTCACAAATCCCGATTCCTATCTTTGGACTGCACAGTTCATGTAACAACAGTTCAGTAATGGCCTGGCTTGAAACTCCAGGGTACAGGCAGTGTGCATGCAGAAATGGAAGGCACAGCTCACACAGAAATCCGCAACACAGCACTGGGATGCAAAATGAAGAAACAAAGTGGGACACTGTCTTTGGGTGAAGAAACACTCCCGTCTTACCCAGTCAGTTTTCCGTGACACTGCTTGCACACTTTCTGCTGAGTGCTTCCAGAGCGGGGAATGACAGCACTGAAGCTGAGGCAGCCCGAGCAGAACGACCGTCCGCAGTTCTTGCATCCACACTGCGGAGATACAAGAGAGGAGCAGGACAGGGCTCCATCACCTCGTCACCATACACACCCCCTTACTCTGGCTGGCTGTACGCAGGAACCAGGCCCATGCTGAGATGCACTGGAAATAACACTGGGGCTATGCTGATTTTTTTTTGTTGTTGTTTTTGTTTTTTTTAAGAGAACTGTACCATTGGCTGCTGCTCAAGAAGATACGGAGACTCTGGAGAGCCTTTGAGCACCAACATGCAACTCCTGCTAGAAGCAGGGACACCATTTCATCCCACAGTATAATAAAGCGTGTATGTGGGGAATTCTCCGAGACAATGACCGAATATTGGGTTAGAGGGATGACATCTATTTTGACGATTTTTTTTTTAAATTTTTTTTTTGCAGTGATCACACATATTTAAAGACATAGGCACCACCAGAGCTCATTAGGCAAGCAAGGACAACGACGCTACGATGCCGGTCGGGAAGCGTGCCTGGGCGTCACGGTTCCCCGCTCGGGCCCTCGCATTGCGGGGGAGGCGCCCGCGGGACCGGCCGGGCTCCGCCTCGCAGCCGCTCCCGACCCCCCCTCGGCCAGACTTGCCTCCTTCTTGAAGACGGAGAACTTGGACGCACACCCGTAGCACCGGTTATCCATGGCGCTACCAGAGGCGCGACAGCCGCCCGGGCTATCAGTAACGAGGAAGCCGCTGTGCTGCCGCCCTCCCACCCCTCACACACCGGGCCGGTGCCGCCCCGCCCCGCCCCGCCGCGGCGCGGCGCACGGCCCGACGGGAGTTGTAGTCCTTCGGGCCGCCGTCCCCGCCTCCCGCCCTGCGCCGACAAACTACACTGCCCAGGACTCCGCGCCACACACACAGGGGAGGGGGAGGCAAAACATCCGGGTCTGCCGCGCGGTGCATTGTGGTACCTGTAGTCTGATGCCGGTGGCGGCGGGGCCGGGGAAGACGCCACTTCCCGGCAAGCAACGCGCCCGGCCGCGGCGGCGCGGCTGAGGCGACCAGTTAGCTTCTTTTGCCCTGCGATAGATGGGGGCGCAAGTGGAGGGCCCGGCAGCGCCTTTCCTCGCCGGGAGGACACACACGGCGGCCGCCGCCTCAGCTTCCTCCTCAGTTCCCGCAGGAACGAAAGGCAATGCCCCGTTTGAGGTGGGAGAGGGAGAGTTACAAACGCGCACATCTGCGCTGTGCTAAGGCCTGTATAGTAATGAACGAGCACAACATGGCTGGACCGCTTTCCAGTTCCAAGGTTTCAGTTCTGAAAGCTGTTTGTGTGAAGGACCTCACTCCTCATGCAGGCTGGGTGCTGCATTGGTTTCTCGTTATGCCAGTACGGGATTGCTTACAAGAGTTTCAGTGTGGCATCAGTGTCCGGTGTGTCGATGTGTGCCATACTCCCAGTAGAGCAGACATAGGTATTAGGGTGTTGCATTTTTGCCCATGGGTTGTTGTTGGGTGTTAAAAAGACAAAAAGTGTATTCTCTAATGCTGACAGGGTGCTGTTCAATATCTTCATCAATGACATAGATGGTGGGATCAAGTGCACCCTCAGCAAGTTTGCAGACGACACTAAGCTGAGTGATGCGGTCGACGTGCCAGAGGGATGGGATGTCATCCAGAGGGACCTGGACGAGCTAGAGAGGTGGGCCCGAGTAAACCTTATGAAGTTCAACAAGGCCAAGTGCAAGGTCCTACACTTGGGTCCGGACAACCCTTGTTATCAATACAGGCTGAGGGATGATGTGATAGAGAGCAGCCCCACGGAAAAGGACTTGGGCGTACTTGTGGATGAAAAGGTGGACATGAGCCAACAATGTCTGCTTGCAGCCCAGAAAGCCAATCGCATCCTGGGCTGCATCAAAAGAACTGTGTGGCCAGCAGATCCAGAGAGGTGATTCTCCCCCTCTACTCTGCTCTAGTGAGACCCCACCTGGAGTACTGTGTCCAGCTCTGGAGCCCTCAGCACAAGAAGGACATGGACCTGTTGGAGCGGATCTAGAGGAGGGCAATGAAGATGATCAGAGGGCTGGAGCGCCTCTCCTGTGAAGACAGGCTGAGAGAGCTGGGGTTGTTCAGCCTGGAGAAGAGAAGGCTCCGGGGAAACCTTATAGCAGCCTTCCAGTACCTGAAGGGGGCCTACAAGAAAGCTGGGGAGGGGCTGTTTGCAAGGGCATGTAGCGATAGGATGAGGGGCAATGGTTTTAAACTACAGCAGGGTAGGTTTAGATTAGACATTGGGAAGAAGCTCTTTACAATGAGGGTGGCGAGGCACTGGAACAGGTTACCCAGAGAGGTGGTGGAGGCCCCATCTGTGGAGACGTTCAAGGCCAGGCTTGATGAGGCTCTGAGCAACCTGATCTAGTTAAAGATGTCCCTGCTGACTGCAGGGGGTTGAACTAGATGACCTTTAAAGGTCCCTTCCAACCCAACAAGTTCTATGATTCTGTGAATCTTATTGTCTTAAACTGTGGTGAGATCCTGGTTCAGAAGAGCATGGAATCAGGTGAACTGTGAAACTCCAGGTATTCCCAGCCAATATTTCTGCCAGTGTTTGTTTGCATGCCTTCAGAAGTCAATGTCCTACAGTGTTTGTAAAAAAAAAGGTTACTGAATGTAGTTCTAGGTGCCATTGGTTCCCATGAGTCATCTTGTTAATCGTGTGGGTTTGCAATTAACATTTTGCATTCTTTCCAGTTTAATAGATAAGTCCACACTATAAAGACCTACACAATTGAACTAGGAAACTGGCTGGTCTATTCAAGGAAGTAAGACTCATTAATATCGGAATAAAGCTAAAGGAAAAAAATTGGGGATTCCCCTCTCAAGCGTTCAGATTTTTTGAATAGTAAAGAACATTAGAAAGACAACTGTATAAAACTTAGAAGCTAAACTTCGCACCTGTCCAGCAATTGTACTAGAGACCATCTGGAAGTTCCAGCTACTGTAGGCATAAAGCAGGGAATCAAGACAAACATAAAGCAGAATTTACTCAAATAAAAGACTTCATTTGATGTTGTCTTTGCTATTGAGCTAGTCGATGGGAAAAGAGGAAGAAAAAATTTCAGTCTGAATGTCACCAGGTGTAAATTTGGGGTGCTGCTCTTTAATACAAAGTACAAGCAGTGATCCAAAGAACCTTCCTACCCAGAGAGCACCACCAAGAGAGGTGCGAGGGAAGGAGCAAGACAGTTAAAGAAATTGAACTTACCCGTTTAGAAACGCCTCGGCTGAATTTACCGGATGGACCTGAGAGTCGTGACCAGGGCAGGAGATCTCACTCTCCCCTAGTTGGAGAAGAGGGAGACCGGTTCACGTTCCCCTGCTGGTGTCCACCAGAGGGGGCCCGGGCCCCGCAGTTCTTCCAGCTCCTGTACCAGAAGGCGATTTGGCAGATGAACAGCAGCAGCTTTTTTTTATTTCTTCTCCTGCCTGCAGATGTTTCCCATGATAAAGGGAACTCTGATTATTAAAATCCTATGTGACGACTTAGCCCATACGGTTTTCAATTTCTGTTTGAATTGTAGGAGAGATTAAATGGTCTTTGGTTCATATGTCTTCTCCTTGCCAAACTCAGTTGTTGTGCAGTAAGTCGTACATACTCTGTGCCACATAGTTATAGCTGCAAATGCTGTGTTCTTCTCTAACTTGCTGTGAAACTGTGCCCCAGTGTATTAGCCTTGGCCATGATAATCTTGGGGCTTGATTACTATAATGGAACACGTCTAGAAGTATAACTTTTGGTATGAAAAAGTTCAAATCAATTCAAAATGTGGTTGTCTGCCTACTCAGTTTCCTAGGCTGTAATGTGTCTCCTTGCAGTTCAGTGTGATAAAAAGGGCAGATCATCACCACAGTGAAACTGAAAACTGAGTTTCAGTACTCTCTTGCTGTTCAGTAGGTTCATTTTCTTCTAGATGAGGAACCAACAGTACTATCAGCATGCCAAAAGCTGTCCTTATTTTCTGTTTGGGGTTCTAGTCATGCAAGCAAGCATAGTCTCAACCACAGTTGTTTACTTATGTAAAGGAAATGTGTTTTAAATTAAACACACACAAAAAGAAGATCTATGAGTAGTACATTTTTTGTGTGTTTTCGTAATGCTTTATTTCGGGCTGTTTTTCTCCTACAGCAGTAATTGACAGATCTCTGTTCTGATTCTTACAGAGTACAAAAGCGTACTACTTGAAGGTCCTGATTTGCCTCCCAGATAGGAACCTGGACAGTCCCAAAGCAGGTAAGATTGGACTACAGGGACACAAACACTCTTGTCTCTTCCATATGTACAGGCTTGTAGAAGTGTTTCTCCCTTAGCACAGATCTGGTTTTGTGTGCAATTAAGGTCATGCCTCTTTGTATCATGAGGTATGTACATATATAGGAATACATATATGTATTCATCATTGCTAGATACCTCTGTTTTTTAAAGGTTAAATCCTTACATGTTGGATTTCAAAGGTGTGTGAAGTGGATGCTGAACTTTCAGTAGAAACTCTCAAAATCCTCCTATGATTGTATTTGAATCCTAAACTTTTGGCTATACTGTCCATTGCATCTACTGGCTGGTGACTCTTAATTCATATATCTTAGAATATGCATGTTAATAGCAAGCTTATAAATCATTTTTATATATGGGCAATGCCTGTTGTGGGAGGATTATCGTCTGTTAGATGCAAGTCCCCTTACACTGAGTGGTTGGGTACACCTAAGCTCTTAGCAGAGTTTGTGAATTCTACAGCTTCTCCATTTAAGACTCACAACTAACTGTGGGTGAAAATGAGCAGCAGTCATTATAAGAAGGATGCCATTCATCAGGATGTTTTGTGTCTTGCACTCTCCTGTTTGTGGGCCACAGATTTATAGATGAGTAATGTATAACTAAAGTGGGGACCACTGTCAGGAAACCAGGGATTTTAGCAATAATTAGATGAAAGCTGAAGGTTTTGATATCTGCAGAGGGTCAGGAGGTGGTTTGGAGCATGTGTGGAAGCTCCAGCTAATGTGCATATCCCTTAAGGAGAGCAGTTAACAAGGATCCCTAACAGAACTCATGAAAAGCAGAACCTTTAGATCTCAGACTGAAAAGCCTTTCCTATGAAAGGGAGAACTTATTCATCCCATTATATTTCAGCCTGTCTGTACATTCAGGAATGCATTTCTACATCACTATTGTCGAATTCATAATCTCAAATGAGATTAGAGTCTTTAGCCAGGCTGTGTGCCCTTAGGGCTTACAACTTGCCTGCAGGAAGGGCTTGCTTATAAATAAAACACCCTGGTCAAGTCATATTGCCATGTCTCAGACTCCTACTTAAAACCATATTTCAAGGGACAAGTTGCAAGACTAATATTCCTGTATGCGGTACATTGCTGTTTCAACATGTTGTTCATGCTCCTTTACCAAATATGGGTGAACATCTAAAACATTGGACCCATACAAAGCCCCACATCTGGCCATGGAAAGGGAATCTAAAGTAACACTCAAGTTACAAAGCTGTTCAGCACTGTATATTTAAAATGGGGACCCATTTAACTTTGTATACAATGACAGTTGTCACGGGGTTGGTACTTCTGCAGCTCCATGAAAATCCTCAAACAGGGAGAAGAATTAGCTTTTGTACAGACTGAAGTTGAGGTTAAAAACAGAAATAGAGTTTAATTTTCTCTCATGCTGATGAAATTGTTATATCTTCCAAAAAGGTGCCGATCTAAATAGTGAGCCAAATTAAATGAAGGAATACTTTTCATAGTCAGAAGACAGGAACTTGTAAGAACTACAAATATTTGTTGCCTGCTGTGCATGCACTTTCCCACCATGATGCAAGCAAGCTTTAGACCCTGCTGTCCACAACTTATCAATTGTAATTCTTCTGAGGGTGAAAATTAACCAATGCATAAAAAGGAAAACAAAACAGATTCTTAAAAAAAAAAAGTCAGCATAATTCAAAATTTTCTGGGCTGCCTTCCTAGTACCAGTAAAGCAAATTGGCATTTTCTACGTGCTCTTCTTCACAAAGGCTTAATTGTAGCAAGAACTTTTATTATTTATTACATTTTGGCATCTTCCAGTTTAGCATTGGCATTTAGTTCTGAATACATCAAGTCAAGGCAAAGTGTTAGGTGTCTACAGTGGTGATTTCTTTCTCTTCTTCAGACATCTTCTCAGAGGTGGAAGATTTCTCTCTGCTGACAAAGTACTTAACACCTAATATGTTCTCCAAAGTTAGTGGCTCCTTTTATATGTGGTGGACTTTGCATTAGGTTTTCAGGCCTCATTTTTAGAAAATATTTTGGTAATACCCTGTGGACAATTTCAATACCTGATTCAGGCCACAGCAAAGTGGCAACAATAGGTGCTTCCCTCCATTCCCTCTCCCTCACTGCTTGTTCCTGCCACTCTTAATTGTTTCTTTAGTTAAATCTGTTCCCTGACCTGGTTCATCTCAGAGAGGAGTAGTGCAATTCTTTGAGTTGAGATGCAAACATCCTAGTTTGCACCTTCAGTGTAAAGTGGTGATTTCCAGGCTAAGCTAAGGTGCCTATATGAATTGTATAAGTGAGCTTGGCTTCAAAGCATAAACAAATATGTGTCTGAAGGTTTTTCTGTATGCCTACTGGAATGCACATTAGGGTTGGGTAATAACATTTGTCAGAATACAGGTTAAAGTTGCTACATATTCTGAATTTTTTACGGGCAGTTTCTAACACTAGAAGTTCTTGAAAATCTGCTCACATGGTTTCAGTTCTGCTATTGTATTTCTCCATGCAACACCGGCAACAGGAATACTATAACAAAAAGCTTACAGACAGAAGCTCAAACAGAAGCATCCCATGAGCAGGAATGGTTTTGTCCATAATTCACTATGCAAATGACACCACTGTAGACGTAAGACTAAGAGATCAAGCTTCAAGCTTGTTAAAGGTATCAGGGAGCTACAGTTTTTTGCTGAAATTGGTGGCATCTTGACTTTTACCTGTGGCTAGCTGGCTTCTTACTTTCATTCTGTATTTTCCAACTCCCATCTCTATAGTACTACCTACCAAATGTGTAACTCATCACGAATCCGGGCAACTCCCAAACTATATCACTGTGAAATTCAACGAGCACAAAGTTCCCAGTGGAAGTAAAGTCTGCAACCTTCTCTGTCCCACAGTAAGGGCCAACTGCAGGTGATGTAGGTCGGCTTCCATCATGTATGAGCAAGTAGTCATAGATGCATCTGTCACTATCTTCCAGCTCAAAGGATAACATTTTGAGAGATATCTGGAGAAAATACAACCAATGCATTTTGCTTCCAGGTTATATCCTTTTCTCTCACCCTTTGTATATAGTAAGCACAAATAGTCTAAATTCCTTGTGTGCAGGCACCATTTTTTATTTTGTCTTTGCACCACATCCTGATCCCATACTGTAATGTAAATCAGTAGCAAATTATTTGCTTAGTTCATGAGCATTTGGATTGGAAGGAGAAGCAAGGGACAAGATTGATCTTGTACACTTTAAGTTCTTTTCTCTAGAGAATAAAAACAGCAGCTGTGCAATGTTTCAGTTTTCTAGTGGGAACTCTTACCTAGGGATTATTCTGAACCAAACTTACTGGTACAAGCTAAATTCATAGGAGTTCACAGGCGTGTGTAAAGGTTTTCCCTTGCTGAACACCTCAGATACCAAGATCCAGCCTAAGTTCTTAAACAGGATTTTTGTGTTCAAATTTTTACTCTGAGAATGCCTGCTCAAAAAGTGACATTATAGCTGTTATTGTCCAAGGCAAAAAGAGATTCCATTAGAGAGCACTAATGAAACCCACAAATGAATTCATCTGTGCCTTACCTTGTATCCTACTGGAGAACTGATGACCCAGAAGCATACTTGGTTTTTGGGGTATTTATTGGGGTAGTTTGGAGAGGTGATGACTCCCTTTGAGTCTGTGAAAGTATCTCCACAATTCACTGAGGAGAAAGGAGAAAAACAGAGAAAGGCATATTAATGAGTATTTTGGCAGTAGAAGTGAGCTTGCTTATACTCTATTGTATTCTGTCTTCAAGCCAAGAAAAAATGTGCTAACATGAAAATCTACTGCTGAAATATTTTACTTCTTTGCTTAGTATTCTTCCATACAAATTCTATTAATACTGTTCTCCAAGCTCAGTAAAGGAGTGTTCATACCCCTGTTGTAGGAGGCTCTGAATCCTGTGGCTGTAACGCTCTCATCACTTGCAAACTCTACCAGCATTGCTGATCCAGATGCCACTAAGGAGGGCAGTGGCCCCTTCCCACAGTATTTGTCCAGCAAGACAGGGGAATTTTTGCTGTTTCCATTGTAAATTTTTATATAGTCAGAAGAACAGTCTGAGGAGAGTTGGAGATCAAAAGCCTCAAACTGCAGGAAAATCTTGAGAAACAAGAAAACAGATGTTGGGTTTAATGCTATACACAGGGAAAGATTCAAACCATCTAATTGTTATGAAGTGAACTAGGACTTCGTATTCAATTTACCATCCATGTATCACTGAAACTTTACTTTCTGTATAAAAAGAGCATAGAATTTCACATAGCTACCCTGTTACTGAGCCCAGTAATGTCTTTGAAAAGCCATCCAATCTTAACTGGATAAAAATTAAGTTAAATAATGCATCTGATAGTCTTAATAAGTCTTATGAAAATTGTTGAGACTGTCTTTTTATTCACTGCATAACAAAATAAATGTCTCAGTCCATGAAAATGACTCCCAGAGGGTAGTCATAATAATGAAATAATGCTCTGTAGCCTTGACACTGGTTCAAACCTTTTTTCTCGTAATAAAAATTACCTTACTTCGACGGATGCGGATCAGCCACAGGCAGTTGCTATTATTTGGGTATGGGGATGGGTAATTGACAGAGGAGAACGAGCCTTTGGGTTTAGGCAACACAGAGCTACAGCAATCTGAAGGGAAGAACCAAACAGTGTTGAAGAGAATGAAAACTGCACAAAAATCTTCCAGAAATGCCTGACAAATCTCTCCAACCATCTGCATCAGTCAAGCTTGCAAAAGAGAAATGAATGATAATGCTTACAATCGTGTAGATGTTCCTAGTCTAAAAGTTATTCAAAACCTGCAAGTGAAATAAAGCTTGTTAAGGTACTTATCTGCTTCAGCTGCTAATGTTTTATTAAAGACAGCAGGGCTTCACTCGCATATTTGAGTTTACTATAAAAGGCCTGGATCTTTCATGAACTTCTTAACCTCAATCACAGGAGTCGTTTCAATGACATCAGTACATCAATTCCTACTAGCAAATGTGTGCGTATTTGTAACTGTATGCAAAAATCAAGCTTGAAAACTAGATTCTGTCCAAGCAAAGAGGGGTAGTCACTGGGGGAAAACAATAACAGACAGCACTGAAGTCAAGCTACAAACCTAGTGACTGGTATACAAAGCTTGATCTCATCTGTCTTTCGTCTTCCCACATGTAGTCTGCATTTATTGCACTATATGTAACTCCCCAAATTACAAAATATGAATATATGACATCTGAATATATGAATTTATGACTTTTTTTTTGCTCCCCACTTTCCCTGAGATGACCAGTCTTTTTGTCTTTTTAGCCCCTGAGTTTTTCTCCTTTTTTTAAAATTTATCCCTTTTCTTCCCAAACACACAGATCTAATTATGAAATTACATAATAATGGTATTGAAGTGTGATTCATTCCCAGACCCACTAGCAAGAATAAATATCATTAAATACTTGTTATCACCATCTTTGAGACCATGACAGACACTGAAATTGTAAACTTCTTACCTGCAGTTACGAATTTGGGAGGAACCACTCTCAGCAATTTCTGTACCTAACTATCCAACTGAAAGAATGTGGATTCCCACTAATTACTGATGTTTATTTAACTAAGTTCTAACACAATTCAGAGCAGAATTTGGTACACTAATATTTAGGCCATGTTAATGTTTCTTGCTGTTTTGGTGGAAACGAATTGAAAAACATCTCAGGGAAGTCAAATACCATATAAATCAATTAACCTATGTACTGGGAGTCGAGGCAAAACCCATGCGTTGCAGGGGCATGTCTGGTGTTTTACCTGTGTTTTGTGCTTCTCAGCTGAAGAGTTGCTACAGAGGAATGCTAGATATTTCTAGACCTTAAGATAGCACAGTGATGGGTTAAGAAATGGATGGGGCAAGGAAGCAGATAACTGTACAAAAAGCCTGGAGAACTCCCCTCAAATAGACGTTCTGATCAGCCTAAATGGCACCCATACTTACAGCCCTGAAGTCGTTTTCTAATTGAAAGAAATCACAAACCTGCTGGTACTACGGATGCACATGACCCTGAGGATAGCTTACGTGCTTTGCAACCTTCAGAGCTTTCCTGAAATGAGAAGTTGACAGAGGTAGCAACCATGATTTCTCTGATGGTTTTTGCTTATGTCAAAGAGCAGGGACTAGGTGAGGATAACTTAGAATGACAGTAGATTCTTGAAAGTAAATTGTCCTTTCCAAGAAGGCAGCAGCTTGCCACAGGGATCGGTCTGTTTCCACACACATACCAGCCCTCTTGTAGGGTGAGGGATAGATGTATTGAATGGACTGTGGGCTGAGTTCCTTTGGGGGATGTCTGACAGTGCCTGCAGACATCAGCTGTATAAGGATTCGCATGCCTTCTATCTACAGCACTTACTGCACTTGTAGAGCTTGTTGATTTTAGCTACATCCAAGTTACTCAGCCCTTCTCTCTGCCCAATGGGTATGGAGGGGTCAGGAACTGGTACAATAGTTGGTTTCCCTGGAGTGCTGGAGAAATCATACCTGTAGAAATAAAGGAATCACATTTCTAGATCACTTCTCTTAAACAGTGAAGTTCTGTAACTGCATAATCATATTGATGTACGACATGCACAGAATTTCAATGGACAAGGGCAAGAAGCTTCTCAGAGACCAGTTAGCCTTCCCTGAAGAGGACCAGCATGGCAGCCATTTTGCGTGCAGCAGCTGAAAGCAACAAACAAGAAAAAGCTGCACTGTCCTGAGTGAGAAGAGCTTTCACTAATGTCCTGGCACAGTGAACTGAATCCCACCTTCATGGTTCCAGAGGCAGAGGAGCTGCAGTAGTTCTGTCTCAGTTACCAATTGTCTGTTTGCTGTCTGCAATTTCCTGCCTCCTGCTAGACAAGTTTTATTTCATGGTTTTGTTCAGAAGTTGTTACTTGCTAGTGGAAATAAAGGAGAAGGTACATGATACAAGCTTGTACATTGTGGACTAAAATGCAGCCTTTGACAGTGTTCCCAGATGAATATGAGGCAGCACACAACATCTTAATGATATATAAAAAATCCCATCTTTCTTCTCTCTGTAATTAAGTATTGTTGTCTATGATCAGCTGTTACTACGTTAATGAAATTATTTAGACTTCAGAACTGTTTTAGATTAGTGACTCAGTGGAGTTAGACTTTGGACCATAGCCATGTCAAAGGCCTCTAGCAAGAGACAGGAGTACAGTGAAAGAAAACATTGTCCTAATTTTTTCTTCTATCCATATCAACTCTGTTTTCCAGAAATCCTGCTGACAAAGGAAGTCACCCTTAACTATGTCCATTCACTCAATTTTAAGTGAACACCAAAAGTCATTCCCTGTACAGACCAATTCCTTCTTCCTGGATCTGAGCAGAAGATCTGAAAGCTGTTTGCTCTTTTGAAAAGACATTTCAGAAAACAACTTACGCGCCATAGTGCATCACTGAAGAGTAGTCATAGGGAAGGCCCAGATTTTTGGAATTCATTTTTCCGAAGTTCCCTTGTTCCCCTGTAAGGTAGGAAAGCAAAATTTCAGTCAGAACAATTATTGCTGTTATTATTATAGTACACTGCCTGCTGTCGTAATCCTAAGAGAACTTAGGATACAAATACTTGTTCTCATGAGATCTTGGCTCTATCAAAACCACCAGAGCCCTTTGAAGCCCATGGGAACCCATTTTCACTCAGCCTAGTAGGTTTCAGAATATAAACTGAATCAACTAAGTCAAAGTTTCGATATAATCAATGAATCCATTCCACTCTTCAAGTAAAAGTATTCATCTGTTCATCTTCATTAGAGTGTCTCCAAGTATATTTCAGTGCATTACCTTGAACATTATAAGCATCCAACCTGTGTCCCCAAAGCTGCATCCATACCTTCAGAGGGAACTCTGGCTGACCACCTAGATTAAAAATTCAGAGGTATGTGTGGGTGACCACCAACCTGTCTTGCTGAGTCCTTCCACCAAAAGGTTGTAAGACCACAAAAGAAAGTTTGCCTGTTATTCACTCCAAAGTACATGTTATCACCCATGTTCTGACTCTGTCTCTGGTCAAACCCATCAGCAATAACTACAGTGAAGTGATATGACTCGCACAAAGCAAGGGCACTCAGTAAGATCAGCTAGAAACATTCTGTCTGCATATAGCTGCTGATATAGCCCCTCTCATCAGAGCTGCTGGGCATCTCGTCACTTTTCATCTGTTTAGCCTTAAAAAGCCCATATGAAGTAAGAAAGTGGTACATTGACACAGGACTGGGGCCCAGAAACACAGACTGGAATTCAAGTCACCTGGCTTTATTTCTCTAGGTTAGGCACTGAAGCTATTCATCAAGGCTCCTGGGATAATGAGAGGAAAGGGAGAGAAAGAGAGACACAGTTGGAGGGAGTTTCATCTGAAGGCACCTATTTCTCTCCACTGACAGGAGACCATGAATACAAATTGCACCCTGGGTCTCTTGTCCATGGTAAGACAGGCAAGCAAGCAATGTCAGAGCAGGGAGCCTGGCCTCGAGGCTAATGCCCTAACCACTGAGCACTCCTTTCCAGTTCAACATCTGTACCTTCGTTATTGTAACTAGTGGTTTGTAAACCACAAACCATCTGGACAAGAGTTCAGTTTGGACGCTTGTCAGAAAAATCTCTGGAGTCTGCACAACTTGGCTGGCAGGCTTGTAATCAGAGCCAGTCTCTTCCAGTAATGTCCTTCAGCACTGGTCCCAATGAGAAGCTTCACAATCCTGAATTATAGAAAGTCTGGGGATAAACATGGCTTTGGAGCTTTTGATAGCTCAAAAACTCAGTTAAGTCTCAAACTGGTTCTCAACAGCATTGGCTTTCCTGACTTTGTTAGGTTTTCATCTCAGTTCCTCTTATCTGCTATATTGACTTCAGAAAGAATTATCAGCAAGTGCACAGCTTCTTTTGAGGTGATGAACAGAGAACACAGTTCAAATGCAGTGAAACATTTAAGCATATTGCTACTGTTTGGCACATGCGTGCTTTGCTGAATTGGTTTGTTAAAAAAGAAAATGTAACAGCAGCCTGGCTGGACAAAGGTGGTGCCAGAAAGCTAGTATCTGCCTCATCACATGCCAGAGAAATCTGGCTGTCTAGACCTGCACATGTGTGGTGACTTAGCCCATCTTTCCATCTTTTCCACTATAAAAAAAAATAAGCTATCTCTGCCAGAATCTAGGTGTAATGACTCAGAAGAGCCGAAAAGGAAGCTTTGGCTGAAGACTTTGAAGACAGTTTTTTTTCCCCAAAAGTTTGGGATAAACAAGCTGAGTTTTAAGTAGCTAAGTGGACAGCAACCGATCAGGCTGCCTTTTGTCAAAACAAAGAAGTAGGATGGCTTCCAAGGTGAATTTCTGGGTAAAAATAAAACCCAGCAACCATCCACAGTACTGCAGTCCTGGCAAGAGAAAAACAGCCTGCGTGGGAGAGCTGGGAAGCTGCAAAAGGTCTTGAGGTCTAGTTCAGCACCACTGAGGTCAGGCGGAGTTCTGCCATCAGCACCGTGTTTTTGCAGGAGATGTACACTAACAGTCCTCATGAACATAGCTGTGTTTCTTCATTTCCTTTTCCCTGCATATCTTTGCAATTTTTTCCCTACAGTGCTTCTGCTGCACACACTCTGCATTCTAACTCCCTTGTGATGCCAGTCTTCTCAGCCTCCGCTCCTGGTGAATGCTGTTAAAACACTGAAGATATACCCCATCTCCCTTTGTGTAGTCTTGTCTTCTTCACCTCTTCCCTCTCTTTTATCTTTTCATGATACTGTGCCTGAATCAGAGCTCGGTTACATCTGTATCCTTTAGGAATGATGACATTGGAACCTGTGGACTTCCCCCTGCAAAACTAGTGTAAGAGTTTATGTGTGCCAGTATCTTTGGTATAACTCCATGTTTTCAACTCCTCTTTCCTAGCACATCCTTTGCTAGCATTGGAAACATGACACACCCTTGTTGTACAATGGCAAAAAATTCACAGGAAAATTATACCTTAACACTAGAGCTGAAACCTCAATAAAGAACAGCACAAGTGGAATTTACTTAGGATATCATGGGAATAGCTGAAAAAAGTTTGGAGAACAGTGTGTTAGGAATTTGCAATAAAAACAATCAAGTTCCATCCGGAGAAAAAGATAGATATATTTTCAGCTGTGCATGACATTGAAAAGTTGAATATCTTATTTATTGAAGAGACTTATTAGAATTTGGTATTCAATTGTTCGGCCTCATTTACTATTATTTTCTATAATGAACTAAGTATACTATTACCTTTTTAGAATTGTTGTGCGTTGGCCAGCTCTCTCATAGCTGTCAGACAAGTGATTGCTTGCATCCTTTCCTCCCCTACTTTCTTTCTATGTACCACTTTCTCGCTTTCCCTGGGATGTCCTACTATTCTCTCTAGAACCCGGAGCTCCCTATCATTCTGTGATTCTGTGATATGCTCCCATGTTCCCAGCACACAGATTGAGGGCACATGCCCAAACTATTCATCCTGCATTCCTTTCCCTAAATAACATTCACTTGTTTTCCCCCTACAGATATACCAGTCCTGATTGCTCCCTATTGCTCCTTCTTTTCATGGCAGTGTATATTACTCTCTCCTCAAGGATGAAATAACTGCAGTCCTTCCTCCCACATCATGCCAGGTCCCAGGATTTTGCACATGCTAGTGGTTGCATGTGCTTCCCTTCTCTCCACGTTGAGTCCCTTGTTCATCTACATTTTAGGCTATGTGCATTTCATTCACTGCCAGTGCCAAGATGCCTACCTGCTGCCTTCCCTGTTTCCATAGCTCTCCCTAAAATATAGAGTTGTTGCATGATTCCCCATCATGATCTCTGAATATCATGTTTCACCCACCTCAGCTAAAAGTCCCCCCCTTGCCTCCTGGCCAAGTCTTTGCAACAACATTTTGCGTTCCCGATGATCTTGGTATTTTGGATACAAGGTGAGTCTGGGCTCAAGATGGCAACGAAAATAAGAACGTAGAGCTACTTTTAGGCTGCATCTGCCTTGGGGGACCACACTAACATAGGTGTAGCCACAGAAGTTCCCCTGGTATACTGAATGAGAAATTCTGTCACACTGAATGTGCTGCTGCTGCAATTCATCCAGCATTAATCATGATTCTTGTTTGCACGGCTGTTCATAGAAGAAACATTCTCCTTTATCTGAAAGTGTATGTTTTCTCTTAAGATTTAGTGGACATACCTGCCACAATGTGTTCCCACATAATCTTGACAAACCTGTCCCGATCACTCCGTGCCTGTTCATGGATGAAACCCAGTGCATGGTTCATTTCATGCTGAATTGCTCCTTTATCCATGCAGCCATTTTTCACCAGGCCTACTGCTTGACGTCCTCCAATTTTTCCAAAGTAAGACCAGCAGCTAAGAACAGGCAATCAATAAGCAAAATGATCACATTCAGCAAATACAAAGAAATAGATGTACTGATTATGCCACCAAGGGCCTCCGGATGTGCAGCCACAAAAGAGGACATGCAAATAGTCACTGGTGTGAGATATCTAGGCTTCAGAAAGATGCCAAACTGCATACAGCCTTTGTGATGAGTATGGCAAATTTTAAAACAGTAAAATGGCTATATCAAACTAAGATGAAGCAGTTTAAGTAGTCAAGCAAAGAACCCGAAACAATTACACTTCTTTAAATTTTTACAACAATTAAGGAAAATACCTCATCTTGAATTACACCCCATTATCTTTAAGTCCACATACACATTTATTCTTGCAGCCTACTAACTGATATAACTACCAGAAAGTTAAGAAAAATGAAAAATTGCACCTGCTCCCTGAATCTTGACTCATACAACAAAAAAGGGCAATTACTTACAACACAAAAGAAGCTGAAAGACTTTTTGAGTGCCTCCACCCCCAGGGGACAAGGAGCTTACCTCTGCCCACGTTCAACATACACGTAGTCTGTTTCTGTAGTGCGATTTACAAACTGCACACAGGTCAGCGTGGAGATCTCTTGCAGAGCATCAGCAATCCAAGACCTCTCTGTCACTGCTAGAAAGAGAAAGGGGCCAGGAGAAATCTGCCTTAGTTAATCAAAAACAAGGTGGTTTTGGTGCATCCCTTTAAAACTTCATAGCACTTGTTAGCTTTTTATCATACAAGTATAATAAAAATAAGCCTTCAGAGATCTTCAAGTTGATTGGATTTTTAAGGGGAGATGTAAGATTCATAGCTGGCCCTTATGCATATTCTATAGAAGACAGCTGATGGAAAGCAAAACACTGGCATGGTTTCTTCCATTAGACAGAACGGAAAAAATGCAACAGTTTCAGATACAAATAATTGGATTAAAGTATCCCAAATGAGCCATCTGAACGTAGCTAAGCACCGAAAACCTATTTTGTTTATCAGAGATAACAAATGTCTTCCACACACCCCTTGGAATCACTTGAGACAGCCAGCGTTCAGAGGCTCTGAAGATCACAGTGTTTCTATTCAGGTACCAAATAAAGACTGGAGTATTTATCTACCTTTGAACATTTTAGCCTAATTTGGCTTCCTCAGTAATGAATCATCTACAACCGATTCGTATCTTAATTTCCTCATCTTTAAAGTTTGGAGAGAGGGAGGTAGATGGAATAACCCTCACTTAACCACAAGAGTATATGCTGCAATACTGGAAGCACGCGGGCAGAGAAGCAGCCTAGATAATGCAGGGACTGGGTTCTCCTCAGCCCAAATGACAACACAGATTCCCTTTCCCCACAAATGGGAAGTGGGCATGGCCTGTATTTCACTTCCATGACATTGTCTCTCAAGGTAAGATCTTTTAAGAAGGGTCTGTATGGAAGCCTCAGCAGGGGAGAGATGGAAGACCTGCACAGCCCATAGAAAGTCTTCCAGAACAAAATTTTCTAGATTAAGGCATCGGTCCTGCAGCCTTTTGCACAGGACAGAGCTATTGACTGACTAGAGGGAAATAATAAGAGAAAAAATATCTCCAAGGATTTTTCCTCCATTTTGTCCTCTACAGGATTTCTGGTGTGGGAATATTTCTATGAGAGATTTGAAAGAAAATTATAGTGTTCAAAAAAGTGCTCCTAAGTGGTAATTTTGACAAAAATACATTCATAATGTCAACAAATTATATTTCTTCTTCTGTACTTGCTAAATATCAAAGTGCAGGAATTAGCTAATATTTGTAATTTGCTAATTAATTTGCTAATTTGGAATTATCTAAAATGTGTAATTAAAATTTAAAAAATATAATTAAAATATCTCATATTTATATAACAAGTACTGCCCAAGTGACCACATATTTTAGTGTCTGTAATTGAAATGTTTGGAGTCTTAGCCAAAGTACCATAGAACTAACAGATTAGCGAAAGAGACATGTCGATAAATTCTCATTTGGACAAAGATTGCTTTTGGTGCATGCCACAGAAACAAAAAATAACAGAGAGTATAGGGACCGGAAGATCAGTGCTAACTTTACAGCATCCATTTGCATACACTCACAGAAATCAGAGGAGATGTTAATTGGAACCTTGACTAGTCCATCTTGTGACTTGGGCCATAAACAGCTCTCACAGTTAATTGCACTGCGTCGTCCTCTTCTCAAGAGGATGTCTCCTTCATACACAGCTATTTCACTACCTGGCAGACGAAGCAAATAAAGAACATACAAGGCACTGAGAAGGCAAATAGATGTGGAAAAGGGAAATGAGAGGTATACACTAACCAAGCTTTTGTACCTTTGGAAATTTCTTTCACTGAAGTTCATTTCCTAATAATGTGAAAAAGGATTAGTAAACTAAGACTGAGCGAATCTAGCACTCACAATATGCTAAGATTGGTTATATCTGCCCTGCTTCCTGGATAGAAAAGATTAATATTAATATAGATGTCATAGTGCAGCTGTAATGAAAGTTATGACTAAATATATTTTAGCTTCAGAAGCTTTGGGAGCCTTCAGAGTGCAAGGCTAAGTGTTATAAGTCATTGTTCTCTTCATTAGAGCTTGTAGAATTAAAGAAAAATCATAACTGACCTCTGTAAAAATGAGATGAGTCACACAAAAGAAATTACTATTTTTATCATGCATATCGAATGCATGCAAGCTATTAATTTCCAGGTTAACTGTTAATTTGACATAAGACATTGTGACATGCTTCCCAGTTCTGACTCCAAAATACTTCAAATACATTTTTCACAGACAAGAGCTATTGGTTATTATGCCAAAAAATGTACAATAGTCTTGTGTACAGCAGACAGAGAAGTGCCTTATATCGCATAGGAAAGAAATCAAAGTGAAAAGTATTCCGATTTGCTGAGGCTACATATGGAAAAGAATGTTCCATGTAGCAATTGCTCAATAAGTCTTCTTAATTTCTTTATCGTGACAGCATAAATAATCACACTGAATGCAACTTTAAAACACATCTGAATTCTGTGAAATGTTTTCCACTGATGCTGGAAAATATTTTCAAAGAGAAAAATATACTGAATAATGAGAATGAGGTATAGAGAAGCAGCCCCACCAAAACCTACAGTTATTTATATAATAATTACAGTCAAACTCACCTAAGTCATTGTTTCTTGTAGCTATCTGCAAAAAAAAAAAAAGCATATCTTTTAATACATGCTTATCTCCATAGCTGAAAACTTTTATCATGTAGAATCACAGCAGTAAAGTTTTTAACTCATTTTAAGACAGTCAGAACAACTCAGCAGCAGCAATGTAAATTCTCAACATCTGAGAGCAGGGACACACCTGGACAGGTTTACTTAGTGCAAAGCTATAGAGAAATGCTAAATGAGCTGGCAGAAGAAAGTACTTCATGTTTCCAAGACGATCTTCTCTGCTCTGCAGCTCCGTTCTCAAAGTTGTGGTTAGTTTACTTGGGGCAAGTTTTATGGGAAAGCTGCTGCTTTTGTTAACAAGTGTAACAAAATTAGATAACAAGAAGTATTTTCACAAAACAAACAAGCTGCAGGACTTCTCAAGAGAATTTCCAGGCTCTCATTTCTTATTTATCTTCAGAAAACAGAGGAAGTGGAGCAATAGGAAAGAAAATGCAGCAACCTTTCAAGTGACTCATCTTTAATTCTAACAAGAACCCATGAGCTGCTGCAGGTCTCGTCACTGCTGACCAAGGGACAGGATATCTGATAGCAGTTTGTTTACAGCAAAACTCAATGTCAAGGACCTCTTTGATCCATCCACTCTGACTACCTGTTGTAGAAACTCCTTAGCTTGCTGCCAGGAGCCACCCTGCTCCACAGAGCCCATCTGTCAGCCTGCCCCCTCTGTGCACAGCTCTCAGCCAGGCATTGCTGGCCAGGAGCACTGGAAATCTGTTGGAGCCAGAGATGAATCCGATTGTTGGTTGAAATTGTTTTTCCAATACCATATCTTGCAATATAATCATCAGTGGCAGCGATTGTGTGTCTTTCTGGAGTCTACAAATAAATAAAACCACCATCTCCCAGAGTTTTGGCTTCCCACCTTCTGGGAAGCTCTCCTTCGCTTGATGTCCATGAATAGAAACAAGCCTAGAAAGGCAGGCTGAATCCTAGAAAACCCACACAGAGTAAGCCACACAATGGGAATATTCATGTTGAAGCCACATGACCACCATAGGCAGGCAGATGTTGCTTTCTCCTCCCAGCTTCATCCCTGCACAGATATCTAGGTGCTATAGAAAATCTTAAGGAGTTGCTGCATCAGATCTTTAAGAATCAAGCAAGAAAACCTTTGGAATTGCCCACAAAGGCAAAATTCAGAGGAATCTATGTGGTTCACAGCAGATTGAGACGGCAGAGGGTGCCTTTTCAGACAGATGTGTGGGCTGGTCCTTTGTTTTTAAGGAATACTTTGCTACAAAAATTTTAGCTGATATTATGTAAAGCTTGGCTACTAATATTTTCATTTTACCCTCCTAATAGTTGTTTCTAAACTTTCTAATATATTCCACATTTCTGTGACTTCCACGATTCATCTACAGTTATAATTTACATGTAGATCATACTGCAATAAGAAGGTGCAGACAAAAAGGACCCCTTTTGCTTTGGCTGATAACAGCATAAAATTCAGAAGTCCTCAATAGTTTGTTAAACTGGTAACCAGAGGTCCTCCCATACAGTTCAGAGCAACCTCTGCGTCTATTCAAGATCAGGTTGAAAAGAGAGACAGAGGGAGTCACAGGAGAACATTTCTGCTGATACACATCACAAAACGACAGGGGAGAGAGCAGAAGTTACTACACAATAAAGGCAAGAGAACAAGACCAGATCACTGTGCAGAGCCTGGAGCTGGGTCACTCCAGGCGTGCAGCAAGGAGGGATGGAAGAGCCCTTTGAAGTTCTGCCATGCAGATTTGCATATCGGTTCATGGAAGGCTGTAATACTTTACTGATTCCAGTTGCAGACCACAGATCAGAGTAACCCTTGAGTGAGGAGATTTATCCCATGGTTTAATTAATTTTCCTGACTGCCAGAAAGAATTGACTATTTTTCAAGGCTAATTAATAGACCAAAGTCACATATCACACATTATCAGAAGTTGTCTCGTAGATGCAAATTTCCTTTTTGATGCTGCCTGTCTGCGTTTTCTGCTTTGATATTCTAGCAGAATAATGTTCAGGTTCCAGTCTCATTATCTACCCAAATAATTTGATTACACAGCTGTAACTTGCATTCTTTCTCCTGTACGCCTTTTCTTACACTGTCTTTTAACATTTCTCATTCTTAGCCACACTGTCCTTGATCTGCCAGATATTATATCACTGCTGGTTGTTAGTAATTTTAGTATGATGTTTATCACATTCTTAGTCATGCTTACTTAGTTTCACCTTCATTCCACGGCAGGCAATGAGCATTTCTTTCACCATGTAATCCCAGTCCCTCTTGGCATAATATTAAATGACAAAGGTAGAAAAACCAAACACCTGTTGGTGTTCAAGTGTAGGTTTTTTCCTACTCTATATCAGTAATAGGTATCATCAGAAGAAACAGGAATAATAAGTCCAGCGGTGTTTCCATAATGAGAAAGCACAGAGGGCACTTTCCCTGGCTAAAGCATTAAAGCGCGTGAACCTCAAGGGAAACAAAATTCAGGAGAGTGAAAGGCCATGTGATTATCTAAGGATCCAGTGGAATATCGCTCTAATGCTTGGTTTCTCAGCTATTCGCACCAAAGGTTATGCAGCCAATTGCTGGTGAACAAGCAGTTGGTTTAACTCACCTCTGTGTTCACCTTAAGAAGCTTATTACTTTTCAGGAGGATTCACAGTTATCTCTGCATGTTTAAATAGGTCAATTGTTCTTACTAGATGAAGAGTCCTAATTTTTTATGTCACAAGAATAGAAAGCATTGCCCTTATTAGATGACAATTCCTTTTAAACTTGTATGTGTGATACTGCATTTGGACAGAAATCAGATTCTGCTGAAGAGCATTTTAAAATAACTTTGCAGCCATTAAATGAAACTATTGTACTATACTATAACAGGCTGAAAAGAGTTAAATAATAAAAACATGCACAAAACTTCCTTTGTGTTTAAAATGATGTTATTAAACAGTTACCTGCTTACAGCTATTGTGTCCTTCAGGATACTAGGATTAGTGAAAGCATGCATTCATGCCTCGTTATTTACTAACTGGGAGAAGAAAATGAGCTTTCCCTTCTTTTCAGTTGCCAGTCAGTTAATCAGTTTAGAATAATTAAATCATTGACCTTGATCAAGTACAATAAAAATGTTTTGGCTTTTGCAGAAAAGGTCAAAATCACAAAAATAAGATTTTGTAAACCTGGTCTCTAGTGCCTAGTCTGTCCTTTGTTCCAGTTACCAGCCAGCAAAAGCAAACCTTTAATAGAAAAGGTTACTATCCAGCATGTATTCTTCATATATTAAAACTAGCATTATAGTGTGTATGTAATTAGTCAATCTTAGTGTAGGCTAAAGTATCTTATGCCTTAGCATATATTGACATATTTCCACATTTTAGGTACTTTTTTATTTAAATGAAAGACTTATTCTTTAAAAGAAAAAATCTCTAGTGTAAATACTCACTCAGATGTGTTGAAATTATTTTGAAACAAAAAAGCGTTTGGACTCTGTTCCTCCTAAACGACTCCTGCAGCAGTGTGATCTCTGCTATTTTACCACCATTTATCTTTTACCTTTCCTGTGTCAGAATGATACCATAAAGGTAGAAAGGAAAGGCTCAAGTCCAAAGACTCTGCACTGGAGATAACCACAGGTGTCAGTGAGCCTTAACCTGAGATGATGGCTAGAGACACGAATCAGCTGAAACTTTTACAGCTAACTTCGTTTTATCTGTTTTGCCGTAGCTGTAGGCTAAAGAGAATTTTACTATAGCTTTTGAAATTGATGCGTGGGGAAAGTCAGCTTCCTGGAGACAAGCTACAAAGGTTGTGGTCAGTATTTGAGTATCTAAGTACCCAAGGACTGAGCCAGTTGGGACTGGCTGGTCTATAGCTTCCCTGGTTCTGATAAAATCTCATCTGAAACTAGTGTCCAACTGCAAATATCACCCTAATGCTTTGTTTTATTCACAAGTTTTTCAGGCACATTAACAGAAGTCTTGATCTAATGCTGCTCTCTAGTGGTTTGCCATTTGTGCAAGTAGGACTCGTTTCCAGCAACAGTTGGGAGCTCCCCATCACCACGCAAAACCTGTTCACACCTTTGATCCCTGTCTGCACAGTATGGACCAATAACTGCTTCCTGCAGAAAATGCTTGCAAGCATGAAGAGTCTGTCCTGTCATCTGTGCTGAGAAGTGATGCAGCAGTTTTAGCCCAAACCCGTCTCAAAACTTCTTTAGCATCTGCCGCTTGTTACTTCACTATTCCCCTTCTCCAGATACTTACAGGTTATACACACAGATGCCACAATGTATTTCTGAGATGCTCTGATGGCCTGTTAGGAAAATGAGCCATTTACCTGCACCATCTTCTCTAAAGGATTTTTAAATCTTAAGATATATTTTATTGATGAGACCTCCTAAAAGCTTTTGGAAAGCTTATACTGCAGAACCAAAATACTCTTCTGGCTCTGCCCTAGCTCCACTTCGACTTCACAACATAGGACATTGTCCCATTCCCTGGTTTGCCTTGAAAGAGAACCAAGACAAGTGGTCCAGAGGGAAGCAGCAAGAAAAGGTGTACTCCATAAGGGGGGGGCACTCCTAGGAGCTGTGACTACAGCACAGTCCCACAGTACCTCAGCGTGACACGGGTGGGCAGATAGCACAGCCTGTTGACAAGGTGTTGAATCACATCCAGAAGCTACAGAAGACTAAAGACAAGGTTACAACATGGGTCCAAGGTCCAGCAAGAAGACCAAGACCAGACTGGAGATACATACTCCTACAACACAGCCCAAACAAGTATCAAAGGCTGAGCCCAGAGCTTAAATGGAGCCCCTGGGCCAACAGACAGAGACCGTGGATGGAGGCCCCAGGTGAGGCAAGTCAGGAGCCATTTATTGTTGGCACCCTCCATCCCTAAAAGCTACAACGTGTTGCAACAGCCTTCGTTACTCCCTGTACCCCTGTGTGGACTGTCCAGTAAACAAAACTGCAGCTTAGATAACTATATCCACTGGATCACTGACTGGATCATCGTTGTCTTCTTCAGAGACCTCTCAGAGATTGTATTTCAGGCTCTGTGAAAGCTATGTTGACTCAGCCCCAACAGATGATATTTATCCCTGAGTCTACTACTTCCATTTTTATTACATATTTCTTCCAACCCTGGGTATGGAAGAAATACAATCACTCATCCTGGATCCTTTTTAAAGTTTGATTGCACTTTCCCGTAGCTCTGGCACTGCAGTGATTTAAGCGGCACTTACCAAGCTCACTCAGTACCTGAGCAGTTTCATATGTCAGCTGCCTCTGAACTCCTGGGTGAGCATCATCTGCTTCTAGCAAATTGTTACTGTTCATTGCATTGATTTGTGCAAAAACCCTGTCTTCTGAGCAATGATATTTTCTCTAAGACATTCTTCCTGAACCTGAGATTTCCTCAGATCAACCCTTGTAAGGAATGATCGGATCAGGAACGCCCCTGTCGTTCTCTGTAATGCGTGTCAACCTAAGGGATGCACAGCTTTTCTGAATTAACCTTATTTTCCCCTTTTATATCTTGCTTATCTATTGATTCCATCAACTTTGACAGATTTCCAATTTTAAAAAAAATTTTTTTCACCTGTGTTGCCACTTATCAGAATTTACGCTGCTTCAACAGCATGACTGTTGTCTTTTTACAATGTCTAGTATACATTTTATTTCTATCTCAGATAACGCTGTTTTCTTGCCATTTTGGAGTTTTATCCTTTTAGTGGCTCCTTTTATCTAACTTGTTTGCTTTCGGGGTGTTACATTTTTTTAAAGTGTCATGTTACAACCATGCATTTTTCAAGTCTTTCTGTGCAACCAGAACTTAAACTTTATACAAACGTGGAAATGTATATACATGTACATATGCATTTCCACAGCAGCTTTCAGGGAAAGAATCCTGAAACCTTGCTAACAAAACTGGTTCCATACACGAGAGACTACTTTCAGATGAAATTTCTTAATAGATAAGCATCAGGCAATTGCGCAGGAACAAATATTTATTTCATAAATCTGTCAGGATGAAGCTTCAGAAATAGAATAGGTTCCATTTCTCTGCGTGTTTGTAGGGACAGCTCACGTCTTTGGAATATACACTGCTAGCCTAAAAAATGATGTGAAAAACATACAAGCAGGCAATAATGCTCAGTACTCTGTTAGCATTTCTTATTCAAAGTATATTGAAAATACATTGAAATACTGTCCTGGAAAATAGTATGTTTAGTTGCATTTCATGAATACAGAAATTCAGATGCTGACTCATGAAAAAGCTTATCCAGGATCTCTCAGCAGCAGAACAAGAACTAGAAGCCAGGAGTCCCGTGTCATCCCTCCCTATGGGGATTGCTACACTTCCCTGACATGTAATATTTGGCAAAGGAACAGAGCCTCCAGCCTTCAAGCGTTCTCTTGCTAACGCTTACAAAGCAGTTGGGTGCTATTACCTCTGTTTTAGACAAGCAATTAAGGCCAGGTTTTCAAAGCTGATTGCTAAAGAGAAGCACCTTCAGCCACATTTGGGATTTGAAACAGATGTGCTAGTTCTCAGAAGTGCTTAATACCTGCAGCTTTCACAGAGTTCAGGGATCCAGCTTTGAAAAAGTTGCATTGAAGGAGTTGTCTAGGCCTAGCTTTGTACAGGGGAAGCTTTGTTACTAGCTGGTGTTTCTGTGATTAATCTCTTCATACTTACCAATGAAGTGCTTTGTCTTGAATCCCAAGGACTGCAGGTAATAGTTGCAGTGGTATTGTATGCCCTCTAATTAATAGCAGGGACTGGGTCTTTTGCACAGGATTGTCCCATGTGATGGGAGAGGGTTGTGCCACAATTGTAAGTGACTAAATAATTGTCATTTCAGTATTGAAAATTCTCAGAGTCAGAACATAGTATGCACAGTGACGTCTGTCAGCACAAAACAAGTACCATGGATGTTTGGTGGTATAAGTGTGCGTGAGTAAAAGACTATAAGAACCCTCCGAGGCCACTTAGTCTAGCTTCTGCTGGTCCAGATATTAATGTCATAGGCTAGATATTTTTTTAAAATTAAAATTTGCCTCTTTTCCCCATCACACATGTGCTCTTGTTAGAATACTATTCTGAAAGTAGATTTTGTGAATGATATGGGTACTGATAATGGTTTATTGAGGGCTCATAAGAGAAGACTGGGTCCAAGAAAACATTGTTAATGACCCAAGCTATCATTTGATGTGAAGATTTGTGATGAAGATGGTTTGTAAAAGGAAGCTCAGACTGGGGTTAGGTGAGTAGCATAGTGTTGCTAATAAAATAGCTGTATTCTGGTCGCTGTTGCTGACAGAGCACTGGTTTACCTGAGGGGATGCAACTCTACAGTCCTGTAGTTCTGAGGTGTCCTCTTCTGCAGTGAGAAAAACGTTGGGGGTACAGCACTGTAAAGGGCACTGTTGAAAAGAGCAGTCTAGGTTGTCTTAGGCAAAATTTTTGTATTTTCAACTAGAAAAAATCAGCTTGTGAGGCCTTTTTTTGTGGTCTCTAAGTATTCCTATCTTACACGTCCCACAGAAAAATAAGGCTGCTTAAATGGAGCTGAACTGCCCAGAACAGAGAAGAAAAGACATAAATGGTCAAAGAGCAAAATGACTTATGCTCTGCAACAGGGATGTGTATTTTTCAGGTGTGCTGGTGGAATAGGGCAACACAGAGACAGAAGACAGTTTACTTGTCCCCTGGGAAAATGATGATGTTCTTTGCAAAAGCAAAGAAATTTAGGAGCTAGCATAACTACATTATCCTTCTTTAGCTTTGGGATATGTATGTTTTCAACAGCTTAAGACCTGACATCGCATACTAGCACAGCTTGTGTGAAAATAAATATTTGAGTCCTTAATTTTAATGTCATCTGAAATGTGGAGTTTCCAGCCAAAAAGTACTTCAAACACCAAGCTGTGAGTATCAACTGGTTATAATTCATAGAAGAAAATGCAATATATTTAGTCATCAGCAGTTTCTTCTGTTTATCTTGACTATCTGAAAAATGCTTTTACACAGGTATTTTCCAGGTTTATGTTTGCTTTCAAAACCTGACGGGCTTTACAGCATGTACAGGAGATACGCACGTTACAACCTTAATCCTGGAGACTCTCAGGCGTTAGACATGTAGCAGTTTGAGTTTGGTTTATTGCATTGCCGGGATTTGATAATAGTGGCAATTCAAAGATTAGAGTTGCATTATCTCAGAAGTCTCCAGACTGTGGCTTTTCAACTGTGTGTTGTTGGTGAGCCATTCAGGAGCAGTTTCCACGCTGGGGCTGTGTCAGGCAAACAGCCCTATAGCCTGTGCTGATACAGAAAGTAATCTCCATCTAGATTCTGGAGTCATACCGGATTCAACTGGAACACCTACTGCTACCTGATTTCCTAATAAGGTTGGTGGGATTCTTGGAGATGCGTTGCATGCTGTAGTGTGTTACCCATGCCCAGAGTTCCTCTGCCTTGCCTCTCTGATGTTTATGAACAACAGCTGATTTCTAGGCTCTTTTTATCAGTGGAATAGATGAAGCGAGGCGGGGGGAATCATTGAAAAGGCAAATCTGAGAATCTACTGTGGTATCTTACTGCTGGTTAATATTAAAGTCAGGCATTTTAGATCCCAACATTATACTGGGGGGGAGGAAGGAAAGTATTTCAGTTGGTCACTGGAGACTGAAAAGGGGCTGAAACAGCTATATAACTGGTACTATATAAGTTATATAAGGGTACATGGCTGTCTCCATCAGCTGAAGAACTGGATACCTCATGAACAGTAAAGTTAAAGCAGGGAAAGGAGGAAGAGAAAAACAAGATGAAAGAATAGGAGTCTGTTGTATCTGAACCTGTGCTTCAGGAAGGCCGGCTGCCAGCTGTGGGATTGCCACAGCATCTTTTGCAGTTCTGCTGTGCAAAGTTAGTACTTTCCCTGGATGCAGTGGAGAACTGAGACCTTACACCTTAAGCATTTTGCTTTTCAAATAGTTCATATACTTTTCAACAGTTACTAGATTCCATATAAGTTGCCCATGCTTTTGTCTCCAGGGCAATCTAATATCCTGTCTCCATGGTAGCTCTACAGCAGGTACGCCCAGGCCAACATTTTTCCTTCTCGAGCTATAATTATCAAGGCACAGCCCATTAGTGGAGAATAATATGAAGGGTATGAAGGAGATGAAATTTCCCTTTCTTGGCAGTAATGGTCCTACCACATTTCACTACGATTAGAAAAAGGGCTAATCGTACATGCTAATCCTCATGTGCATGCATAAAAGCATCAGTGCATGCATAAATGCAGAAGCACAGTTTTGCATATGGGTGCTGTCTCTTGCAAGCACATAAACATACAAACATTAACAAATATTTGCTCTGCAATGGATTTTTAAGAGTGTATAAGATCTGTAACAGGGATTTAAATAGTCTGTGCAAAATACTTCTGTGTGTTTTTGTGGTGAGGATAAGGTAGGAATCTCCTGCCCCCACCCCGCCTTAATCCACTGCTGTGAGTTGGGTCTGAGATGGAATTGGATTCCTATCAAAACAGTGGTTATGTTTTATATCATCAGCTCTGAAGCATTGTTGCCACCTGCTTTGTGTGCAACTTCAATTAAATATTCTTAAATATAAGAAGGCACATCCTTTGACTGATGTACTGCCAGGCATTTTTTTTTAAACGCGTGCCCTTGTCATTCCTGTTCACGCAGCATCCCCCGTGCACGGTTTAATTCATGTTGAATTATTCCCTCTTTCATGCAGCTTTTGCTCCAAGTCATTATCTGGGAGCCTCGGTTCTTACTAAAGTGAGACCAGCATCTAGAGAGTGAAAGAAGGTGCTCTAGAGTTCATTTATCAATCAAAGACTGGAGTTGCCTCTGAACCTAATCTATAAAAAGGGAGTCAGTCACTGATGGCAGCTAGCAATATCTGTGTTGACCATAAACTGCAAAAGCTACATGTGGATTGCATGTTATACCAAATAAGGGAACACATATTCCTGTTCCTTGTTTAGTACTAGTCATTTGGGGATTAGAAATAGTTGGCTTGAAGTGTTCAACACCCTCTGGGACTAGACACCGTTCCAGGTGCTGACATCTGCCGTAGTCTGACATAACAGGCAGCTTGAACACAGACCTGATTCTGTGGAAGCTGTGTGGGTTGTTTTTTTTTAGAAAGTTTTGCCTAGTGATTGGACTTTCCCATCAATATTAATGTGTATTGTCAGCTGCTCTCAGTGGAAACTTGTTTTGAGCAGAAGCTGTTGAATGTAGGTAGTATTTAAAACTACACAAAGTGGGCCTGTGTGAGAAGTGAAGCATCTTTGCCAGTTACTATATCAAGGCAGTGACACTGACATTTCTCTTTTCACTGTAGATTGTCAGGTAGTTAGTCTCTGCCTGTTTCAGTAGGCAATTCAACAACACTGTCACTATTCCAGAGGGGGTGCTGGAACATCAATATGGCTCTAATCCGGAGCAGCGGGTCAACGGTCAGGTTGGAAAGAGGATCCGGGAAAGGCAGATAACAGTTTCGGCTGGGATGGAGTTGACTTTCTTGCTGGCAGCTGGTGTAGTGTTATGTTTTGGATTTGGGATGAGAGTGGTGTTGATAGCACACTGACGGTTTTGGTTGTTGCTAAGCAGTCAAGGCCTTTCCTGTTCCTCAGGCTGTCCCACCAGTGAGTAGGCTGGGGGAGGTGCACAAACAGTTGGGGAGGGGACACAGCTGGGACAGTTGACCCCCACTGACCAAAGGGATATTCCCTGCCATGTGACATCATGCTTAGTATATAAAGCCAGGGGAAAAAGAAGGAAGGGTGTGGGGGGATGACACTCGCAGTTATGGTGTTTGTCTTCCCAAGTAACTGTTATACGTGATGGAGCCCTGCTTTCCTGGAGATGGCTGAACACCTGCCTGCCGATGGGAAGCAGTGAATGAATTCCTTGTTTTGCTTCGCTTGTGTGTGTGACTTTTGCTTTACTTATTTAAACTGTCTTTATCTCAACCCATGCGTTTTCTCGCTTTTACTCTTCTGATTCTCCCCCCCTATCCTGCCGTGGGGGGAGTGAGTGACCGGCTGTGTGGTCCTAGTTGGTGGCTGGGGTTAAACCGCGACAGTGCACTATGTCAGGACAGGGGCATGTGGCTAAAGCTGCAGTGGACAAGCAGACCTGTAATTAGTTTACAGCCCCAAGTATACCTGTATATATACTGTGTGTATATATACATATATATATATATATATACACAGAGCTTAGAAGGGTTCACGCAGTGCCCAACAGAGAAACAAGCCACTGCTGTTAATCTCTTCCCTCTAGGAGTACTAATTTTTACAAAACTAACTCATTGATCAAAGACTAATGGGATCAGTGCACTGGAACCTGCCTGTCATTAAGAGAAATACTTATGCAGTCCTTTCCTGTTGTGCAGTCTGAAAAATAGATACAAGTCAAGATGTCATACTGTGGGATGGCCCCACCAAGCCTAATGCCATTTCCCTAATAACCTGAGAAGAATCCACTGAAAGCACTGCTAACACCAAATGAATCTCCTCTTTTGTAGCAGGTACATCAGTCTACTTTTGCAACACAATTTGTATAAAGCCATGTTACTGTGCTTAATCAAGATGCACATTTGGAAAAAATGTTGGCGAGCATCTTAAATCTAGTGGTAGATACCTCTGCAGATAGGGCAGACACAATTCAACCTAGCAGGCCTGGGCTATAAGACAAAATCCTTGGAATCTCAGGGTGCAGACCTTTGATGCAGAAGGAGCTACAGAGCTGGTTACAGAAGCAGCAAAGCTCCACTGACAGTATGTCAGCGTGTGGAATTTCCCTGTTGTTCCCACTATCTAACAGCAAGTAAAGGCAATGACACACCAGCTAATAACTTCTAAATATCCAGTACTGTTTAATTGTGCACAGGCATGCCTCCACAGGGACAATGAGCAGAGCAGGCACCTGAGACTCAGCATTTGGAGGCAGGAGCTCTTACCAGGGAAAGAGCTCCAGAGAGAGCCTGAGGAATGTCAGTGTATCGTCCCTGGCTTCTTAACTGCTGGAAATGTGAGCATGTTAGGAAGGCATGTTGGTTGGACAGTAGCGCCTGCTCGAACTACACCATAGGTTCAAGATTCCAAATGCTACACGTGAGAGCAGCCATGATGAACTCCTGGAGTGATCATCAAGAACAGTATTTGTAAAGAATGCCAAAAAATGGAGGAGAAAATATTTTTTCCACATTTTCACCACTGCAGCATATGGTCAGGAGATAAACTGGGAGAAGATGTTCTTTAGGAGGTCTCCAGGGACAGGTTGCTCTCCTTTTCCCATCTGCAACTGTGGGGCAATTTAAATTAGAGATACGCATATGTGCATGTGTGTGCAGAGGTGGCAAGATGGGAGAAAGAAGACAGCGTTTCACAGGAAGAATGGGGGAAGGGAAAATTCCACCTACTCCAAAAGCAGCTCAGAAACTCAGCAGAATGTTAACCGGGCCAATATTTAATTAAGCCTTAACACCGCAAGGAACAATTTAAGCTGGAATAAAAGTCTTGCTATCTCAGTTCAGTGCTACTAGTATTATTCTTTCTGGACCACAGATCCTGAGCTCGGAGGCTGTTAGTTGACTCCTCAGCCGTGTTGTTAGCAGTGGTAAGAAACTTTACTCTAGGGAGGGGAGATCACAAAATGGATGATAAATTCATCCAAGGATTTTGGCCAGAAGCACTGGTTAAAGAAACACCATAACTTTGCAAGCATTATCATGTCAATGTCTCCTTCCTGTAAAATAATCTTACTGCCTGTGTAGGTGGGGAAAAAAACCTTAAAATTAAAAGGTCAAAAATACCCTGAAAAGAGAGACATGCCCATATGAATTCTGTTGTTCATGATAGGGGTGAAATACTGTCTAGAGCCTTGTTCTGGCATCCTGAGAACAAATTACGGGTGATTCCAAATGTCAGCAGAATCTACCAGCAGAGCTGTACTGCCTGTACAGTTCAGAGTCTTTGGCATGAGTTCAAAGTAAAAATGAATCTGAAAATTTCTGAAGTCTGAGAAGCCCATATGTGAATCCAGTTACGTATCCTGGCATTTTGGCAGAGACAATTTTCTATTGCAAGACTTTGAAGCCTACATAAAAAAATAAATTTGCCTTCATGCTCTATAACTAAAGGCATATGAAATAAAGCAGCTTTGTTTAAGTTGAACCCAAAAGTTCAGACCCACTTATTTTCCTTTTTTTCCCCTCATTAAAATTATGAAAACCTGCTTTCATTGCCAAATACATGGCTTTTTATGAAATGCAGCTTCCAGTCGCTTTTAAGGCTGGTGAATCTCTATAGATTTTTCAATTAATCTCATCCAAGTTTTAATTTTGGAACTACATAAACATAGATGCTTTCACAGTTTATTTGGTATAAATTGCTTTCAAATCTTGTCAGTTTATTTTTTGAAGTAATGCAAAGCTAACTATACGAACAAACTGACTACCTTTATTAAATTTTAGAATTAAACCAAAACAGTGTTGTCTTCATCCTCAAAGAAGGCAAATTCTAAAAAAAAAGAGCAAAAATGTGAATTTCAGACAAAATACAATTCTTGACCCGTCTGAGAATTAAACAGATTAAACTGATATATTGCTGTCAAACTGAAGCAAAGGTTAGCCCTATTGAAATTCACGGCAATTTTGTATGACTTCAGTCATACAAAAAGGATTTTATTCCCTGAATGCTCCTAAACTTATCTAATGAGCAAGAGGTGCAACTATTATAGTTATGCTTCTATAATGGCTATTGTTACTTTATTCTTTATGCTGTCCTTCCAGGTGGTAGTATTTTCCACCAAGCGTATACTGTATTTGCAGGGATGTGTGTGAGATAAGATTTACGACAGGTGAAAAATCAGGCTCTAAGAATCCTTGGTTGCTAACAATATGCCCTTTTTCATACAATCTATTTTGTAAAATCTCTCTAGAAGATGCCATCATCTGTTGGTGGAAGTGCTTTGGCCATTTAGTATATGCAACATGAAATACTGCCTGCCATAGTGTAATAGAAAATCATTCTTGGTGCTCTGAGAACAAGCAGACCACGGTCATAGTTCAGTGTCTCCTCATATCATCTCTGATATATTTATTTTCTTGTAATGTAACAGTTTGAGACAGGCTTTGTCACAGGCATTAAACAGCTAGCCTCATTTAACAACGCTCTTTCAAAGAGCTATAGAGAAACACAACAAAGAACCAAAAATAATGACACAATAAGCCAAGCTGATATTTGGAGTTCAGGATTTTACACAATTGAGCAAAAACCATTTGCATTCAGAGAAGTGGGCAGACTGATAACTACAGCTCTAGAAGGTAATGGGTAAGTGTTGTATCCCTGCACAGAAGGATCTTTAATAGAGATTTGAAATGGATTTTATATAAGAACCTTTCCAATAAGAAGGAAAGCCCCCATCGACTAAAGCCAAAGTACCATTTGTAACCCAAAGCTGCAATATGTACTGAGTTCTTTTCATATATCTATTTGATAGCTAGCTGATTTCAGCTTGCTAAGAGGGCTGATAATTTTTTCTTTTTATTACTGCCATTTTTCAGTATTGTATACGTCACATCTTTGTAATCTTTGTAGTCTTGCTTAGGGTGCCCCATAAGAATAATATATTTAGCATGCCCAAACCTGTTAGTATGAGGGGGAAAAGGGGAATTTAAAACATTATGAAAGTGAAGGTCAATCACGAGTAGTTTTCCAGCTTATTTTAAATACTTACGGTAAGAAAGAAGAATGTAGTATTACAGTCATCAATAGTAAAAATCAGTTACAGGAGACAAATCTGTCAATAGCTTTGCTATTTTGCTCTCCCATCAATAGGGAAGCTCACGGTGACCTGAAGCTGAGATGCAGAATAAGAGAATTAGGTCTATCAAGTTCTGAAGGCTTGCCAACGGCACAGTCTACTACGCTGTTCTGCAAATACCTTTTAAATTTTCTTAGTACTTCACAGTAGAGCTACCACACGGTCTCTTCATGCATGCAGGAGGTGTGACTATAAGCAAAAAACCTGGAGAAACAATGAACTCTAATGACAGATCTCTCGAGCTGTGTGCAATATCCATGAAGAGAACAGCTTTGGGAGTTAAAATAATTTATTCTTAACAGTTGTTATCTGTAAGGTGGAAAGAAGTTTGCTATTTTAATGAACATTCTCAGTGTCTGGTCTTTATATTTTGCCTTTCAGCTCAGATGGTGAAAACAGCTAGTTAAATCTGTGTTCCCCTTGCCAACTTTTCATTCTGTTCTCAGTAAGGCTTACGACATGCAGATATACTGGGGACATCATTTGGGCAATATAGTCTCCATCTTCCCTATTATTACCAAATGATGCAGCATCAGTGTTCAGTCATGAGTATGTTTTATTGCACATTACCCTTACCCTTATGAATTATTTTATTAAATAGATCTGTTCTATAGCGTAGATATTGAAAAGGCATCGGTAGAAAAATATTTCCTGATTTTTGTATTTCAAGTGCTCCTAAATCTTGCTGTTGGTTGCATTAATTTGTGGAGCAGTACTGTTGTAAGTATCCATTTAAACAGTCTACGGTCACCAAATCTGCTTTAAACATAAGGAGTGTGATAATCTATATTTAGAAATGTCAAAATCTCTTCCTTTCCATCTGCAAGACCCAGAAGTCATGTACACAAAGCTAGGCAATAATACATCAAATCCAGCTATAACAAATTTCAGAAACTATTAATAAGCGTCCTATTGTTGCCATCCCCTAAACAGGCATTCAAGAATATACTCGTCACTTGGCTACACTTGATTCTCTTCCTCTTCTTGGTACCTCTCATCTTTCCTGATAAAAAAAGACTTCCCTCTGCCCAGGAAAACTATGGCTTATCTTTATTTCATGCAACACCAAGCCATTCTTTTGCTTTTAAACATACCCATGCACCTTGCACCTAGCACATACCATGTGAAACACTGAAATCCTCACAGAGGAAAAAGCCCTATCGCATGTGAGCTTCTGGCGTTCCAAATTCTTCAGCTTGAGTGGCATGGGCTCCTCTCAGAAGAGGGCAGGTAAGGACCTGTGGACCTCTGACTGCTTCTTTCTACAGCTATGAATCATGGCCTCCACAGCTGAGTCACAGAATTGTCTATACTTTTCTTGTTATACCATTAGGATTTATTGTTCTTTTAAAATAAATAGGGACAAATACTTAAAATGAGTCGGTTCCTGAATTAGGCTGTTACCAGTCCAGGAGGCAGGAGACTAAGTGGTGCTCCTTGCTCTGCCACAAATGTTTGCTTTGGCACCTGATGCCTCATTCAGATTCCAATATATAGTGGTATTTAGGCAAATGGCTGCTGTAAGTATGTAACTTCCCTTGGTTTAGTCACCTTTATGCCTTAAGAAACATGAACTTAATTCTCAGAGAGAATTTTCTGAATTTTCTGCTGGAGTTGGAGTGTTCTTCAATATCCAGCTACCCAATGCAGCAAGTACCTCCCTACCTTCCAGGGATGTTGTAAGGGTGAAGTTAAGAAAAAGACACTGAAATGCTGCTGTACTGACAGCTAAATAAGCCTATAAAATATACAAATTTGAGGTAGCTATCTGAATACATGAGTCCTTCATGAAGACGAAGCATGAAGAAAGGTTACTGCTTACATTTTTGCAAAGTTGTGGCTAATTTGTTTGCTGGGTGTTCTTGGGATGCTTGATAAGGCCAGCGGCCAATTTATTTTCTCAAGATAAGGGAGAATTTTTTGATCCGGAACAGAGATGTCTGGAGGAGTTGTAAATGTTACAGTCATTACTGATCAGCAGCTTCATTGTCTGGAAATAATTTCCTTTCTATCAGGACCCTTTAGCACATAAGCCAGCTACTGCCAGCATATCGTGACTACCTGTTACAATGAATTATTACTGTTTATTCTTTTCTTGTCTTATATCACATTACTTGCATATTTTTTTTTATGCTGCATTATCCTTTTTAACAGCAGGCAATGTGAAGGCTGTTCAAATGTCACACGGGGCAAGTACGCGACAGAGGAAACCAGGGCGCGAGGTAAACAGGGGTAACAAGGCAGGGCAGTTCTGCTTCGTGATGCCAGTCACCTGCACGCAAGTGACTGGTACGGAAAGGTGAAATAGAACCTCGCAGCAGTCTAATTTGGTATCAAATATCTCTATTTTAATGCTTCAGCCAACCTGAATGCTTTATGATGATCATTAGTTATTTCAATATGTTGAAATGCATCTAAGGGAAGGCTCTATCATTGTAGAGGTGAGAATTGGAATCTCAGTTGTTGATCAGACTCTTACCTCCGAGCCACTGTCTGGTCATCAGCATATGCAAAAAGTGCTCAAATCTCATCTCCTAAAGTTAGCAAACATAACAGGGAGATGCCATTAGGTTATGCTGTACCAAAGGAGTGTACTTTCTGGTCTACACGGGAAAAATTATGCCCAAATATCACTCTCACACAGAAACACACTCACCCCTACACAAAGAATAATAACTTTTATGAAACTATTTCTTTTTCTTGTAAAAAGTTCTTTAGGAAGGTACTGTGACCAAACCTGAAGGTCAAAATATTTTTTCCCTGGTTTCAACACCTTGAAAAAAATTCTAAGTCAACCATGTTTTAGCCGTTTAAGATGTTTGAGATCCTCCAGCTTTCACTGAAAATTCTGGGTAGGCAAATCTCCCAAAGCGGTCCAATCTTCAGGGAGGCTGGGAAGTGAATTTCTGCATTATAAAGACATCACTTTTAATTTGTAAACAGTACAGTTTAACTATGGAAACATCTACACTGGCCTTTTTGCTTCGATAAAGAAACACTTTTGAGGTGAATGTCACCAGAGCAGGCTTGGAGTGCATTAAATCCTTTTGGATGCAACTAAATTGGAAAAACTTATTCCAGGTGCACGGTTGTTCGAGTCATTAATGGGCATTCAGTCTAAAGTATTAAAACTTGTTCAAAGCAATCACCCCTCGAAATATGGATAATAAGGACCTAGCATCCTCAGCACCAACTGTTTCACTGAACAAAGTCACACCCTGTGAGCTGCGCTGCTAGTGTGTACGTAGCCTGTGTTGTGTGATTTTTTGTTAGGGAATATTTTTGTTAGCTGCTGAAATAGTTTCAGGAATAAAGGACTTTCTGTGCCTAGCATAATGTAAACTACTTATTTCACAATTCCACACCCCCCCCCCCCCGCCCCGCTCCTCTCCCCAGACCTGATTTGTCTATCATCCAGAATATTCTGTTTTTTCAGCTGGAATGTTCTTTGAATGTTCTACAGACATGGCAAACACGACAACCTAATGTTAACTTGTTTCAAAAATGGCAATTTTAGAGGCTTAGGAACTTCCTAAGAAATCATGTTACGTTCATCTGAAAATTTGAATTTTAAATGTAGAAAGTTTCATTATTTTGAACTTCACTAGAATGACTCATTTTACCTCGATGAGGGAAAAGACAGTTTACTCTTTAACCCTTTATAATTTAGGTAATAGTCTTTGATTGGGAATCGGGCTAGAATTTACATGTTAAACTCAACACATAATATGAACTTCTTTCTGCTCACCATCTGACTCGAACATAAATACAAATTTCTATTATGCAATTAAAAATCTAATACTATCTAAGGCTACTAATACTATAGACAAGGTTATTTGGTAGAGATTTTGTTATATGGTGTGTTGAGGAGAGGATTTATATTTTGGTTATTACAGTTAATATTATATATAAAATACCTAAGGTAGTATTTCACACATATAGTAGTGCACACATATATATACGCATGTCTGTAGAAATTTGTGTCGTCTGTGAAACCTTCCCTGAATTCACTGGCTTCCACTACTGGTCTTCTGAGAAGATTCACATGCTTTAAGTGATGTATGCGTGTATGTGCAGAAGATATCGTAAATTCTGCTATGAGAATCTACGTCAGGAAAGGGTTGCAGGATACTTTCTCGGAGAAGTGATCCAGAAAATGATTTAAAGCATGGCTGTGTTGTGAGAAGCAAAGGAAAGGGGCCTCTGGAGTTGTCAGCCCACATGGGGCAAGGGAATTACTTTGGTGTCTTCCAAGAGTCTCCTCTTTAACTGAAAAATGAAAACTAGTCTTAGCATACCATTCTACCTCTACTGTCCAAGGAGGTTCTGCAGATTAGAAAAGGCAGTATGAAACAAAAAAAAATTAACTGCTTTTCCTCCACTGTGCATTGAGGCAAGGCATTTCTAGCCTTTAAGTTAGGACATTTTTCCTTTTGTGGTTGCTGACTAAAGAGGGGCCACTGTACTGAAGAATGACTTAGAAGACATACATGGCTGCCAAGGGCATATTCTTTAGAGAAGAACTTGCAAAGTTTCTCAGTCAAGGGGCAAAAAGAGGGAACAAAAGCAATCTTTCCTCTTTCAGATTCAACCACTTGTCAAGTTGTAGTTATGTTCTCTACATAACATTAACTCAAACTGTGGAATAATACTAAATGAGAGAAAACCATCGTTTGCTTAATGTTGTTTTATCTCCCAATTCCAGGAATCATTACTTAAAATCACCCTTCTTTTTCTTTTGCGTTCTCTGGCTTTCCTCATTGCATTAAACCAATTGCTAGCCGTTAACACGCTTCTATCCACGTGTGCGACTGTGCCCGATGATACGTTCAAAGCAACACACCAGAAAGAAGCCTTCATGTGCCAAAGACTCTTTCCAGGCTCTTACATCTTCACCACCAAAGAGTGCACCCTGACGTGAGGCAGCAGCAGCGGGCACAGGCTGAAGTTGTGCTCCCTTGGCAGAGGGTAACGGGAGAGAGCCCCACGCTCTCCTGCTCACTGGGTGCCCGACAGCAAGCACGGAGCGAGGCCAGAGCCTGGAGAACCGGCTCCTCGCCTCGGCCAACCACCACCTCCTTGTCTGACTATGGCCGGGCCAATTCATCTCCCTTTGCTGCGTTCCCACCAGGTATACAGTGGACATTTGAGGCGGTGAATGTGGTTCAATTTGGAAAGCGCTTTAACATCGAACGTCAGGAAGAGTTTATACGGTGGGCTGGTGGGGTTTCTCGGCGAAGGCTGCCCGCAGGCCTGGCTTCCCGGGCGCGTCTCGGCTCTGGATCCCTCACAGCATTACAGAAAGCTCCCGCGGCCGCCTCCCCCGGCAAGACGAAGCCTCGGCGCTCGAATCCACCGCCCGGCCCCGGCCCCGCCGGCGGCGCCCCCCGCCAAGATGGCGGCCCCTGACCCCCGCGCTTCCTCTTCCGGCCGGGGTTGCCATGGCGCTGCCCCCCTCGGCCCACCCTCCCCCCTCCCGCCGGTGTGTGTTTACATCGGGCAGGAGGAGCCGGAGACCCAGCGCCGGGGGAGACGGGGACGCAGCCGACGGCGACGGCCGCCTGCCCTCCATCCCCGCCGGACGGTGCTCCGGGAGACGCGGCATGAAGGTGATGCTGTCGGCGGGGCCAGGCAGGGGGTTCGCGCCGGCGGGGGTCCGCTGGGCCGCGGCGGCTCCCGGTGGCTGGGGGGGTGGAGGGGCTGGTGTAACGGGCCCGGGAGGTGGTGACACCTCGCTCTTTTAACGAAGTACAACTTCCAGAAGCTTCTAACTTTGCGGGGGATGCGGCGCCGCTCCTTGGAAACGACTCCCGGGAAAGATTCCTCCATTAAAACCCGGAGCGTTTCCTGCGGCGCCGTGAGGGGAGGCGGGCAGCGTGGGGACCGGGGGGGGCTGCCCGGTCGCGCTGCGGGTTTGTGTCGGTGTGGAGACATCGTCCCGCTGCCCCGGGGCTCCTTCCCTCGCCCACGTCCATCGCCTTGCGGGCGGCTTCCCTCGCCGGCGGCCGCGGGGCTTCGCGCTTTTGGCATCCCAGCGGCCGCTCTGGGGTATCCTGGCCCTTCCCAGGGCCTGGGGCAGGTCGTCGCCGTTCTCCTGAGTTGGCTGTGGAAAACTGTTGGGAGGGGAAGGGGCGAACCCGAGCCGGCCGGCAGCTTCGGCGCCCGGGGAGAGGCGGTACCGAAGCCGGCCGGGCTGTAAAAGTAGCCATGGACTAGCCCTCCGTTGAGAGATGACTCTTCAGTGCCGGAGCTCGGGAGTCAGCGGTGCTGCCGTATTGGGGTGTTTCCCCATTATGTTCTTTCTGATGCATCTGTTTAATTTGCAGGTGTATGACTTTTTAAAGGCTTCCCCTCTTGTTAATCAGTCTGAAAAACGAGGTGCACCAGTCATTCTCTGTGTCCTGAATTTGTCTAGCAGCAAAAAAAAAAAAGGTATTGATCAGCTAGATTGTAAGCTCTTTGAGGCAGAAACTGTATGTAGCTATGGTCTCTACCTTTCGTGGAGTAATTTGGCTCAGGCCTTCCTCCAAACCTCTGAAGTAAGTATGTGTTAGAAGTTCCCTGGCTTGTGCAGGTTTTGGGTTCTGGGCAGCACACGTGTCGGTCGCTCAGGTTAAGGATCATCTCTGGGAACAAGGGGCTCTCAACTGTCGCTGTCTGCGTGGCTCGCAGAGGGAAGAAAAGGGGCAGTTTCCAAGTACATGAAATAAATATATACAAAAAAGAAAGTTCCCCTCTGTGCAGTGATATTTATTTGTTTTGCTTGCGTTCAAAACCTGATAGTAAAGAATACTTTTTTTTTTCTTTGAATGCTTGTTAGTTCAAATTGTGTGGGAGAACAAAAAAAATAATAAATATATATATAAGGCAATTCTTGGTAAACAGTGCTATGGCCCTGGGTGAGTTGTTGACTTACACTGCAAAACAAAAACCTCAAGAGTGCTGGCTGAACAGTACCTCCAGCTTGAGGCCAAACATGAAAAGATTTCCTTCAGCTTCTGTTTTATTGCATGCAGAGTAAAACACTGATTATTCTTGCTAAGCCCATTACTTCTGCTGAATTCGTCTTTTGCCCCACCAGAGTGGGGAAAGCCTCTGGCTGTTTTAGGTGGTCTCACTCAAAATACAGCAAGATGTGAGTGGAATCATGTTCTGATTGTAAGGAAAATGTGTGTATTTGAGGGAGTATTTTTTAAATTTTTTTTAACCAGTCATTTGTCAAATATACGTCTTGTATAGAGCTTTTCAGTATAAAAGGGTTCACAGTTTTATCTCTGAGTGAGTAATTTCTTTCAGTGTATATTTCTTTCCATATGTACCACCTTTTGCTATAACAGTTGTCTAGGTTTTCTTTATGTGACATCATTCCAGATGCATGATTTAAAGTCTTAGGCTGGGGGGGTGGTAATTACATTTTTAATTAACAAATGGAATGCATCAAAGTGTTTGTGCACAGGTGTTTTTACCCCTTAAATGGGGGAGGAAGGGGGAAGTGGGGTGGGGGGGGCTGTCTGTACAGTGTGGGAATTAGTTCTGCATACATTTTATGGACCTGCTCACAAATAGCTCGATGTGACTTTAAAACAAATCAAGGTTTGAGTTGTTGATCATTGCACATCAGAACCAAGCTTTTTGAAATGTCATCTTGCCTGTTTCTCCCCTAATTGCTGTTACATCTTGGGAAATACATTTGAGTTTGTGTGTATTTAGCAGTATTGGTTCTGAGCCTTTCTCATTGATGCAGGCTGCTGAGAAGGCAGAGCTGTCAAAGTAAAGCAAGTTAATGCTAGTATGTATAAAGATGGTCTGCCTACTTACAGGAGGGAAGAAGCAGGTCAAGAAAAGTAAGTGGTAACATCTGGGGAGTTCTGCTGTGGAAGTGATCCTTTCGGGATCCATCACTAATGTCTGATTGTTGCTGAGGAAACTGAAGCTTGATGTATTTTATTTTTAAGTAAATCAAATGACATAACCTATTAATAAGGTAGAGTGAAATAAAGTAGTGTGGCAAAATCATACTTTAAAGCTTGAGGTGTTGAAGCTGGATTGGATTCAAAATAGTCTCTGTGTACTTTGCTTCTGTTCCCATCTCTTTCAACTGTTGGCAGTGCTGAAGGATGGTATCTCTGGGCTCTTTCAGGCTATGGAAAATATAAAACTGGTTGAAGCCCTTATTTCCTGCACTGCGTGACAGGAATGAGAGGCAATCAGCTTGAAAGTGGTCCATTCCTCTCTAGGAATATTTAAGTGATATGTGATGAATACACCAAGAACGTTTGCTTTCCTTCAAGGGTAGATCATCTTGGTGGCAAGGAAATACACCTTTTCAGGCTGCCATAGGAGCCTGGGTAACTGGTCTGTCAGAGGGGAGGGCAGTTTCTTTCATTAGGGAAGTGGAGAATTGTGGGGAGATGACCAAATCCCCACACATCCATCACTGACAGCCACCTATTACTGTCCCACAGTACAGTATGGTTCCAGTATTCTTCTGTTGACTGAGCACTGGATTTCTCGGGTCTTAGGCAGCACCGGAGAATGTGCTTGTGTCTTTGCTAACAGAACCTCTTCGTGCCTTACCTTCAACCAGTGAATGAGTGGGGGCATTGGGATAGTCCCTGGTGGCTACATGGTACAATTGGTGCTGCAGTGACTGCATCTAACACTGCTCCTGTCACTGCTCTACCTTAAATCCAGCATCAGAGGAATTAAAGGCATTGAGAGTATCAGGTTGTAGGGAAGTTCATGTTTGGGAAAGCAAGCTCAAGATGTGATTTCAGCTAGGGGCCTTCTCCCCATTTTATTGAGTTGAAGTAATTCTCCAAAGTAGAATGAGAGCTTGTGGTGCGTTGGCATGTGCCCACATTTAAGTTACGTATTTTTGGGATAAGACAGGTGTCATAAATGTGGCATTTTCCTTTGAGAAACTTATAGCTATATTTAAGAGAGCAAATGTGAACTTAGTGCCTGTAGTTGTTCTGTTTTTCTGACTGGCTGTGATACTTGATGTTGGCAGATGAATCCTAGAGACCAGATAAAGGCAAGGTATTTTGAAGATGAAGTACCGAAAGTTACAGAGAGTCTGAGTAAATATTTCTCTTGCTTGTATTTACAGACGGCTCTGTTCCTGAAGGATGTCATGGATTGTCCTGCCAAAACTTGATGTATATGTAACTTTTTTTTTTAACGTCTCTGATCCTGTTTAGCAGGGCTCTTGGCAGTTGAAAGGAAAAGTACTTGGGAAAGAAACAGCTTATAAAAAGATGAGACAAGAGGTACTGCTTTCTATGGAGTGTGTAATAATCTTTTTTTTTTTTTTTCTTTCTTGGCATGTAGTCCTAAATTTGTTATAGGAAGTAAGAGGAAAGTGAATGTAAGAGAGTAAATGGGAACATGGATTGTATATTCTGTAGATAATTCTGACTTTAATATTTGCCTACGATTGGTCGCATCCAGTTCTCTTTATCGGCAAACTACCTTACAAACTTTCTGGTAGTTTTCCTTTCCCAGTGTTTCAGCTGAATTTCAGAGAGATGGGAAGAGGTTACGTGCTTTCAAAGTTTCTGGGCAAGGTACATGCTTACATTGGTGAGGGCAGTAGTAGAGCTCTTGAGCCGTTTCTTCAAAAGAAATGTTGCTGGTTGAACTTACTGGAAGTCACACAAGTGGCTTTTTCTTGTGTTAGCAAGTCTTACAATCTTAACACTTCTGTGGAGCTGCCTAAGGTCTAGTGCAATTCTTGGGCTTCCTTTCAGTCTAAAAAATCATTTTGGAGGGAGTCTGTGCACTTTGCAGATCCTCAAAAGTAAAAAGCAGCCACTGCCAAAAGCTACTTCTGCCAGAATGAATTTTTTACTGTTAAGTTGTGTTGCTTGTGTTCATAACGATCGAGTGTTTTCTCTATCCTATGGCTGTTTAGTTGCTGAGTGAAGTAACTCTGGTTGGAACCTTGTATGCGGCAAGTTGTGATCTTACTTACACTTCTCGCAGTTATTTTGAAAGAAAATGAGATCTGTATGAAGCCTGAAATAAAAAGGGCATTATTGCTGGCAGCGCTTCTGGCTGTCAAGTTTAAGGCATGCAGGCTAGGTGTGAAATTGGAGAGCTTGGTAGTATCAGAAGATGTGTTTGCTCTGTAGAGTAAGTAAATATTTTATCTGAAATGTTAAAACACTACAACAAATGCACAGAGCAACAAGCAACACTGAGATGAAAGAACTCTGATCTGAGTTAAAACTCATTTGTGAGGAAGGAAATAGACTTAGCTACCTAGACATCAACAAAATCAGTTAAAATTTGTGTGATAAATGCATCATATTACAATCTCCTAGCTAATTCAGAAATGTTTGATGTTTTGCAGAAAATGCATTTTGAAATTTGTAATGAGGTAAGGAAACAGAAACAAGTTCTGGAGCGAATAAAATATTTTATTTTTAACCTCAATTTCTAGTATTTAAAATTATTTTGGGTACTTTTGGAACAACTTTTTAACTTTAAATGGATTTGTGGCATTATTTTTTTTTTGGTCTAATTTTAAAAAAATGAAATTAAGATTTTTGGCAAGATATTCAGACTGTTCCAGTGATGCCTCTTGTGACTCTCTTTTTGGGGGGAGTGCTAATTTTTCAAGCTGGGTACATGCTTATGTACTTTGAATTCAAGTTATATTGTAGAAATCACTATGTTCTAGCTGTAAGAGCCCTTGAAAAAATTACTTAAATTTCAACTAATTAAAGCCAAAACTATTGTGCACTTTTAAGGAAATAAATGCATGGAAGCCAGGTAGTTCAAGTTGGCCATATGAAACCACTGTTACAGAATACTGCTTAATGCATCCTTCCATGAGTGTAGGGGTTGCGTTTTTTTGTGGGTTTTTTTGTTTTGTTTGTTTGTTTGTTTTTTTTAAATTGTGACCCTGATGAGGATAATGGAAAGAGTACTACTTTTTTTTAAAGTCTCTGCCATGGTTAACAAAATCTTAATGACCTCTGTCATATAGGCTTATATTATTAAGCGAAGGACTTCTCATTCTTATTTCAGACAAATTTCTCATGCTGTCTGCAGCCTTCTAGAGTGGTACGTCTACATCTCATTAGGAAAATGGAAAATATTCTTTGTGCAGTATGCATTATCTCATTTCTTTAGTCTGAGTAAAACTGGGAATTAATCATTAAATCCACCTATCAGGGACCAGGCTGCAGAAAATACATTTATACTACTTTTGTTAATTGTAGTTATATAGATAGTGCAATAAAACTGCAGGTCATTAAGTGTTATTATTCGTTCACCAGCTCAACTGTCTGAGTGAATTTTTTTTTCTCCTGACATCTTTGTTGATGGACGGTGAATGACTGACTGGGTGTAGGAAGGCTTCTTCCTGCTGAAATTACCTAAATCAGTGAATGGTCAGTTATCAATGTGAGTTAATTGATATTTTTGAGATACCGTTATTGGTATTTATTTAATTGCTTTGCTGTGATGCAGGGTCATGCTTTGGTCCTGCGTCATTCCACGTCGCACTATTCTCTGTTCCAGAGTCTGTTAGGTGTTTCTGCAGTAACCTTTTCTCCTATGTATTAGCCAGCCCCCAACTTTAATGATTGCTAGTGTTTGGCATTATGCTGTGCAATGGCGCTTTGCCTTCATGTGACTTCTTTTTTTCCAAACAAATGCAATTCAGCACCGTCAGTTTTTGAATATAAACAGTGTTCTGGACAAGCCATACCCTTCCTCGTGGAGGTAGTAGTTTAAACTAGAATCGACAGCAAATTACGCAGCCTCTTTCAGGGTAACTTTTCAGCCTTTATGCTGCTGCATAGTATCCTTTTGATATTCCACGGTTGACCTGCCAGAGTGAGAAGCATTCTCTTTGGGCCAGGCCAGTATGTGATGAAATGAAGCGTGGTTTGTTTTTTGAAAAACAGTCTTACTTTCTTTCTGTGCTAACCTATTGATTTAGTAGGTAAAATTCCGATGGAAAACAAATGGTTGATCAAGACAAAATTCAATACAATAATTAGTTCAAAATCCAGAACTGTCTGAACTACCCCTGAGCAGACTGTATTGGCTTTTGCTGTATAAATGATGTTATCTGCCCCATATAAAGTGTAAATGTAAAAAGTGTAAATCAGGCTGTTTACTGGGTTGCTGAATAGAGAATAGATTGTGGTGTCACTAGTACTGTTGAAAAGTTATTTATGCCAAGTAAAGCCTAATTAGGATTACTCGCAGTACAAAGTTGTTTTATTGCTGTAGAAATAGGATTTGACTCTCTGCTGAGAACAATAGAACTCAATCTTGATTTGGAATTTGCAACATGAAAACTTGCTCTTGTTGGCTCTCTCCTCCAGTCCTGTTGTCAGGACAAAATTAAGTGTTGCTAAAATCATGGTGTCCCTAATGTCTTTCTCCAAATGCAGAGAAGAGCAAGGAATCTAAGCAACTTTTCTAGTTCTTTCTTACAATGCACTTTGAACAAAGTGCTATAATTTTACACTACTGTCATCCTCAGCATTTCTATTTCTGTACTTTCCTTTAGTGTTCTCGGGGATTTATAACTGCAACTCAAATTCCCCTTGGGCTGAAACCTGGCCCAGGAGCTCTCATTATGAGTGAACCTTGTTTTGCAAAATTAAAAGCAAAGCATCCATCAAGAGGCTTTCTTAAACCTACAGGAAAGCGAAAAAGAATGTTTATGGTTGCAGATCAATTTTTTACCCTCTGCAGGAAAATTCCAGCTGACTTTGGAAACCCCTAAGGTGTGGGTGTGCAATCAATAGTGATGGCAGATTCAGTGGAACATTCCTATTACATTTAGAAAATTCTAAATTAAAGTCTTAATTCCCCAATATGCTGAAAATTCATTGCTGAAGTAAAAGCTGTAGCTGCAACAGGTACTTACCTGACAAAGGTACAGTGATAGTTTTAAACTTGTTTCCACTGTCTGAGCGTGCTTATCCAAGCAGTAGTGTAGAAGGAGGTGGTTGGGTAGTTACGTGCTTCAGCTGAAGCTAAGCACCTGTAGACCCCCTGGAAAAGGGAGTCGTCATGTTGAAGTTCCCACCCAGTGTCTGCTTGTTTAAATTTAAAAAAAAAAACAAAAACAAAAAACCCAAAACCTTGGTTTCTGTAGGAATTGAGGCTTTATGTGATTGTGTAGAAGCAGAAAGGACGTTCTGAGCCACAAGCCACTTTCAAATATGGAATATTTTCGTTGATTAAACATGAAATATCAAAGAATTTCATGAGGAACTTTGTAACAGTGATTGGATAGAGGAGAGATCCCAAATTAACACTGTCATTAATGATGTCATTGTAGAAAAGCCTGATGAAGGTCAGCTTCATTATTACTGGATCTGACAAGCCCTTTGGCATCTGCACGAATTGAGCCCAGTCATAGTACGTATCTCACCTGTTTGGAGGAAGTGAACCTGGAATGGGAAGAGCTGTGGTCTTTGTGGTTTTAGGAAGGGGTAAAGTATGCAAATGTGCAGGAAACCGTGTGGTTTTTAGTCTTCTGGGCATGCAATAAGCATTCTTTAAGCACAATGCAAAAATAGTCAGTGCTTTCACTAAGATACTTAACATATGTCATTGTAGTTTCCCAAAGCACTTAACACACTGGCCTATATTTAGGGATTGCTTCACTTGTTTCTTCCCACAGATCCACTGAGTCTTATAATTCTTTAGAGGTGCAGAGGTGTTGAACTGTGCCAGGAAAGCTTATGAGTGAAATCACAGATGTGGAGGGGTGAAGCCTCTGCTGCCACTAATTTTCCTCTGCTAAATTGCTCTATTGGGATTGTGCCTACATAGAATACCAGGTCTGAAAGTCTGCGTTAGGAAAGACAGAGAACATGTGATTTAGGCTGGCAGTTGAAGTTTTGCATAGAATGAGGTAGGTCTGACCTTGTGGGCTCTTAAGGACAGGCTTTACGAGGAATGAGGCAGTTTTGAACAGTGAAAGAAGTGAGATTCTAGGCTCAAGTCCAGAATGGAAATAAATGTGAAGATGAATGTCAGAAAGGAAAAAACTAAAGTGCTCAGGAACAAGAATGGAAATATGAAGATCTAAGTCAGGAAATAAATACCACTTTCACTTGAAAAGGCACAGGGAAAGTAGTAGCTAAAGCTGTAGATTTTGGAATAATTTCCAAAGGGTAGTCTCATAACTGAGACACTAAACTGCCGCTGAAGACATCACTGTGGGTTTTACATTTCTCCAGCATGTGTTCTGCAAGGGGGAAATGATTACTAATAAAATTTAGTATACTGGAGAAGAGTATTCATGTTGTGGGTTTTCTTTTGTTTTTGCTTATCTGGGGGACTTTCGTTGGTTGGTTGGTTTTTGGTTTTGGTTTTTTTAAGAATACTGTGTTTCCAGGGGATGGCAAGAAGGAACAGAATTGTAAGATACGTTCTTGGTTGGGAACAACGGTGAAGTGTCTTTCTATTAGTCGTCATAAACTGAAGGAAAGTTGAAGTTATTTGCCCCAAATTCATTCAATTTTAGTAATAATTTTTCACAGGATGGACTCTCTTTTTATTTTTGATTCCCCCTCAGTACTTTGTGGAAAATAGTGACCCTCGCTAGGTAGGAGCCTTCTTTCTGTCATGCGTTGATTTATCACAGCACTTGTAAAATATGCAGTCTTTAAATATACTGAAAATACAAGTGTATCACTGAAGTTCTGGTCAGAATTATTCTCAAAAGTATTGTATCCCATGGAAAAGCATGAGGTTTAGTCTGAAATGCTTGTAGGTGATTTGTCACACTTGTTTAGTTCAGTACTGGCAGTCTTCTCTATCCATTAATACATAACCTTCTACAAAACACGGTATAAGGCAGCAAACAAACACTAATTTACCGGGTCACAGCAGTCCATGATATTTGAGTTAAACTGCACTGTAAGGTCAGTAGTCATACAGTGTGATCAGAGTATAGGATAATATGTTCCCCGGGGAGTTTCCTTGAGAATCCCTGTAGGTTTTTTCACTTGATCTTTATCATTTGCTATGTTTATACACAGCTTTTCAGCATCCTTGTAGTTCATTGAAACTGTTGGGAGGGACAGAGTGAGCTACTTTGGAATTGACACATCCATAACTTCAGTTTGGAAGGCTGGCTATTGCCTCTGCTTGAGTTGACTTGCTTCTGGTCAGCTTAGATCTTGTTTTAAAATATGACATATAAAAATTGCCACTAAACCTTAATAGTGCTCATAGTCAGAAACTCATCAATTGCTGAAAGGAGTGGTACGATGTGTTTGCTTGTGAGAGCAGGGACCATATCTGGAGAGCCAAGCATTTTTTCTTAGTTACGTGTTCCTAGGCTCCATGGCATAACCTCGCTATTCCTGTGATAATACCTGTTTAAGTTTGTGCTTCTGCAATGGCTCTAGTGAGGAAAGGAACTGCAGTCTCAATTAAAAACGCTATACGAACCCTAAATAACTGAAACAATATTGTATAGTTAATAATCTACTGATATTTCTGAACTGCTGATACATCTTCCTGTGTCCAAGATGCTTCTAGAGGGAACATAAAAGCAACATCTGCATGCGTTACTTCTTCCATGGCTGCAGCTCGAGAGGATTATTATAGAATTGCTGGACACTGCATGGCTGCTTATCTGCAAGCCGATAACTTATACAGTTGTGTGCATCCCATTCTCTTATTTGTCTGTCAAGGATCCTTAAGAACGAAAAAACAGATGTAACTGATGCCTCATTCTTGAAATTATAGTATTAAAAAAAAGTTGAGACCAACAACTTTAACTATAACTTAGTTATAAATCTTCTTAGAAGACAATTTCCTGAAATTTTTGATTGCTGTACATTACTGTGCTGCCAGAACTGCAGGTATCTTAAGTATTGATTACAAAGCTTGCAGTAGACCTGATGAATTGAATGCAGCAGATACAACTAGAAAAGCAATGGCTAATATAAGATACACAACCATTGTAAAGAGACTTTATAATTTTGTTAATAACACCTGTCAGTGTTTGAGCCTTAAGTATTACTTCTAGGTATGGATACGAGAACCTAGGATCTCATCTACTGTTAACTGTTTTACATTTTAATTACTTAGTGAAATTCAGTGCCAGCACTGTGCACAGTCATTCACTGGTCTCAATGATTAAACTGATATGCTGAAGTCTGATGAACACACATATTTACAAGACTATTCCTAGAAGCTCCCTGTATTATAGGTAATTATATATAGTGATAACATATCAATGAGATAAGGACTTGGGTTATTCTACAGAAAACATTTCGAACTTCATTTTAGGAACTAGGAAATCTCAAGATTTCAAGGTTTCTTGCAAAACAAAAGCAAGTAAAGTTTTTGGTTACTTTACATGCTGTGCTCCAGTCTAGACTGTGTTTTCAATTTTTAACGTTAAATTTTGCAATAAAAAAAAATTGTAAATCATTTTTTTTCAGTGTTTTTTTGGGGAAGATTCTCAAAAGAATACAGGAAATGCAGTTTAAAATATGCTGTGTTGTGATTGTTTTTGAGTATTGGAAAAAAAAGTCTTCAAAAATTCTGGCCATTTCTGTTAGATATTAAGAATGTTCTGTAAAAGTATAGGATTGTGTGTTTTTTTTTCATTGAGATTCCAGTAGCAAGTGTTAAAGGTTTGAACTGGAGGGAAGTAGGTGATGGCAAACAGCATCTCAGCCATGGACTTTAGAGTGGTCTGTAGTGGTCTATTTTCTTCACAGCTGGATTTGTTAATACTAGCTCAAGGCTAAGGTTGGCCTTCAACTAAGGTAAACCTTTGTTTTAGGGTAAGTATTGTCAGTGATAACCAGCATTCCGGAAAGTTGTATTGCTAGTGAACACTGAGTAGTAGTTCATGTATAAGGAAAAAAACCCCGTAATACTGCCAATCACTTTTGATAGCATTTTGCATCCTCTTTGTATTTATGTAGATGACAGCAATTGTAAGCTCAAGGTGCATCGCTATCGTGGATTGTTGTTGGAGAAGCCACTGAGCATCTTTGTCTCATGGTAGCAAAGTGAGACTACTGACTAACTTGAAGTAGGAAAGACAATGTCTTTCTTACTGGCTTTTCTTAGTCCCTGGAAGTCAGATTGTCTCCTTGGGCAGCGTAGAGTTAGTAAGGACTTAAGCTTTGCCTTGTGCAGAGGGGTCTGTTACTTTTTTTTTTTTAAATTAAAATAATTTTGTTGTCACAAACTGGAAAGTACAAGCTAAGGACTTGAATTTGAGACCACTTCTAGTTTAGGAGTTCTTATAGTTGTGGTTCAGAATGTTTGCAAGGCAAATATTCGTACATCATGTCTTACCTGTCTACATCTTTTATATGAAAATAAACATTCTGATTTGGTACACTAATGTAGCCTTGTCTTCTCCTTTCTCTGATGTAGCATTAATGGGTAGGAAAGACATGTATATAAGTACGTTGCTTGTGGTTGATGTAGAAACTTATTCAAATACATACTCTATATTCAATTTGTTGCTCCAACACAGAATTGTTTACGCATTCTTAAAATCTAGATCACATTATTTGGGTGAAGTGAGGAGACAGTCAGACCTCAGTGTTGATAATTGACGTCTGGGTTTGTTTTTTAATTGGACTAAGTCAGGCAACTTACTACTATCTGTACCCTGTGGTAAAAATATTTTTTTCTCCTTTCCATGACAGCTACTACAAGGCATGACTTAATGTTTGAACTGTTCATTGGCCGAAGCTGGGCAGGTGATACCAGGCGCTTTTAAATGCGGAGAAATAGGTAAATAGCTTAGATAAAGCTTGCATAGTCGTGGATGACAGAAATCAAGGTTGCGACAGTGACACTAACACAATAGACATGTGTTAGTGTCACCCGTGTGGTCTGTTTTTCCCTGCTATCAGAGTCGTGAAAACAATGTGCTGGTACTCCTTGTTTTCATGTCCATTTTGTTGAAAAAATGGTGAATGAATGAAAATGTAAGCTACTTGTGCAAAGGAAGGAATTTAAAAAGTGTGTTAGTCTTTATAACGTGCAAAATGAGGATAGAGAAAGTAAGCAATGCTCTTGGGGGTAACCTTGCAGTCATGGGGTTTGGAAATTATGAAAAGAAATACTGCAGCTTTAGTGCTATGAGCCCTTTTTCTTCCTGAGTTCAAATAATAAAATCTTGCAAGCTGTTGATGTGCCAGTCTGTAACCTTCCAACTCCATATGTTAATACACATTTTCAGATAGTTCAGACTACAAACCCATTCATGTTTTCAAAGTGCACAAAAGCCTCATTTCCTAATGACTGCTAAGTTTCTGATTTCACTCTTGACTGTACTAGCATTCCAAAAGAAGAAAATTGGTTAGATTTTTTTTTTTTTTAAGGAGCACTGTAGCTATGCCTGATGTTTACTCTGCTGTTACTTTTTTCTTGAAAAAGAGGGGGCTGGGGGGGAAGAGCAGGCAGTGTTTTGGTGGTGGTTTTTTTTTTTCTTTGGCAATTTGAAACTGAAAATGTAACTAAAAGTAACTTTTACAGTTCCACAAATCATGAAAATATTGTGTGTGCAAAGTGAGTTCAGCAGCCTTGAATACAAGTGAATGCTAAGTCTACAAATCTGATAATTCTGCTTACATCCTTCCAGAAGCAACACTGCAGACTCTTTCCAATATCCTGAAGGCTGGAAAGTGGAAATGCAAAACTTTGGAGGGCAATCTGGTAGTTTGTCAGGAGCGGTTAGTTTAGCATGTTACACATGCAGGCACAAATGCATGTACGAGGGGTATGTAGGGGAAAACTACATGGTCAGTGGACTTTGGTGGGTTAAAAGATCATAAACCAGTTTCCTTTATCTTCCTTTGGAAAACAAGGTGTGGGATCATTAGTATAACCCATATTGAACTCCTCCTGTATTCAACAGGCCACAGATGTTTCAGAATCTAGTCTTGGTAAGACAAATCAAATACTCTATTTTTTTCTTGAAAACTCCAAGTGATGGTGAATCTGCTGCTGCCCGTGGTAAATGGGGATTTGAATTTATTATTGCATTGCGTGTTTTAGAAATAGTAATTTAGCAATTGTGCTTCACCGTTCAGTTCCTGGTCTTCAGTCTACTGAGACGCTTGTAAGTTTGCTTGCTAGCTTGAAGAGTCCTTTTTTTCTTTTTTTTTCTTTTCTACCCCCTTCCTGTAAGTAATTTGACTGCAGACAGATCTCCCAGCAGTTTTCTTTTTCATCAGCTAAAGTGAGCTCCTTATGTCCGTACTATCTGGCATATTATCTAATCCTATAATTATTTCTGTGGTTCCTTTCTGAACTTTCTCCAGTTTACCTCCTCTTGCTGTTCTGTTCTGCAGGGACCTAGCTTAGAAACACAGATGGTGGAAGATGAAACTGAGACAACAAGTGAAGAACTGCCTCCTCATCTGCGGGAAGAGCCTCCCGAAGGTACAGTACTAGCAGTCAATATAAACTCTTTGCATTAAATTGGGGAAAATGTTTTGGCCAAGGAACTCTTATTTATCTATCTATCTATCTGACTTGACAGCCTACCTCTGCCTGTTTTCTGAGAGGGATAAAGCTTTGTCAATGCTGACAGCTGAACTAACCTCCAAACCAGAGACCTAGCCTTTTGCATTAAAACGAAGCTGTGCCCACTGAGGTGCAGACATTGTTCTGCATTCTCTTTAACAGTATGGTTTTTGATTAAAATTGTCCTGCTTGATCATCCTGTCTGTAGGCTTAGGAATAAAAGGCTTCCTGTACTGTCTTGTTTGTGATGTTTTGAGCCTTCATTAGGGAAGACTTCCTAAGCAGTCATCTATTCTTTCCTTACCTCTCTCTGCAGCATCCTGCTATTGAAATTGTCCCCAGCAGACACTTGTCAAAGTTAGGTATTCTAGTGATTTTGTTTCTTTCCACCATCTCTCTTGGAAGCCAGGTTAGCCATCTGAGGAGGGAGGCAGTGAGACGCTGTCAGTCAGTAGGAGGCTCAAAAATGCCAATTTTAATTAAAAACCTTGTTTGCAATGACATGCCCTGGATTTATACAGGGAGCGTTTTTTTCCCCCCTGTGTCAATGTTGCAGACATTGTATACGTGCAAAAAAATAGGCGTTGTGTTCTTTTGAATAGAAACTGCTAACATTGCCGCAAGTGATGATACGTTTTGAGCTTTGTCTCCATTTCAGTGACTTTTAAAACACAATCACTCATAATCGCTGTGGATGGCTTAAACAACCCAGAGAGTGCAGAGATTCTTATTAGCAACTTACTGTTAAAATACCATGACATGTCTCTAGGAAACATAAATGTGTTTTATATTTTTCCTCTAAGAGAATAAGATGCTGATACAGCATTTATACTGACAGCCATTCTTAAAGGGAATATGAACCAAGTAGTAGACGGTTTTAGGAATTTGCTGCTCCATCACTTCTTGTTGAAGTTTTCTCATTAAGTTGTAATTTCTTGTTCTGCTATCTCATATACTCTCTGTTGGCAATTACAGTACCTAGAGGTAAGTGAAAGACAGGTTTCTTTTTTGCAACTCTATAAAGCCAGAAGGAAATAAATGTGGAAGATATTGTGATTGCTGAATATATACATGCAGAGAATATAATCTTGATATTTCCCACCCCCCTCACCCCCCCATCTTTGTAAGCAATGCCAAGTCAGCATGTAATAACAACGCATTGTTGAAGTAAGAATTCTGGTCACTAGCCTGAGCAGATGATTACATGAGCCTGGAGACCATATTCTGAAATGTAAAACACAGGAGATCATCTTGTCTCAGCAGTTTATCAGGAGTAGTCTCAGATTTTGGACTATGGCTTTGAATTGTGTAATCAGAACCGTGTGATTTTTTAACGTGGCTAAGTATTTTTGCAAACCAAGTTTTTGTAATTGAAAATGTTTCCTTCTGCCTGCCTGCAACCCTGCTGGTTTGAATGACGGTGAAAAACGTCAGTATTAATATTCTGCTTCTGTGACTTGTTGGGTGGTCTGGGAGAATTATGTGCTCTGGATATGCCCACTTTGCCAGGGTGAGGAAAAAGAACTGTAGCAGTTGAGTTGATGTGATTAAGCAGTGGTACAGTAAATACTGTGAGTTCTTTTAAAGTCTGAGCTCAGTATGTACTTTTAAAATTTACAACAACGTTAGGAGTAGCCAAATAGGAGGGACATTGAGAGCACAACTGAAAATAGAGATTGGGAGGGGAGGTGGAAAAATTGCTCCTGAAAGAGCCATCAGGATTATGCTGAATTTAGAGCTGACTCTGTGTATTAGTGGAGCTGAGTAACAGGAGTTGTCTTTAGAAGCTAATAGCGTAGACCAACTGGAATTACTGTAAGGATCATGTAGTTGCAGGAGTGATTACAACCATCCTGTGAAAGAAGCAGATCTCAAGTTCTTTTACTATTAAATGCCATTCAGTGCTATGTTCTTGCTCTTTCTACTGACTTCTGGTTTCTTCTGATAGCCCTTTCCTAGTTAAATCAAATGCTTTGCAATAAGTAAATAAACTGTGATGTCGTGACTGCTGCACTCTTGTTTCCTGGGATCTGTGAATTGGAGACTGTCTGCTTGCTGTATGGTAATGAGCGTGTAAGGGCTGGAAAGCTCTCCAGAGCCTGCGTCTTTCTAGTGCAATCCATTATTTCACCAGATTGCATCATAGTGACTTTGTTTTCCAGCTTGCACCAGTGCATTTACTCCCCTCCTGAAAGGAGAAGAACTGGAAGCACTGTGCCACGCAAATATTGCAGTGAAATACAAGGTTACCCTTCAGGGATTGTCCTGTTTCTGAGCAGTGTTGGCCTTCTACAAAGAAAAGGACAATTTTGAGTCCATCACGTACATAACTAAATAGAGTAAGTGTTACGTGTGGGTAATAAGTGGTGTAGAATAGCAAACGGTTTCGGGTGCCGTGTGGCAGCCTGTCAGTATTTGAGAGAAAAAAAAAAGTTTTGCGGTTTATAAAGGAGGTTAACCAGGAAATGCCTGAAAGGTAACCAAACAAGGCAGAGGCTAGTGTCTGTGTGTAACATGAAACCGGTTATTTTATCTGCTGTCAAAGTTAACTTTTTTTTTTTATATTCAAATAAGTCAACAGAGTAAAAAATACTACAGCCGATGTAAGATCCTGTAAGCGATGTCAGATGTCGGAAAGGGCTTTTTATTTTATAATGAAGGCCAGCGATCATCCATGGCGTTGATATACCATGCCCCCGTCTCGAAATGAGGCGGAGAAAGCCAGCCCTGGTGGGCGAGGCCGGGGCGGCAGCCGGCTGTGGGGGGGCTCCCCGCTGCCGGGGGTGTGTGTGCGCGCGGGGGGGTGGGTGTGTGTGTGTGTGTGCGCGCGCGCGGGGGGTGTGTGTGTGTGTGTGCGCGCGCGCGGGGGGTGTGTGTGTGTGTGCGCGCGCGCGGGGGGTGTGTGTGTGTGTGCGCGCGCGCGCGGGGGGTGTGTGTGTGTGTGTGCGCGCGCGGGGGGTGTGTGTGTGTGTGCGCGCGCGCGGGGGGTGTGTGTGTGTGCGCGCGCGCGGGGGGTGTGTGTGTGTGCGCGCGCGCGGGGGGGTGCGGCAGCGCTCCCGCCGTGCGGTCCGCGGCCGCGGGGGGGCGGTGCAGGCCCGGCAATGCCGCTGCCGCCCGGCCGCGCCGTGGGCTCCGGCTTTGGAACGTCTCTCGCACCCGCCCCAGCGAGCGAGAGAAAGTATTTAAACCTATTAACTCCTCTCCCGTAAGCTACTTTGTGACATTACAAGGGAAGCTTGCCACGCGTTGTGCCTCGGGAAGGCTGCTTATCCCCTAATGGTATCTTACCTCTTGACTTCATGATCCATCTGCCCAATTCACGTTTTTATTTTTTATTCCCCCTTCATCTTTGCTTTCTCTTCGATCTTGTTAATATGCTCCCCCCCTTCCCGCCCCCCCCAGTTAAAAGGCAAGTGCGGGGGAGCGGTTGTAATTAGCATTTGGAGTGCCGCTGAGGCTAGAGTGCTTAACACTTCCCAGGAAAGGCTACGTGTATGGCAGAGTTACTGTCACCAAACAGTAAAGGGCAGCAAGCTCTGGGGAGGAGCTGAGTCTGTTTTAAATGGTATGAAATGCTTTCCTCTTCGCAAGGATTCGGCAGCAGCTGATCTGTGTTGCCACATGTTTGAGCATTGAGCTGCTTTCAGGTAGCTTCTATGCGATCTCCAACGTTTCCTGTTAAATGACAGTTTGGTCATAGTAAGAGAACTAGATTCAGTTACTCAAGTACAGCAGCACCTTGCTGTATCTGTTGCTTCTTTATCCACCATTTCAAAGTTCTGTTGCTGATCATTTAATACAGTGCACTGTTAATTGTTATCAAAGCCTTACTTTTCTGTCCTTTTCCATTAAGTTTCCCAAGGACGATGATGGCAGTGAAATCTGGTGGTGATTAAATCTTCTGTAATATGATAAATTATGGAACAACAGCATCTCCTTTGTTGGACGACTCGGGTCTTAATCTCTTCTATTTGATGAATCAGTGACCCTGACTTTATTCCTGCTTCTTCATCCTGTTGCCAGTAGACTAAGGGAAGTGATTCTTCCCTTTTATGTGGTATTGATGAGGCCACATCTGGATTACTGTGTCCAGTTCTGAGCTCCACGGTATGACAGACACATGTACATACTGGAAAAAGCCCAGCAAAGGGCCACGAAGATGATTAAGGGGCTGGAGCATCTCTCCTGTGAGAAGGCTGAGAGAGCTGGGACTGTTCAGCCTGGAGAAGGTTCAGGGGGGAACTTACCAACGTATGCAAGTACCTTAAGGGAGGGTGTAAAGAAGGCCGAGCCACGCTCTTTTCAGTGACGCCCTGTTATAGGACAGGAGGCAGTAGAGACAAACTGAACCATGATTGAACATAAGGAAACACTTTTCCACTGTGAGAGTGACCAAACACTGGAATGGGTTACCCAGAGAGGTTGTGGAGATATTAAAAAGCTGTCTGGATGTGGTCCTGTGCAGCCTGAGCTAAGTTACCCTGCTTGAGCGGGGGGGGTGGACCAGATGACCTCCAGAGGTTCTTCCCAGCCTCAACCGTTATGTGATGCTCTATCTCATACATGCTCTGTCTGTTTAAAGTCTCTTTCTGAAGTTGCTGCATATATCCCCCGTCAATTACACTAATCTTTTAGGAAAAGTAGCTTTACTCTGTCAAACTGCAAAATTTTAGGCATTTTGGAAATGCATCATTGGTAGATACTGGGATATAGCTGCAGTTTGTTTTGGCCCTACGTTGCTAACTAGTACTGAGTATACTAAAGCTTAGTGCAAGGTGTTATGGTCTGATTGAAAGGCTGTGTCATTAGTTAACAGCAGTAGCCCCTCTTGGGAGTTTACAAACCAGTTCTTTCTTCCATGATCTTGAAATATTAAGCATTAAAATTTTATCAGCCATCCTACTATGACCAATTTGGCAACGAGCGTGAGTCTTGTGTCTGAACCGTCTGCTATCTCTTCCACAGTTTTCAGACCTAGCAGAGATGTTCCTTCTTTGTTGCAGACAGATTGGGCCTTGTGGAGTAAAGCTTTATTAAAAGCAATGGGTCTTAGCAGCTCTGCAGTATATAACAAATCTTGGGAAATTTACTTTCCAAATAACTGTGGTGTTCCTAATTCAAATTGTTTTACACTTGCTGTGGGTAAAAAGCACACATGGATAGTTACTGTAAATCAGATGATTTGCACCAATTTAGAACGTAGTATCTTGTGTGAGCCTTGTAATCTGTCTCCATGGAGGCATATAGCCTTTTCTGTTGTTTTAGATCTTCTGCAAGATAAAAGTATATTGCATACTTCTGTGGGAAGCTTTAGGATTCCTTATCCACAGTTTGGGAATCTCTGATCCAAAGTATCTGGGAGTTTTGTAGATCACTCATTCAGGGTTGTCTTTAGATAAAAGTATTTTACCTAGATGTATTATCTGTACACATTTAACTCAAAAAAAAAAAAAAAAAAAAAAGTACAGTTGCATTTCAATTGAGGTACTACCATGCGCTTGAAATTTCTGAAATTAATTAGACTTTTAACTGGAGTAATGTTGGGATATTCTCTTATGAGAACATGGCAATTTCTTGAAGCCAGCAGATGCAAAAAGAACATGGCTGTTCAGGCATCTCATCTGAGATGCAAGACATTGAGTTCAGGTCCATGCTATAGGTGTCTAACTTTGAAAAGGTACATTCCTATAAACAGATACATCTTTGATGAATGTGTGGCGCTTTTCCAACTAGTTTGCTTAGAGTATTCTTTACAGAGAACAGTCTTCATCAGAGACAAAGTTTTATTGTCAGGCCAAATGTTTGCTGCAGTAAGCACCATGCCAAGGTTTAAGTGCTGCAAACTTGAGCTACACGGTGTTTTGCGTGCTTGTGTTGCAAGTAATGTGAAAAAATATGCTGTCTGCTAAGCCCTTTTCTGCTTTCCCAAGTCAAATCACTCTCTTCAACATGTTACCTAGTGAGGCCCAACAGTCAAATCCTTCTACAGAGGAGCTCTTCAAATGATCTGCTTTTTTTGTCTAATGGCCAGTTGGCAATGTTCTCAGCCTGGATTCACCTCGGCAGTCCTGTGGTCTTATAACTAAAGCAAAAGACTGGGAACTGGGACAGCTATAATCTATTCCTAGCTCTGCTGTTGACTTATTCTGTGTCATTAGTCAAGTAGTTTGGCCTTCCTTGAACCATAGTATTCTTTGTGTATGAAACAGTAATGACTGTTCTTATTTATAAATGAGGATGGTGAAAAAGCAAATTGTAACTTTTTAAGCTTTTAGAGGTAGAAGATACTTGAAAACTGAAACAGAAAATGTGATCATAATGTATAAATAATACAAAACTTTGCCTGATATAGAACTTGTCAGGGTTTTGGGTTTTTTTTCGAGTCCTCAAAGAGGTGATTGGACTTGTCAGATAACTTCAAATAGAAAGGCAGGTTTCTTAAAAAGCAGAGAAAGAAATTAGCAATGAGGCTGTCTGTTCTTTGGAGCTGGGACTTTATGTACCTGGCATGTCCTCTCATCTGTAAAAATATTTCCTGAGCTACTTCTGTAGATAGCCTGAGGCTGAAGAGCAACATTTCAGTATCATCTGTCTCTTTTTAAGGCACAGATTCTGTGCAGCCATGCTCTCCTGTTGGCCAAAACAGTTCTCGTTTCTGCAAAAAGAAATGACCTGGAGTGTCAGCTCAGTCTTCCACGTAAAGTCTACCTTAGTATTTCTGGTAGAGTTGTAAAATACTTTCACATCTATCCAAGTTCTAATACTGTGTTTCTGTTTAATTCATCATCGTCATTGTTTTAGTAAAAGCTGAGATTCTTCTTTGTTTAAATTCTCCAGTGGCTCTATTGGCTTCCTCGTGCTTTATTTAATTTTGTTCTCTGGGGGAAATCGGCAATCTGAAATGGGAATAATGCTCAACCAGTGTCTGTGTGTTACCCCTTTTTTCCCCTCTTTCACCCCCCCAAACCCTTCTGTATTACTGCTGCCGTGTGCCTCCTACTGACAATGGGCATCTTCCATTCAGCAGCCGTGTTACGTGGTCTCCTAGAAACAGCGTGAAAGCTATTTAAATTGTTTTTATTCCACTTCTCCCTCTGCCCTATTCTTTCCTCTTCACTACTTTCATATGATATAATGAGATGTTACTTTGACAGCTCAGCATCCCTTTTCTCTACCCTACTCCATGCCCTGCAAATCATTCTGTCACTAAGCGTTGTATGTGTGCACCGCATATGCTGTTAATGGCAGCATAAATAGCCTCTGAGTGCCTGGCGGATTCTAGAAGAAAGGTTCTCCTAACTTAAGTGTGGGAAACCTCTTATCAGTGGATCTTGCTAATACAATAACGGTATGAACTGAGTCGATAACCATCTGGTTTTCCCCGAGGGTGTTTGCACGTAGGATGGGGCAACAGTAGTTTTAGCCTTTGCCTTTGCACAGTAAGTAATGTGCATCATCCAAATGTGAAGACATTTCAGGGTGAAGGGCCAGTGCGTCGCCTCTGTCAGAAGATAATATCTTTATCAATTATGAGTGAATGTGTTTTGTTCTAGCAATAGGGTTTTGAACTGCAGGAGTGACAGAATTCTGTTTCACGAGTGAAAGCAATGGATCTTATTACCTGGCTGAAGTGGCAGACACTTATCACTATTTGTGTACTGATTAGAGATGTATGAAATTTTGAATGCAAGAGTATATTCTTTTACAAGTATTTTTCATTTTGAGGAGCAAAGATGTTAACATAGAGATATAACCAGTTGTTTTTAAATAAATCTTTTGGACTTGCAGTTATCAGTTCTGTTCTAAAGCTTAAAAAGAAAGCAGTTCTTATTTGTTCCTAATGGACTAAAAAAAAAAAAAAGGAGGCAGGCAAGTCTCACTTACTTATAGCTACAGTCTGAAGTACTAAATAAGAATGAGCAATGCCGTAAATCCAGGTCAGGAGTGAAATTGAATCGGTATATCAGTGTGTTAACAATCATGATATCTTGAACTGCTAAACTATCAGAGTATTATAGCAGGCAATTAAATCATACGGTCAGTACAGGAGGCTGTTAATTCTGCCTCAGAACGGAGTGAAATGCCCAGTTAACATTTCATAAACATCTGTAGTCTCAACCCGGCTGCCTGTCTTGATTTCAGTGTTTTGTGAACAATTTGAACCACTACGTCGATTATCAGTATCATTGCATGATTGCACCAATCTGGCCTCTCCTGGTCTGATCATTTTGGATCATAAAAACAATCTTATTCTGAAGAGTGGGTTTCTTTTCAAAGCTGTTTATGAACTTTAAGGATGAGCTGTAAAAGTGAGGGGTTTTTTGTTGATTTTCTTGCCCTCTGGGATAGTGTTCTAGAAAAAGATCATCATCTGTTTTGAAATTGGGTAGAACTCTAGAGTAATTTTTATAGAGAACAGTCTTGCACTAGTATGCGTTTGTGGAATTCTCTGTCTCATATTTATTTTCTGATCACAGTGAAGACAAATGCATGTTCCTTAGTAATGTGGAGGATTCTCAAGTCATTGTAATACACTTCTTTGGCATATGATGGGGGATCTGGCCTCTTTCTGTCCAACTGATACTTGCCTGGTCAGAAAGAGTTTAGCTAAGGCTAAATTGTATGTTGACTCCTGTCTTCTTTGTTATGCCCTTTCTGTACCACTAAGATAGTACTGCTTTCAGTTTTTGCCACAAGTATGTAATATTCAGTAGGATATACCTGCTACAAAAATTTTAGGTGGCTTTATATTTTGGGTCTTGTATTAGGAAAAATTAATGTCTTTTTTCAGATAATATCCAAAAGGAAATAACAGAAGTATTCTTCATATAAAATATTAAATACAGTTTGCAAGTAATGCCAAAAATTTGGCTGTGACGTTTCTGTGAATTGTGAGAGGGTCTTAGGATCTGGTATTGTTAAAAGAATATCTTGGAATCTTCTTACAGTGGAAAGAATAGATTTATAGTCTTGAACTATAACAAATTTTATTTTCTAGCACCTGAGACCTGATCTCTGGACAAGTGAGAGGTGTTCAAGAGGTAGGCAGCAGATGAACAGTTTGCAATGTAGCTATGTGAGCTATTCACCAAAATACCTGTCCATCCATTTAAGACTCTAGGAAAGAAACTGGTAATGTTGTTGACTTCTAGTGTTTTTACCTTTCTGGAACTTAAGTTTTATTGTAAAGGTATAATAATAATAATAAAGGTTCTGCCCTATGCAGAAGTTCAAAGTCCAAGATTGATTGTTTCCTTCCCCCTTCCTCTCCAGAAATTTGTGTGTGGTGGTGATGGGGTGTTCTGGATTTTATTTTTTATTAATTTGTTTTCCCCTAGGAAGTTCCTATATCTCTTGAGTACAAAATTAGAATAATTGTAGCTAGTTATGTGAAGTCATCCTCTTTGGTTAAGACAGCCACTTGTATATGTATTCACCACTGGAAAGTACGATTGTATATAGTGCCCAGTACTTCTCACTCATCCCTCCAAAAGCCAAAGAACAAAACCCCAAGATTTAATACAATGTTATTACAATATGTTAAAGTTAGAGCTCTGGGAAATGCAAATTGAGGCTGCAAGTTTAGTTCAGTGTTTTTATAGCTTGAGAATGTTATTGTTACCATTATTGCAGTAGTTTGTTCCTAGCATCTTGAGGGCTGTTTTTTGCTCAAAGTATTTGACTTATTTAGAAGTGGGTAAATGCTTTCAGTCTATGGCTCTTGTACCTTTATGTTGGAAAAGGAAAAAAAAAAACAAAACCAAAAACCTTTACCAAGTCTGAATATTGCCTAAAATTCTCCTTTATGTAAAGAAATCTGTTTTCTGAGATCTGCAGACATTCAAAAGGTGATTAGCTGAACCCAGCTGTAATTAAAATACAGCTTGGTCATTGGTTTAAGCTTAACGTGTGCCCACACAGCTACTGAAATAGATGTTCCTGCATTCCGCCCTGGCTCCAGGTTACTGGTTTTTCCCCACTGCGTGGCCACATGTGGCTGGTTCCTAGCACAAAGGCAGCAGAGCACCCCAAGAGAGACGGTGCCTCCTTCTGGAGAAGGTGTGGATGTGACTGGAGCGAGTTCATGCTCATGTCATTCATAGAATCATAGGGTTGGAAGGGACCTCTGGAGAACATCTAGTCCAACCCCCCTGCCAGAGCAGGGTCACCTTAGAGCGGGTTGCACGGGAACGCATCCAGACAGGTTTTGAATGTCTCCAGAGATGGAGACTCCACCACCTCTCTGGGCAGGCTGTTCCAGTGCTCTGCCACCCTCAGGGTAAAGAAGTTCCTCCTCATGTTTAGGTGGAACTTCCTGTACTCAAGTTTGTGCCCGTTACCTCTTGTCCTGTCCCTGGGCACCACTGAAAAGAGCCTGGCCCCATCCTCCTGACACCCACCCTTGAAGTATTTATAAGCATTGATAAGATCCCCCCTCAGTTGTCTTTTTTCCAGACTGAAAAGACCCAAATCCCTCAGCCTTTCTTCATAAGAGAGGTGTTCCAGTCCCCTAATCATCTTGGTAGCTCTCTGCTGCACCCTCCCCAGCAGTTCCCTGTCCTTCTTGAACCGGGGAGCCCAGAACTGGACACAGTACTCCAGGTGCGGCCTCACCAAGGCAGAGTAGAGGGGGAGGATGACTTCCCTCGACCTGCTGGACGCACTCTTCTTGAGGCACCCCAGGATGCCATTGGCCTTTTTTGGCCACAAGGGCACATTGCTGGCTCTTGGTCATCCTGTTGTCCACCAGGACTCCCAGGTCTCTTTCCACTGAGCTGCTCTCCAGCAGGTCAGCCCCCAACCTGTACTGGTGCATGGGGTTATTCCTCGCCAGGTGCAGCACCCTACACTTGCCCTTGTTGAATTTCATAAGGTTCCTCTTTGCCCAACTCTCCAGCCTGTCCAGGTCCCTCTGTATGGCGGCACAGCCTTCCGGTGTGTCAGCCACCCCCCCCCAGCTTTGTGTCATCAGCAAACTTGCTGAGGGTGCACTCTATCCCCCATCCAGGTCATTGATGAATATATTGAAGAGGACTGGACCCAGTACTGACCCCTGGGGAACACCACTCATCACTGACCTCCAACTAGACTCTGTGCCCCTAATCACGACCCTCTGAGCTCTGTCTTTCAACCAGTTTTCTATCCACCTTCCTGTCCATTCACCTAACCCACTCTTCCTAAGCTTCCCTATGAGGATGCTGTGGGAGACTGTGTCGAATGCCTTGCTTAAGTCAAGGCAGACCACATCTACTGCCCTCCCCTCATCTGTCCATCCAGTCATGCCATCATAGAAGGCTATCAGATTAGTCAGACATGATTTCCCCTTGGTGAATCCAGTTCCCATGGATTGTAGATGGAAGGATGGGTTGTGCCACTGAGCCAAGCCTGTAGTGCGCATGTGAGCTTGTATGGAACCTAAGGACAGGTTTTGGGTCCAGTATGTGTTGTGGGGCTCTCCTAGGTTCCTTGTTATTTAGCAAGGAAGAGAGGTGCAACCACAGGCATCATTAAAAACCTCTTTTGTGACAGCATGCAGGAGGTCATCTTCTGATGTCTGTGTTTCTAGCAACTTCAGTGTAGCACAGTAATTAAGGCAGTGAGGAAAGCAGAGGGATCTTGGCTTTCAAACTTACTCCTCCTGGCTCCGATCCAAGTATCATTAATATGACATGAGACGTTTTGTTGGTATTTGATTAACTGGGAGGCTTGTTCTTGTTTTGTGTGACACATTGTAAGTTAACCACCCGGCATGCTGACATGTGCGATTAAAAACAAACACTTAAAACTAAATTGAGTTGCCGACTGCCAAATGCACCACAGGGAGGAGCCTGAGCAGCCTGCCCAGAGGGACTCTGCTGGGATAGGCCTTATCTTCTTCTGTACGGATCGGGTGTCAGCGACTTTTGAGTTCCATCCTCGATTCATGACTGTTTACTTTTAAACGTTTCCTTCAGCTGTCTTGTGCAGTTAAAACACTCCTGACAAAATTCAGGAACAGCAAACAGCAAACTAGTGTTGTATTGTCCAAGCAGAATGCTCTGTGGTAGTCGCAGAGGTTATGGGTGCCTCTTGGTAGCGTGGTGTTCCTGCCGCCTAGAATGAAAATGCTCTCCAGCTGTGGGGATTTTCCATCCCTTTGCTCCCTGGGGGCTGTGTGTGGCTGCAGGCAGCCCAGCAGAGGCCTGCCGAGAGCATCGGCGTGCCGAGGGCTGGCCAAAGCCTGTGGTGACTGACAGGATTAGTGTAATAGAATGGCCTTTCTCTATTATATCACAAGCTTACATTTGCTGTTTCCACGAGTTTAGATTGCAGGGCATCAAGAATGTGTCTGGACTTTCTTATTTCATAATTAATTAATTCGAAAAATAAAACTTGAAGAGTTAGCGAAGCTTCCTTTCCCGTTAGTTCCCTTCTCATCCTCCTCTGTATTGTATTGTAAGGTTTGTAACCTTCCCTCTCTTGTTGGGGTCCTTGGTGCGGAAACCATTCCATATTTCCCAGTCAGAAGCAGGTTGTCTTTAAAGGAAGCATTACCCAGACAGGGACCTAGGTTTATGGGTACTAAATATCCAAAGGAGTGAAAACTGTAGCATGCACAATAGCTGTTATTGAAGTTTTGGTAACCCTTAGCTTTATTTTCGGACCTGAAGTGGGCTTCACAGTGTAACGAGGAACTTTCTGCTGATTCAGTGGGCACTTTCAATTCCACTTAAAGCAAAACGTGCTCTCTGACCTGTTTCCAGACAGAGGTGCAATGCTTGTAAAAACACACAAATCCTCTTGTCTGGAACTGCTGATCTGCATCATGTGGTGTAGCCTGGAGTTGGGTGGCCTCAGAGGGTCCCCATTAGCTCCTCCTGGCAGGGAGAGCGATGGGAAGGTGGGCATTCCGCAGCCCTGTGATGGGTCCAGCTGTGGTTGCTCCAGCTCATTTTGTCAGCTCCACAGCTGAATGCTTTTCTTCCTGTTTGCCTGCTGATTTATTCCTGAAGCAGAGTAGTTCCTTGATTGTTTACTGAGTCTGTAAGAATCTGTTAGAAAGTATTTTGGGGAGGGGGTAAACAGACCTTGCATAAAGCTATTTTGTTCTTTCTGAACATCGGTATCTGCTTTCTTTTCCTTTGAGGCAGGTGCAGGGGAAAAAGGAGATATCTTTTAAATGTACCTGCTAATTCCCAAGTTGAGATTTCAGTCCTTTTGTTCGGAATGAATTTTTCTCCAGAGGAACAAATTTTAGGCATGCAGATTGTGGACTGTGACTAGAGTAGAGGGAAAACAGCAGCAGCGGCAAGTGAACTGCTGGGAGGGGACACACACACAGTTTCCTGCTACTGTCATGAATTACAGCCAGGAAGAGAAATCTGTAAAGACACTTAAAGTATGGAACAAGTAACAGTGTTTCCAAATAGTTGGAGTCTCCATGACATATCAGCAGTTCCTTTAAATGACCTGTGAATTTATAGTAGCTTCTGGCTAAAACATGTTTTCAGAGTAAAAGAACAGAGTGTTTTTTCACCTGACTTCTCTTCCTGCAGCACAAAAAAATTCAGGACTTCAGATAGAGATAAGGAGGGTCCTGCGAGGACAGCTTGGAAAAAAATATTCTGACAGCCTCTCGGAAGGACCTAGTTGGAGTCCATTAGTAGTCATAGGTTTGATTTGAGATCATGAGAAAGCTTTTAGTTCAGAAAAGCCAACCATCCCCTGCCCTCATTTTGTCCTGAGGAGGCTCTTGTTCTCGGATGGTCACTTGAGCTAAATTACATCTTTCTGCCACGCTGGAAAATGGATCTGTGAGTAATGAGTTGACAAGAAAACAATTTTCAACCCTACTTGGAGTACCTAGGGTATATTTGGGCCGTTACAACTGATAAATAGGGGAAGGATGGTCTTTAAATCGCACAACTTTTAACTGCAGATTTAACTCTTGTTTTTAAAAATTGTGGTCAGATTTTTCCTTTCAGACGTCCAGCCCTTCAGATGTGGAAATAGTCTCTTGTTGGGCAACTAGGACTTTCATACTCTTTTTAAAGGGTGAGTTTTAGGGGTGATCCTCACCCCATGTATTTTTGTATTTTCAGTGCTAAGTTTGGAACGGTAACTATTTGAACTTAAAGCTGTCTTCATTGTAACATGGCAAGGTACCCTACTTTGCTAGAGAAAAAAATGTGATGTTAAAAAGTAAAGCAGTAAATACGTGCAAAGCTCAGTGACTTTAGGCAAAGGAGGGAGGAAATATAGGAAGGAAAGAAAGAGGTAGGTAAACTGACTCTGGTCAAGATTTTGACAAGAATGTAATAACCTTAAATGAGGTTTGTCCCCGGCAGACACTGAAGGCATCCTGACCTTTTTTAACTCTGATTTATTCATCATGAGAACGGATTTTTTTTTTACCTCATCCATTCTGTGACTGATGGGCAAGAGTAATTTCTCTCTCAATACAGATGAGTACACTGTGGTAGACTCCATTTGCCAGACTGACAGGAGCAGAGTGCCATCAGCCACAGAGGCAGCTGAAGAAATATTCTTCTTTTCAGTCTTGCACTCTAACATGTGCATGATGTATGTGTAACCATAGGATGGGGGGAAGGTTCCTGAATTGTATGAAACTTGAGTCATTAATTTCCTCCACTGAAATTTTCTCAAATAACAAGGAAAAGGAGTACCTGTGGCTTTGCTTGAAAGAATTCAAAGAGAGGGAAGAGGAGAAAAAAAAAAAAAAAGGTAGTGAAGAACATCCCTGCCCCCACCAATCCCGCTCGTGCTCTCTTTCCCATAACACAATTTTATGGATCTTTTGCTTGCAGATATGTTCCTTCTATCTGTAGCTTCTTCAACTGTCATGATCCTTAAATGCTGAATTTATTTTGTACAACTGTCTTGTCACATGGATGTCCTTGAAAGTAGTAATGGCCAGTCCTTTAGGGGGGGCAGTTATATTCAGCTTTTATTTCAAAATATTGCAGACAGATCAGTTTTTCACAACTACTTTTTCCTTATGGATGCCTTTGGGGCGAGAGTGGGAAATACAGCAAGGGAAGAATGAGATAGTTGAGCTGATGCTGAAGAATATAACATTAGCATTGTCAGCTTATTGTATTTCAAAATATACAAACACAATGAAATCTTGTGTCAGGGAACGTCAGAGATTTTTAAAAAAAAAACAAAAAAAAAAACAAACCAAAAACCAAAAAACCCTACAAAACCCTAGAATTCTGATGGTGGGTAAGAGGAGAGCATCTGTAATTAAAAATTGTAACAAGAGGGTTTATAAACCATTGGGGTTTTTTTTCAAGCACAAATGAACTACTCACTGGATCTGGTCACTAAACAATCACCGTGTTAGCAGGTTATTCCAGGGTCATCCATGATGAGTTGGGCTGTCTGTTGGAGGACACAGGCAGGTTTCATGTCAGAACAGATGGTGATAATGCTTCTGTTCTGCAGTTCTTTGCCACTGACCAAAAATGTATTTGGGAAATAACCAAATTACGTGCCATGTTAATAACCAAGTTATGTGTATGAATGGCAGAGCATCCATAAATAAAGGAGGAGAGAGGGGTGAGAAAGACATGCGTGAGTGTACTGTCCTTAGTAGAGCAACGTAATTTCCTGTTCTAACTGTATCAGCTTAAATGCTGAAGTGTGGTTCCAGCACACAAATGCTTTGAAAACTGTCACACAAACCATTTCTGCCAAATCAATCTTACTGTTTAGGCATTTCTTTTTCCTGGTAGGTGAAGCCCACATAAAGGTGGGTAGCCCCTATTAGATGCTATAGTGTTCTTTAGAGGATCCTTCTGAAATTCCATGTAATCAATTCCTGGTGAATGGAAAGAATCTCTAAAACGTGGTTTCTTCTGCTGGATTAACACTTTTATGGGCTTTCCAGAGAACTAGTAGCTCAGCTGAGGTAGACTGCATTGTTGTGTTGTTTTTCCACAGCTTTATTTAGTAAAAGCTTGAAGTCCACTACTACGTCTCTGTCTAGATATTGATCTACTGGAGATTTTAATTGATATTAGCTTTCAGTACACTGCAGACCAAAGCAGGCATGAAATGGTATAGTCTGTGATACCTGTTTGCTTTGCAAAATTGAGGAGCCCAGCTGGGATGTCATTCAAACAGATACTGTGGGGCAGAAAGCTTCAGGAGTGGAAGGGTTTTTAAGAGGCTTGCGTAGCTGGGCAGCGAGGCATCACTTCAGTGACAGATTTGGAGTTCTGTTGCTGGCTCATTTGGGATTTGCTTGATATCTCAGCTTCTTCATTCAAGAGTCTTTAAATCAGGCAGGTGTCAACCCATTCCACAAAACCCATGGTATCTTCCAAAGCTTGCCTGCTTTTTCTGGAAGGTTGACAAAGTAGAGGCATGTTGATGGTGGTTTAAGAAGCTGAAATGAATAAATAATATGTTGATTTTTTTTTCCCCCCCCCCCTTTTCTCTTTTCCAAGGTGGCAAATGGTGACTTCACAGGGCTCTGGCCTGGTTGGTTGCAGAGGAGACCTGAGTGATGATAACTTAGTATATGTCAGCATGGGCAAACTGATCAAGTCCTCAGCTCGAAACGAAATCTGTTTGTTGCTTTTCTCATGTCTAGGGATTTTTGTCTAATGACACGTATTTTCAATGTAACTAGTAATCTCTTTGATTTTATTGCTGTATTTATCTTGCCAAATCTAAACTGGGTTTATGCTAATTTCACAAGACCCCCCTAAGTCTCATATGCGTCTTTGGAGACTGTCTGCTCCCTGTCAACGTCTGCTGTGCTGTTATTAAAAATAGAAAACTTTGGCGTACTAGGAAATGAATAGGGGAGTGATGTCAAATATACTGGACTTCGTATCAAAATTAATGGAGGTCCTGTGTGATTTTTTTTTTAAAGTATATTTAATAGTAAGAGAGCTTCCCTTTATTTGTATAAATATACCGTTACAGAATATGAAAATTCTACCACTGAATTTTGCACTTGCCTATTCCATGATAAACAATGTCTTGGTATTTGACAGCTGCATGATAAAAGCTTTGGTATTTGCAGAAGAACGAGCACGCTTGGCAGGGTAGGATGGTTTAATTTCTTTGCACCACTCGCTGCTACTGGAATTCTGACATTTTTTTTCCGCCTTTATCTTCAGTGATTCTTTCCTTCTTTCACTTTCAAAAGGTAATCTACCACTGCCTCTTTGCTTTCACGACTGTTTGCTGCTGACCTTTAATAAGCCCTCTAAATGTTACACTAGGTTGTAGGGTTTGTACACTTTTTAACAAATAAGGAAGCTATAGAGCTGGTATATGTTCCAGTATCAGTGAAGCTTTTTTAATTTTGTAAAACCCTAAAAGAATGGCTCTAAAGGGACAAAAAGGATAGCCATTACAGAAATGTCCTTTCCTGAAGGGCTGTTGCCTTTTTAATACAGTTTCCCTGTAATGCCAGTTCTACTTGTTATTTCCCTTTTCCCCCATAAAGTGGTGGCTGGTATGCTTTGTGCACTAGAACAGCTGTGGCACTCTCAGTCGCTTCCACCAGACTTAGTCTCCAGACCAGAACTGCTGATCCAGTTTGCGTTGATTGCTCTTCCCCATCCCTTTGCCTGCTCCTTATGTCTGTCTATATGGAACTCATGATAAAGCTGAGATGTACTTTGAGACGCTAAAGTAGCTCCCTCTCTTTTTTTTTTTTTTAAATACATTTAGGTATTTAATTTCAGGTCTGGCGTTAAATTTAATAAGTTCATTTGTTCTTTAAAAAAATGTCCTTAATTAAACAGTTTCACGCTGCTGTTCAAATGCAGTTTTCCAGTCTCTCTCTGAAATGTAGCAATGCTGCTGCTTAGCTTGCGCATTAAAACTGCAATGGCCTGTGTGACAGTGTCCAACTGTGTCCAATGCTGTGGTGCTCCCAAAGCTTAAGATTCCGTTCAGTTCAGAGGGTGGAAATCTATTTGTAATCAAATGAGTGATTCTGATATTAATAAGATGCCAAGTGCTGTAGTATTTCCAGCTGATGGTGGATAAGAATTGCATTGTTAATGGAATGCTGACACCTCTTTCACGCTTTTCCTTCTTTGAGGGCTTAAATAATCTTTTGAAATCACCTTGAGGATTTTAATCCTTACTAAACACAGTGTTTTTTCTTTGGTTTGCCTCTTTCTGCTAACCCTACAGTATTTCTTTGGCATTGCTGCGTCAGAGATCACGGCATCTAGATGCCTGAAATTTATAACCTAGAGTTGTTCCTCATTAAAAGAGAAGAGAAAATCCTGTTTGTGGGGTTCTACCAAAAAACCCCTAAGCACTGGCATGGCACTGCCTAAGTGTACATGGGGGATCCAGCTTCCAAAGACAACTAAAAAGAATTTTCTGTTTTATCTTTTTTTCTTTCTTTTTTTTCCCCTCTTAAAGTGAATGTACTTAATCTGCTGTCATCTGTGGCTTAAATGTTTTGTGGGTCACTTCTGTCACATTAGCTAAAAATTTAGCCTTTTGAGAACTGCTTGTCTATGTAGTATTGGTTTCCAACCGGCCTACTGTGTTTAAGGAAATGCAAAATATATTTTATTGTGTAACGCCTTGATGTTTTATAGGTTTGCTGAAGGGCAGCCTCAGTAAAATGAAGGCTTTGTGCTTGCAACTGATCAGTCAGAATTTTTTACTGGGATATGATGGACTGTGTCAGTGTTTTTGGGGTGTGTGTGTGTGTTTGTGTCACTGGACAGACAGCTTAATTTCCAGTTCTGCCATTCATTCTTCCAGTACCAAGCTACCTCTCTGTGTCTTAATGACCACCTGTTTATGGTACTGGGCCTTATATTCTCAAACTGGCACATGCTAAAAAAGAATCATCTAGCTTAATTTTTAACTTGTCAAAGAAATAATTTGTGGGCTTTTGTTGTTTTAAATGTTTCATAGGTTGCTATCGAGCTGTTAGGATTAAGAGGAGCATGTTTGGGTAGACTATGATCTAAACCATCATATTTCTAACATGGGCAGCCTGCCCAGTCCTCAAGATAGCAATGTGATTGTTTATCATTTAAAAACCAACCAAACCCCCTGTAATTTGCTCTGTTACTTAGTAGCCAGGGTGCACTGCAAGTATGTCATAAATTTTGTATCTTACCTTGTATTATAACATTTTCTAGTAGGCAAAACTAGTCTAAGAATGAATTACTCAGTAATGAACTCAAAAGGGTAGGCGTAGGTAAGGAAATATGGACTTTTCTTCTAATACATCTGGGCATGTTGTCTGCAGCAGGTCTTTAACTTCCAGTCATGAACTTCTGTAGCACTTGTAACCTAATGGGGCCGTTTTTATACAATCCTTTCATTTTACCATAAATCATGAGGTGGGGGAAAGTGGCTGGAAAAGTTTCCTGGGCATATGCTCTTTAGTGCTGTACCCATCCAGCCTTTCTAATCCTCTTTAAAAGCTCCTCTTATTTCTTCTTGGTTTTAGAAGACAATGGGGATTCTTATTCTTTGGTGGTAATAAGCAGATTTAATCTCAAGCCGGTCTCATTTCTCCTATGAAAGATGTGAAATTGTCCTGAGAGGAATTTACAACCGATGTTGTAAAGAGGAATTTCTACTTAAGCCATGTTGTTTTTCTGATGGAACCCAAGAGATATGAATTCTATGGTCAAGCTGGTACACATAATGAGAAAGGTAGTGAATTGGAAGCCTTGGATGCATGACTGTGGTATCTGACCTAAATTTGATCCCTTGCATTTGATCCATGTTTTACTGTTCCGTGCATGCTGTTTCAGTGTCTGCAACTTTTGATTTAGCAAATGTAACCTAGTGCATATTAAAAAAAACCAAAAAACTAAAACAACAAACCACAAAACAAACAACTGTGTTGCTACTGACATTATATTTTAATTGGACTATTGTATAGCTTAGAGGATAGGCCACAAGGGAACAACCAATTACTCTGTGTAGCTGTCTAAAAGCCTTTTCATTATAGAACACTGATTAAGATTGTATAGCTTCATATTGTTTCATGTTATTGATTTCCACCAACCCCAAGTCGATGGTCTCATTAATTGACAATTACCTTTTTTCCCACGTTTCAGAAAATTGACATGAGCAACCCAAGGTGTTAAGTTCAATTTGAACTAGGTATCAGTGTACCTGTTTAATCTCTAACAAGACTCATTAGGCTCCCTGTTTTAATTTTACACAGGCCATAAAGGCATCTCCACAGGGAGGCTATGACCCTCTGAGTATAAGCAGAGCAAAGATAGTCTTTACAGAAATAATAGGGAATATCTGTGATAGGGCTTTTTACCCATCTGTGCTGAAAGGAGGAAATCGATATTTTACCTGTCACAGATGCTGCAGTAAAGTTTGGGGCCATTGACGTGTACCAGCGCACTTGCATTGTACCTTTTGAATTGTTGCACTGTAGGTGTCTTGCTGGAGTTGTTGGATACAAGAACTGAAGTCTTTGTCTTGCATGTCAGAGGTGAGAATGTTTGAAACTAGCACAGAACTAATTCTTTTGGAGGGAGGAACCTCGTGTATACAATGTGAAGCTGGGATTTTTACTTTGATAGGTAAAGATTACCTTTGTTCAGGACTCTTAACTTCCAAAAAATACTTGCTCATGTGTCCTAGGTAAAACAGTCAGCCTTTGATCGATGGTATGTTACATCTACCCTTCTAGGAACTTCCTGTAGCTCTGCTAGCAGCAGCTAGCTAGTCCTCCAAATTCCACGTCCCACTGGACATGACAACACTGTTTCTTAATTTCAGTCATTGTGAAAGTGGCAATACCAAGCTGGAGGACATCAGCATGCTGGTAGTGCCACAGCCCCATCTCTTCATGAACTTCCTCAACAGTCCTGAACCACAATGAGCAATGAGGTCCTTTTATATCTTCAGAAGAGATGCTTCAGGGCAAAGCACCATTTGGTACAACAACCCTTTGTGTTTAATCAGAGAAGCAAAAATGGAGCTACTTGAGAGCGGCTCTGCCTAGCCCAGCTAAGCTATGTCAGTAGGACTTTATTATAACCAGTGGCATCAAAGGTTTTCTCAATGTGCATACTGTTTGTTCAAGCAAAGAGCAAAAATTAACAGTGCTATGGTGCTTGATTTTAGTTGGTGTTTCTTGTTCTCATGCAGTGGCTCAGTGTCATGAAGTTAATGGTGTGCAAGGGTTATAAATTTGCAGGTCCTCAAAAGAACTGTTGTTTTCCACAGTCCCCGTGCTCTTGTGCACTTCTATGTCCCACTGTATTCCACTTGTGTGCTCTTGAGAAAAGCATAGTGAATTGCATTTGTCTCGGAAAGGTTTGTCTTCTGGCTGTTGTCTGACACTGCTGTTTCCCTAAATGACACACATTGGTAAGTGGGTCCCGCAGCTACTCATCGGTGGGAGGAAACTTGCATGCCAATGTAAATGAACTCGTGTGTGGAGGATGCAGTGCCATATGCATGTCATTGCTTTGAAACCGCCTACTTGTTAGTGGGCAAATTCAGAAGGCAAAGAGTGACCTACACTTACTTTTGCAAGGCCAGGTAATTGATTCCAAGTGCAGAAAGAGCAGAAAAATTTCGTGTTACTGTTTTCAAAGATTTACCAGGAACTTCACCCAGTATCTAGTTACAGACAGTCTCCCAGGGCCTACCCCGACCATTACAAACTGAGTATTGTTTCACAAAACTTACCTTTCTGTCTCCTGATTGTAGTTCTGTTTCACTGGGTAACCTCAGTGACTCAAAATTAGAAGATGATCTTGAGAGAGTTTCTTAGGAAGCTTGTGTTAATTTAAAGTAGTCTTCAGACTGCCTTGGGTACTTTCCAAGTAGAGATTATAATCCCACTTTCCCAAAGGTTATTAATTTTTCATTGATTATTAAGTATCAATGTTATCCTTAAGAACTTGTGACTTGGACCCAAGGACTCCAAGTTTTAGAGCTGTTCCTCTTTATGTTCTTCATACTTTCTTTCCTGTTTTTTCCTTTTGTGGATTTTAATGAAAGATCATTATAATTTTACTTTGAAATAATATTTTGTTTTGCTGCCGCTAAGTATATCACTGTAAATATCTACTGTTTTGTTTTTTTTCAGTCAATCTCTCTAAGAACAAAGGAGATTTATGGTTCAATTACAGACACTTCGATCTGTAATGAGTTGTGATAGAGGAGATGGTTGCAATCTTCAGTGAGCCAGAATCTGTTACCACAGTTTTCCAAAGGAACAGTTATAACATTTATTGTGCTCATGACTTTAAATATTCATTTTAGCTTCTCTTCAGGTTAAATAGTGGATCCATTTGAAGTTGATTTCAAAAATATTGCTGACTTGAAAAGCATCAGAATTTTACCCTCCATTTCCTCTTTCCCATCTTAAGAAAACATTACTTTCCCTTTAGCATCAGACAAAAGTATGTTTTTGAAAGATATTACTGTATATGCGTTAATACGTGCAGCAGTATACCTGTATTGGTTTCCCGCAGCCTCACTTTTACTTCTTATCTTGACCTGTTTTAGGATTGAATCTCTCCTATGTTTCATTTTGGGATGAGGTAATATTAAGGAAGAGGTGGTTGTTTTGGTTTTTTGTTTGTTTGGGGCCTTGTGGGGTCTCTTTTTTCAGATGAGAAGGATTTGTTTTTAGCACACCCCTTTGCTTTATTTGGTTCTGCTTTCATAGTGGGTCTGGAAGGCTAAAAGGTGCAATAAACTTCAAGCTTTTTGAGGTTCTCACTGAAAGGATTTGAAGATCGGTAGGTCTGCTTTTTTTTCTTTTTCTTTAAGCCATTGATACAGGCTGAATTAATGTGAAGCCTCAGGCCTTCTACTGCTGAATTTGTCTAGAGCATGAAGAATCTCATTATTGCAGAGTGCACTTGAAGCTTGAAGTATAGAGAGTATGATGACTACATTGATGGTTAACTTCTGCACCCTATGAGTCAGTGTCATCAGTGCATTTAACGTCTAGGTTTGTGCCAGCATTCGCATTCATGTGCTTGAGTGATGGCAGATGATAATGACTCATGCTTCATTTACTGGTGTCCTATCACTTTTTCTCTGGCTTCATGGACTTTTTGTTGAATCTCAAAGAGCAATTACTGGGAAAGAATGAAGTGTCTACGCATGAATAAGGGTCAGAGAATTTAGAGGGACTCTGAACATTGTTTTACCAAAGAAAACAGGATGTTTTTCTTTCTTTAGTTTTCGTGGAATACTGGTTTGTGTCATGTCTTCTGCTTTTATCAGAGTAGTTTAAGATCCTTTGTTGCAGGTTTAGCTACAGAAATTCATAAGGTAAGGTGGCTGTGTTCATTTTTCCACTTCTTGGTTGAAAAGTAAAGTAGATGTGGTTGCTCTAGTTTAAACATTACAATAAACAGAAGCTCTGACGCTTAAATACATTGCACCAAAAGCGGTTCCACGATTTCCATCTGTGTTGTGAAAATACACTATTGTGCTAATAAAGATCTGGAGAGGCTTTAAGCTCATTATTACTTAAATAATGCTTTAATAAGTTTAATTTATGAATTATTTGTTATTTAATTCAGGACTTTAAAAAAAATACTAGACAAAAGACTTCTGCCAGATGTCTGGCACTTACCATCCTATTTCCTCTCTCTTCCCTGTTGTCTTTCCTGGCAGAAACAATGCAGAAAGATGTGGTTGGTGGCATAACCATGCGAATATAAATCAGACGAACCACTGCCTGTTCTAAAGCTGCCTCTTGTTGCAACATCACATGGTCTGAAAGTCACAAAAAAGTTGTTCACCTTGATGTATTTCTCAGAGGGTAAGAGGCCTCCACAGCAATTGAATACAGAAGATTGCAAAAATGAAGTTTTAGGTCAGATTCGGAGATCAGAAAATATTTTCTGGCACGACCAGTCAAACATCTGTGAGAGGTCTAGGATTTTTGTTTTACTCAAGTCAGATGTGCAGCGTTTTGCAAATTCTGTTGTGTGTCTGAACAACAGAAATTGTTTTCCCATTTGTGGGACTGAGAGCTGTAAACACAATTATCTGCATGTGGAAGTAAAAAGACATATTAAAAAATGTTGGGTCAGTAGCAGATTTTCAAGGAAACCTAGAGATGTTCGTGTTGCCTGCAGATCCCTTTCTTCCTCCAATTGAGAAAGAAACTGAGGCCGGAGCAACTTAGAAGCTCTAATTCCTTCACTGTAAGGCAGCCTTGTATATATTTTCGGAAGGCTTGCAGAGCGATGGCTGTGGTTCTTTAAAATTAAGGAAGCTGATATAAATACTAGTTCTCAAACAGTTCTTTTCCTTGTTTTGAAAAGGAAAGCTTGGGAAACAGCTCCCTGCCACAGCAGTCGAGAACTCATGGTGTTACTTACAGAGCAAGGCTGAAGCTGTACAAGATGGTGGATCTCATTCTGACCGTGAAACTGTTGATATTCCCCAACTGAAGAGTTGAAATCTCAGTTCTGGATGTTGTGCCATATGCTGTATTCATTTGCAGTATTCCTGGGGGAATTACGTGTGTTTACTACTCATTCAAAAATCCTGAATAAGTACATGTTGTGTTAGCTGGCCTCCCCTGCTCAAGGTAGTTTGCCATTACAGGCTGGTGCTCCTAAGGTGCTGCAATGCTTGAGGCATCAGTAGCCCCCTGACTACTGATAACATGGTGGTGGCACCTCCACCTTATTGCATTTTAGGGGGCAGTGGTTTGAAATATGTCCTTTATAAATACAATTTTGGATCAGAACTTAATTACAACCTAGCAGGTAATGATACCAACTGGTGCTGGAAGACAGTAGCATACACTTACGTGAGTCTGGGAGATACACTCATGGTATCGCTTAAAGACCAGAGAAATAGAGAGGTAAGGCATAAGCTGCACATGCAATCTTAACTCTGCAACAAAATCGTTGTGGTTTTTTTTCAGTATCTAGACCACTCACCTGCACTGAGAAGTTAGGAGCTCTGCTCACCACCATTAGGGCTGTGTCCTGACTGAATGCACACAGATGTACTACTGTTCTTTTTGAGCCAGCATTTCTAATTGTGTGTGTTGCCTTTGGACAAGAATAAGCTTTTTTTCCTCTGACTTTGTTATTTTATCCTTTTAGCCATCCATCTTTCTTTCAATTGATTTGAAAAATTAAAAACAATTAGAAAGTTTTATTAAAAGACTCAACATCAGATAAACTTGCTACCCATTAACAAAATCACCAGAAGACAGTGCTTCCTATGGGGAGTTAGAGGGGATGTAAAGAGAGTAGGGTTGGAGTTTCTTCCCTGGGTTATCATTATGCCGTGTAATGAAGCAGAAGCTTACACAGCCATGAACTAATTTGTTATAGCTCCTCATGAGGTCTGCAGTCCAGCTGGAGAGAGGTAAAGAGATGACAGTAGTTTGTTAGGAAAGAGAAGGAGAAAGCTTTCTTTAATAAGTTATTTGAAATTTTGGATTTTCTAATGCCATCTTTGTTCAAAAGCCATTTGAATTAAATCATGTGTGTCTGATCTATAAATTGCTAGTGCCTACTTTCTTCCTCTCCTTCTTTTTTGAACATCATGAATGCAAAAGGGAAGGTGACTAAATACTGACACGTGATGCTGTTCACACACTGTAGCAATCTGTTACCATCTTTAACAGTAGGGCGCTGGTTTGGATCTGTTTAAATGAGAAATATGTTTATCACAAGGGTGCTGAGCTGTGCTTCCTTTTTAGATTCCTTAATTTTTAATGTGTAATGATTCCGCTGAAAGCACTTCTCTTCCCATTTTTCTTAAGGCACTGCAATATTCATTAATAAGAGCAGCACTGTTGTAAGGTGCAATGTGTTGCCGTTGTATTAAATAATATATATTTGAAAACGGCATTTAAAGTGATGTTTTGAAGGTGTGTTTCCCATGAGCACAACATGGGAATGGCTACTTTGTCCTTAACTCACCTTGTTACACTACAGATCACAAGAAATACAAGAACAGAAACATTTGGAGACAGTTGTTTTCTGCTTGTGATTTTTATCACATGCGACCTCTTTTTTTTTTAACATAGGTTGTAGAGAATTTCCTACTATTTTTTATTAACAAATATTAATTTACTTTGCAGTAATAAATCTGACAAAACATGCTTAGAGAAGTTTGCTTACACAAATTTGATGCACCGGGTGCTTGAAGCTAGATTTCCTTCTCGATGGCTCACCATTCTGGTAGATGAGGTCTGTGTATGGATCCCTCTAACACATGCAGTATTTGGTTTTTTACATGTGAAAAATGTATCTTTATTGTTTGTCTTACTCTTTCCTTTAGAGTTCCTTCTTTGGGATTGTGGAGTCCTTGACTGAGATTTTGACACCAAAACAAGCATATGGGCTAGCGTGAATCACAATTGCTACCAGCTTTGTTTGCAAGTGGTCCCAGAGTGCAGCTCTGTCTCTTACAATCTGGCTTTTCTGGCATGGGGCTCATCTGCTTTCCCTTGATATGGAACAGGGATTTTTTTCCGAAGCCCTTCATTGCTCAACACCTTTCCCTCCCCTGCATGAAGAGTAGCAAACCCAAGAGCACAGAGCCAAAGTCTGTAAGTTCTCCTTAGCTTCCCAAGGACTTTTTGGAGGAAAAAATATCCAATCCCTGTGTTGCAGCAAAGGGGATGATATCTGCTTGTCACTGCCAATCATTCTAGCTCTTTTTGCTAGCTCTTTTAAAATGCTGGTGGTACTTAGAAGCAGCACTGGAATACTCCTGACTTTTAGGTATTTTTACGTACCTGGAGAGTGCCATAGAGTGTCTCTGGCTGTTTTAGACAACCAGTGTCCTCTTGGTGGAAATAAACGTGCAGAACGTCTGTACTTCCATTTTGATTTTGAGTTTGTCAGAATGTGCTTGGACAAATTGGCAGCTAGGGGATATTTAAACAGTGGAGCTTTGAACAGCACACACTTGTGAAAAACCACACAACATTTGAATGATTTTAATCTGCTGGAAAAGCAAATGGGAAAAGATGGTGAAGAACTCTTCAGTTTATCCATGTTTGTCAGGTCTATTTGCCTGCCTGGCTCCAACGATTGTGTCTACTGAAGTTCAAGACAAATTATCAGTAGCTGGTCATCAGGTTCATAATTTATCTTGTGCAGACTGCTTAACTCCCTGTTTGCTGAAATCTACAAAAATCAGTAGAAAGGAAAAAACAAAGCAGAAACAACCTAGTGAATAAAACACCTCATCAAAGCTAGTGAGTGTTGCCTTGCAGCTGAATTCTGGTACTGTCTGGCAGGTGTTTAGTTTAATGCTTAGACTGTACTAACCAGTGGTTCCAAAGAACTGTAGAATTTTGGGTCATGACCAAAAAAAAATGCATTCATGTCTTTTCCAGTAGAAAAACAGTCTCAGAACTGCTGAAGCTGGGCATGGACAGGAAGACTCTGAATGGATAATTATGAGAAAAGCGTAACTAACTTGTGAGATCTCTCACTATAGTGGGCATCCCTTCTCGAGTTTTATGAATTTGGTTGTTCTGAGGGATGGTATTGAGGAGTAGCAGGAAAGAAATGTAATTTGTGAATAATTGTCTTTTCTACAGAGGACTGACTTTCTGCTTTACTGGTCCTGGATGAGTGTGTAGATCTTGTACAAGAACACTCAGTATGCACTTCTAACTGCAAATACATGTATTAAAAAATGCACATACAGAGTGGTGGAAATAAAAACGTTGTTAGACTGAAGGAAAAAATCATCTCGTAAGCAAGCAAATTATACTGAATGTATATAGAAAAATAAAGGATAATGACGGTTGCACAGGCAAAAAGAAGTGATCTATTTCTTTACATAAAACTGTAATATATGTGGCTGGCAAAAAGGAGAAGGGAAAATCTTTTCCTTCTCTCACACAATAGCACTCCAGAACAATGATTATTTTGTATGATTAACTCTGTGAATGTTGATGCCAGGTTCCAGAAGTGAATCTGCATGGTTCCAAGTTGGTAGATATTGCCCCCACTTGTGTTGTTGGCTAAATGAAATTTCCTCCCCGAGAGCTTGTTTGAGAGCTCCTTTGATCACTCCACATAACAAGAGGATTCATCTCACAATGTCTGTTTGATGTTAACATACTGTTTTTGTTTCAGAATAGTAAACAAATATGCTATTGCAACAGGTTAAGCATTGCTAGACCTTGGACATGTGAGAAGGTACGTCGTCTTAATTTAAAAGTAAAACTTCACTGTGGCTCAGATGTGTTGGAGGATAACTGAGGCAAGGAATGTTTTAATGATATTCTTCTGAAGACTGTCTTGAGTTATTTTGTTTAGTGTGTGTAAAGTACAGTTTAAATACATAAATTTGATTTCCTCCCTTCCCATCAGCCTTCCCAGTGGTGTTTATAGAGCAACTCCCTTTAAAATCTTAGTAGGCAGCTGTTAAACGGCCTGTATCAGGTGATGTGCTTAAACCTTAAGTAAAGGTTAGGATCTGATGCATTTAGAAACAACAGCTTAAGGTGTTACCAGCTACAGCTGTCTGGTTTGCTCTAAGCGACTACCCCTATAGTAAATGATGGCGGGAAGTGCATCCTTTGCTTAACTGCTTCAGACCAGTCCACTTTGCTGTCTTAAACTGCTGAAAAAGGTGGGTTTGAGCTGGATTGTGAATTAAGATACAGGCACACACACACTGGCTTGGCTCTGTAATGGAGGTTGTGACCTCTGAAAGTGATAACATTCCCACATCTCTCTTCCTGGAGATTTTTTTTGGAGGTACAGCATTGCTTTCATAAGTCACCTCATTTGTAGTGTGGCTTTGGGTCATGGAGTGCAAGGGCCAGTTTAGTAGCCTGAAGACAGGAGGATGTTGGCACTCCCAATACGTTCTCAAAATAATGCTCTCGAAGATGCATAGCTGAAGGAATGTGGTATATCAAAACCCTTGCTTTTCTTCACTTTTTTGTTAACACATTTGAAACGTAGATTGAAACCTGCTTTCAGATGATGATGTTCTTTCTTTAGTGTTAAGGCTTCTATTTACGTAGATGAGCAGGCTCGTTGACTGCTTGGCCCCAGAAAGCTGAAACACGTGTGTGTGTGGGTTGCTCTGAAAACCCGCAGAATGTTCATCTTTGGAGTCCTCAAAACATTACAGTGTAGTAATGGAGCTGTACGTGACACTGTAGTTTGGCACCCTCCTCCTCCATAAGGTTTCTTTCTTGAAAGCAAAAGATAACAAACATTACTGATAAATTATACTTATTTATATAAATTATGTAGCCAGATTCTCTTGCTTCGGTTCTGTTTGTAGCTTGTCCTCAGCCAGCTGTCATGCTAGGCCTCTGCTTTGACAGCTGTACTAACTTTTTAACTTCAAATAACATGAAAATAAATATGACCTGCCAGCCCTGCATGTAAAACCAACCAGTGCAAACAAGACACGCTTGTAATAAGGCAACGTGAGAGCTCCAATGCTCTTGTCTTCCACTTTCGTCCTAACATCTGTCACTTGCAGTTTCTGCAATTCCGAAGTTTTCCTACGTTGGCTCTACCACTGTAAGACTTTGTTATATTGTATTCTGTTTGACTTTATATAGGCTGAAGTAGTGCCTCTTTTCACTGTACTCTATTGCTTTTCCTTAGAAGCCTGTGGATAATACAGTCTTGCCCCACTGTGAGAGCAGGGGCTCTGACTGTTTTTCTGTATTATGAGGCAGCCAAGCTGAAATCTTTGCTCTGATAAAGCGTGCTTTATCCTCGCTCATGCTGATTCAGCAGTGCAGGTACTGAATCTGTGCTCTCTGCTTTGCAGGATGATGTTCTAATCTTTTTCTTTCTCTAGTCTCAATCCCCCCTCCAATTTTGAGAAATACCAAGTCAGAACAGCGCTTTTCTTTCCAGTTCGTGGTTATCTTTAACGCTGATGAGATAGGTACACTGTAGATCTACCATGCACAAAGGCAGATCAAGCTGTACTGTACAGTATGGTCAGTGAACTGAACTTCTAGACGGAAACTCTCCAAAGGGTTAGCAACTTTTGCTGTTGCTTTTACCACAGCAAGAAGTGTGGGTGTGTTTGGGTCTTGGTTGCAGGGACCATTTGTAATGCTAGTGAAGCTGTATGACTGTTTACAGGATATACCGTATCTTGGAGTTCAGCAGGCCTAAACAACCCTAGTCTCTACTCTTTTTCCACTAGTCTGTGTTGTTAGATACCATAGACAGAATATAATTTTAGAAAGTTACCTATTTTGTTTTCATTATTGAGACGATTAATATCTGAACTCTTTCATGCTAGTGCTGAAAGTTTGGGGAATTCCTCAGATTCTTTATATATAGAAACAGCATGTCTGTGGTGCTGAGCTGTTCGCTTGTGGGCGGTTATACAGCTGTGAGTGGAGAATTTAGGAGTTATGTTATTTTTCTACTTCTCTTACAAGTTACCTATCTCTGGAGAAGCATACTGTTGACCACACAATAAGTAACATATGTAAGAAAACTAGAACGTGTTTTGGTCGCACAGGTACAATAATTAAGGTTAGCATAGTTTAAACAGGAGCTCAAAGTAACAAAGTAGGATATTTAATATGAGAAGAACTGAAAATAATCTTGAGAGAGGAAAAGTTTGATCATTAATGGAGGCTTGTTGTGCTCTTCTTCATTCAGGTTTTCATAAGGTCAAGTTCTGGGAGAACACCAGTGCAGGAAGGCTGTTGCTGTAGTCTGTGTTGGGAGGAGGGAATTCTTTCTGTTTCCCCTTCGTTATTTTCCTTCTCTCCAAAGATTTTGATCTCTCTGGGAACCTGAAACTGTCTTTGGGGAGCTTTACCCTAGGTTAGAAGCTGCAGTACGAAGTGGTGGTGTGACCCTTTCCCTGCCTCTTATCTTCTCAAGGCGAGGAAACCCATCACATTGGTGTGATTCTCATGCATTTTCAGTATCCGCAGACACTGCCACCACCCCTTCCCTTGCTCCCCCCAACCCAACCACCAAAACAAAAAAAATACCCCACAATGCAAAACCTCAACAAGTGACTGCTTTAATCTGACATTTGGTGGGGAAGAACTTGGCACCGGCTGGTAGATAGGCTGCATAGGGGCCAAGGTACAGGTCCAGCAGGCTGCAAGGCAGCACGGAAAAGATAAATATTGTCAGAGTGTACTAGTATTGATTCCTAATGTTTTGGGTATTTTTTGGTTGTGTCTATATTCAGAGTAGCGATATGAACGCTAACTGTCTCTGGTCAAGAAAAAAGTTGAAATGGTGCAAGTCCAAACTTGCATGGAGTGAAATCCTGGCTCGAGTACAAAATTTCATGCTGCCTGTTGGTAATTCATGGTACACTTTCCAGTCAAACTTTGATACCTTCTGAATCTTAAAATGTTCCAGTGTCTCTTCCATAAAGACTAGTTGGACCAGTTCTCAGATTGATGTGTTTCCCATACTGCTTTGTTAGAAATTCTTTTATTTTAGGGGGGACGGACACAACACTTGGGGAATTTTAGGATTTGGCTTAAACAGTTGCACTGGGGATGCGGTGGTATGATTCAGATGAGTTCTGCTCACTGTATTTTAATTTTGGGAAAGGAGTTTCTTAAATCTAGTTATATAATAGTGAAGCATAACCAAAGTGTTTTCTTTGCCACCTCACCCCAAGACATTGCTTTCTTCTATGACTGTTTCTGTGGCTGAATATATGCCTTGTAAGTCAAATGGTCCCTGTGTTTAAGGAAATATGTATCTTTCTCAGGCAGATTTAATGCAAGTAGTAACCTCACAGAGTTAGTTTACAAGTCCAAGGCCACTGTTTCATTCTGTAACTTTAATAAAAGAGGGTTAAAGGTGGAAAAGACCTAGAAGTCATACTGTCTGTCCCTCAGTTGATGCTTAGGTCATGAAGCATTAGACCCTTGTGGCATTTGTTAATGCTGCAGCATGAGATTGTCCAGACTGATTTGTTCATCCACCTATCATCATCTTGGCTTGGAAAATGGTGTCAGATATGATCCTCATTCTCGTGCTTTGTGCTGGCAGATTATCGTTGCTGGTTTCAGCTACCGTTGCATCAGGCAAAGACAATAGACCTTTTCCTCCCCCCTCAAATTCAATTACAGCTTTGGTTGTGGATATCAAATACATTCATGATACTTCATAGCACCAAAGAACGAAAATAGTCCAAAGATGTTTGTCATAGCCATAGGCTGCATTATTATACTGACTCATTTCTGTGTGCAGTAAAGTATTAGGGAGGGAGAAAAAGGGGGAGATGAAGCAGTGTGCAGATGCTGCGCAAGGCTGTCTAATGCGTAGAAATAGATGAGTAGTTTCTGTGGGGCCAGGCCTTTTCTCATAGGAAACCTTGAATTTACAGATTTGTTCACAGTGATTTGATCTCTACCGTTTCCTGTCACATAATGTGCTGTGTTCAGATATTGCAATGCGTCTGTTATGACAGATATGGTAGATTTGGGGAGTCATATGAATAGAGAAGTGGGGAAGCCGAGCTATTCATAATTCTCTTTCAGGATGGCTACCAGAACACAGCCACTTAATTTTGGGGTTGGTGTTTATTCACTCGGATTATCTCTTAGGGAGAAAAAAATACTCTGGCAGTCTGTATATTAACCTTAGCTGAAAACTCGCCTAGTATTGTTGCTGCTTCTCTCAGTTGTCTTTTGTCTGGGTCTTTGTTGCTTTTTTGTTGTATCATACCTGTAAATGTTTTCTGTGTTCCTTGAGATAGGAAGCACGGTCTCCTATTTTGGTAGGCTTTTAGAGGATTTTTGAGTGCTTCTTCAGGAAGAAAAGGTGAAATAAAAATGTGCCTGCCGACTAGCAGAGAGGATGCTTCTTCCCTGTTGAGAGCTTCTCTGTTTGCTGATAGCCTGTACAAACAGGAATGGATCTGGGCAGAGCTCTGTGCAAAATTCCTCCTTCGCCACACCTCTTTCTGCTGTGTAGACCTTGTTAGAGTAAGCCATGACTGAATTAGCATTTCAGAGGTAGTGCAGTGTCTCAGATGTTTTTGGTTTTGTATTTTATAAGTGGGTTTTCTTTTCCTCCTACCGTTCTCCTATTAATTAGTTAGTGCTGTGTGGAAGATCTGGTCTGCTTGCTGATTGTTGTCTTCGTTATTGAGTTGTAGTGCTAAAGCAGTGTCATTATCCCATGAACCTTCTTTTATGTCTTTAATAAATTCACTCTTACTACTTTACACAGGATGCTAGATTGATGGAAAAAGCTCAAGATGAGAAAGCAAGTTTCCTCACTGTGTTGTGCTAATGTTCCGTCTCCTTTTAGCTGCTGGTCCTTGAGCCATAGGTGTAAGGAGCACAGTCATTTAAATTGTGGCTTTTCAGTGGAAAAAAATTGGGATTCTGTTACAGTGGGTACCTCATCGTTGCAGAGTAGCATGAATGTGTTCATTTGAATCATAAAACTTGATGAATACACAGATGGATATTTTTCCTCCTTGAAATGAATGTGTGTTTATGTTCGTGTTGTATGCGCATGTGTTCCCAATATCAGAAATAAAATGGGAGAGTTCCTTGCCCAAAGGCAGGTTGTTTTTTCTCTTTTCCATTAGTTTCCAGTTGTCATACAATCTGATTATGCATTTTTGCATTGAATGTCTTCTACCACTAGGAGAAAATTAAAAAAGGGCCTTGGAAGACTTCCTTAAAATAGTCTAGGAAGTAGAACCTGACGTTGAAAGAAGTCTTGTATATTATTTCTCTTTTTTTTTTTTTTAAACCTTGCTTCTCAGTCTTAGCTCACAGTCTTAAAATGAATCATAGCTTGTCCAACACAGCAAGTTCAGCGAGTGAGTTGACGCTTGTTTCCAGTTCTTCAGACAATGCATAGTAGAAATTAATTTCCTGAGTAGTTGTGCTCTAGAGCAGATCTTATGTGCGTGCCCGCAGTAGGAGTGACCAGTCAATCCAGAATGACACAGCAGCAAAACTAGTGGGAAGCGTGTGAGGTTGTGCCATCGGAAGAAAGGGCTGTGTGCCTGTTCTGACAGAACAAGGATATGGGGAATGTATTAATTTCACCTGTTTGCTGGCCATTAAACCTGCATAACCCTGCGTGTGTAATACCTCACTGATATTGTATGATATAGTTCAGACACCCATCTTCATGTTTATTCCGTGTTTTGGCATGGGCACAGGCAGAACAGTGGCAGCCAATCAAGCATAATTGTGTTAAATTCTCTTAAAGCATTTGATTGTTTATCAGGATTAGCAGACTGTTTTATTTTGTAGCTATACTGTTCTGTTACCTCTCTCCTTCATGAGACCCTTTCCTCCTCAGTGAAAGATGGCTATATTTTTCTCTTATAAGTAGGACTGATAACTTGCTATTACTCACATGGAGGATGAACTTCTGTAAGTGAAACTTGTAAAATCCTTTCCTCAGATAAAATTATTGCGATTCTTCCTTGTGTCAAGTAACTTCTCTTCAAGTATATGCTGCCAAAATGAGGGCCATGGTCTTCAAAGCCCATCTTTTATCTCCTTTTCAAACCAGAATTAATTTCTTGCATGTCAGTCACCTCCATGGATTGTGTCATCATCATGATAGGATTATACTGGATTATTCATTTATTAGTTTTTCTAAAGTAACATTTGGACATATATCTATAATTAATATAGCTATAGAAATCTGTAGTAGATAATGGGCTGCATATAGGCAGAGAAGCTGCCTTATTTTGGCTAAAGCTGTTTAGAACAGCAAGGTCTCTAGTGACATAAGCAAAGTGGAGACAGGAACAAGTCGGTTGGCTGCTTCTTGTTTAATTGTCTAATTTTCCTTCCTTTGGCATCCTCTCTGAATTTACCGGACTCTGTGGAGATCTTAAGACTGATACAAAGGAAGTGTTCACAGCATAAAGATGGACCTGTGTCAGTGACAAGGTGCCCTGTAGTTTGTCTTATCGGCCACAGCAGATTGGGAAGGAAGTTACCTTGGCATTTGCATATTAATTGTTTGTTTTTAATAAACTCTCAATTTACAAACTCTTAAGGGTAGTGTTTAATTCATTCTCTCTCTTCGTAATAAAGTTCCTAGGGAGAATTCTGGAAATGCTCTGTGTGTAGTAAAGCTGACATTTCAGATGGAAAGAGACTGAGGTGTTAGCTTCTTCCTGTGCGCAGCAAACCTGCACAGGGTATGGCTGTCACAGCCCTTTGTGTCCTGCCTCCGCTGCCTCCTCTTCCTTCTTGGTCTAAAGCACACAAACAGAAGGAGGAAGTGTCTTTAGAAGAAGAAAGATACGTCCGTTTCTGTGTGTGCTTTGCTAAAGGGTTGTTACAAGTCTTCACTGAGTATTGATTCCCATGACTTTCGAGAAAGGGAAATGTGAGTAATCCGACTTCATGAGTGAGCAGACTGAATAAAAAAAACTCATTAGGTTGTCCAAAACTACACAGCAACAGAGTGATGAAGCCAGGGAATCCCTAATATTCTACCCCGTTACTCTGACAACTTATTCTCTAACTGGGCAGTATTTATAACAGCAGCATTTATAACCTTAAAATTGTGACGCAGTCTGATACGTTCCAGAAGCATGCATTCTGCTCTTGCATGAAGTATGTCTTTGTTCACCTCCCTAGGTTAGACTAAATAAGGGTTGTAGCCCATTTTTGTTAATAGCCTTGTTTATTTCCCAGTGCACTGTCATGTCATGTGTGGGGTGCTTCCAGTACACGCTTGGGGTCATGCAGTATGGCACCACTCTGCCTCCCGCTGAGAGCAGCCTGGATGTAGCACTGGAGGTTTGAAGCAGGTGGCTTGGGACGGTGGAGTAAATCAGCACTTTAAAAGGAGCGCAGTGCAGTTGTATTCTCAGGTTTATCACAGCTATTTGTAACTGGGCTTTCCCTCTGTTGTTCAGAATAAACGGGAGCTCTGATTTAGTGTTGAAAATACGTTTTGTTTTGGAGGTTGTTCTGGTGGAATGGGCTCTTTAATGTTTTTTTTCTGTTCCTGCAAGGACACAGGAGTAGCTCTTCTGTCTAATGAAAGAGAACTCTTCATTAAGTGGCAAATTAATGCAGGGTATTTAAAGCTCTCAAGTGGCTCTCTGGCCATGGTGGAAGCACTTTTTCTCTTACGACTTTACTGTGGGCATTGTACTTTTTCTCTAAACTTTAATAACAATCCTTGCAAGCTAAGCCTTCTTCCCATGTGTTGCTTTTGTGAGAAAGCTGAGCCTTGTATAGTTACAGGTACATCTTGAATGTGACTTACTGCGTCTTCTCTTTACAGTCTTCATGGAAGACTTTGTCTGAAGATGGTAGTATCTACCAGCAGGATTGCTATGTAGTACTTCCAGCTCAGCCTTTCCATTATAGATCTCCCTTGTGAGTGGCTTATCCTCTAGCTCAGATGTTTGAAGTGCTTTCAGGCTGAAACTAAATGTATGAGTTCTCTGCCTAGAAGCAATCCCCACCCTAATATTCCCTTAAAAGCAGGTTAGCTGCAGAGAGTGTAATGTAATCCTCTGTCTGCCTTTAGCGCTTTCAAACTGAAAGTGTTTAAACACTTCCCAAACATTAAATTAATACTTGCAGCGCTGCTGTCAAATCAGCGGCTTGATGCTAAGGGTAAGTAGATCAATTTTTTACATATGAAAACAGAAACAAACAGCAGAGTGGCATACAGAAGGTCATGATTGCTGAGCTGGGAATACAAGAGTCTAGTGTCACAGAATCCAGCCTGTTTTAAGAATGAGAGTACTTAAACTAGCTGATGAGTAGTTGTTTATTTTTTGTGTTTCTTCCATCTGAGATCATCTTATTGTTGCCTGAGATCTGTGGGGTGATGGTAAGTCTCATTTTCTTTTTTTTTTTTAATGTCCTTGTATGGCTCTTGACTAACTGAGCCATACCTCTTGATTGGGATTTCTAAAAGTAGCCTTAATAAAATAATAAATGTGTTAAGATTCTGTAATAAGTGACCTAATTATGTAGCACTGTAAATAGGAAATACTTACCAGCATCTGCTTTCAAAAAATTCTGTAAATGGGTTGCATACACAGTTGTATACTTCAGTTGGGCAAAATAAACATTACCTTGCATTTATGCTAAGAAACATATCACATTAAGGATGGACTCTTTTGTTTAAACTTGACAGAATTATGCCAGTTTCTCTCAGGGAAACAAAAGCCTTTTCTGTCAATGCTCCTGTACTTGTAGGATGCAGCAAGATTGTTGGAATGTGTTTAGTAATAGTTTAACTAAAGAAGGAAACTTATGATCTGCATGAATCGGATGGGTAAGTCTTTAGTTTCTGCCCTTTTGCCATTTCTCTGTATTCTTCTGTTTTAGTTCTGACAGATACAAAAATGGAAAAATATGATTTTGATTTGATCTTTGGATGTTATGTGAGTTGTTTCTATCTTCTCAGTGCGTATGGCCTCATGACACATCTTAGCCTTGGTGATTTCCTCAGGCTGTTGTTCTTACTTACCTGCCTCTGGACAGTAAATGGCCTCTTCCTTGTTTGAATGCTCTTCCAAAAATTTCTTCCTGTAAGAAACTGGTCACTGTGTGTCTGTCTAGCTATTTCCTAGTCTAACGACCTAATCAAAAACTAGCAACTGTGAAGTCAGCTGTTTGGCATGGATATTTGGAGAACTGTGGGAGGCTTGGATATACAGAAGCCTTGGCAGATGCTTGAGGCAATCATCTTGCTTGTCTAACCTGAAGTCTCTCATCTGGGAGAAGGAGATATATTACAGCATGAAACAAACCATTTTCCAAAATGTTTAAATGGATACAAGGAGGAAATGGTGAATTTAGACTTCTGCGGAGTCTTTAACTCAGCTTCATGTGTCTACCTGTTAAACAACTCTTTTCTATGCAGCAACACAAATAACTGAGTTTCTGTGCCATCATCACTTTAAGACCAAATGGCAGCATTTATGTATTTGTGTTTAATAATATAGAATGGAGTGCAGGTCTTTAGTTCCCTACAGAGACCGCAGTCAGAACCTGTGAGGTCTACACAAATGAGTCAAGAATTTGAAGATTGACTTACTTTATGAATTCCAATAGGTTGCTGTTTGCTATTGCATGCTAACAGGAAGATGAAGGAGGAAAGTGATAACGACACAGCGTGTGTGAAAATAGAGGTTCCATTAACCTGAGATCCTGTGGCTTCTGATGCTTGAGCATCACTCGGTACGCGTCTGCTCTCGGGACCTGGTTACTTCAGGGCACAACTCTACATATACTGACTAAGGGATCCAAAGGTGATTTTCCAGGTCTGTGTAGGGACAGATGATTGCAGTGACTTGAGCAATTGTCTAACGGCCTCCTACACGTCATGCTTGTTGCTATGACTTAAATAGGGACGTTGTCAAAAGCTGAAGGAGATATGAAGTGAAGAGGTTAAAGGAGACAGTATAATCAGAGATGGTACTACCAAAGACTGGGGAGAGTGAAGACAAGCTGTCCAACAACCGCTGTTTCAAGTTCAAAACACACTGGGGAAAGTACCAAAGTACAACTTTGACTTCATGTGCTGCATTTTAATTTTTCTTCCTCCATGAACAAGTAGATTAGGGACAGCTTTCAAAGGAAAGCTTTCAATCTTTTCTTCTCCCCTAATCTGCAGCTCTGTTTCTCTTGTAGAATTATCTGCATTCATGTGGCAACCAGATTGTTGCTGCTGCTGACTCTAGAAGCTCACATTAGAGAAATCTGTATACTGGATGCAGCGTTCCTTTTCACACCTGTTTCCAGAAGTGCTTACCCACAAGCAAAGGCAATACACAGGTGAGACCACACTCCATTGCTCTGCTTGCCCATGAAATACTGGAGAGCTTCAGGTCATACTTAGGTCCCGTGGAACATACGCTGTAACCAAACCTACTGCATTTGTTGCATTGTAGATTTTTAGTCAGTAGAGTCAGTAGACTGAACACAAACACGCCTTTTTTTTTCTTTTTTCTCTCTCTTCTTCTGTAAAGGTAAGTGCTGTTCCTTAAAGTCAAAAATACGTGATTTTGATGCTTTTGTGGAACAGCCTTGTTGGATCTCTCAAAGTCTCTGGTACGTATTGGGGCAGATGTATGATTCAGTGGTGGGCACACATAAATTTTAATTTGTATCTCTTAAAAATTCCATTGACACAGAACCTCCTGTGAGCTGAACTAGAGCAGATTAGCTTCTTGTGCCCCAGCTCTCTGCAGGGGCAAGGCTGCAGCCACCTAACAGGGATCTATTAAAAACTCTACGTAGTTCTGTTTTATGGGATCATGTGCATGCGAGTACCTATAGCAACACTTCCCACATGTGTCTTGAAGAGTAGAGGGTTGTAGCAATATCTAGCACAATAGGTGGCACTGGCTTTTGTATCGCATATAGGCTTACAAATCTGCTTTACTGCATTGTTAGAAATCAATATTAGAAGTTCATGGCCGTATTTTTTTATAAACTGTAATTTGTTCCTTGCTTCCATATTATTCTTGTTTCTCTTGCTGATACCTATGATAAGAGCTTTAGCACACATTAATGATTCTACTTCTGTCTTTGCACCTTACAACGAAGTGCATCCTCCTTTGCTTATTCACAGTCTGTGTTCATGTGAACATTGGATCACTTTTTTTCAGTAGCTGGAGTGGAAGACATCATGCTACCATTTTAAGGAGATACTGTAGTGTTGGGAGAGCTGTGAGTGAGGGGAAGGAAAGCACATTGTAATCAGTCAGTTGATGATATTCATTCTGACTTCTATGCAGAGAAATTGCTCATTAATTTTTCAAATTAGCCCCAAAAACAGGTAGCTGCCGATTATGATACCAAGCATTGGTTCACCAGTCAGATTCAAGTTACTGCTTCTGGCAGCCAAACTGCAAAAAGGGATAGAATCTTCACAGACAAATATGCAAGACCTTTCACCCAAGAGGTCTTCCAAGCTCCTCCCATAGGAGAAATATCAGATGCAATGATGAACTTTAATTCTGAAGGTTACAGCTTGTCTGTAACTAACAAATCACTGAACCCCAAGAAGACAGACAAGTAAAGTACATGCTGACTTTTTGCAGCCTCTAGATGCTCCCATGTACCATGCTGCTCTCTGGGGACTTCTCATGACAGCATGGTCTCTGGCTGCCAAAATACAGGGTTATTATCACTACCAAGGAAAGTGCTTGTGCTCTGAGCACCTGTGAAGCAGGTGAAATCTAAAAAAAATAATCAAAGATAGGAAAACGAAGGCTTCTTCTGTCTTAGTTTTGCCCAACTCCTCAAGCTGTGGCCATCTCTAATTTATGTGCATGTCTCTTCCGAAATGCTACCAATGTATGTCTGTCCTGATGTTTTGGTATTTGGCAAATACGAGATTTTAAGATGGAACTTTGTCGTCTTAAGTAACAAATTAGCTTTCTTGCCTTTGTGCTGCCTTATCTGCCTTGACTCTGTACCATCAGTGGAAGGAAAGAGGAAGGTTTTCTCGAGGGAGACGATAAAGCATGAGCCTGATGTAACTGTTCTGGGCTGTCTCCTGGAAGACTCTTCATCTCCTTGTGTTGACTGCATAAGGACGTTGTACAGCTGCAGTTCCATGACCTACTGTTAAGCATTATAAACAGTCCTGGGTATTTTTAACCAGTGTTCATAGAAGTGGTTTGATTTAGTAATCTCACAGAATGTTGGTTTCATAATGATACCACTTTTGAGCTAATTACTCTCACTAAGGGTTAACTTGTGATGATCTTGATTGCATCAGAAGTAGATTTGATACTATCTTCCTTTGTTCAAAGGCTACAATCTACACTTGCGAGATTTCGGTCTTGATACAGAATGAAATTCGTAAGAGCTTTTTTGCCATCTTTTCTAGGGTGTGTCTTTCCCCTGTTTTGTGAGTCTCTATTGCATAGGATCTCTTGATGTTCAGTTATGCGTACACTTGGATTCTAAACTCCTTCAGGTTGTGTCTTATCTGAAAATCGACCTTACGAACAGTGGTAGTACATTTCTATCAAAATAAGTCTTATCTGGGCTCTTGCAGCAGCGATTAAATAACCCAATTTAAAATAAAAGCAATGGTTTTTGAGGGAAAAACAAATCTTTTTTACCTTTTCCAAGATTCCAACTGCATGCAAGTGTCCAGTGACAACCTGATCTGCGGTCACGTAATACTGTCTCTGTAATAAGCGTCAGTACAAAGCAAGAATGGGATTATATTGTCACTCTACAGGTAGGATATAAATAGAGTTTTAACGGATTCCATATCGCTTGCAAGGCTCCTGCTGCTTGCTGCTGGTGGTGATGCCTTGAAATGTTCATTAAAATGACTTGAAGTGTTGTTTAAGCAGAGTGTCTTGCACAGTCAGCTAAGTTGGCTGCTGTTTTCAATTCACTGTATCAATCAGGACTTCAAGTCTCTACATTTTAATTTCTTTTGCGTCAGAATCAACTTTGTCGGCTCCTTTGTGAAACTCAGTTGCGTAAATTGCCTTCTCAGCTGTCAAAAGTAGGTAACGGACTGCTTTGTAAAGAGCCCATACTCTGAGGACTCTGGAAAGATATTTTTTTCTTTTTTTGAGTCCAAACTTATGAAAAACAGTTTTAGCTTTCTTTTCTGAAGTTTAACTATTACAACTTAGGCACTGTTAATAGCCGATGGTAAAGGTTCAGAACCTACTGGCTGCCAAATGCTGACAAGCACTGTCAAACATTGGGTATGTAAATGAGTTTGATAGAATTTTAGGATTCTGACGAAGCACACAGAAGTAGATGAGAGCTCAAGTGATTTTTTTAATTTTTTTTTTTTTTTTATTTTAAACTTGAAAAGGTGAAAATCTAGGCTTTTACCTTCTGCATTGATTCTTTCTCTGCCTTAGGGAAGCAACAGGAAAGAGACTGTTGAAAGCAATGGCGCTGGCCTACCGTAACTATGAACATTCACTTCGGTAGTTCTGGTGTTTGATACAGACACTTTGTTTTAACTCATCTGTGATACTCCCATTATAAAATCATAAAATTGATCAATGACTTAGTATTTTTACAATCTGACACCTGTGAACAGCCTTCAGAAGAAGCCTGACGTCTTCTAGCTCTTCCTAAAAATGCATATGGATGAGTTTTCTTTCTTGTATCTTCATCCTGCATCATAATGTGCAAGTCCAGTACCTTGTTTGTATCAGGCAGGGCCATATAACCTTCTGTATAAAATAATGAGATGGCCTCTTGAGACTTGTTAAATTATTGGTCCTTGGAGTAAGTGTCTCCTCTTGCAGTTAGAAATCTCTTAACGCCTTGTCTAAAAGGGCAGTACAGCATGTTGGCAGTGTGGATCCTTGAGACTGTAAAGAGAATAGCCAAAACTTTCTTCTCAAGCTTCAGGACCGGCAATCCCTGGTTTAGGAGCTAAAAATTAAAACATTTTGTTTTGTTTACATATCCTCCCTCTCTTTGTCTTCCGTGACTAGTGGATTTATACAGCAATCAAAATCCTATTGTTTTCCTCTTCCTCAGTAATGATTGCACCAAACACTGAGTATATTTTGTGATTTCAAGCTTCTGTTTTCTTATTAGAAAATATTCTGGCTCTGTCACTTCTGTCACAACCTTATAAAGGCGAGCTGTCTGGATAACTCTTTGGGGACAGTCAGTTCTGTCTCTGCTTTCCCTTAAGATGAGACTGCAGTGAGCTTGGCAGTTGTTGGAATTGTTGGAATTTGAATTTCTAATGACTATCAGAAGAAAAGGGTCTCTGCATTAATGATTATTCATGATACTTTTAAAATATCCGTAAACTTTCAGTGGCTATATCCAAGCTGAAATGGTAACAGTTGTGGATAGGGACATGCTGATAGTAGATGGTAATTTGAAATTTTTTTGCAGAAGAAATCCTATGTCTGAGTATTTTAGATAATAATAAAATCTTTAAATAGTTGAAGTATGTGCTAGCATGAGACCAGGTAGGTCAGTGTTCTGGGGAACCCAGTAGTGGTACAGTCATCTGTCTGACGTTTGATCTGCAGAAGAGCTGCTGGAATAGCTTATTGTGTTTAACTCTTATTTCAGCTTGTTTGAGGCAGAAAACGGTCTAGTGATATGGAAAGAATCCTTTGCCCAAACCCTGCAGGATCTGTTGTATTTAAGAAAAAGGGCAACAGATTTCACGCTAAGCTGCAAGATCAGTGCAGTGGGCCATGGGTTTACAGTGGCAGCCAGAATACTGTGGGTCTGAAAAGTGCACACCAATGGTATTTCTTTGTAGTTATCCTGAAGCTGTATTCCTCTAGTAACAGCAGAAATGCAAAACCCAAACTACGAATTTAGGTGCAGTTTATGCATGCTTCCACCCCCACCCTCAAATCTTCACTTTCTTATAGCCATTTTCTTAGTAATGTGTTGGAAGTGCAGCATCTGATATGAAATGCTTTTTTTTTTTTTCCAGCTGAAATGAGATTGGTGATTCTAGACGAGATCTTAATTGGTTTTACTTCGCAACATACTCTGTGTTGCTAGGTAGTACATAGCTCAGCACTACATCAGTCTGCTGAAATGAGTCTCAGGAGAGGAATAACAGGATTGAGGAGCTTGCAAATTAGGTGTGATGTACAATGTCAAAGAAGTGGTGGAGGAGTGGACTAGAATTGGCCTTCAACAGCTTTTTCTAGTCCAAGAATAAGAGAAGGTGTCACAGGAATAAATTTAACTCAGGGGGTCAGAACTGTGGTAGCTGTCTGGGCTGCAGGTCAGAGCTGAGGTATGCCATCGAGCTCTGTCTGAAGGTTTTAACAGCATCTGCCTCCTCTCTGCGCGACTTTTAGCACTCATGAAAGCAAGTTCATAGACTAAAATATGCTTGTATAAAAATATCTATCATATACTATGTGTAAAGGCTTTCTGTAGATTACTCAAGAAAAGAAGTGAGAAGTGTATAGACTCTTCTTGCTGTGTTTGGTTGGAGATGGCAAGTCAGCTTTGTCAGCTCCGACAATTTCCTTGAAAGGACATGCTCTAAAGACAGAGTGAAGAGCAAAGCACTGAGAGGAGAAAGTTATAAAAAGGGCACATACTAGATGAATAAATTGCTGCCAACCCCATTGTATTCCTAATAATCCATCTCAGGAGAAGAAAAACTTCTAGTGCACAGCCTTGAATTTATTTTACATCTATCATGTTTTGCAGTCTTGGCGCCATCTCCGTCTCTGATTCAGGTTTTTTCACACTCTTCATCTCTCAGGTAAATTAAATACCATTGAAACAGCTGTGTGTTGCCTCTGAGAGTATTGCTTCCATGTGAAAAACAGCAGTTTTCCATAGGACAGAAATTAGATAGGCTCCTCTGGGGAGAAATATTTGTAAGTCTAAATGCCAGCCAGTTGAGTGCAACACCCGTATTCTCATGTTTTTTAGTATTGATCTCTGCTGTTATTTCTGAAAAGGTGTGTCCTGACATAAGGTAGGTGAGTGAGAATGAAATATCCGCTAAGGACAAGGGACGAAAAGATGTACTTCATACATTGCTAATTGAAAGTATTGCATGCATTTGACCTGCGGCTGCTGAAAATGGCATCTATTGGATTGCTTTCATTCACTTAGTGCAGTAATTTTACCAAAAGAAGGCATGCAAGGCTTTTTGACAGTCCTTGTGAACACAGTGCTGCTTTTTGCTCAGTTTTATCCTCTAGTTATTTAAATATTAGTTCTATAAATATTTTCCTACTGAAGTCTCTGTACAAAGAGTGGAGAGGCTTGTTTGTGAAGAACCTGTGCCACCTTCTCAACTTTTCCCTCCCCCTTTTCTCATTCTTTCCTTTTCCTACAGTACTTGAAGAAAAAAAAAAATCATGCTCTAAGCTATGCCAACCAATATTTTGATGTTCTAAGATGGGTATTATTTTGTCCCACTGATATTTGTTATAAATACTGCATATACATAGACTACATTAAAAGAACATGAAGTGATGCACTCATGTTCTAAAAAATGCTTTAGTTAAGACAACCTTTAGCCATTTCCTCTGTTCATCTGTATTATGATACTGCTTAGTAACATGTTCACATACTGCTGCAATTTCCCACAGAACATCTGCTTTAGTGCATTTGCTTTTTCTCATTTTTTCCGAGACTATGTCTTAAGTACTGCATATAATGCAAATCTTATGGTCAGGTCAGAAATAATTTCTTCTCCTGGGCTGTTCTGTAATATTACTGTGATACCAGCATTTGATAAGTACGCGTTTAGTTGCGTTGTCGCAGTGAAGCGAAGTATTTTCCTCTCAACAGAAACTGAAGTGCAACAGAATCTTTGATTCGGTTGTGCTTTGGGTTCAGCATTACAGCACGTAGCTGGGCAGCTTTCTCGTGTTGTCAGAAAGGTGGGGTAGGAGCAGAGCTTGTCCAGTTCCTGCTTCCGTGCCTTGACCCAACCTAGTGCTGCAGCTCTACTCCAGGTGGCCCTGGCAGGTGGAGTTGGAGGCTGTGATCTTCTTTTCTGCTGAGATGTGCAAAATAGTTTTTTTTTTTCCAAAAGCTTGTAAACAAATAAAACCACGGTGGTTTGGATTTCTTAGAGTGGGAAAACTGAGGTTCACAAATGTTATTTGTTGTCACATGTTTTGCCTCCTGTTTGCTGATAATCTTTAGAAGTTAATGAGTGGTGGTTGGCCTTTGATTGTATCTTGATGTAAAGTCAGTCATGTGTTGGCAGCCCTTGATAATTAATTGGTAACAGACCAGACATTTCTGTGTGAATCATTCTCAACTTCATTTTCTAATTCCAAATGCCACCCAAAACCTCTTAGTTCTAGTAGGTCACAACACAAAACAACTGGATAACCAAATTGCAGAAGTTTTCAGCATCTCCTCTGGTAACGTGTGGGAATTATGTTTTTCCTTGTACAAGTGTGCTTCTGTTATGGAACAATACAGAGACTCTGCCTCAATGCCACCGCTATGGCTTTCTCTGAGCCTATAGAAAACAGAGGCCCAGCTGAGGTTGTAGGAGAACATATGCAAACACTTCTTCATAAAATGGATGTTCTGTGGCAGACAGAATGGAAGTAACGATAAACCACTTTTGCAGGCTTTCCTTTCCTGTTTCTGTTGACCAGAATAATGTGTAACGAGGTAATTCCTGTGTAGTCCAGGGTTGTTCTTGGTTTTGTGCCTTTTCTACAAGGAGAGTTATTGCATTGATATTTTTGGTGGCGCACAGTAAGTAGCAGTTGTAATGCAGAAGTCTGAAATGCTTTGTTTAGTTATCCTCAGGTTAAATTAATTTTTCTTTGAAGTAATGGAAAAGCTTGGATTAAATTATTGGAAGGAGTTAGATTTTATATTCTGATGTGCTAGAGTATCTTTCTGCCAAATAAAATTGTTATTCCATACTATGTCTGCAAACAAAAAAAAATCACCCTTTTTTTTTCTTCTATGTTTAACCCCTCTTGTGTCACTAGCTCCCACTGGAGTTTATTCAAACACTTGCCATTATAAAAAAGAAGTAATCAAATGGGTACTCAGGTGTTGCAGGCAAATAATTCTAACTTTAAAAATTCATGAGATGTCAAAAAAAAGAAAAAAGGCGGGGGAGCAAGCATAGAGGAAGCTTGGGCATCAAAGTGTTCTGTCCAAGTGTAAATGAGGGCTGCATAAACAAATGGGATCTGGGCAATCCTCACTTCCCATTCAGTAGGAGCCAGAAAAGAATGTGAAGTCAGCTGGGAATTGTGTAGTTGTCTTTATGGTGTGATCCATAAGGCTGAGTCCTAACCGCATGGAGCCAGTCTTTCGTGCTTTTAACAAGAGAATTAGCTTATAAATCTGCAGTTGTTGTGTGCTGAAGCACAGGATGTGTGAGTTTACTTGCCAGGCTTTAGATTTCGAGCTGGGGTTTTGCTTGAACTGGGAAATCAAGGTCTTAGGGAATACCAGCCAGCTTGGCAAGAACAGACAGGAAAAGTATTGAGTTGGAACAGTCCCATCTACACTGCTGAACGCTACTGATAAGAGAGCTTCAGGTCAACTGATCATGACCAGTATATAGCCTTGTTAAATGCATAGGAACTCTTTTGCCCTAAGAAACCACAGTGTTTTAAAGGTCCTTTGTCTCTGAGCACAAAGCTGTGCTAGCTCAAGCCAGTTGTTTACAGCACTGACTTCAGCAGTGCATGCAGCCTCTGGGTATCCTTTGTGAAATGTACCTTTGCCAGCTTAAAGCTAAGGTGGTTCTCTGAGAAACTATTTCCAATTCTTTTCAATTTTCTTATACTTCATTAGGGCTTAAAGCTTCTTATACGTAGCATGTATAATCCTCTCTAGAAGAAAGACAATGCCACCAAGGAACACGCTGTAGCTAGTCACTTCCATAGTTTCTGTTTTGATCCAGAAATATAACAAAGTTAACGCTACGTAAGAATTTCCAAAGCAATGCCCAGACTCTTGGGGGGTGGGTGGGTGATGTCGATGAGTATGAAAGGGAGGGTATGAAAGGCTCATGATAGTATGATAACCAAAAAGCTCAGTCATAACCTAAACATTAAACAAATGGACGAAGTTCATAATCAGATGAATTGAGTATCTGTGACATTAAATGCTGTTTAAATTTGTGAGACACCATGTGTTCTGTCCAGCGTCTCTTGGGAAATATGTGGAAAGGAAGGTCTGAAACCAAAGGTTTTCATGCTCCTGAGAGCGATTTATCCTCTGAACCGTCCTTTCCCAGATCTAGTTACCAATTACCAGAGTCACCCAGCATTAGTCATCCATCTTATTAGCAGTGCCATTTGCAACAGGGCTTTATGAGAAAGTAAGCTGAATTTTAGTTCCAAAATACTGTTCTTTGTTCACTCCCTAAGGTTTGCATAGCCCCTGTCCATATTGCATCTCTCCTGTAGATAAATAGAGGAAGTGGTTTAGAGCCATCCAGCCTACAAATCAGCTAAATGACCTCTTACTGCTCCAGGTAGGCTTTTTTTGTATCAGTGCTGGAATATTTCCATAGATGTCCCCACTTCAGCTCTGGTTAGATTTTTCGAGCCTAATTTAGTGGCAGATGTAAGAGGTAGTGAAGACATGGCTGGTCATCTACGCTCTCCCAAGTCCTTGTGGTGTGCAAGATTGTCCCTACTGAATATTTATGAAGGCTTATCTATTTTATTTCTGAATATTTAACCAGGAGTAGGTGCTTGCACTCTTGCCTTGAAGAGCATGCTGTATTCTCATTCTTCTAACTCTGGAAGCTTTTCATAGTAGCAAGACTCAGATCTCTCCAGAGTTATGTTCTTGCTAACATCTTGAATAGTGTATTTTAGTGCCTCTCCAAAGACACTTTGAAGATATTGTCAGGCTGTTACCTTGGCATCTATTATCTTTTACCTTCAAAACTGTAAATATCTTTCTGTCTTCCTGTGTCTGTTTCTGTGTGGTTTTTACGTTATTCATGGCTGCCTCTTTTCATTATATCTGAAGTCTCACAACTTTGGGGAAGGGGTTGTTTAGACTGAGCCAGCAAATGCATTAATGGAACAATTTAGGGAGCCTGTATGCCTGCAGCACTGATTCCTCCCTCTTGCCCTGCTTTGGGGGACTAACTAAATTGATTTCTACCTGGTGAGGTCTCAGAGGTATAATTTGTACCTTGAGTAGATCGATGAAATACAGACACATTTTGTTAGTCTGTGCAGTTTTTTGGTTTGGTTGGTTTTTTGGGTTTTTTTGGTGTGGTTTTTTTTTTTTTAAAGTTTTCTTGCTAACCAAGTATTGCCATGCAAGTGGCTGGTACTGGTACTGACCCCTTGTTCCTTTTTATTGTGCGGACCATGCATATTGTAGGGACAGTGGACTTGGTGCTAGAGCACAAGCAGAGTATAGAAATGTTCATGTCTCCAGTGGGGTGGTTGTGATTTGAGCACCGGAGTGAGGTTTGGGGACTTGTTCTCAAAACCCCTCTCTGTCATTAGGTTTTGGACAAGCTATGTCCAAGTATATTCCTCATCTGTGCTGCTCCACCTTTCAATTTAAACAAACAAAGCAAACAAAAAACCACTACCAACAAAAAAAATCTCACCCTAGCTGCCTAATCCCCACAAGACATTGCAGAGTTTTCCCAGGCTTTAATGAGTGTTAGTAAGCCGCAACAAACATGAGAATTGCTGTGTGTTATTAATTGTAACTTCACAGCATGTGCTTTTCTTTTCCTGACAAAGGATTGGCTTTGACCATTTCCACGAGTCAGGTTTCTCCAAGGCCTTTGAAAACAAACACCAGCTAGTGCAGCTTCTATCCTAGAAGGGTGATGGCATACTTTCCTTACGTGAGTACTGGGGTTTTTTTTGTAAAGGAACCTGGGCTTTCTCCTGAGTTACTGATCTCAGGCAAAGACTTTGCCTGCCGTTTCTGTGGAAGGACAGAGATGCCTTCTAGCTGCCTGCAGAAAGGAGTGGCCCTGGGGGGTTCCCAGACAGATGCACAAGCCATATAGTTCAGTTCCCAGGGGAAGCGTGTAAGACCCTCTCAGGCAATGCTCCTTTAAAGCAGTATTGGAAGAAGAGGAGAGAGGAGGAACCAGAAGCCTTCCTCAAAGGTGTGCTCTGCAGCATAATGACCCATGGCCTGTTAAAGGTAGACCATCCCTATTGTGTGAATTATAAAAACCTGGTTGGAAACACCATGTGTAAGTGAAAGCCGGGAAGAGAAGTGAACAGGAAATTAAATGTCATTTCTGTAGCTATTTCTTAACTTAATTCTCCAATGCTTCCTGTAAAATTGTTCTAATTTCAGTCATTGTTGTGGATATTTGGTTCCCATTTGGACAACACAGGGAAATGGTCAGCTGCCATCTGCTAACAGAAGTAGCAGCTCTCCCTGCAGTGTACGCAGGTGCGGCTGGAAGATTCCACTAAACAGCCAGATACTGCATGTGTGAACTTGAAATAAAATTGGTGAGCGCTCTGGGAGTGTTGCTTTGTGGGAGTCATGCCCATCACCAAGATGACTACATCCATGTGTTTCAGTGCTGTACAGCCTTTAAAAGAAAACTGAAGGATTGCTTTTGAATATCTCTAATAGAGGAGGATGTGATTTGAAAGGCACTTCTAAAACTATCTAGGTAAAAGTAAGTGAAATATGCTGGATAATGAAAAGCCTTTGAACTCCAGTGATGCATCGAGAGTGGTAATGTTCACTGCTTGTTTTTATCTTGTTAAATGTATAGTAGCACTTAAATTGCTTTGCTTTAACACCTCCACATAGCACATGCTGTAAAAAAGGAGAGTCGGCGTCACAGTAACTGTTAGCTAGGGACTCTCAAGTCACACTGCATTATCACTGTTATTGTATATTCTTATGAGTATAGAGCTAGGAGGAACCATTGGGTCATTGAGTATGCTCCTCCATAACAGCAACAACTGTGTTAAGCCTAGAAGTATTCACAGAATATGAACTCCACATATTATGGGTGATGGTGTGCTTCTTAACAATGTAGTATGGTTTGATAACCTGTAATAAAAGATCAGATAGTGCAACTATAATGTTACGTAGTGCAGAGCAGGAGAGTTTGAGGATATTGCTAGTGTCTTAGGCCTATTCATTTGCATAGTGTATATTAGATAATATTTGTAGATTAACCTTGGAATTGATCTTTATACCTCATTATAGGGGATGCCAAAAAACAAAGCAAAACACCTCCTAGCATTCTGACTGGGCTATGAGGCAGTGGCACAGTACAGAGTTTCCTGCCACACCAAATTTTCGTAAATGATTTAAGATCAAACATGAGCAGGGCACATCACTTGGGCTGCTGTCCATATAATTGCCCTAAGAAGAGCAACACATCCTACCCAACTTTCTGCCTATCTGTGGCTGCTCCCTAGGGCTTTGAAAGAGAAGAAAGCATGGACAGGGAGGAGGAAGATTTCTGTTTTGAGTTCTCCAAATGATTCACGAAGATCTAAATCTAGTATTTGTAGAAGATTAAAAATAGTGGAAACAAACTGATCCAGTCCTGTTTCAAGCCTTCTTCAGAGAGCCAGTCACTTAAACTGTTTCTTTCATCAGCTTTGTATGGTGTCTTCAAACACCACAAGTTGCTCCCTTTCTGCCTTATAAATATGGGAAAACCATTGCAGAGCTTCATTCTAGAGTCCACGTTCATTTTGACTTCCAGTGTGATGCAACCACTTAGATGCAACCATTGTATAAATACTTGGTCTCCAGCTGAAACATTGCCCTTTGATTGAAATAGTTTGTAATTCTTCTTCCTGCCTGCTTCTTTATCTGTCTACCCTTCCCATATTTGAAAATCTTGACATTTCTCTCTTTCAAAGAGACTCCATTTCTCTAATCATTCTTGTAACCTTTCTTTGCAACTTTGAAGTTTAAGCTCCTCTTCTTTGAATGTAGATGACCAGAGTGGGGGTACAACATTTCACATGAGACTTTACAGGTGCCTGGAACAATATTCAGAAATGAATGGCCGCAGTACATAAGGCATTTGAGAGCTGGGAAGTGAGAAGGCAGCAGTTCCCCTGGAGCACTTGCCCAAGCTCTCTCCCTGGAGGCCACCCTGTCAGGGCTACGGCCCCCAGCGTCTTGGAGCCTCGTCTGCCATCCGCACTGTTACTCAATGCATGTGCTCAAACCCATGCCCTCCTGCCCCACAGGGGGAAAGGCGGAGGCCAGAGCAGTAAACAGAATTTTATCTTGCTCGCAACAGGTTTGCTTTCAAAAACAAGAGAGGAGATTTGGAAAAGTTTTGGCAGGGGTCCTTCTTCAGTCCCATGCTTGAAAGGACCAGCGAGGTTAGACTGGAGTCCTCTGTCCTCTCTGCTCCCACCGTTCCTGAGCTCCTACAGCCGGCTAGTCTCTATCTCTCTGCAGCTGTTTGAGTAAGATTTCCTAACTGATTTGCTCATATCTTTTTTGCTGCCTTTATACTGCATATCTGTCCTGAAAACAAGCTGGTGTCTTACCTTCCGATCTCCTTGCTTTGAGCAATCAGCGTGTGGTCTCTGGCAAGGAGAGAATGAGAGACTGGAGTGGGAGGCTTGTGATGACAGCAAATCATGTCCTCTCACATGCTGGAGTAAATGCGGAGTAGCTTTTGCTTGGGCTCCGCATAGGTGCTACCAAGGTCAAAACACTGCTCATTTGCAAATCTGTCCTTAAGCACACACAGATGCCTACTGAGCACCCAAATCATATGGAGATGAAATGGAAACAAATCTGCTTCATAGCTTCTCCAACTTAAAGTTAGCAGATGTGTTTTTGTTTCTTCCTCATGCTGCAAAATCCCTTACGTCAGTGCTTGGGACAGAGTTACAGATATTTGCTGCCTTTTGATATTGGTCTTTATTTTCTCCTTGCATTTCAACCTTTTCTGTATTGGTATTTTTCACCTACTGGATGAGAAAGTGACAAGAAAAAATATTTTCTCTATCTTTGCCGTAGACGTGCGACAGATACCGGCTCTTGAGCCTATACACCAGCTGCACCATTGCTAAATTATGATACATTATTGCTTCCATTTCTTTGCTTCCTCATTCTGCAGCCAGCCGGAAGGATAAGGAGTTTAGGAGAAAACAAAGGGGCAGGCTGCTTTCAGAGTGGGAAACCTGAGGAAGGAAAACCATCAAAACCAGCAGTAAGAAAAAGGACATGTTGTAAAGGAAAAGGAAGAGGTGCCTACCAGAGGTTCGGCGGGGGGCTCTGGAGCAGCAGTTGAAGCAGTGGGGGTGTAAACACTGAAGCGGTGCTGGAAGGAAGGTTAGGATGTGTTTGGAGCTTATCACGGAGGCACAGGCGAGCTTGCAAATCGCATTGAAGTGGTCACACAACAGAGACGCGTTTGACCTTGGTGCACACTGAACCATTTACTTAAAGCATTCGGATTTTGAATCGGTGTCCATTTACTGCGTAGGAAACAATGTGTGTGTGTACTTCATCTCTTCCAAGCCAGAGAGCTAACATGTAAATATTTTGTTCTTTTTCCTTTGGTGGGATGGAGGCCTTTGCCATGACCTCCATAAAGCTGTGGTGTCTGTGACCTGCTTGCTGGTGCCCCCATGTGCAATGGGATTTCTCAGCACTGGGTACTGGTGGAAACTGGGCAGGTGTGCTGCCTTACGGCTGCTCCCCCAGCTTGAGTTCTTGGGCAGGACTGAAACAAAGGGTTGGGTGTCTTGCTAATACACATGCTCTTCCCTGGCTGTGTAATTTAAATGAAAGTAATGGTAAAGCCTAAGTGTGTCAGAGTAATAAATAACAAGTGATAGACTTTTTTTTTTTAAATAAATATATATATATAATAAAAAAAGCTTCTTTATACACACACACACACACGTATATATTAAAAAAATAGAAAGAGAAAGAGAAGGAGTTATCTTCACGTGCAGCTGGAGGAAGGGAAGTATGAAAGAATACCTTGAAAGAACTAGGGGTGGGTGGAGGAGTGACAGTCATAATGTACCTTTTTGGTTTTCTTCTGCTGGAAATTAGACTAAGAATTTTGCTGTACCTTTTCTGAGCAAGAGCAGCAGTTGATTGATTGTTTTTCTAATTAGGCGCAGTAACGCACACATGCTGTGGATGCACGTCTCTGAAAATTTTGCCCTAAATGAACTCAGTAGTAGGAAGACTTTTTTTTTTTTTTTTTGTCACAGTTAACACAGCACAAACAAAACCCCAAACAGAAAAATGCCCTTAACCCTCATTCATTTGTGGACAATTTAATTATTAATTTAGGAACATTACTTAAATTCTGATCTCATCTTCTGGTGTGGTATATGAGCACCTTTTAATTGTTGGGTCGCTTCAGTGATGCTTTAGGAAAGCAGACCTGCTAATTGGATGCTTCAGACAGCATTTAAATCCAGTTAAAGCTGGGGTACTTTGGGCACATGCTGGTTTTAAGACATGAATTTGACCGCTTTGCTGGAGAAGAGTTGAACATTGGCTTTCCAGACTCGTACATCTTTTAGAGTACCCATTATTCCTCCACAAGCAACAAAGGCAACAAAACACTTACTTTAGTCGAATAAGGTATTAAATTGTCTACTGAACTTTTAGGAAACCATTTTTACCATTTTCAACACTGAAAAAAAAATAAGATGACTTATTTTCATTTTGGAGGGATTTATAGTTTTAATAATACAGCATTCCCCAATAATACTGCCATGCTATTTTGTTCCCAGTAAAGATGATTTGGAAATGAAAACATAAATCTCTATATTTTTTTAAAACAAATCTGATCATGCTAAATTGAACATCAGTAGTTTTCACAGGAAGAGCGGTCTAGTCCATTAAAGTAGACATGAAGAGGTTTTTTGAGTATTTTTTTCTTTCCGTATCCAGAACTCTCCATTCAACAGATGAAGAAGTTAAAGCTTATCAAGCTGCAGAATCCCCATCTGAATTTTAAGAAGTAGGCTAAAAATTGGAGGACCTTCAGCAAAAGAGATCTTAAATATAAATAATTATTTCAAGATTTCACATGAAAATTACACTGAAGAACTGAAGCTTTGAGCCCTTGGTGCAGCCATAGCTCTCAGGCTGTCAGCTCATGTGTTCCTTGCCTGGCTTATGGCAATGAGTGGCTGATGAGATCGGGCTGATCGCATGGGATGCCAGGTGAGTTTCTGATTTGAACCTGTCTAACTAGCCAGTCTGGAAGCTTGTGTGTGGTTTGTCAGATGGTGTGTTAGTATCAGTAACGTTTTGCTTGTGGTGAATCGACTACAAATTTAGACAATCCCGAAGCATAGTCCGTCATGTGTGTATTGTGATAAACAGAGGAGCAAGGGATGTGGTGGTAATGGAGAGAGAATAACTTTCAGTGACTCGTCAGGTGTATGAGAACCTGATGTCTGCTTACCCTTGGGGCGTTTAACAGTGGTACTGGAAAGAGTCTTCCAGAATTTGAGTACTTTATTAGTTGGGAAGACACTAAATCAGTTTGTTTTCTAATCTCTGCTTTTATGACATGCAGTTAAAACAGAAAGATACAATCCCCCTCCCCCCTCGTAACCCTACCCTGTGACAGAAAGCTCAATGCATGTTTGTGATCTCCTCCGTCATTTGTATCTAAATTCATCTGGTTTCCTCTGTTGACTTGCTGTAAGTTTGTAATGTATCACAAGTTTATAAATGACAACAGCAACATAAAATGGGGTAGAGAAGTAAATGCAAAGGGATTTTGCAGTGTTAGCTTTATTAATGGGTAAGCTTCTCTGTTGTATTTGTAGTAGCTTATATTGCATCTCTTCCCAAGTTTTTGATTCTCATTCACAGGAAATGTAGTTTTTGACTGTTATCAGATTAAGTATTTTGATTAAAAATGATGAAGCCATTAATTTCTAGTGATTATTACGGGGGGAGTCACATTTCCAATGTATTAGCCCTTGAAAGCGAAGGCCCCTTCCTTAATGGTTCCAGTTTTATTAGTTGGTTAAAAAACAAGCTTTTACAACATACAATTCTCCTTTAGAAAAGTTATTATTCACCCAAATGTAGCTTGTGGAGGTAGACAGAAGGCTTTGAGATAGAGGATTAAAGATTATTTGGAGACCTTACTCAATGTATTCTAACTTTCTGAGATGTAAAGCTCCTTCAACGATAGAAAATAAATGGCTTTTCAGAGGTTGGATGGGAACTAATTCCATATGTTGCTATGGGTGGTAAACATTGATTTCCTCTTCGATTCAAGAAGCTTATAATGTGTGAAATCCTCTTTAAGGCAAAGAGCTCCCAGTGCCTCAGTAGGGCTAGTTTTTGCTGCAGTTACTGCAGTTTACTGCCACGCTTACACTGTTGTGGATTTACCAAGGACTTTCTTTTAGCTTTTCTCAGTACATAAATTTGCAGAGATTAAGCTGGGAAGCAAAAGGCCTTACTTGTGATACACTTTTGGAAAGTGTCCTGCATGTGGCTGTTTTCCAGTTTTATTCTTAACTTTAAAATCAATAGAAGCTAGTGGCCATAAACCTCTCCTGTAAAAAGATTAATTGACGGTCAGTTATTGAGAGCAAATTAGAGCAATACTGTTGGGTTTCTAAGGGAGACAGATAGGTGTCCGTCTAACATTTTTGTTGCCATTCTGTTTTAGAAGATGTCTTTTCTTTCCCTGACTGTCACCATACTGAAAAAATACATGGCGTTAGTAATTCTAATGAGCTAGATTCATTCCTGAGTTAAAAAAAAAAGAAGAAAAAAAAATGTCATAAGTTTTGGAATTCCAGGACAAATAAAATTACTTTTCCTTTGTAACGGTGTGATCTAAAGTCCTAAATTTAACAGCATTTGGTATCCCAAGTTTTGTGTTTGGTTCTTCTGTAGGTGATCACCAAACATCTACTTTAGCAGACTTTACCAAGGACTTGTCTCAGTAAAGCACTGTCATTAGTTAATATACTTCATCTTCTGAAGAAGTGGTGACACCTTTTTCTCAATTTCTCTAAAGTCAGATAATATCAAAACAACAACTGTAGTAATCATGGATGCATGTATAATATTTATTTGACATCTCCTTGATGAAGGCTGTCAAAATACTTCATTTCTATGGACATAATCAAATGCCTGGATTCACTTGAGGACAAGCCCGTCCTCGTCTTTCTCAAGGAGTAGAAAAGTTAATGTACAATGAACATGGTGCAATTGTATTCATAATCCCTGTTTTGCAGGTTATAGAAAGATTAAAGCACTGGATTTTGTGGTGCCTGTCAAAATTTTCAACACTTGCATTTGTTAATAGTGTGTTCATTTTAACTGCCTTGTATGTGTGGATACATCTGCTCATATATACACATACATTCTCAGATAAAGCTTGAGACAGGTCCTCTGGTGAGGAGTTGGTTGATTGCTCCATTTGTCTCTGCCAATATAAATTTCAATAACGTGTTTAATAGTATCTGGGTATTATTTTGGGAGCAATTTGAGTGTCTGTTACAGATCTGTTTTGGGAAATAAAGTAGAAGATTCCTGAGAGGTGAGTCTCCAGTATGAAGAGTGGTAAAGTAGTCCACTCGCTGTACCTGTTAATTCACTCTCAGATAGGGGGAGATAGCAATCCGCAGGGTCAGTTCTGGACCAGTATTACTCAGCGCTTTCATTAATGCTCTTCCTTTTCTTATCTGGATTATAATTACTAAATCTGCAAATGGTACAAAATTGGGAGGGATTGCAAATATGTTGAAGGACACAGTGAGAACTGAGTATAATCTTGGCAGATTGGAGAAGTGGTTTGGGAGGAAGGTGGAATGACACCATGTAAGGAAATGTGCAGTTTCCTAGACTTGAATAATAAAGTGCATAAAATGCATGAACACAGAGTACAGAATAACTGGCTAGTGAGTCGTTTTGTAGAAAAAAGATCTGATGTTAGCATTTAGTCTGTGAATCACCTAAGTTGAAGTGTCAGACTTGCAGAGAAGGCTGTCGGAGGATGTATACAAGAAGAGACATGAAATAATCCCCAAGACCTCAACCGGAGTGTGGTGTTTGGTTCTGAGCATGCTCCAGGGATGAGGTGAAGCAGTGGAAGAGAGTGCAGAGGAGAGCAATGAGGATGATCAACCTTGGATGACTTGGTGTTTGAAAGAGAACTGAAAGATCTGGTCTGGTTAATCTAAAGAAGAGAAGATAGGAGAGATGCTTTCATCAGGGGTTGGAACTGGGGCTAATGCTGTTTGACATCTTTGTTGTGACATGGACAGTGGGATTGAGTGCACCCTCAGCAAATTTGCCAATGACACCAAGCTGTGTGGCGAGGTCGACATGCTGGAGGAAAGGGATGCCATCCAGAGGGACCTGGACAGGCTTGAGAGGTGGGCCTGTGTGAACCTCATTAAGTTCAACAAGGCCAAGTGCAAGGTCCTACACATGGGTCATGGCCATCCCAAGCACAAATGCAGGCTGGGTGGAGAATGGATTGAAAGCAGCCCTAAGGAGAAGGACTTGGGTGTGTTGGTGGATGAGAAGCTCAATGTGAGCTGGGAATGTGCGCTTACAGCCCAGAAAGCCAACTGTATCCCTGGGCTGCATTAAAAGAAGTGTGGCCAGCAGGTCAAGGGAGGTGATTCTGCCCCTCTACTCTGCTCTGGTGAGACCCTACCTAGAGCACTGCATCCAGATCTGGAGCCCCCAACATAAGAAGGACACAGACCTGTTAGAGCAAGTCCAGAGGAGGGCCACAAAGATGATCAGAGGGCTGGAGCACCTCTGCTATCAGGACAGGCTGAGAGAGTTGGGGTTGTTCAGCCTGGAGAAGAGAAGGCTCCGGGGAGACCTTACAGCAGCCTTCCAGTACCTGAAGGGGGCCTACAGGAAAGATGAGGAGGGGCTCTTTATCAGGGAGTGTAGCAATAGGATGAGGGGTAACATTTTTAAACTGGAAGAGGAAGAGGGTAGATTTAGATTAGATATTAGGAAGAAATTCTTTACTGTGAGGGGCGTGAGACACTGCAATAAGGTGCCCAGATAAGCTGTGGGTGTTCCATCCCTGGAGGTGTTCAAGGCCAGGCTGGATGGGGCTTTGATCAGCCTGGTCTAGTGGGAGGTGTCCCTGCCCATGGCAGGGAGAGTGGAACTAGATGATCTTTAGCGTCCCATCCAACTCTAGCCATTCTATGATCTTAAGAATAATCTTCAAACATTTAAAAGCTGCTGAAGAAAGAAGAGAAACCTGAACTCTGCACACGGAGTGGCTAGAAGAAGTGGTGAAGAGCTCTAAACTGCTCTAGTAAGTTAGGTTCAAGTTGGGAAAATACTTCTAACATGCTGGCTAGCTTGACTTCTCACCTCTGTCAAATAGTGGAGTAGGTTGGGATACTGTGAACTCTTGATCGTTGGATGTTGTTCTTACCTGTTGTTGGGTTTTTTTCAGGAAAAACATAACCTTTGATTCTTCTGTGAACAATAGGTGGACTAGTTGACTTCTTAAGATTCCTTGCAGCCCTGTGGGTTTGGATTTTTTTTTCTGCAGTTTATATTAGACTGCAGATCTTTCTCAAGTGCTTTTAAGGATGAAACATCTTGTAAACCGTATGTCTTTTCAAGAATGTAAACTAGTGTAAATTATCCTGCTGGTTCCAAATTCCTCTCTACAATTCTGTACAAGATCTAGTAGCAAAAATACTCTATTTATAAAGAACACCGACTTTTAGAGACTGTCAAGAATGGGTAATTTTCCTCCATAGAAGGGTGATTTGAGAATAATGGCTTGGGGTCACATCAAAAACTGCAAGCAAATTTGAGAGTGAAATTGTTTCATTGTCCGTCTTCCTTTCCATTTTATCAAACTGACAATAGTGGAGAGATGTTTTAATTTTTCATATTTCACTTTTTAATTTGATCCATTAAATGCATTTTAAATATACACTAGCATCTTGCACTTACTTAAGACCCTTTTACAATCTGAATATCTTGGCACATTTAGTGTAAGTGGAAAATTGTATAGAAATTACCTTAACATCTATTCTGTATTGCTTTTTACTGCCGACCTCATCGTTCAAATACACATAGCACATGCCCAGCTGGTATAACTTAATTATGTTCAATTTATGTAACTTAATTATTAAAGACCAGTTTTTGGAGAGTTGATTTCTATGCTTCATCCAGCACTGTTGCTGGCTTAAAGGAGCCGCTGTACATTTCAGGAAGACATCCTTTAAAAATTGCGCATTTGTTTTTACTTTCTTTTTCCCTCTTTTCTGGGATCCTTTCTTTCCGAATTTCAATTAGGTCAGTAAAATACTACTTTAAAACCAAAACAACCTAACTTTACGCAATAAGAAGCAGAAGATAAAGGTATAGTTTGTCTAAAATTAATTTAAAATAGTCTCAGAAATGAGACCTTAAGATAGATGGTTAGGAAATCTGACAATATGATAGCAGGACAATTTTTTTTCCTGCTTCTCAGTAAAGACTACATTGAATGGTTTTCTGAACGCAGTGCTGCGAGTGTCAGGCTGAAAACTTTTCTGCTGACACTGGAAGATCATAGATCACCTGTTGTATGGCTGAATGGGCAAGAAGTTTTGTGGGATGGAATTAGATTGCCTGGGAAGAGAAGGGGAACTGGAGAGCTGAGTGGTGTGTACGTGTAGACATCACTCATATAAACGTACGTCACACTGCTTCTTCCGCAGTCAGTGAGGCACTTCACCAGGGTGATTCAGAACTTGGGGTGAATCATCTTCTGGAAGTCTTGTTTGTGTAGGAAGATTAGGAAGATTGGACCTTTGATTCAGGGCTTCAGTCAACTGCTTAAAACTAGGCTGGATGGATCTGAGCCAAGGTCTCTGCATCTTTGAAAAGTAAAAATTAAAGAACAAATGAGAAGTCATATTAGTGTTAGATGCTTCAGTCTCTTGAATCTGTTTCGGGACGTGAGATGACCTTTTAACATGAGTTACCAGAGTGCTGAGACCCCTGTCCCTTTCTCCTTGTACTCTTGGCCTGTGTCATGGCCATGTTCCAGGCGGCAGACAGGCATACCAGTTTGCACATGAGAACCTAAAATGGTTCACGTAGTCCAAAGTCCCAGCTGGGAAATCAGTTCACAGTAAGCCTTAATCTAGTAAAATAAATAAATACGTACACACACTCTCCCCCCCGCCTCCCTTCCCCTCCCATTTCTGGAAGTTTTGCTGGGGAGAGAAGAACGGCTCTCCGACTCATGGAGAAGGAGAGCGGTTCCGATCACCACTGTGGTGGTGTTATGGGCACATCAGTTTTACACTATATTGGCAGGGTTGGTTTGGACGAAATGAAATATCTCTAAAACTCTTACGGTGTGAGCCTCATTAAGTTCACTGAACTCCTTAATGTAGACTCTAGGACTGTCCACGTGTTAAATTCAGTGACTGAGCTGAAAACAAACAGAATTAACCTAAAATTTCCTTTGACACAGAAAATGATTTTGAGCCTCTATTGGGAAGATTTATTTCTAGAATGCATGCCATCTTAAGGCAAGAAAAAGGGGGAAAAAATTGATAATTTTTCTTAAATTGTTTTGCTTAGGAGTTGGTTTTATTCCAGGAGGAAGGATAATTTCAGATGTTTCTTTTTCTTCAACGATTCATTTTTTTTCTATCCATTCATTAACCACAGGAAAAATATTTGCCCTGCTTTGTTAGGTGTGTCCTTTCGGACAGCATCTTATAGGCTGTGTCTGGACTAAATTTAGGGGGAGCTTCACCATTCGTTGCAGCCCTCTAATTATAACTGCAACAGCCACGAAATTGATCCAAACTAAATTAAAAAACAAATTGCTGCTGCTGCTGCTCCCACTGTTTGGATCACCTGAATATTTATTCAGCTAGTGATACTTCTGAAATTGGAGAATTTTTTCGTTTTGGAGAAGGGGGAGAAAAATAGCCCAGCTGAGCTTTGACATCAGGATCCTGTCTTGGTACTATTTCTGATGTGGCTTTTTTTTCCTGCCCCCCTTGTCTGTCATCATCCCCCCCCCCCCCTTTTTCTTTTTTTTAAAAATCCACTCATGAACCCCCATGGCAAAGTGTACTAGTCCTGCTGGTGAGAAGACGTCAATAACTCAGATCACATTATGCTGGCAATTCAATCAAATACAAAGTTACCTACGTTTCAGAAACATTTAAAATTCCTAGTTATGTAGGAAGTTAATTTGAAAGAGCAGCTGAATGCCTTCTGGAAACTGCTGAGAGTTTCTCTTTAGTACCCATTCTGCTTGCTTGCTCTTATCATATATTTTCTGCATTTCTCTAACCTTGTTCTTGATGACAAAAGACATTTGCATGAAAACAGGATCTTTGTTTCTTAAGTGTTCATCTGTTCCTGCTGTTTATTTCCCACCTAAAGTCATAATCCTCTGTTTGTGGCATCACTATTGGTTGCAGTGGAAATTATTATGTCGTCACAAATGGAGGATTATGACTTCAGGTGGGGGGATAAGCAGCAGGAACAGATGAACTCTTAAAAGCAAAAATGCTGTTTCATGTAAATGTCCCTGGTAATAAAGAAGAAAGGGAGGCAAAATACAGAGAAACAGAAAATTGGTATGAGCAGACTTGTGCCGGAACAGTAGGGCAGCAGATTTTCCTTCAGGCAGGAGCAGCTATTTCAAATTAGGAACGTGTCCATGTAGAATTTATTATTTTACATATTTTTCCCTCAATTAAAAAAAATATAAAAACTGATGTTGCCACTCAAATACTGAAATGACTACCCAGCTCGACGAGGGATTTTTCATCTTTGTGAAAATTTCTTTTATTCATTTGTGTATGTGTTTGTCAAGTCACTTTTAATCTTAAGGGAGTTTCCCTTTTTGTGCCGGCTGATAGGTTTTTCAAGCCCAAACCCCACCATTTGGAATGGAGCATCTGCCCTGTGTAAAGCAGGATGACCATGCTGGAAGCTCATCTAAACCACGCTTCTGAGCCAATCAGCCAAATGCTTTTCACGGGCTGCTTCCATTTAAAACCACAAGCAGCAAGCTGACATTTCTCTTCAGCATCATAAGAGGGAAAGCTCTGAAATACCCACTAGCAATCTCAGCTTGTGCCTTATTTGGGTTTTATCTGAGTGCTTTTTTTTTTTTTCCCCCTCCATGTTGCAGCTGCTCTATTCTTTAGTAACAGGAGGTTAAAAAAAAATTATTGGTGCAAACCAAAAGGTTTATAAGAACAGAAACTAAAGTACTGAATTGAAATGAGGGTAGGGAAAGATTAATAACAAAGCCTATTGTGTGCTTCCTGTGGTAGCAGCCAATTTGACTTGCTTTCATTAAAATTCTCCTTGTTAGCTCGGGTGATGTGTTGGGGTGATGGACTATTTGATGTCTGAGAAGTGGTGAGAAGTTAGCTGTCTAATGATGGACTAATTAGAAAGCCCATCCTAGCAGGATCCATGGAAATTGATTTGCACAGTACCATTTTTGCTAATGAGAATCATGAATACATGTTTGCAGTCCTTTACTTACTCTTCCTACCCACAGCTAATGAAAGAGAAGCAATCATTAAGAGCTCAGCTACAATCCATCCAGAGTTTCCTCTGCCTTGTAGGAATAGCTGTACTTTTAACAACTTCAGTTTTAAATAATACTCTTCATAGAGAAGCAAGCTCCCCACGTCTGCCTCCTATAAAATGAGTTTGTTTTCTAATGCATCTCTTCTCAAGAGTTATCCTCACTGTATAGGGAGTCAGTGTCTTCTCTGTGCAATTTACAGAAAATTACTGTTACAGCATGGGACTGGAAGAAACCATAAATATGTAGTCTGAGTAAAATTAAAATTAATTAGATGATTTTTCCTACAAGGGCTTAACATGTCCATCTGCAACTAGGTCAAACATCTTTAATATTTATGTGTCTAAGGCAAATAAAAACGTATTACTTTTAGTATCTCATCCTATGATTTTATTTGAATTCGCATTTACCCAGTTGCTTTCAGATGCCTTTAATCAACCCAAACAGTATGTACGCAGCCAGGCCCGTATGGCCCAGAGGAGAATATCCACAAAACTAGATATTTTTTTTTTGCAAACAGATCTCCTGAATAAAATATGATGTCGATCGATGCAGTGTGGCTGCCCATAAGTACATCCTCCGTTGTCTGTAGGACTCTAGCCTCCTATCACCTCCCCAGCTTCTCGAGGCCTTCTCTGGGCAATAATGATGTGGCATTGCGTTGTTTTTCTCTTTCACCTGCATATGTTCTTGTAAATTCTACCATAATTAAAGAAAACTATAGACCTATTCAATTATCCCTTAGCTTAGCTCTTCATAACTGTTGTAACCCATAACTGGGGATGTAGCATTAGGCTCTAGGAGCTAGCTGTAGGGAAGTTTTAATATATTTGCAGTGAAATGGATGTCCCATACATGCTGTCAGGCAAAGGTGAAGACATAGAAGGTATAAGTGTAAGCTGACAAGCAGCTGGGGGTTGAAAGTAAGAGGGCAAGCAAGGGAATGGTGAAGTGTCTTTGTAGGCGGCAGCGAACGAGTTGGAGCCTGAGGTTCTGTAGTGAAGACTAGAAACAAGGGGAATGGATTGCTTGAAGCTGTTGTTACCTGAGGGATTAGAAGAAGGGGTAGCAGAGGAATCGGAGTGAGTTATCAGAAGGGAAAATAAGAATGGAAAAAGAAGGAGGAAGGTTTGAATGCCTGTATCTGAATTTCTCAGGTTTCTTCTAAGTTAGAAAGAAAGGAAAAAGGAATTCTTGAGGAGCCAGAGATAGCAAGCAGGTGGGGAAACTTTAAAACCTTCATGAGAGATTCTGGTAAGAGGACAGTAATTTGCTCCGGGACAGGGAGATTATGTGTAGACAGTATCACAAAACAACATGATATTGGTGTCGATGTCTGATTTAAATATGAACAAGAAAAGTCCAATTTATTTTAATGAAACTGAATTACCTGGACATAACCAGGAAGAAAAAGATCTTCCATTTTGCCACAAAGGAATTTCGATGAGGTCAGCGCTTTAATTTATTTCTGAGGTTGAGCCTGCCCACATTATCGTGTCCCTGCATTCGCTGTTTTACTTCAAGGAAGTTCCTATGCATTAGTTCCCTGAAGCAAAAGCCTTATCTGATTTTAGCAGTGAAAACAATTGTAAGTGTATTCAACCAAAGGCTTGCTTTTTCCCCTGAAAGAAGAGATTTTCTAACTTAAAAATTTGCTTTTAACTCCTCCATTCATGTTTTGTGGTGTAGCATCTGTAAAACATATATGCATATGTATATTCCATATGTATATATATACGAAAAACATCTAGATATGGTAGGTGTTGCCTCCCAGCATTAGCTACTCGTTAGTTTTGTGGGTTTTTTTAACATATTTATTCCTTTTTATTCCTGTAGTGAAACCTACCTAAGAGATTAAAAAGAAATGTCAAACTCTTTTATGGACTTTCTGCACTGTTATTGGAGTGGGTTTTCAGTCATCTTATAATGCATACCATTCAACATCTGAATGTGCTAACACATAAAAAGAAACAAAAAACTAACACTATCTTTAAATTAGCCTTCTTGGACATTTTTTATATGCAGATTTTAATTAAAAATGAAAATGAACCTGCAAAAGCAATTGAATGGATACATAGCTCAGAGTGAGTTATTAAAAAATGGCAGTCAAGGAAGACTACCCAGTAGAGCAGACTAGAAAAGATTTGTTTGTAGACCATGTAAGGACTTCCAGAACTGGTATTTCTTTAGAAAAATAAATTATGAAAAGTATGGGTATACAGTAATGTGATCCACTAGCATTGCATAACATACAATATCAATGACTAATTGTCTTTTTGAAGAAGTGTTGCTATATAGAGGCTCAAACATTTGTGTTTAAATTAAAGTTCAGGTGATACAGCTGTTTATTTATAAATAAATAGTCTAGATTAATGAGTTCTTGGCCTGCTTGGGACAAAGAAAAGATGTTGATATGGGCAGGTGGTTTGTAGTGTCATTTACTCTTGTACAATTCTGATAAACGTACTAGTAAACTGTAGTATATAGTATAAAGCAAAGATAAAAACATACTGGGAGATAGGATTTTGCTAAGCTGTCGTTAATGTTGGTCATGTAGCTAAGTGTCTGTGCACTGCACTGCAGTCTACGGTGTTCTTTCTGTATAGAAAACATCCGTGTATCCAAAGAGCTGCTGTTTTCTAGAGGATTTGATAGCTATTAAAAATAGACGTAATGGGAAGTAGGCAGCCATTGGACAGTGAATTCACTGTAATAATTATGGAATGCTCTATGAACAAACCTCTTACCCTTCCACTGTTCAGGTCAGAGGCATAGTCTTCATAGGCGTGGAACCACTTGGCTGCAATGAACCAAAACAATACAGGAAAGGCCACATTAATGAAAAAGCAATGAGTGATGTTAGAAACCTAAGATACTCTGGTAGAAAACCACTCGTGATCTACCTAGCTGGTGTCTGGTGTCCTGCTATGTAAAAAGAAATCACCTACACAGTTGTTCTCACCTAAATGCAGCCTTTGTTCTGCTTTACGCTCTCTCCCCCTTCACGTGTGCTTCTCATCTTTCTTCCCTTAACATGCTCCTTCCATTTCATTTTCCCAGTGGAACTGCAGTACCTCCCTATGCAGGCTCCTCTTCCCACTGCTGAGAATCTCATATCCTCTCTTCTCTTTCTTCCTTGATATATTTTATTTGCTTGCCAATAAAATTCACTTTTATGAGCTACAGTATTCTTGCTTTTTTTCAATTGTATCTTAAGAGAGGAAGAATTTGGTTTTGTTTTATTGTGGTCAGTCTTTTAAGGTGTGTGCATACCATGGGACTTGCATAGTTCTCCACTGGGAGTTTTCCTTAAGGAGAGCCACTGACCTTGTGAAGCACAAAGGTTAAATGGTCGCTGTCGCTTCTCCATGCTTAAGTTGGAGATCATTGCAGTAGACCTGCTGAAATATCCAAAGATACCTAGGTTTTTGTATCATGCTTTATTGGACAACTGCTTTTATAAGGTGCTTGCATTTATTTTTTGAAATTTAAAAATATTTTTTTTTGTCCTTGTTGTCTTCTGTTCATTTGAGTGTAGTGCAGTCAGAGAGTAACAGCAAAAGCCTAGACAACAAGCTAGCTTTGGGTAAACTTTAATGCCAGGAGCTCTTTGTGGGCTGCCATTGCTCATATTAAGAATCTTTTCTCAGTTTTGCTCCAGGATCTACTTTCCTTTAAGATGGTGTTAAAATGTAGCCCTTCACAACCAGGGAGATCAAAGCACTTGAACAGCTGGTAAAGTACGCATTTGTATTTTGTAGAGCATGTCCTGGACTTCGTCATTCATTAAGACTGGTGAAGTATTGGAAGTACCTTTATCGCTTGCTGAAGTGTAGCTGGAGGAAGTAGTTACTGAAAGCCCTTTGTGCATGTTCTGTGGCATGGTTAGGAATCCTAGTCAGGGAACAGAGGGCGTCTTTGGAATTAAGGTGATGAGTCGCAATATTAAAGTTCAACAGCAATGATTAGTAGAATAATTTTTGAGGAACTTATTGACTAAAATATACTATTAATAGTTTTACTTCATGTTACATACTTAAAAAATGGAAGCCCTTGAAATTTTTTTAATGTAAGGGATACATATAAAGAATAGATAAGCTGTCTTGATTTACAGACTATAGTCACCTGTTTAGAAGACAGATGTGTAGAATATTCTTGTGTTACCTGTTCATCAATAATGTAAATTTGCTGCAGACTGATTTCATCAGAGAGAAGTTTGTTTATCCCTGGGGAGTTGGAACAATGAGCTTGTGAATCATCCTGCACTTGGGTAGCTCTCCTAATCTACCCTCTCCCAGCAACCTGTCGTAGCAAAACCAAAACCCACTCGGCTTTGCCCTTCAGGTACCCTCCTACCCCTCCTGTATCCTTGGCTGAGTGAAGTCTATTGTCTCTGGGGTTTAATAAACCAGGTGAAGTGTGGAAGAGGACCACACCGGATTTTTCTTGCTAACCATGTTGAGGACCAGCTTGGCTTATGCACACTGCCTACCCAGAGCTGCGAGTTGATTTTTCTCTTTTATTCCCTTCACAGTTGGATAGCATCATTTAAAAAAAAAAAAAACAACAAGAAAATTCCTCACAACAGCTTTGAAAATCTGCAGTAAAGAACAGGATCCATAGCTTTATTCAAAACTTGAGACAGAATAAAAAAAAGGCGTGTTTATAGTTGTCTCTACTAACATTTTTCAGTCCATGCTAAAAAGAAAAGAAGACGCTTGTCTAGGGAAACATCTTACAGAAAACAGTTAGGAAAAATAATAGTTCAGCTAACTAAATTTTTGATTCATTTCTTAGTTTCTGTATCTACCCTATAGCCTTAAGACCCCAGAGTATTATGTTTGCGTAGAAGTGGGCATGGGTCACAGAACACCAGGTTTTTTAGTGTATTTTTGTTAGGTTTAAGTCTTTGTCTCAAGAACTCCCAGAAGTTTGATACCCCAAAAGTTCAGTGTATGGAGACCAGAGAACAGATACAATAATGTGATGATCAGTGAAACCATTGCTTCCTACAGTCTCGCTTGCTTTGTCCAAACGGCTCAACAGCACAGGAACAGGAATTATGAAAACTGCAGCTCAGATATGAAACATCTGTTAACACCAAGCAATTAATTAACTTAGGAACAATCATGGTTGGTTTCCCATAGCGAGCGTGCATTACTTACACAGGCATTGTATGCATTGTCTCTGCAGTGGAAGAATTTAATTCTTAAAGTTAGGCATGATTCCATTTAATTTCAACACGTACATTTTCATCCAAATCCAGTTGCACAGAGTAGGTCCTTAATTAAAAGGAATTTAATTTTGAAAGTCTTAGTCCCTGCCCGAGAGACTCGGGACCCAGCCCCAGCCCAGGTCTTTTCCCCAGGACTTCACCTGTCCAGAGTTCCAGTACGCAAGTTCCGGGGCACCGGCCCAGCAGACAGGGCAGCACGGTAGCCTTTGCTTACTCTCCAAAAAAGTGTGCTTGTGACCTTGCAAACACTGGCTATTATTGACACACTCTGTGGATATTCAGGCAATTTTCCTGTTTCTGAACTGAGGCTTGTTCCTTTGTCCTGGCTGTTCCAGCACCTGCCAGTGATGACTGGATTCCAGTTCCTTAAAAATGTTCCCAAACAATACTGGCTTTCATAAAAGCCAGGTTTCATTCCCCCATGTCTAAAAGCTGGGATGCTCTCCTGAAGCTACAGAACATCTCTGGGCTGCAACGAATAGTGGCAAACCAAAGGACTGCTTTATCGGTGTTGGGAGAAGAGGAGCGCACAGTAATTGTTACTGAACAAGGCATCCAGCTTGCTATGACAGGCAAAAATTTTAGTTAGCACAAGTATATATTATGGATGCAAAGAAAGATATGGATGTAGAGGGAACGGTCTAAATACATTATTGTATTTCATATCTGCTGGAAATACTTAGGAATTGTTAGTAATGGGTAGCGTGCTTGGGGAATTGTACAGTTTAGCCAATATTCAAAGCAACAGATGCATTCAAACTAAGTCAATGCATCTCTCTCTAAATAAATTTTAAACATGAGGGTATTTTGCCCTGTATTTAGACAGTTCCCTAGTGTGTAAGGAATATCTTCTTGGTTGAGTATTTCAGACTCTCTTCTAGGCAGGTCAGTCTCTCCTAGAGTAAGACCATTTTCTGTCACTGGAAAAAGAGAGTAACGGATTTTTATTGATTGAGTAACGGCCCATCCAGTGATTAAAGTTGCTGTTTCTTCGAAATTGCTGGCTACTGGCAGGAGAAGCCACAAGTGAGAGGAAATGAAGACTTATGCTGGGGGAAATACCTCTATTAACAATAAAAACGTAGGTGTAATATTCTCGCTTTACTACTGGATTTTTTTTAATCTTAATTTCTCTTTGTAAGAAAGGACAGGCAGTAGACTTCCATGTCTGTTGCTACTGCTAAAGTATATTTTAATTTATATTAATTTATTGATTATTTTAATTATCATTAATGTAAGCAAGTAGAATGTGGATATTCTGCTTTACTGACTTGGAACTGTATACTGCAATATTAATTTCATCTGTCTGCCATGTTAGAGAGCAGGCCAAGTGCAAGACAATAAGAATGTACCATGAATTACTTTTATTGGACAATTTAATCACAGGTGCAAGTTGGGATGTAGCATGTTGTACTGTTATCTTGTTACTTGTTACTACAATCTTGTTACTGTCAAGAGTATTTGGGTGCATGAGACGCTACTTTAAGACTGCAGAGAACATTTAGGTGAGGGAAGGAGGGATGAATATTTGTCTGTCTCCCAAGTTTCTCTGTCAAGATTTTTAGCTGTACTTTTATCTCAGGAGATTATGGAAATATACATAGACGTGTTCACAAAGAAGTCTCATGTACCTTAATTTAATAAGCTGGCTTTGTTGCGGCAGTGTTGCTGCTAATCTTGTGACAAGAGCCTGCCATCACGAGATTTCAGGTCTGTCTCTGCAAGTATAGAGCCCTATGAAAGAGACCAGAAAAAAAAAGGAGACTTATATGGGCTAGACCTCCAAATATTTGAGTTTTTCACAGGGAGAAATTGAAGGATCAGTAAGGTGAGGGTTCAGAGCATGATTCTTTACTGCTTTGTTGTGAGTCAGAGCAACATGAGAAATGCTTATTCTTTCCAGCAGTAAAAGTAGGTGAAGTACTTAGGTGAAATGGCAGAGAATGCTTAATGGCAGGTGTTAGGTTGGTGCACAGCCTCAGCCTGAAAGTATTCGAGTGCAAAAATAGATGAGACTAAACAATCCACAACGTTGCTTCCGTTGGAGCTCTGTGGAGGTGGGTAGGTAGCTGGGACCCCTATGAAGAAGTGTCAGATGAACTGAAGAGCTGTAAATCAGTGTCTGCTGCTGACAGCGGTGAGAATAGTGATTACTGAACACAGGAGCTGAGCTCTGTAGTAGCTCTGCTGCTACTTACTAAGGACTTATTCTGGAGATGTGCTGTAGAAACTGCCATGGTTTTAGCAGAGAGAGCCTAAGCTCACCGTCCTGGCTGGCCAACACTAGCTAGTTCATAAGCAGGACTTGGTGCACAGCCTAATCAGTGTAGACAGCTTTGGAGCAGAGATGTCCCTTCCTTTTTGGATGTGTCTCCAAAGGCTACCACTAGCCTGTGTAGTTTGTGGAAATGCTTACTTCTGTCAAGTGACTAATTAGCATCATTTGACACCCAGGGTGTCACACCTAGAATGTCTGCCAGGCGCTGGAGAGGATATAGGCAGGCAGATTGATCCAGGTTCCCCTCTCCACCCCCAAGGAACTTTAGGACAAGAATTTTTGAGGTAGAAAAAGGATAAATACTAACAAATTGCTCTTAGGTATTACCTTTGGATGTGAGGTAATAAGTTAAACTCACTGGTGAAATAAAGAAAATCCTGTCTGAACTTAACAGCTGTCAAAATTGACCTTAGGAAGAACTGGGCAGAAAGAAGTTTGCTGAGACTCAGGGCATTGTAATAAGATTTGAGACAAGGATTTCTATTATTTATGAATAAAAATAGCATTCAAAATTACCACTAAATAGGCTTCAAAAAACAAACTTCGTGTTAGGAATGTTAGTGACTGGTAGGAGAGGAACAGAGAATAAAATGGAAAACATCATTATAGCACTGCATAAATTGATGGAGCATCCACATCTCCGATTTTTTGTGTGGTTTGGGTCCTTTGTCCCTCCTATCATCACTCCTTCCACCTCAGGAAAAAAAAGAAAAGATAGAAGGACTAGAAAAGATGTATAGAAAGGTGGCAAATATAGTTACAAGTTTACAATAATTTCCATATTGAGAAATGACTGTAGATGGTCTCTGCACTGTGGAGAAGAAACCGTATGGAATAAGTCTGGTATACAGACTTCTTCAATCATGAGTACCAAAACAGGGAATAGTTTTGCCTGATTTCTTCTCATACAAGAACTGGAGATCATTAATGAAGTTATTAGCTGGTAGGCTCAAAACAAATGAAAGGCAATATTTCTTTTCACAGCATCTGTAAACTGGGATCTTACTGCCACGGGTTGTTTTGATGCAAAAGTTACATGGGTTTAAAAAGTGGAAGAAAAAATCCATTAGGACCCATTAAACACAAGGTTAGCAGGTGTAGCTGAGTTTATATGCCTTAGCTGTAAGTAGCTAGAAACTAGGAAAGCATACAGAGGAAGTATTATTCATTATAAACTTGCCTTGTTCTTCCGTTCATTTGTGCCCAGGTATTGTTGCTGAGAGATACAGATACTGGGCAAGGTGGGGTTTTGGTCTGATCCAATTCTCAGTCATTCTTACTTTAAAAAAAAAAAATAAAAAAAAAATTAGAAATTCCAAGGTTCTTGCTTTAGGACATAATTGATGTTTCCTTTAGGCTGGTTAATTCCTCTGTGTGCTTTTCAGAATGTGCCTGTAGAACATCTGATAATGATTGCTGTGGGAAGTGGTCATGCTGAATCATACTGTTGTCCATTTCAGCCACTGTATTGTATCTCACTGTGCCTATGCATTCCAGTATATGTTTCTCATTTTTAGTATAGAATACTTTCATAGCTATGGTGTTCAGTGCAATTGCAGGAGATGATGGAATTCTTAAAAGGATACTGTGAACTCTGAAATCATACAGGTGCTTAGAGACACTGGTAATATGGTAATTAGGAGTACTTTACTGACGGTGTTTAAATCCTCTTCCATTTCTTTACTGACACCTCTAATGTAAAATTGAGCTACAAATGTTATGTAGAGTTCCTTGGTGCCTTAGGAGTTGAAATCCTCACCCTGCATTTGTTCTCTTTGTACTACTCAGGAGAAACAAATGAAGTACCGAATATACCCAAGCATAGGAACACCTCCAAGGGCAGGCGCTGGCACATTTGTATTGTGGTCACAAAAGCAGCAGCAGCGTATTGTACATGGGGCAAGTAGCAACATATACAAGCCCGCTTGGAACTCTGTCTGCTTTGGATGTCCTTCACTCAAACTAGCTAGCTTAAAGACGTACCCTCAGATGGCCTAAGCAGATCTGCGCTGCGTCCTGCAGACCTCTCTCTAGCATTTCCACCAGCTCTGACTGGTAGGTAGCCTGTGGGAGAGCACTGCTCATTTGCGTCATCCCCAGGTTGCTTCACATTTCCGTGGGACACACTTAGAGCAAGCTGTACAATAAGCAGCCTATTTGTAAGTCATACAAACATTTTATGGTCTCTTTTTGTTCAGTGTAAAGCATTTTACAGAATGTAGGTAAGTGGATACTCAGCTAGAGGAGATTCTTCTGCCTTCCCCTGTTGCCTCTGGTTACATGCATCTCCCTAACCTTGGTTAGGGTAGTGTCTGGCTGCGCGGAATGGAGTATCTAAGCACCTGACAGGGACTGTTTTGCATACACGGGTGCAAAAAAGCAGGGTAGTGGGAGGTAGGCAGAATTGGTGATGTACTGGGTTACTGAACAAATGTTGGTTGCTTCAAGGCTGTGGAAGGGAACATATACAAATGTTAGTTCATGATGTTGATACGAATGCTCTTCTCTTTAAAGAAGCCTTGGGATGCCCTTAGCCATGTGGTTGTCATGTAACAACACATGGCCCTTTAAATCTTCTTGATTTAAGAAGTAGATATTGTTCTACTACAGCTAATTTGCAGAGCTGAAGAGTATTTTGCTTGAGTTTCAGACATGTCCTCCTTTCCTTACTTTTTCTTTTAAATAGATTCTGTCTGGCTCACTAAGGCCATGCCGATAATGCAGTTCTCCTTGCTTTTGTGACTTTTTATCCCTTTGTAGAAGTTGCCACAATGAGACTTTTGTTCTGTCATTGGAGAATTTCTTATTGTCATAGTAACTAAATATGAATAATGCAGCTATTAGTATTTTCAGATACAGAAGGGTAACTGACACAATTGAAAGGAAACTGATGCCTTTCACCACACTTTGGGGGACAATATATTTGGTAAGATGGTATTCAATTCATTGTCTGTCTAGAAAGGAGGAGGAGAGTTTGTTTCTTCAAAACCGAAATGAGTTCATGGAGTACCTAGCAGGTACTCCTATATGTGATAAAATGTGGAGTTTTTACAGACAGAGGAGGAGATACAAGATCAGTGGCATCTAGGACAACAGTGAGTACCTACTGCTACTGGAGAGCAGATAGTGTTGTTAACAAGGACCAGTGCAGAGCAACATGGGTGGCCCAAGCCAGCCCAAGGATAGTGAGGTGGTTGTTTGGCAAGGACAGAGGGCAGTTGTCATGCAGGATTGTATTCGCCATGGGTCAGTCTTACCTTAAGAAGGTATTCTTAATTTGAGCTCAGATTTAGCTGTGAATTTGCCTGGATTTAAAAACAAAACCCAGAGCTGCTTGGCTCATTTTTCATTTTAATATGGCGCTCTCTGTTGCTCTTCTTTCCTGAAAGTGAACAAAACAGGTGTGGTTAAAATTGAGTTGCTAGCTCACTTATTTGGGATTGTTCTTTTCATTGCAAGCTCAGGGGGAAAAAAAGCCAACACGTATGGCTGGAAACTGTTCTGAGCTGTCAGCTCAGATCGAGTATGGTGTGTGCAGCTCGGTGCAGCATGCAGTGTTTACCACAGACAAAAGAGAAGGAAGTATTGTTAATTCTTGCTGCACTGTTTTCTGTGAAACCTGAAGAGGATGCTGGGAGGATTTTGATTTTGTTTCTGTTTTTGTAAAAGACATTTCATGTTTCCCAGGGTGTTATTCACAACAAGCCAGATGTCAGTGGAACCCAGACCAGAACTCAGCCCCGCTTTCCCCAACACCTTGTGGTGCACTAGGAGCCTGGCAGGAAAATCTCAGTCATCCATCCTTATCCCGTCCTATTTTGCTACCATTTCCCCTAAACAGTAACCCAGCAAAGCCCTGCCCCGTGCTGGTCTCGGCTGCAGGCTTTTCAGTCAGAGCCGATAATTAGACTTTGAGATAAGCCATCTGCTTGCTGGCCCCCGGTGGTCCCTGGGCTTGGCACCGAGCTGGGGAGGCCAGTGGCAGGTCTGCTGCAGGAGAGGCCTGGCAGTGACACAGCAGCTGCTCGCCGAGATACCGAGTGCTCTTGCAATTGAGCACCTACGTGCTGGGGGTTTTAAAATGTCACTGGCCAGGAGGAGCAAACGGCGCTCCCGTAAACAGCGTTTTCTGTCTCTCCGAAGCACTGGAGAGTAAAGGGAAGGGAACGGTCTGCACTAATGAGGGAAAGTCAGAGTGGGAGGGCAGAGAGGGCTGAATTCAGTAATGAATTCATGATTTCATCATGCTTGTGAGCATCTGAGCAGGGAAGGGAAGGCATGTTTTACCCAAGTTAATTCTGGCTGATTATAAATGGAGGAGGGCAGGGAAAAACCTGCCTCTTAGATGTTGTTTGTTCTGTGTTTTTGGCAATCTTGTCCCCATCATACAGATCAGCAATACATGAAGCTGTATTTGCAATGGGATAGATAGCTCAAATTAACACCTTATTAGACGTTTAAATCTAGTATACAACTGTATGAGGCTCTGTGCTGTGATTAGAAACCGGCTTACCCCTGGAGTCGCTTTCAGTTCTTCCTTATGTTTCTCCTCTCGCCCCATCATTTGGCTAGAAATCCCTTCCTTATTGCAGGCTCCTTTCTGCTATGGCTCTGACATTGGAGTGCAAAAGCTTCATCATCATCGTTATTATTATTTGTTATTATTAAAATCACAGTCTAGTCCAGTTCTTATTGGTGAACAAATAGGCTGTAATTTTCCTCTCTTTCCTGTTGTGCAGTGAGCATCTTGTGTGAACAGAGAAGGATAAATGTGCGGTTTCTTTTCTTTCCAAAAGTGAGTGGAAGCTTAGCTCAAATCGGTCTGTTTCCGCCTGGCTAGATTAACAGCAGGATAGCTGCAATTTTTGTTTTATTAGGCGGGAAACTTCTTACTTATAAGGGTAATCCCATGAATTCCAGCTCTGTGGGTCGGCTGGCTTCAGGGATATCCCGGAGGGTGTAATGGCCTCATTGTGGACCCGAGGAAGAAATGGAAGTCTTCTATTCACTTAATGGACAGAAGCTTAAATCCTAATATTTAGAGTCTGATTGCATTTACTTTTCTAGTGATGAGGTGCAATTGTTGACAATTGCAAAGGGAGGAGTAGGTGCCCACCTCTCCCTTCAAAAAAAGGAAACAGAAGTGTTGGTGTTTTAATTAATTGGGAGGAACTTCCGATTCTGCAGTGATGAAAACTGTGAAAATGCCCGTGGTCAAAAGCAGATGCAGCAGTGTCTGCCCTATGCAGTGTGGGGGCAGTGTGGTGTGAGCACGGGCCAATCCATCGATTTAATTACAGCTGGGATCTGATATCCCAAAGCAGTAACTCGTCTTTCTGCCTTCCCTGCTGGATGAGATGACACTGGTAGGAAGAGAGAAGAGGGACTCGGGAATAAGCAAAGGATAACACGGCAAAGGAAAAAAAATGAAGGACTATCAGTGGAAACCACATCAGATTAACAAACTTTAATTACATTTAATTTTAATCCTTAACACTTATCGAAAAGGTGACTGAGGGAAGGTTTATTAGGATTCTATGTCCCTATAGCCCTTCTTTGAAAGAACACTGAACAAGATGATTGCTTGCGTCTCTAATTAGAAGTTTTTCCCCTCTTGATCACCTAAAGTCAAATTCATTTACTCTGCTTGAAACAAGGATTTAATTTGATTTTTTTTTTTTTGCATCAAAAGATATCTCTCAAACTTGATACAGAACCACAGCCTGCTAATCAAGACAGAACCCATTACCAGCCCAGTTTTATGAATATTCACATCAGAGGGCAGGACCAACCTCATTAGGAAGGGTGTTGCAATCATTATTAAGCTGTTGGAGTCCATTATGATTCAGAGTGCTGTAATGATGACTGATACTCACGGAGGGCAGCTGAGAAGAATACCGGAGCATAATGACCTCACTTTTTTTTTCATAAGCCTATAGGGCTTTTAAAGGCTTCCAGCTTATGTAGTTTGTATTCTTTTCATCAAGTGCGCGCAAGTGGTCTTAATATCCCTGATTCTCTTGCACAAGTGGTGTGAAGAGAAACACAAGAGCAATTAAGGAACCTGGAGGTTGTGTTTGGGTGATGTACTAAGTCAGTAATACTACTAATTCTTTCAGATCTTAGGTCTCCATTAATGAGATGTTTCTTGTCAGTTGGACTAAAAGCTCAAAATTTATAAGATGGATCAAGCCCCTTCTGTTCCTTCCTTGTAAAGTGAGGAGACCGCACGGCTGTTAAACCTGAGTTTGATCATTGGAGCAGCAGAACTGCTGTAGTTAATGGACTGTCGGCACTGTCAGCATAAGCCCTTTCTCCACTCTCTTTTTCTTTCCTGCTTTAAGAATAATATCCACTTGAGGTTAAATGTTACTACAAACAATTTGCTACCCCTGTCTTGCTTTCCTTGTATCCCTGCTTTATTCAGGCACAGGGAATGGAGGTGAGCCTGAACTCGCCAATTTGCAATCCCAGTCCTGCCTTGGTTATATTTACATAAATTAATTTTGTGCAGATTGGCATGGTATTGGTGGAATTTTTCTTTTGGCATTTACAATAAGCTGGAAGATGTGTGTAGCTGTTAGCATACTTCCTGAGCTCAGAAGTAGGCTTCTGATCTCAGCCTTCATGCACCGATGAAGGAACTGATTTATGCAGTCTTCAGTAGCTGTTTACTGCTTTTTTGTGTCCTTGAGGCAATTTACTATCTTCTTTTAATGATCCTCCTCTCTTCTCCTTGCATCCTGGAGATGATCTTTCAACCCAGAAAGAAGCTCTCTTTGGAGTCCTTTGGGATCTCTTTGCTCGGCCCTGAAGGGTGCTGAAAAAGTTGCGGAGGCTGCATGTGCCACCTCTGTTTCTCCTGCAGGTTGGAACTGGAACCTGGCTGTCTTGCGCATTGCAGTCTTGGTGCGTCTGTTTCAACGTGTTTTTCATTGATATTTCTTGCTACAGTGTTCTTTTTATAAACCTGCAAGAGACTGTTAATGCAACTGGTGAAGCTGATTGTAAATTATTCTGTGATAATGATTCTACAAAAAGGAGGCATTATGGGAGACTAATTGTAAATTTGAAGCGGGACAGCTATGTGCCACCAAAGAGCATCTCTCTCTTTGTTCTTCTTCCAGTTTGGCTTCCACACTAACTGTGTGAGATCTCTCCAACTTGAGAGCTCACACTTCTTCAGCTACCATCTTGTGAAACGTGAGTGAATGTGTCGTAGTTGGTTGAAGCATAGTTGTTATAGCTGTTCACAGCAAAAGTAGCATCATTTTTTGTAGAATAGAAGAGGAAGGAGCTTCAACCAACTACAGTGTTAATTAAATCTAGTGAGGGGAGTGGAAATGTAAGGGGTCTTGTAATAAGCAGGGCAGAATCTGCCTTTGATTAATGATATTGCCAAGTGGATTAATTAGAAGATTAACTCAAATACTACCTTGAGGGGTCTGTGGAGAAGAATGTCTAGCATTTCAACAAGAGAAACTGCAGTAGGCATCTTAACAAAGATTGGTACGCGTCTCCTTTACAGTGATTTGGCAGAAATACCAAGCTGTGAAGCAGACTGCCTCTGGCAGCAGAGAACATCTCCTAATTAGACTGTTTGCACAACACTTGTTGGCAGGAGAACATATCTTATTTAGGATCTTTGGGGATGCCCCTCAAGTAAACCTTTCCAAGATGAGTATTTAGACTAAGCCATTTTCGTTGTGTCCTGATTCACCCCAGTTTCCAGATTGTATTGCTGGTAGCATCTACCATTTATCCAGTAACGCTTGTGGTCAGCAAAGACAGTCTCTGTTCTGATGTAAATGTGGACCTTGTGGGAGGCAGATTTTGGGCAAACCACCGCTGGATGACAAAATGATTGTCACCACTTCCTGTGTGAAACTTCATATTTTGCTGAATGATGCCAGGTCACCTCAGGTTGATGTATTCCTTTGTTATATGTGGCAATAAGCAACAAGTAGAAAAATTGCAGTTCAGGCCTTCCATTTCTTTTAGAATTGTAGTTATAATTTACTTCTAAAACAAGTGTAGAAAGCTCATCAGAACTTGAATTTGAGAAACAACCATTTCTTTAAACAGGGAGTTTCCCTTGTCCTGGATTACATTGCATGTGTCCTTTTAAACAGCTTGCTTTCAAATAAGTCTATCTTAATTGATCCTCTGAGAGGTTCCCTGCTGCACCAGCTCTTGCTCATTAATGCGTTTTACTATTAATGAAGATATGTAAATACCAAGTTGTTTTAAAAAGGGCTTCACCTCCATTATTGCACACTAGGCCTGCCATTCCTGCAGGTATTTGCTGATGTTAGTTAAGAACAATGCCTGTTCCTAATGATTTTCTTGCCCTGTAAAATAACTTGCGATGCATTGCATGAAACTGAATGAGAGGCAATATATCGGCTCTGGTAGCGATATCCAGTGCATCGAGGGAAAACAGAGTTTGCTGTTCCCTCAAGGCTTAAATTTTCAGGAGGCTTACATTGACTTTTGGTAGTATTTGAGTACTTGACTCTACTTTTCTTTAAAACTCTCCACCTCGGTGATTTGTGCAATTTTGAAATTGTTAGAGACATTTTGTCCTTAGACACCTGTGAAACTCGAATTACTGACTTTTTTTTTTGTCACTCTGAGTACAGTTGCCATTTATAGCAACTCATTTTGTTTGGCAATTGACAGACCCATATAAACCCCTAGCCAGAAGAGTGAGGAAAGGTAGAGGAAATGTGCCGACCTTCTGAGAGATGGTAATTGTATCCAAGACAAATGGTAGAAAAGTCTTTCAAAGCAGGTGGAATTCAAGCGCTGACACAGTACGTATAAAGACTGAACTAGTTTTGTTAACATCCCTTCAGAATCCATCACAATTGGTCCTTCTTGCAGCTTGTCCAGTTTTCCCTTTGTTAGGCATCAGAGGATGACTAATATGCTGTTATTCAGAAAAATGGGGCTTTTATTGGCAGCAGTCATCTTATGCAGCAGTAATGCTATTTTTAAATTATAACATGCATTTTGCACATAAAACTCTGCTGATTTCACTGTACCTTTTTGATTATTTTTCCACAGAAAGCACAGTAGCCTTATCTCTCTTCTGATAATTGGTTTTAAGTTATTGTTAGTCCACTGATATCTAACCTGGTGTTTTCAGGAGCACGAGACATCTGTTTTTCGTATTGGTTTTATAGGATCTATTCTGCGCTCATGAGGAATAGGTCGCTTTAAGTGTCCAAATATGTATAGCTTGGAGTTCAGCTTTTGGAAACAAGCTTTGGCAGTTCTGGTTAAGATCATCTGAAACTTACAGCAAGAAGTTTGTCCCTACTTAAACAGATGACTCATCTTAAACAGTTGGACTCGATGATCTTAAAGGCCCCTTCCAGCCTAGATGATTCTATGATTCTATGAATGTTTAGACAGGAATTTCCAAGGTGCTTGGTTACTTCCGAAAAATGCAGGGGTGACGGCAGTGCACCTCTGCCTGCCCCCTTCAGCCGATCGCAAGGATTATGTGACTGCTGGAATTTGGGAATACGTGTCCCTGAAGCGCTGAGGAAAACAATCCAGTGCATTGCCCATCTTCTGTTTCCCCTACCAAACAGGTGAATCTTCTTTGGGATTTCACAAGCACCTTTTGGAGTTCAGAAGATAGACTCTAGAAATAGGCCATGTTTTCCTTCATTTCTCTCTATGAAGTGTCCACTCTCTTCCGACTCGTTTGTAAACCCGGTTGAGTAGGAAGAGGCTGGTTTGTGGTATCCACTCATGTTTATGGGCGCTTCAAGTGATTTGTCAATGGACAGTTACTGTTGGTATTGGATTTTTGGTGTTGCTTTAGATCGAAATAGTGGTTTTTACGTGTGCAACTTCAATATAACTGTTGGAAAATCTGTTTCTGACATGTTCTTTTTGATAAAACCCTTAATACTCATTGTCTGCCGGGGATAGGACACATTCCCCACGTATAATTAGCCTGTCTCATTTCAGACTTCACAAGAAAACAAAATGAGTACTTTTCCATCATGTTGAAGTCGTCCTCTTGCTTCCAACCCACTCTCCAATTTCCTATGTCAGGCTTCCTGTGTGAAGCCGAAGCTCTGTTCTCAAAGAATAGAAAGGAAGTGCGTAACGAATCAAGAATAGGTTCATTTTATAATGTCTTATGTTTAAATGCACAGCTGGGTATGTTGTTTTAGTACTTGTGCGTATATGTTTAAGGTTTGTGTTATATGTAACAGCTTCCCGTCTGTTGAGCGGTGTCTGAATCCCTTCATTGGAGTGAAGATCACTAAGGCATGGCACAGAGGAAACTTCAGCCAGGTGGAACTGAAGTAGATTCCTACCTGTGAAAAGAGGGAATGGCACACATTTTTGCCTACCTGTTATATGGATCTTTACATGTGTGTATTTGACATACATATGTAGTGTCATTTCCTTTAGGATCTACAGTTACCTGAGTGTTAATAACCTGCTTTCAGTCACTTAATTTTGCTTACATTGTCAGCCTCAGCATTAGATTTTTGGGTTTCCTCTCTGCCGAAGGTAAATATTTCTGAGAAATCTCAAGAGGACTTCTCTGAGTGCAAGAGGGGTGAATAAAATGTCTGAAGACAGGGTGTTGGGTTTTTCAGAGCTCTGTAGTATCAGTAGGATTACAGTAGTAAGAAGCTGAAATTTATCATGGAAGCACTTCCATGATAAGAAGTGATTTTGCATCCTCCAGTGAAGACTGACTTGGTGCTTACAATATGACTCCTTGAAGACCTTTTACCTGATGGTAATGACCTCTGCAAGAAAAGGTGTCCAGCTCTGAAAAAACGTGCAAGACAAATGCTTTTTATTTGTACTCTTTATAGTTCAGTAGAAAAAGGGCCCTCTTGACCTTGGTGTTAGATATGGAGTTTTCTTTCTAGCACGTCTTTCCATGGTCTGAGCACACAATGTGAAAAAAAGCCTGAGAATGCTGTTCTCCACATACTTTTATGCTCAAAATTCAGGCAATAACAGCATACACAGCCTTGTTTCTTTTTGTTTATGTGAGTGTGTTTGTGCATACTATAATTGCCTTGTTGCATACTGCCTCTTGGACACGTGTGCATTTTTGTACAAGCCTTAGATCCCTGGGATAGTACCTTTTACACTCCTTTAATCTTGTCTGTTTTCTGCTTCTCTCACTATTATTATGGTTTACAATCTTTATAGATTTTTTTTTTTGTGTGTCTGTGACTGATCTTGGCATCAAATTCATTATATGCAGAAGGGGTGACACGTAGAGAGTAATAATGAAGGGAATGTGATTCTTTGGAGGCACAAGTATTTGCCCAAGTGGTTACAACTGTGTAGGGTTGGGGCTGCAGACCATAAGCATGAGTTTCACGCTTCTTTTTCAAATAATAACTTTGCCTGCATTAGGTAATTTCCAGAATTACAAGGGCTACAAAGAGGCACTTTTATTGGAAACATAATGTTGCCAGAATATACACATTTGCTTCTAATCCTGGAAAGTGCCAACATACCTGGAATTTTAATAAAATACCATCGTTATATGTTTAAGAACTATTTTAGGGGTGTTACAGGTTTTGAAATATAGCAGTTCCCTTTGCTTCCAGGGCATGCACAGTTAGACTTAGAGTATTAAGGTGACCTGATTTTATAGGCTATATGGAAAATAGTATCAATAAAATACCTGAGAACTCTTTAAAATAGCCTAAAATAGAGCAGCATGGTGGATGGTATAAAAACTTTATTTCTATTCTATTTGAGTCGACCAATATAATTTGTTTGCCACCTATTTAAGTCTTTTCATCACACCACGCACCCTAGTATTTGTTTGGTTCAAAACCTTTAGAAATTCCTGGCTTGAATGCAAGCACTGGATAGTAAAGAGAGATTATGGGTGATGAATGGATTGAGAGGAGCCCTGCGGAGAAGGACTTGGGGATATCAGTAGATGAACAATTAAATATGAGCCAGCAACTTGCACTTGCAGCCCAGAAAGCCAATTGTATCCTGGGCTGCATCAAAAGAAGTGTGGCCAGCAGGTCGAGGGAGGTGATTCTGCCCCTCTGTTCAGCTCTCGAGAGACCCCACCTGCGGTGTCCAGCTCTGGAGCCCTCAGCACAGAAAGGCCATGGACCTGTTAGAGCAGGTTCAGAGAAGGGCCATGACAACGATAAGAGGGCTGGAGCACCCCTCCTGTGAAGACAGGCTGAGAGAGTTGGGGTTTTTGAGCCTGGAGAAGAGAAGGCTCCAGGGAGACCCTATTGCAGCCTTTCAATGTATTAAAGGGGATCTGTAAGATTTTTACCAAGGCCTGTAGTGACAGGACAAAGGGCAACGGTTTCAAATTGAGAGAAGGCAGAGTTAGATTAGATATAAGGAAGAAATAATTTACAATGAGTGTGGTGAGACACAAACAAGTTGCTCAGGGAAGTTGTGTATGCCCCATCCCTAGAAGTGTTCACGGTCAAGTTGCACAGGGTTTTGAGCAACCTGATCTAGTGAAAGATGTCTGGACTCATGGCAGGAGGGGTAGACTAGATCATCTTTGAAGGTCCCCTCCATCCCAAACCATTCTGTGATTACACCCAGGACTCCACCGTGCAATTAGTTAAATGTCTTCCACGTTTACTGAAGGCAGAGTGGCAGCTGGGCAGTTATAACTCCTATTCTTGGACAGAGCTGTGCTCTTTGAGAGGAAAATCTTTTGGACATTGCATCCTGGTGAGATATCTACATTAGGCATTGTCTCATGGATTGTTCAATTCAGTTACACAGAACTAATGCTTGAGTTGGGATAATGCAAGCAGTGGTGACACAGTGCCCTTTTGGAGTAGTGTGACGTGACAGGAGAACAGCCATCTGTTTGATAGGCGTTTCTAACTGACGTGTACTGCAATAGCTAAAACTTCTCAGTCTCTTCAGCAAAGGGTAAGCCCTGATGATGAGCTCATATTTTGTGTTTGTGAAGGGAACATATGAAAACAGTTCAAATTATGTTTACTATTGATGGTGAAAGAAAACCATACCAGCGCCAAACACAACCTAAAATTCAGTCAATTTAAAAAACAAAGCTATTATTTCCTCATGTGATTTTTCACTCCTGTTTTTAGTAGAGAATGTAGGGGAGGTAAAAAGTGGCAGGTTTTAGCTGACACATTGGCATCATCTAATAGGCTCAGCTGCAGCGAGAGAAACGTTGAGCTGACCGGGAACCTCTCTTTTGCATCAGCAAATGTACACAGGTGGGAGGTTATGACTCTTCTGCCAGCAGAGCTCCAACAGTCCAGTCAGTTCTGCATCTCATAATTCAGGTACTAAACTAATTTCCAGTAGTAGTGTCATTTTAAATTAGAATATGAGCATGTAAAAGGGACAAGTCACTAGGCTTTTAGGTAATTGAATAGCTGAACTTCACTTCTAGAGCATTTCTGCTGGGGCAGTCTGTCTAGTAGAGGTGCACCAGCAGAAGTATCACGTGTCAGGTTAGGAAAGGATGTGGGAGACTGCTAAGGACACATCTGGTTTTGTTCTCTTTAACTCAAGAGAATGTGTGGATGGTTTAGTCAGCTGGCGAAGATGATTCTAAAGGGGCCGCTTACCTCAGTAAGACGAGTTATCTCAGGAACGGAGGGTTCATGTGAAAAACTGATACTGTGCATGTTAGCCTGAAGAGGAAGAGATATAAAGACAACTTTTCCTGCAAATCTTGAAGTCCCAGCATTTTAGTCTAATATAATGGATCAGATTAGCAAACATGGCTGCTTATACATTAACTAAAATAAGCGGGTGTGAAGGGTGACAAATTGGATTAAAATGCAGGAATTTTTAAGTGTAGCTGATAACCTTATTGGTACACACGCCCTTGCACTTCATGCAGATAACAGGGGGAGCCTAATTGTCATTCAGAGTGGGAATTTGCATGGGGAGAGAAAGGCTGTTGGCTGGTTTGGGGTTTTTTTAAAGGAATACACCAGCAGGATGCATGTCTAGCAAGTGCCTATCTGTTTCTAGAGGATATCATGGAAACCCAGTGTGCTACATCAAAGATGACTAGAGGGGTGGCTGGCAAAGATTGTCTACATGGTAATGCTGGTTTTTTTATGACATTTAGCTACAGCAGAAAACAGATCACAGACCAGAGAGGAAGCAGCTTAATGAGAGTATTCAGAGGTGTTGAAATAAAGATAATATTGTCTAGGTGCTGACATAAAAGACAATTTTGTGTCTAGAATGGTAATGAGGATGCTCCCACCTTTTAGGCTCCTGTCAGACTTTGAAGTAAACAGGGGAAGAAATTCAGAGGGAAGGGAGGAGTCAGTGGTGGCCAGAAGACAGGGTTGGAGAGATTGTAAAATGCTGGCAGAGCGAGCTACCAGCAAATGCTGGAAATGCTCCCATCCTGTGCCTTGCCATATGTTGTACAAAATAAATAACTGGTAAAGCCATGGTTTTACCATCTGCAAACTGGCTGATAGTTAGCCTCAAATGAGGGTAGTCTAAACAAAGATCTTAAAGAAACAGGACACAGAAAGCCTTTTATCAACACCCCTGGCAGATCTTTCCCAGCACTGGTGCAGTGGATCTGTAGGCACCATCGCATCCACTCTGTCTGGAGGCGCTTCCACGCTGGGTCCTGGTGCCTCCTGAGAATTCGTCCAGCAGCAGGGCAGGTTTTGTCCTCCCTTGAGATCCTGCACAGGTGACCTCTGCTGCCTTGAAGCTCCTGGATGACTTAGCTTACTGTTTTACAGTCCTTTACGTGCCACCTTCTGTATCTCTCCCTTATATATAGCCATCTTTTGAACACACCTTTCTATATGTTAAGTTTTGTAAAAGCTGTGGTTGATTCATAGGACACGATTGCTTGAAGCTGTGGTAAATCTCCTCTTTTGGTTAGCAGAGTGAAACCTGATAGCTTGACCTAGAAATTCAAAGAAAAGAGGCAGAAGGAAAAGGAGAGTTAATGGATTAGCTCCACAGAGTGGCTGAGATAAAGGCTCCGTGTTTCATTCTGCTGCTGTTTCAGCAAAGAGAGGGTTTTCTTTAAATGTCTGCTTTAACCCATGTGGATGGATCTCTGCTAGTTGGTGACCCAGGAGAGCAAAGAGCTTTCGTTTGTACCAAAGGAGTGCACAGGTCCTTTTTCTTCTCTTACAAACACATTTAAAAAATACAGTTCTGTTTTAGTTAGTCAGAATAATGAAATGCAGAAGGTGAGAGGTTAAGAAGACACAGGTAAACAACAGACGGAAAATGGTTTTCCAGTGAGTCTAACAGAGAACATAGAAAGTTGCACGTGGCAGGGGCTAGAAGGCAAGATGCCTGTGTACAATAGAGAAAACTGATGCCACATGAGCAGAAGGAGCAATCTCTCATATATATTTTTAAAATAAAATGAACAATTGCTACTTGGAATCTGAAATTACTTGAGACTTCTCTGTATTTTGTTGGGAGACTTGTGGTTGGGTCAGTAATGGTCTGATCTCCGTATTATTCTGAAGGATTCTAAAAAAAAAAAGATGATAAATCAGTATTTATTTACTGCCTTGCAGGTGGCAAAGGTCTGCAAATTTCCTCCAGACAAGGCTGTTTCCTATTAAGAAGATGCTGATCATTGACATTTAACATCTGTGCCCAATAGAGAGCACATAGTTCTCTGAAGGAACTTAGATTTGGGAAGGAGGTAGGGACCTAAAATTGTTTGTGCTCCACTGAGACATTCATATTTACTGATGTCTGAGAGGTGCTTAAAGGGGTTGCCTGATAAATTATTCTACTGTCTTGCTTGACTCTGCGGCTGGATGTTGGAAAGATAGCGTTTTGCCATTAAATGAAAAATACAGGGACAAGAAGATGCCTGTCTCCCTGGTCTGCCTGTGTGATGGCTTTGCTGGTACCATCCATCTTGCAAAGCAGCACACTTGTTTGTGACCTGAGAGATAAACCCTGTGTCACAGATTGTACCCTGCTCCTGTCCAGCTGTAAAACGATCATTAAAAGAGCTCTGACCCTTCAGTTTCTTTCTTTATGTAGCTTCTGGTGTGATCTAACAACAGTAAAGTAACAGCTGTGGAGTCAGTAGTTTCCCAAATTATTTTCTTCCCTTCATTGAGAAACACTGCTCCCCTGCCAAGAAACTCACAACACTGTTTGTAATAGACTTTACGTACAATTCTGTATTTCTTAAAAATTCAGCAGTTTCCCTTTGCTCGCATTTTGACACGCTCAGATCCATGGGATACAGTTATTTTTAATTAGCCTTTTTTTTGTTTTGTTTTAATTCCAGAATTCTCAAACTGTAATCAGATTCTTTTGTAAGTTAAAAACTTGGAAAATATTTTTTTTTCTTTTGAGAACCTTTTTATTCTACCCATACAATTTTAATCTTTTCAAGTCAAAGGGCAGTCCAGGTACCCTGCTCTTTCTTTGCATTTAGACAGAGTGTTTGAGGTGCAGTTCTGCCATTTATCAGAGAATCGAGATGTGACACTCCAGCTGCTTGGCCCTGCAAGAAATACTGATGACTCAGAGCCTCAGATTTTTTAACTGCCTTGCCTCCCTTACCAAGCCTTTCAGTGAGGCTGTCCAGGATCATCTTCCACTTATGGTTTCTTTATTGAAGCAGGGAGAGAGTCTTGCTGTCATCCCGGAGTGGGTGTCCTTACATTTGTCACCAACCAATTAACAGAAGGCTTTTAAATTTCAATAATCGTCTATTTGCAGAAAAGCACATTAGGTAGAGAGCTACACTGTCATCCAGAACAACTGGTCTACACAGCTAAACAGATCGCCTAGTAAGGGAGGATGATTGTAGGAGGAATCCGAATGGGAAAAGTACCACCCGAAACAGGGCACAAACAAGTCATACATTCAAAAATGAACACACGCAGCCAAACACACATACAGAGGCGATCTTCAGTTCTGTGGATGATTCTTTATCTGTACATTGGCAGGTTTTTCAAATCATGACATAGCTTACACCGGGACTTTTAGTTTTTCTTGTGCCAGGACACGTTGCCGTACACTTGTCAAGCAGAATATAAAAGCTCAAAATATTAGAGTACAGACATGGAGAAATGAAATAACGTTTTTATAATCTTATCCCATGTCATAATACCCTCAGTGTGTATTGCACACTTTGAGATAAACTTATGACTGAAGAATAAATTTTGCGCTTCAGTTGGCTGATGATGCATGCTTCTTGATCCTGAAGTAAGAGTGAAGGCTTGAGGCAAAAGATGTCAGTTTTGTAATAGTAATTAAAATACATATATACCTGAAAGAATTGCAGTTACACATTTGAGACCTTCACCTGTGGTCTGTGGACAGGACAGAGTCTCACCATGAAAAGAAACGAGAGCCAGGAACGTCAGACCCCAGACATGGGTGGGAATGAAACCTATTTGCAGCCTTTGCCTCATTCTGAGGTTGCCATTGTAATGAGATGATACAATTGCAAATCATATATCTATATTAAAAAATAAGAATGCATATAATTTATGGTTTTGTTCTTAATAATAACAAACTTAAGCTGTGTTTTTATTTATACTCCAGATTAGATTTTCCTCATCACATAACTCTGGGAGCTTAAGCTTTATACATAATGCTAATATTGCAAGCTTTGTGACAAAATCTAAAATACTGGCCGTGTTACGGGTAGAAGATGAAGTTGCTTCAGATTATAAATGTAATGAATTTGCAAGAGCTGTGGTGGTGGCTTTCAAGTAATCTTTTGTGGCTCTGTTTTTTTGAAGGAGGTGTGTGAAAATGAACTGAGAGCAAACTGCATGTGGAATGGCACAGTAGGGAGTTTCTCATTACTGTTGTATTTATCATTTAGCACAAGCCTGAGCTCTGTCAGACTTAAATGGCAAGCTCATTGTTAATTTCAAAGTTCAAAGCGTTCTTTAATCTTTCCCTTATTTTTGCTCACTCATAAATAGCATTATGGTTTTCAGTACCCAATTCCAAGGGTTCTTGCCAGTATTATCAGGTTGTCCTTGATAGGTGGGAAAATCCATCTTGCTAAAGGAGCTGTGATTCAAGAGGTCAGAGCATTGTCTGTCTCTGGAAACAAGGCCCATAAAATACTGCTTAATAAAGGGGTCTATTTGCAATGTGGAGGCTCAACATATATCTGGTAGGTGCCTGGATGTCAGAGATGAAGAAAGAAATGAAAATAAAGAAAATAAATACCCAGCATTACTAAACACTTCAGTACACTGAGGAGAAGAAAGAAATCCATAAAAGGAGCCACTTTTTCTTTTTATTAAGGAGATTTCTTAACAAGGGTTATTTTTTACCTTTTGAAAGGTGCTCATGGTGTTTTCACTTTCTAGCTAAATAGAGAGGGGAACATGTTGTGAGTGGCCCTTGCATTCATCCCTCCTTCCCCTACAGCTTGCATGCTAATAAGCTGCGCAGATCCCAGAAGCGGTTTCCTCTGTGGCTGTGGCAGGTCTGTTAGTAGATTAAATGGTCAAGGTGGATTTATAAAGGGATTTAGGATGTTTGGAGCTTGTGAGAGATTTTGAGTTTAAAACCCACTAAGGTTGATTATTCCCAGAAGAGATAAAGGTTTGGCAAAAATGAGTGAAATTTCCTTTCTAAACCACCTGTCTTGATCCCTCAAAATCTAATGTCAGTGAAAGAGAAAGGTAATAATGAGCTTTTCAATCTAGGAAATGGAATCAGGTTGGCTAGCTTTGGTGATAATTCAGTAATTCCGTCTAGGAAGTGGGTCTAGAGCCCTAACTCCACGTAGACCTATTGAATGTTTGGCTTTATTCCAACCTAAATTGTATTCAGATTGGTAAACTAGAAATGAGAATTTCCATTGCTAATATGCTGAGCTGGCCAGCTTGCTTTATTATATTATTTAACGGCGTGCTGCCCTATTGACCACGTCCATGTCAAACTTGAATGAACGCCCACAAAAGATGTTACGTCATCCCCTTCTTAGAAGCCACTGGAGTTTCATGATGCCTGTCTGTCTTTCAACCAATATTCTTACTCTTTCACACAGACATTCAGAAGTATATAATTTCTTTGGTATTGTACTAAAAATTTCTTAAAGTAGTTTTAATGATTTTTCTGCTTCATGTTGTCTGTATTAGACGTGTATTTTCTATATCGGGACCATAGGACTGAAGCTCTTGTCTTTCACAGGATCAGCATAGGTTAGTATAGTTGGAGCTATTTCGCAAATGCATTTTTTGTGAACTTCAGTTTATTTTTTTCATTTAATTCACAAAGGCAAAGATAGCTTCTCAGCAATAGATAATTCTCCTAAGTTGGAAGGGCACAGGGAAGATAATACTGAGTACAGTCATCGTGCTGCTCTGACTGATGCCATGCCTTCAGTGATGGTGGTTCAGGTCCCTGCTACCCATCACCGTGCCTCCTGACGGCAGGAGAACCCAATAAACACAGGTATTTTGGACTCGCCACCATTGGGGCAGAATATCAGCCTTAGCAAACCAGTGATCCAATAACTGATTTAATTCAATACAAGGAATACTTACTGCTTCCCTTCAAAGGTTGTCTATTCTGCCTTTATATGAGCAGCCACAATCAGCAGCATAAAAGCTGTTTTAAAAAAGACAATGATAGAAAAGTGAGATTCCCCTGATGATGTGTCTGTAGCAGGGTCACATGTACTGCAAGGCACAGGGGACCTGAAGAGATCTTCTCAACCTTCTGAAAGATGCAGCGGCATTAATTTACTCTGTTGTTGTGTGTGATATACCACTCTATGCAAGCAGATGCAGGTAGAGTCCCTGCTGTAAAACACTCATCGTTTTTTCATGTGCCAATTGTATTTGCGAATGGCCTTAATTTTCCTTGTCCATGTGACCTGGCCCATATTCCAAGGTCTTATCTCATAGGGCCATTTAAGGCCACTTTCCTCAACACCTTTGTGTTTTAGGAGTCCCAGGAAATGGAAGAGCTGTTCGAGCCATTTATCTTTCTGCTGTGCCAGCAGCTGTTCAGCTCCCTGTTTCCCGGCTCCATCACCCCTTTGGTGCTGCCCACCTGCATGGGGCAGCGCAGGGGGAAGGCAAGGGGGACCAAGGGGAAAAGGGGCAAGCTAACAGGTCCCAGCAGAAAACTGCAGAAGAAGGTGTGGTACTTTTAATGGAGCAAAACAACGCTTTCCACAAAACAATTGCTAGATTAGGGGGACTTCTTTAAGAGCCTGCAGGGCCATGCAGATTTCTCAGGAATACTGTTTGGGCTCTGCAGAAGGTTGGACGTGGGATGGTTAGACTGGTTTGCTGCTCTTAGGCTGGTTTTATGTTCATAAGGCCTATGTATTTTTTTCCTAATCCTGAGCTTCTACAGAAGATCATTCATCTCATTTATGCATATAGCTGGCTTCTACTTTGATTAATTGTGTTTTGAGGAGGGGCGTGAACCGTTGCTCTCCTGATGTCCCTTCCAACCTGAGTGATTCTCTGGTTCTGTGTTGCTGGCTGCCAGTTCAGCTCCGGCCTTGCCTCTCCTTGCAGTCAGCAGCTTTGCCCGCAGCCTTAACTTGCTTGTGCTATCTGGGGGCACCAGCTGGAGTCATTTGGAAACGCTGTCTTTATGAAATAAGTCACGAGGTGTTTTGTTTCGTGTTTAGTTTTCAGGGCAGGTACCATTTCCAAAATGATGTCAATTTGTCTTTCATGCAAAAGTTCTCCTTTGCCTGAGACTTCATGAGCTTTATGATGATTGTTTCTGGGTTTGGAAGTTACAGTCATAACAGTTCTTCAGGCCAGCACTAGCTTTGCTCTTGCATAAATTTGATGGTGCTTTTTGTTTGTTTGAAAATTTCTGAAATTCTGGAACTTCATGTTGTGATGAAATATAATTGTTCTCAAAAGCACAGATTACAACGTGGAAAAGAAACCAATTCCTGAGAATGCATTTGGTTGAAAGTAGATTCGTACTACTGCATGTAACCTTGTCTCAACTTACATAAGGTTGCTGTTCTGTCAGTAGATGCTGCAGTACCTTGTCACAAACTCAGGAGATGATTTAGTTTATATGAAATGGAGCAAGTTTGGGCGGATGGATGGAAGATTTGGATGGATTAGTTGTTGTTGCTGGGTTTGGGGCTTTTGCATTTTTGTTTGTGGCTCGCTTTGTTTTAAGTAAGCACATCATACAGACGGCAAACTGGGTTTACAGTGTTTTCTTATTAAGGACGGCTATACTGCCGTCTGTTCTTGGCTTTTATGTTAAATACACTGACAACTGTGAAGCAGATTCCCTGTTTTCAGGAGGTGAAGCTCAGCTGTGGGCTGTACTAGGACTGCCCTGGTTAGGTCTACCATGTAGGTATGTAATTATATGTACACAGTTATGTACGTGTGTAGCTGTAACCAGAACGGTTCTCACAGGAGGAAAGATTTGCTGATGCAACTGCTTTCAGAAGGGGCCCAAAGAACTTCTGCTTTCTGTGATAAAGCAATTCCTAAACTTCACTGAGTATTTTAGCTGTGATTTGACTCCGGTAAGATAGTGTCTCCAGTCAGCTTTGCCTCTGACAGAAGTCATTTCTGCCCCCAGCCATTCGTTCCCTCGCTCATCTCCTTTGTCAGTGTAAACATTTGTGCAGCTTTATGGTAAATCAGATTGAGGAGCCGACAAGGGTTTTTTTGGCCGGGACAGCCCAAAGGTGATAAGAAGAGGCTGGGCTAGGGAGAATAAGACTGCTTTCAGCAGCAGTGTCAGCTTATGGCAACTTTACCTGCTAGTGATACCGCAGCCGGAGGCTCTGGGAATTTTTGTAAAGGAAGCCTCAGTCATTTCCTGAAATCCAGTTTTGCAAACCAGTATAGACTCGATGTGGTGTGTGTTGGATAAGAAAACTTATCCAAATCCAAGGAACCAGCTTCTGCTTGATAATACCCTGGACGGATCAAGTTCGTGTTTCACCTTTTAAATTGTCCTGTGCTCGTTTGCCTTTGGTGTGTGTGTGTGCCTGCTTCAACACGAAAAGATTATAAACTTAGCTCATTTCAGGCTCTTTAGTTCTGCTCTGAATCGTGTCATCCATGAGGATGACACAGCTGTGATGCAGTCGGTGGGTGAAGAATATCAAGGCATTTGCTCCAGAGTCACTAGTCAGCTGTCAGGTAACCAGTCTGGGAGGAACTGAGGAACCGTGTCCTGGCAATAGCTTGTTATGAGGATAATGATTATGTTCAAGAGGATAAAATGTACATAAAGTGACAGAGAGAGAACTCTTTCCGCTTTACTTGTAAAGATGTTGGATTGCAGCTGGAAGTAAGTGATAAGGAACATAGCAGAGCTGGAAATGAGCAGTGACCATCTTGCCTTCTTTGAAGTGTGTTGTGCCCTCTTGGGACATCAGGGGGCTTTCTGGTTTGTAAAGGCCAGTAAATGGCTGATTAGTGAACAGAAAGGAACTGTAAATCCTTCCAAAAACATACTTTGCATTTTTATTAAGTAAAAAGTCCCCTTGAATGATGTATGATGAAATGTTTTTATATTTTCTATCAACTAAGCTAATTGATACAATGACTCGCTGTACAGAAAAGCGTCTTTCCTGCATTTCATTGCTTCATCTTAGTCTATATTAGCTAGAAAACAGATCCTTCTTATAGGGTAGCAGTGACCTTTAGGGCCAATAAATAAGTTTTTAAGCAGAAATAAGTGTGTCATTTCATTGTCCTCTGCCCTTTTTCCTCAGCAAATCTAAATGCCCTGTAATGCTGCCCACCAATATAGCATGGAACATTTGCTTGTTCAGTGCTTTTGAACTGAGGAAAGCCTTAGAAAGCCAGATTAACTTTGTTCAATGTGAGCTATCAATGCAGTCGCGAACATGGTCACCAAAAATTGTGAGTATAGCAGAAATAGGTAGCAGCCATACATGACCACCAGTGCCATCAAAACAAGCTCTTCATGCCATCAACTTAGTTTGAGGCAAGGAAATAAACTGGTCCAGAATTTCAGCACTACTGTGGGAAACTGAAGCAAAGTCCACGGAGAAGTGGCCCCGACTGACTCTGGGACTGTGCTGACCTGCCTTTACTCCTCTTCGCTGTGAATGGTTTTGAAAACCTTCCCCATTTTCAAGGGAAATAACATAACCAGCTGGAGAGCAAACAGTCTGGATCCAGGCTTTTCTTATATGGTTGTTCTAACAAAATATATACCTTCATTAATCAAATTACAAATGTAATTAATTTTGTTGAATGACTTTAATTGGAACGAAGACAGTCTTGTGCAGAAAATACATCGAACTAATGAACCTGATTTTTTTAAAGCATCTGGAATTGAGGTAATCTTTAGTTTCAGTGCACAGAACAAAAATAACTTGAGTTCAATTAATTCTCTGTTTTCTAGACTGTACCTTTAAAATTCTTAGCAGCTGGTAAAAGAGAAAAATACTTCGTTCCTTTTGCTTTCTCTGTTTTAGCTGAATTTGTGAGGGTGAGGATTGCTCCTGTGGCAAGTGATTAGCTTGTCCCTGTGTGTGTTTTTTAATCGTTACTTGCCTGTCATTTTCAATCCTCTTCCCTAATTCTTTTCTATATAACATCTCATATGCATTTCTTCTATCATCTGGGCATCCTCTGCCTCTCCTCTTCTTTGCTTACCAGTTCCTTTGCTTTTCTTTCAAGTGTGCTTATTATTAGCCTGTGCTGACTGGAGTCATAAGTATGCCTCTTGCTTAGTTTTCTGGGGCTTAGAGAGACTTGGCTAGCGCCTTATTAAATAGTCTGTGACTATTCCTTGCAGATGGACTACGTGCTAACTTTTAGAAAGGGTCTCTATGCTCAACTGGTACAATCATGATCACGGGGATGAAGGAATCTGCTTTGTAACATGTCAGCGTAGCTCCTTACTTTGCTTTGTATTCACTGAGTAGTTTTATCTCCTTCCTGTGGATTCGCTGACTGACATGCTACAAAACGTCTCTCCCGTCTCTGATTTTTTTTATCGTCTTCTATCTGGGTGTGTTGGAATACAGAAGAGATTTGGTATGCAATAAGCCATAGACCTTTCCAGCAATAAAATCATACTGTTCATCTTGGTTTTAATACTCTGTTAAGAAAAGGATCTGATGATAGTGCTGGTTTTGGAGATTTTAATCTGGTAGTCCCTAGGAGGGGTGAATCTTCAGTTACATCTTTTGACAGCGTGATTCAGATTGTGACCCAGTGAGAAAAGAAGTAGCTGAGATTTCGGATTGCCCATCGAGACAGCTGGGAAGAGCGTGGTTGCAAATCCATGTTGATTGTTTATGTTTTCTTTTCTCTCTGCATGAAAACAAAACTTACTTCCAATTGGTTTTTCATCGATATAAAACCAGAGGAACTAACCTAAAACTTTGTCGCCCCACCCTTTTTTTTGTACTTTTATTCATATGGTGCAGCCTTTTATTTCTCACTCTTATAGTAACTAGCTGTACCTGCAGAATGCCACTTTTAGCGCACAATGTCTACAACTAGGATTGAAAGAAGGAAAACGGAGGATTTGCAAAATAGAGACCAACACTGGCAACATCAGCAAATTGGTGATCTGCCCTGCTCCTCCCCTTCTTACTTCACCTAACCCAACATTGTATCTTCCTTCAAAACCTGTCTTTGATTAAGCCATCACCTGTAGTGTTAATAAAATCAGCTGAGGACATTCAGTGCTACCTGGAAGGAGTGGTAGGTCTGTTGAGAGAAGTGCTGGCTGTGGCCTGTTTCCCCTGTTCTTGGAAGTAGCCTGTGCAGAATATCCTCTGGTGAAAGCCAGCGTGGTCTGTGGCCCATCCATAGATGTGTCAGTGCATCTGCTCATTATCCAGATACAATGCAATAGGAAACGTGACTTGAAGACAGAGGAGAAAGCTTCATGTGAGACCAGAGAGACCGTGCTGCCTGGCGTGGTAGTTGGTTCTCCTTGCCAGCTCATTGCCACGATGCTATGAGGCACATCCAGTCTCGGTAGCATTTATTGTGTCAATGATGATGATATTCATCTGCTACTTTGATGAGCAGACTAGAATAATCACTGAAAATAGAATAAGAAAATGCAAAATGTTATTTGGAAGGGAGAGATAAAAGGTAAAGCAGAGAACCGGATCTTGAATTCCTTCATGATTCAGTAGTAATACAGCATAAGCAAGGCATCTCTGTAGCCTAGACAGGATCTTCACTGGGTGCCAGAGATTATTTAACACTTCTACTTTGCCGTATTGAGGTTGACTAGAACTTAAGAAAACTCCTTTACTGAAGGGAGTTGATCTAGCATTTCAATGTGATTGGTACCATCTGATACTTTCTTTTCAGTCCCAGAAAATCCCCAGAAGGTTATAAGACACAAGAAGGTATTTTATTTCACTGAACTTTCACAAGCCTGAGATAATAGGAACTCCTGCAGTAGGCTGCTGAGGCAGTGGAGAGTCTCATTTTCCTTAATATGGGTAAGGCATCTCCCCCTTCTCCTTCCTTCTGCTAAGATTTGAAAGAATAGGATGAGCTACAGTGTTCCGTTCAGAAAGTTTATTCTTAAAATATGCTGTGCTGTGTCTGTTTAGGAGCTTGCAGGAAGCTTGGTTAAAGCTTCTGTATGTGTTTTGCATACCTTCACTCCAAGGCGGGAGAGCTCGGGTACTACAGTCACGGATAATGGGCATCAAATGTGGATATTAGCCCTGAAATTTTTTCCTGTCAAAGCAATGTGGTTGGAGTTGTTTGAACTGGGGAAACTTAAAACATGTGAGAGTGAGAGTGGGAGTGAGTCTAGCGCTGGGCGCAACCCAAAAGTCTGACACTCAAACCACAGGTTCTTGGTAAGATCTATGCAATGTGTTTCTCTAGTCATAATTTTTATAGACTGGCCATGCAGAAAATCAGAGCACGAGTGCCGGGCGTTAGTTCTGGAGGATTTTATTACCTGAGAGAAACAAGGTGGTTCAGGTGGCATCTCATCTGTTTCTTCTGCTGACGGAGAAGGAAATAGTTTCAGAGATGGATCCACTCAGTTGTTCTCTAAACATTTTAAAGTTTCTCTCAGACTCGCTGTCAGCAAAATCCATCAGGGAGAGCTAGTTGTAACACAGAATCAGAATGACAATGCCTTGCAAGGGTTTAGTTAATAATAAAAAATAAATGTAATATATCAGAATTCCTTAAATACTGCAGTGTTATCTTTATGCTAGATGTGCATGGGTGTCCAGTTTTAAGAAGAAATAAACCAAGGAGATAATTTTTGGTCATCCTCCAGACTTCTCCATATTTGCTTGATGTACCTCAGGCTTTACCTGGGAAGAGGGAGTGAAACAGTTTGATCCCACATCTGATCCAATTTTGGTCTTTTTGCTGACATAGCCAAGAGAAGGGTAGTTGTGAATTGTTGCTGAAGCTTCATAAATTGGAAGTCAAAGACACACTGTGAAGCTGTTATGTTACAATGGCCTGATACGTAGTGAATAGGTGGTCCCTGCTGTACGTTACTGTCTTATAGTGTGCTGCCTGCGTTGCATGCAAGAACCTCTAATCTCCTGTAGTCAAATCTTTATCTTAAAGGTTGTGAGGCACAACACAAACAGAAAACATGGCTAGTGAACTAGCGCAGGACTTCTAGTCAATTGAACTAATCCTATTTCCAGCTCTGCTAGTGCTTCTTTGTAAACTTTGGCACATCACTTAATTTTTGTGCCTCAGTTTCAATATCTTTAAATGCCACCAGTCCCTAGAAGCACCTTCAGATTAAAAATGCTTACTGCTTTCTCACAAGGGAACCTCCGGGTCACAGCTGTATGAGGCACAGTTTTTATATGACTGCTACGCATTTGTACGAGAGCCCCTGCATTAGCAGAAACTAAATTTAACAACTGCCTAGTGCTCCTTTGAAGGTCATCCTGTCATCTTAATATGAAGGTCATCCTAAATATTCACCGGGTTCTGTTACATTTTATGTCTGTCAAGGAATCTCCTGACTCCTATCGCTCTGTAACCAGCATTTTGAAAACCGGAGGGTTTTCTTTTTTTCGGAAGTGCTCTACTCCCTGTGCTGCCTGGTCTCCCTCTCCCTCTGCTTCAGGCTCCTTCCTGTCTCTCTTGCTCTTGGTCTCTGTTTCTGGTATTGCTGGCTGAATCTTGCACAGCCTTCTCTCCAGCCCTTCTAACTCTTATTAAATGCAGTTTATCTCTCTGCTGTTAAGTAGTCTATTGATTCACTTTAGAGTTCATTAGATTATCGCTGTCTGGGTTTTGAATTTTTTTAAAGCGGTTTTTCAGATGCGTATGTGCGCACGTATGAAAATAAATCAATGAGCAGGGACAATGCACAATTATTTACACGGCTACAGCCGCCACTCTAATGTAATATTATCATTTAAATGCTTGCTGAGTATTCAGACAGTGAAGGTCTGTACTGCATGCTCTGCAGTGCCGGAGCCCTAGGGTAATGTTTTTCATAGCTGTTTATTCCTAAATACTCTGGATGGAAATACAAATGCCACCAAAGCTCCATATGTGGTTTCAAGTACTGGGAAAAGGGGGAATGGAGGGGCCTGTATTGTTTCAAAAATGGCACTAAAACTTTAAAATGTGTCTGAAAAAGAAACTGAGATGCAGTGGGTCTGTTTGGGAGAGAAGAGTGATAAAACCAAGTAGAAAATTGATCTGCAAAGCCTGCAAGTTTATTTGTAAAATTCCCCTCCAGCAGGAGCTTAGACACTTGAACGAAAATATGCTGCCAGTGCTGCCGTTAACCCTTAGCAGCCCAGAGTAGGTTGCATCACCTACGCCTTCCTAGGGACACCTTTACTGTTGTCTTTGCGGGATTTCTCTGGCTGGGGAAGGCAAACAATTTATTTTAGCAGTGCCTTACAGCCGTGTCTGAAATGATTCATGTTTGTTTAAATTTACAAGTGCACTGCGCTCACTGTTTTATATTGTGGTGGAGCTGCGTCATGCCCAGCAGTGTTATAGTGTCCCTTGTGCTGGCGGGGATCAGACTTCCTCTGCTGGATCAGATTCAGTTTCACCAGCTGGTGGGAATAGGGACAGGAATTTGGGGATTACAGATGTTCATGCGGCCAAAAAGGAAACAAGCCAAGTTTAAAGGGACATTGTTAAATTCTGTCCCTGGGGCCTGGCTTTTATTTTCCTGAAGATATGAAGACCTCAAAAGACTTTTTAGTGTCATAGTTCATCACTCTTCCCCTGTTCTTGGTAATCTATCCTCCATTAGGAAAGTATTCTTCTAAAAATCTTTAGCTCACCAAAATGACATAGTTGCACCAGAAAATACTTCATCTTTTCATGTAAAACCTCCAGTTTGCCATGGATGTGTTTGTACAGGCACAAGCCTTAATTTAGCAGAACTCTTAAACACATACTGAAACCCCGCTAATGCCGATTGAACATTTGCCAAAGTGCTTTATGCTTGGCGCCACGCTCTTTGTATGGACAAAAATATGTAAGTACACATACATGCATATATGCTGAAAGGAAGAGATTTCATATCTGGTATTAAAACCGACCCAGAGCCATTGATGTGGGCTCACAGTTTATTTATGGGGTAAAATCTCTTTCAAAGAGCTTTTTGTTTGTCACCTTATTCTTAAACTGATTTTTCTTTCTTCGCTGAACTATTCCTTTTTCAGTCACCATTTCAGTAGGGTTTTTTCTTTCTGTGACACAGCCCTTGGTGTGATACAATCAGAGCTCCTCTGTTCCATTCTTCTGCTAAAGGCTTCCTCCAGCCTGGCTTTATTTTGCCCTCAAAGGCTGCTGAAACGGAACTCTGTTGCTTTCCTGCTTATTTTAGACAAGCTCCACTGTCAAGTTAGCATTAGTTCAGTTGGAGGAAAAAACACCTAGTCTATTCTATACCAGATTTTCTCTACTACCATACATACTGGTGTGTATTGTTTTATTTTAGTGTGGTTCTGCAGCTAGTGCTCTGCTGTGCAGCCTCCAGTTTTCATTTCATTGTCCCTTACCTGTGGTTTTGTTGATATAAAACCAAGGGCAAATTGTTGATGTTATCTAAAACAGATTGCATTGCTGGAGGTGCGCAGGTTTAATTTCGGATGTTAAGATTTCCTATTGCATTCATATTCCTCTGCTGCTCCCCTTTTCCGCACCTGCGTTACTGGAGCAGTTTCCATAGCAATAACCTCTTCAAGTTTTCCAGAAGTGTTACAGGAATGATTTTCTATCTCCTCCTCCTCAACAATTCAGGAAAATGGAGCTTATTAGAGATACTTTTTTGTCCTCTGTGCCTTGATAGGAGCCTAGCAGGGGCACTCTGCAATCCCAGGTAAAACCGTCTGCAGCGCACAACTGCTCTTCCGTGATGAGGACCCCAGCCGGGCTGCCCACTGCTGCAATTTGCTTGACCTAATATAGGTTGTCTTCCCTTCTCTCTTGACTTGGGCAACCGCATTTTTACGCTGCTCTGACTTCTAAGAAGAATGAGCAGGACAAATATATTTAAAAAAAAAAAAAAGAACAAAGAAAGTATTCTGAAAATGAGGAAAAACTATTATATATCCTATAGACTGAGAGGTAATAATTCAAGTTTCCATCACGTTTCTTTCTTCTGCCAGGCATGTGAGCTACTACACAACAGTTCAACTTGCAGCTCAGTAGCATATGGGAAAATATAAATCCCTGGAGAAGGCAAGCATTAAGCAGCTGCCTGGAAACCCTCAGGAGCCTGACAAAAGGGGGAGGTGGATTTAACATGGGACAAACAGTGATTATCTGCAAAAGTAATGCATTTGGGGACAGATAAGAGGTTGTGGTTTGAAAGCGAGCCGTAGGTGATAGGATCTGTAGCAATGTGGCAGATCTTTACTTTGTGACCTACTAGGCCAGAGCAGAAGGACGTGATGAATGCAGGTGTGTGTGCTAATAACGTCCGAGGAGTGATCCCTGAGATACAGCCTAGAGCTACAGCACTAGGACTGGGCATTAGGATACTACCATTTCTGAATTGATGATCAAGCTATTATGCCAAAAAAAAAGGCGAAAAATGTTGAAAGCAGTTTATAGACAAAGCTGGGACGTCTTCTAGGGTGACACATGCAAAAATAGCTCCCGAGCATGATGGGGCTATGTTCATTTAAAACTAGGTTTGCCTAACAGAGACCTTGGAAACAGCTGACTTTATCTGAAGCACTGTCTGAGACACAAGTCTGTACGGGTCGTGCTTAACATTCCAAATTGAAATAGTAGGACGTAACTTAGCCTTGTTTTCGCATTTCCCTCCAGGTTTGTGAATGGACAGCAGCAAAGTTGTGAAGGTTGTGGCAAAAGCCTCTTTCTCTGGACACAGGAGATGAGCCCCATCCCAATGCTAAGATCCTTTATGATCTCCATGCGCCCTTGGGGTTTTACTCCGTATCTCAAGTCTGCCAGACCCCTCACTGTGTAGGCTTTCTACTTCACCATTTGTTTCAACCTTGAAAAGACCTTTTTGAATGTTTTAAAATAACCACATTGTCATTCCTTAGTTAAAAAAGAGCTTTTCTTCCCTGTTTTTTCCCCCCTTCAGCCTCGTTTGTTCAGACCTTTTATTAATTCATATCCCTTTTGACTTCACACACTTGCTTGTGCTACCTGTGGTGCTCAGTGAGAAATGTGCTCTTTGCAGAGCTCAAAAGATCAACTGAGAAGTTAGTTAAAATGAGGTAGGTGGAGGGTTGTGTTTCACCTGCTAATTGAAGTACTAAACCTGCAGGTGTTAGGGCTCCTACAGCAGCCTGGCCAAAATGCCAGTGCTAAGTTTATCTCTGGCTGATTTCTCCAGGAAGCATGGATGCTGACTTTGTGTAAGTCAGTTGTTGATGAAGAAACGGTGAACTGGAAATTCCCTATCTCTGTGTATTACATCTTGGCTGCAACATTTTGCTGTTGTGTTTTGCACACATTTAGATGCGCAGACTAGTAGGGGGAAGGTTGGAGTACTTCACTAGTCTTTCATCTCTTTTGCAGTTTCTTTAAGCTTCCTTTACTTGGAAATCCCCGGTGTTGTGCTTTCTTACTGATGTAAAAATACCATTTTGACAACCTAATCTTGCAAAAAGACAAAGTCAGAGTATTTCTTCAGGAAAGTGTCATAGCGGCATACATACAAGATTTGGGTTTTAATTATTGCTACACCCTCTAGCTATAACAAAAGACCTGTTAGCGTATTCACACTGTCCCTATTCATATTCAGAGGGTTGGAAAGTAGAGGTTTAGATTCATTTTGGATTGAGGTTAGGCAAGCAAGGTCTTTTCTTCGGTATAATGACTTTCTACTCAGTTTGGTGACTGATCAGTTCAGTTGTCTGAATTGTGTATGCGCAAAGAGAAGCAGGGTTGTGCTTTTGCATACATTCAATTTTCATATTTATAAATCAGAATCTGCCTCCATTTAAAAAATGAAGTGTCGTTGCCTTCAGCTTATAAAGAGCAGCTGCCACCACCATTAAAACTTTGAAATGTTCCCTTGAGAACTCTGAGAGTGCATCTGTCTGAGCCTCATAGTGGTCTGAGCTTACAAGTGGGAGCAAAGTGTCCCTTATTACTTGAGAGTTTACACAATAGATCAAAGACTTGAGGTTTAAGCAGCTATCTTTCTTGGATGAGCCTGTCTGCCTGGGTAGTTGCAAAGTTCCAGCTGAAAAGGATGGTCTTGCTGCTGCCGAGTTTAGGCAGAATACTGCTGTTGACTTCTTTAGAAGCAACACTGAGTCCTAAGCTAGCAAAACACTTTGCTAGCCTAAGAAAGACCTCTGGTAGCTTTGGGCAGAAAGCTTTTTCTCCTCTTCCCAATGGCGTAACTACAGAAGTAGAAGTGATGTTCTGGAGCTCTGCAGATCTGGGCTTTTACTTTGCCTCAGAGGTGGTCTGTAGAGTAAAGCTCTCCTGATTATTTCAAAGAGCACATCCACACCTTACAATATGAAAACTTGTGAGGTAGCTATGGGTGGGTTTGCTCCAAAACTGGAAGTGATCGAGCTACAGTGGCATAATGTGGGTGAGACACAGGGCTGACGAGCGGAGGCACACTCCATTGGTGACATGGCTGTGCTCCTGTCGGGACTTATGCTGGTATTTCCATATGGCATTGCGCTGCACAGGCTGGGATTTATGAGAGGAAGGAGGAAATGGAAGACGTCATTGCCATGTTCGTTGAGCTTAGCTTGCTCCTGCGTGACTGTGGCACCACGAGCGGTGCTACCCCGTGGCTGTGGGGGTGCCAGCAGCATGAGGGCCGTGTGGGAGGCGGCAACAGTTAAGGTCTCTTCCCAGGGTCTGTGGTCTGTTGGGACTGTGCTGTCTCTAAAGATGTCTGCCTGTGCCAGAATGCGGTTGCCTCCCCACGGCTGGCAAAGCTCTGCCGTGGCCATGCTGCAGTGCAGAGGCTGATTTCACAGCATCTTTTCCCACTAGGTCTCAGCTTCTGGCGGCTGACTGTGCCCCTGCTGTGCACATCACACAGGAGGAAGCCTTAGCTGTGTTCACACAGACGTCGTTTGCCATGGCTGCACTGTAAGGACACAGCCACACACTTGTAACTATCTTGGACACATTATGCTTACTCTTAAATATTCAACACATTGATAAGAGATGTAGTTGCATATTGTAATATCACTATGCTGCAGCTGAAGCTATGCCTCAGTTTCTGCAACTGTGAAATGGATTCTACACATCAGGGATCTTTAAAAATGAATTTGTAACTATGTCTTCCTCAGCTTTGCTAAATTTTGCTGTTGCCTATACCTCTTGTCTTGCAGGTCCCAGTCACGAACACCCTCTTGTGCTCCAGATTTGAGTTAATAATCAAATCAGTTCTAAAGACTTTTTCCTTTGGTCTTTGTACACAGAAAATAAGAAGGGACAGAACAGCTAAAGTTGTCTTTTGTGTAATTTCGTGGTGTCATCTGGCTTTCTGGGTTTCACATCTAATTAATGAACTCCCTTGGCATCTCTGTAGTTTGTACAGCTCTGAGCTCATTATTGGCACCTTCCAAAGGATGACTCTGAAGAACGTAGTAGGGGTTGAATGTTTCTGGGTTTTTTTTACCAGCAATGTCATTTAGATTGTCTTCCTTCTTATGTCTTTTCCTCATTCTTTTGTTTCTTTCCCTCTTTATTTCTGAAGGTCTTCTCAAAGAGTAGCACGTGATGAAGAAACTTGGTGAGCGTGGGGTCTTCCTCTGCACTGGGCACTGGGCAAGCGTTAACAGCTCTTGTGTTGAGCTGTTTTAGCTTAGGAATAGGCTTACTGTTCTGTGGTTTGACTCCCAGTGCCAGAGAATTGATCAATGACACTTACTGGAGCCCACGCTCTCATTTCATCTCCGAATCATGCCAGCTAAGGCCAGGATGGTGTTGTAAGCCGGTAGGTTTTGTCCTTTCATACCACAGTTAGTCTTGTGAGGCTGGTGGCTTTGTAGACAGTAAACAGCTTGAATTAATACTATGTGTTTGGCTGGGGAAGTAGGATACGAAGTAAGTGTAGGCTGAGACCGAGAGTTTGGGCTGTGAGATCAGTTGATTTCACCTTGTGGACTGGTGAGTGTTATTTGGAGCTTGGCAGCCGAGGTGAGGCGATGGCAGCGCTATCTGCGTGTGAGCTCCAAGCTCCTTGTGCAGCAATGTCCTGAACGCCGAGGGAGGACAGAGCAGCCCACAGGGCAGGCACGAAGGTGTCTCGACTCAGGGGATCAGTGGAGTCATGGACTGGTAAGTGTCAAGCCTGCAGACCTTCCAAGTTCAAGTGTTTGACTATGCTTGAATTCTCTTCCCCTGGGGGAGAAGAAAAAGCTTTAATTTATGAAGTGTCACAACACATTACAGCACATCACATCCCAACACGCCGCTGCATGGAGCTGACATTTGTTTGCTTTAATTCCTCAAAATAGCTTTTATTTAGAGCAAATGTTCCCTGTTAATTCAAACAGTTCTCATTTTCCTGTGCTCTGTACTTGCCAGTTCCCATGGGGACAGTTGTTCCTGCAGTGCTTTGCCCTGTGTTGGTGAGCTGTCAGGCCTTGTCAAGGGTTTTAATTATTTTTCTTATTAGTAACGGAGAACTTCTTTGTTGCCTCTCAACCCAAATACTCACTAGACAGGGTGCAGTGATGCTTACACTTTTTAATTTTAGTATTCTGACATACCATGTGCTTTGCAATCCTGCAAGGAAGAGGGTGTTTTTTGGCAGAGGAACAGGCTCCAAGTGTTTGGCAGTCACCTGGCCGGCTGAGGCAATGGAAACCAACGTGGGCTCCACGTGCTGTTCCAGATGAGCTTGCTGTAGGGGGCCAGCTGTGGCAGAAGAAGGTCTGTCTGGAGACTCGTGGTGCTGTGGAAGCTGCTTTGCTTGCCAGGCAGCAGCTGCCGCCCTGAAGGAGGAGGATACGGCCTCCCCGAGGTCAGCCAGCACATCAGGATGAGCAGCACTGATGTCCTGCCGAGCTCCTCGGCATGAACTCCTTGCTGTCCTGAAGCTTTCCTCTGATGGGGCTCTGGCAAGCTGAAGTTTGTCACCAAATAGCTGAGCCTCAGGCCTAATTAGGATCAATATCCTGTTGTGGTGGGGGCTACAAGGGCACGGAAGAGGCACCTTCACCTGTAGTGAAAAACTAGAGAAGATTGCAACTTGTGTATTCAGCAAGGAGTTTTCATCTGGTTTGTGTATGTGTTTTGAGGGAGGACAAGGAGTTGTTCTCTCCTGAGAATAGCAAGTATTGCATGTCATGTGAAAGACTAAAAAGAACTGGGAAGGGAAGTTCAGCCACCCATCTCCTAGTGTGCAGTACATGGTTTTGCCTCCTGTGTGAGCAACGTCTGTACAGGTACAATATTCCAAATCTCTGGGATTTGTCATTTGATGAATTCTAGAATGACAAATTTAACACTTAGGCATCTAACGTTACCTAGAGATTCAATGTGACCTTTGCTTTCCAAGCGATGACCAAAAGATGGGCAATACCTACTTTGGATGTGTTTATTTTCATCAGGAAGATGCATGTCTTGTCTATTTGGCAATTAGTTGCTGGACCATTTTCACAGGTGTATGTGGACTCTTGCCCCTTTTTTTAACAAGTTGGGAAAGTTCTTGGAGCGGGAATGTTCTTCCGTCTTTCTTCAGTTGAAATAAGCAGACAGGTCAGGTGACTGTCAATGGCATTGCTGTTTGCAATTTTGCAAAACTTTTTACTTTTCACCCAGTCTCCTTCACTGTCCTTCATTTTGCTGTATCTCCTCTAAGGAGAGAGCCAGAGCTGCCTGTGCTTAAAAGGATTTCTGCTGCTCACTTCTCCGAGTGGTTCAATGCATTAGCAAATCCCAGGTCTATGTTGCATCAGGCCCTTTGTCACACTACTTCTACTGGAAACTGCTGCTGTCAGAAAGTGTAACTTACAAGCAAGGTGAGAAGGACACTGAACAAGCAGTGGAAAGCACTAAAATTCTTGATACTTCCTACTCTATGTGCGTTCCTGGAAACATTTCTGCTGTTTCCTTTCTTGATCCTTTACTTGGAGCCATACTCATCTCTAGCTAGGTACTGCAAAAAGAAAATGGAAAAATGTCAACGTGACCCAGCAGGCTTGCAATGGGTAAGCATAATATGTGGAAGAGCCTGTGTCTTTGGTGCCTCCTTAGATTACTGTCTCCTGGGCTTTGGGAATCCCAAATAAATTAGCCCTTCTGCAGACCACACACCATACAAACAAATCTGCCTTGACTTCTGAGCATATTTGAATACACTCCTTCAGATGGAGCAGTGGCTTGGGCTGTTGGGGAAAGCAAGAACTTAAGATCTCAGAATAATGTCAGAAATGTTTTATTTTCAGAAACGTTTTCCCTTATGGTTGAAAAAGCTAAATGAGTAAGGGAGGCTGTTTTGGAAGAGAGAGTGAGTGGGGGAATAGTGTGAAGCAGGAGGGGATAAGTGAGCAAGCAAGTTGGTCTGTTGATAGGGGAGTCTCAGCACAATCAAAAGCAGTGTTTATGTAATGTAATAGCGGAGTGTGCCTCTTGCTTTCCTTTTCCTTGCTTCAAAACTATTTTATTCTATTATGTTGTAAAGTAACCTGCATGCACTTAATCGTAGGTGGTTGTGATTTTTGTTTCCCATAGTGTCTCCAGATGTCTATGTAGGACTTGGCTCCTCTCCTGAAGTGAAGAACAAGGCTGCAAGGAGACTCTGAAATGTCATGGCCTGAGCTTTGAGCGTTTGGAGCAGTCCTTTCTGTAGCAGAGGGATCAGCTAGAGCTACTGTAGCTCTAAAGTTATCAAAATGGCCGTGAATACTCACTGTGGGTAGAAGGCCTAGTTGCATCAGGTGTCTTCCTCCCAAGCATTTACACCACAATGGTAGACTGCCTTTAAGCAGAAGCTAAGGGATTGTTTATATACAAATACCTATAAAACTTATGTATGATGTTTTTTCCCCCTTCATAACAGCGCATTATTTCCCCACCGTCTGTCAGTATTTCTGTGGAGCTGATCTTATTCAACCAAGTAGCATCCTCCTTCTCTGGGCAGCAACCCAACTCGCTTTCCTCCTTCCCCTTTCCTTCATTTTAATTCCTCACTATTCTCCATATCCAATGGTAGATAAATAATAACTTCAGTAGAAACCATAACCACACAGTTTATTCCATATTGCTTTGTACTTTCTTTTCTGCTCATCGTTTTTTTTCAGGATTATTATTTATGAGTTAAAACTGAGAGAGCAGAAAGCTTTTCCAAGTGCAAAGAATGCCAGGGTTTTTCCTGCTTTGGGCATGGAAGCTTTAAAAAACATTTTACAATTTTCATTTAGTACACCAAAGAAACTCTCTCAGTTTATGAAAAATAGTTACTATTTTGTAGTTGGGAGACCACTGTGTTACCTATTGATTCTCCCAAACCCAAGAGCCATGGGACAAACCTCAAACAGTGTTGATTTTCTGTCTGTAAGGATTATGTGTGAAACTGCTTTTGACTGTGTTGTTCCGTGTCTGAGATACATTTCTCTCAAGGGAGCATGTGACACTTCTGTCCCATGCCTGCCTTGCCTTCCTCATGTAATTTAAGGTGTTGGCTTTAACCTTTAAAGCTTGAAATAGGATGAACGGTGTGTGGTGTAGCTCAGGTGCATCTGTTGATTTCCCATCCTGCTAACAGCCAGTTGGTTTAAGGAGGAACAGTTTAACTTGAGGCCTTTGGTTCTGTGATACCATTCATGTGTTGTCTTGTTGGTGTCTGAATGTGTCACCCTTTAAGATGAACGATGGATTCATCGTGTGTTGGGTGTGGAAGACAAAGGTCCATTAGCTGGGGTGGGACACAGCAGGGAAAAGTCTCTTGCTCACAGAGCTCTGTGGGAACGTGTGGATCATGGATGTAGGCATTCTGTGTACGTGTCTCCTGATGTTATACAGCCATGAGATAGGCGCAATCGTAAAAGCTGTGAAAGCAATTACTAAAATTGAGGATGAAGGGGAACAAGTATGGAATCTTTTCCTCTGACTTGTCAAACCAACAAGCCAGGGTCATGGTGAAGTATATGGTGCTTTGTGCAGCTGCCTCTCTTTCCTATTTTCGCTTTCCCGGGAAAGGGTTGGAGCCAGGTTACCTCGGCTGCTGTGGTCAAGCACAGATAAGCAGAGGCTAAGGGTTTGCTTCATTTTGTGTGGTCTGACCTGTTCCAGGATCCGTGCTTCATTCTCACATACTCCGTGCTACCTATTGTAAGGGATAATGTAAACTTTCTGGGAAGCTTTCTCTTTAAGTGGCATTTATTTGTATTGCCTAGTGCCTTAATGCATTGCTTTGCCGTCAGCGAAAAAAAAAGGTACTTGAATGAAAAGAAAGGGGTAATGGCAGTGAAAGAAGAGGGTTGTTATGTATCATAATGTTAGCATTCTTTGGAGAGATGCTACTGTAGTTGGAGGAACTAATCTTTGCTTGCATAAGTAGACAGAAATGCTGGCAATTTACAGCATCCGCTCATACCCAGATGTCAACTCACATTTCCAAAGAGAATCATCAAGTCAGGAGATAAACAGCTGGTACAGACGAAAGGAAAATAAGCTTGTAAGTGTTTAAAGAAAAAAAAAAGTATTAATTTTTATGAAGTGTAGTGTGTTGGCATCTAAACAAATGAAAGTTAACAGCCAAGAGCAGAGAAGTGAAAGGGCTTCTTTTTGTTTTAACATCTGAGAATTAAAGTCTTGTCTCCTCTCATAGCAGCTTCAGAGCACCCCTGTATTTTTGTATGAAGTTCCCTCTAGTACAACTTCATGTACGCTAGCGACAAAAAGAGAGCTAGCATTGATGGGTTTTGGACATCCCTACAGCCCTGTCTTGATGTGCTTTAAACGGGTCCAAGCAGCAGAGCATGGCTGCACATGCCTCTAATTTTAGATTTTAACCTGACGCACATGTCTCGCAATCGGAGAGAGTGTCAGTAGCTGCTTCAATGGCTACAGGGGCACTGATGGCCGAGAGACAAGATGGGCCTTGGAGACACGGTCTGGATGCCACATACATGGTGGCCATAACTGAGTCCCTTTCTTCTTGAGAAGTGAGGCATTTGCCTAAACTTTTAAGTATTGATCACTAGGTAGTTATTAAATAGTTATGTGTAAAAACCAAGTGTTCCTGTGGTCAACAGACATTGAATTGTAGCTGCGGGGAAAGTCAGTGCTGGGATTATTGCTGAAAGAACATCTAATAAAGAATGCTGACTTGCAGCGTCCTTTGCAGGGAATGAGAAACAGCAGGTCTGCTGCTGGCCTGCGGATGTCTTTCTGTACGGACAGGAGATAGGTTTGCATCTTAGTTGGGTTGATAACAAAGCAGAGTAAACAAGTCTTAAAAAAAAAACAACAAACAAACCAAAAGTAAACTAAAACCCGAACTATAAATTCTCTACTTATTGAAGGAAAATAAAGTGCAGAGTATTTACTGTCTTTCTCCCTCCCTTCCGTTCTTTCTCACTCCAGTCTTCTAATGCTCACAGGGCCTAGCAGGGTTTTATGTGGAAATCGTTGGAATTATCTCCCAATTTTTTCTCAGATAATTCAGTTGAGAGGTTATACAGAACTGAACGGTTTGGAGACTGGCAATCACTAAGCTAGAGGCTTTAAGATGCTCACAGGCTCCTATCCGGACAGAACAGTTCAATATTTATTGGATGTGCTACTAATTGGCTGAAAAATCCATCTTTCCTACTTTTTTTATCTTTTCCCAAGGTCGTTCTCTGAGGGTTGGGAAGGGCAGGAGGGTAAGCAAGTAAGTGTCCCAGTTCTCTGAGATCTCAGCCTGGCAGAGTGTACTGGAAATCGCTATGGCGACTTGCGATTTATACTACGTGTTTCCCTGTGGTGCTTCCCAAGTAAACAGGGGCTTGCTGGCAGTCTGCCTGCTGTCCTGGGATGGGAATCCTACAGTCTAGGAGTCAGTCTAGGAGACTCTAGTCTAGAGTCGGTTGTCTGTCAGGGTAGGTGACAGTGCCTGTGGGAAGCCAGACAGCACAGCTTGCAGGGCAGACTTGGAGGCATATGTGTGTGTGTGTGTGTGTGTGTGTGTGTGTTATTCGGTGCAAATACAGGTTCCCCACCATAGCTCACCCCCAAGAGCCATGCCTACAGCAGCAGACCCTTACGGCAGTTCTTTCCCCATCTCTTCCACTAACAGAACCTGCAGCTGCCAGCCCTTCCCCACACTAGTGTTTGTAACAAATAAATTGTAATGGGATGAGCTGTCTTGGCTGTTACAGTATTTACAGGATAAATAGTTTCCACTTCACAGCCATCAATACCTCCGCCCTTTAAATCCATTAACTTCCTGACTGCTCTATGCTGCCTTAGTAATGGGCTGACACTGATTTAAGGCTAGAAAAACCCTGTTTAGAGCTCTGCATTAGGGAGAGTGAATGTAAATTGTGACCACACCATTTGGTGACTGGGACTAAAAATGTCTTCAAAAGTGACACGTTTCAAACTGTGCATTGGGTTGCAACAGGAATGGTGCAGAATATTCTTCTCGTCTCAGTTGGTGGATTAGCAGGAAACCTGGAAATGAGCTGTGACACCTTCCTAAGAGTCTGTAATCTTAAAACTAGAGAAACATGGTTTGTATGGACTGCTCTGTAGCCTCATCTAAAACCTTTCTCTGCCCTGGACCATTGTGCTTGCAGATGTTGGTGACGTTGACTCCCTCCATCAGTGAAAGTCTTCCAGAAAGTTTATTTGAGTTCCTCTCCTGGACCTGTCATGGTAGCATCAAATGGTTACTATTTTTAATCTTTTGTAGCTGATTGTTTTAGAGGAATTGAGGCAGACTTCACTTATTTATTGATGGCTGGAAAAGAATACCCTGCAGCCTCCCTCTTGCATTCCTAGTGTGACCGAGAGAGGAGAGGTGTAGAATCGGAATAGAGGATCCATCACATTCAGCCTGCAAGGCTATTATTTGAGCTGTCTCAGAAATGTTTAAGTTTTTTGCTGTTGTGTTAAAGCATTGGCACTTGCATTTTGTTAAAGACGACAAAAGCGGAGAGGTTTTATTTGAATCCCACCCACATGATCTTCAGGGATTTATATACAACAGAATGAAGCTCCTTCTCATTTTTACATATTGCAGATTGGCCTTCTTAGCTTGTGATGCAGGGAGTGTATGTATTTGAGCCTGGGAGGGAGGAGAGGGAAAAAAAAAAAAAAAAGCAGAGTTGTGTCCTTTATATCTTCCCCTGGTATATTTTGTGCATGTTGGTTAAAGCCTTTACAGCCTGGACACTGAGCAATGTAGGCTATGCAAGGACAGTTCTAGTGATGGGATGCCATTTCAAACTCTCGCCGGCCTCTCCACAGTGAGAGATTCTGCGTCGTGCTGTATCCACGGGCAGTAATTTTGCAGGTGGAAGCATGTGACCCCGAGCAGCTAATACAAGAGCGGCTGTACTGGCTTCATCCCGCACGAGCAATCAACACTGAACCCATTTTCTCCAAAGGCACAAACCCCACGCAATTTTGCTGCTGGTGTCTTTCGCATGAACCTTTCCTCTCCTGCTTAGATTGTTTCAGTTGAGGATATAGGACAGGCAGTGAGAATATGATTTCTGATGCTGTATCCTGCAGTACAGAGTGAGGGCCAGTCCGAGTGTCTTTTTTTCCCTAGTTGTTTCCTTCCCTTTATTATAGTACTGATAGATGATTGCCAGTCTGCATCAGAAATAAGCCTCCTAATTCCATTTGAGGGAGGACCGTGCAGAGAAAATGTGCGGCAAGAACTTGTGAGACGCACCCTGTCACTTCCAGGAGGTGAGAAACAAAAGGGCAGGTTGCTCTGCAATCTGCCACCAAGTTTGCTTGTGCGGGCTTTTGGAGTGAAGAAAGGTGGGAGGTTTCCTATGGGGCTATTCGTGCATAAAGCAGCCAAGCGACGTTAAGCATCTGTTTCATTATTAAACCATTATCATTAGCTAATTTCTCAAAGCCCAGTCAGCGGAAGGAGGGAAGCATCGTGCTTTTCGCTGTGTGTATACCTGCAGGTTACTTCATTTTCTTTTTGGATATGATTAGAGTATTTGATGGTCGTTAGCTGAAAAACAGTAAAGTCATTAAAGGGCCATAGGTGCCCTCTGGAGCCACTTGCTGTATGTTGATAAAGGAAAATGGCAATGTAATGTAAAATATAATCTGATCACCGCATCTAATTACAGACAAGAGTAAGCTGCTAAAGAATGGTTCTGTAAGAATATTATAATTGTGTTCATACAGCATTTCCAACTTGAAAGCTGTGAGCAAATATCGACTAATCCTCCCAACAGCCCCTGAGGGTGGGAAGGTAAATCTATTACTGTTTATTAAGAACTTGTTTCAATTAACTTTAACCACTGTTAAAATAACTATGAATTGCTGAAAAAATTAACAGCGCTTGCCTTGCAACAATTTTGAACATCTTGGATGTCCCAGCACTGAGCAGCATTTCTGGTATCTCAGATAGAAGGCCATCATTTGACTGGAATTAATGTTTGGAAGCATCAGAAAAATGCCTATTACTTTTTATTTCCATTAATCTTTAGTGTCTTATTAAATACTAAATATTCTTGTTTGGTAAATATTTAGCAAGGTCTTTGGGGCTTTGTAGAATGTATCATTTTCAATAAACTTACACAGCACAATATTATTACTATTATTACTATTATTGTAATTTGAGGAGATGTTTTTCAGTCCAGCATAAAACTGCAGATGTTAGTAGTAATGTGTCTTTTTACAGCATAGAACCACTGTGATTTTTCTCCTTTAATTGATAACATTCTCTCTCAGCCCCAGGCCAGGGGACAGGGGTTGGAAATTATACATAAAATCATTAAGCGTAGCCTAGGCACCTGCAAGGCACAAAATGGACAAAACGTTGTTTTGGCTGCTTCTGGTTTGAGGTTGTAGATGATAGTGCTCGACCTTCATCGTCTGGCTGACAGCCCCTACAGATTTCCACTGGTATCAGGTTGTGCTATGGATGCTCAAACCTTCGAATAGAAGGCTGGCATTCCCTATGAAAGGCCGGTCTCTTGGAAATACAGTGGTTTTAAACTTTTTCCTCATCTTAGAGGCTGAAGAATTCATGTTTAATGGGTGTCTCAATGGCAGATCAAAGATGGGGTGTCATTCCATAATCTTTGCTTTGTTTTTTGTTGACTCTTTTTTTTGACAGTGGTTGAAGCTTTATTCCAAATTTATACTTAACATATAGGCCAAAAAATTGAACATTCTGTTTGGAGGAGCAAATGGAACATTTTTATTAGTTGCATGAGAACTTGGCTTAGCTTAAGTCTGTTCAGGCTTCTGAGGATTTATGCCCTGGGCAATCTCCCTCAAAAAAAAGCACCATAGTTTGAGTTTTTTATTATTTATGTATATTATCATGCATATTTATCATCTTTTTGGAACAATCCCTTCCATGCAGAAACATGCTGCAAAGCTGTAGAGCGTGTACTGTATTCTGCAGCTTTCTCAGTGAATGTTTTCTATGTCGTTTTGTTATATAAAACTCTTGGATTTGACTCCATGCTTAAATAGTTGTCAGGTGCGTGCAATAGATGGCTGAGTGTCTTGTGGCCCTTTTTTGCTCATGTATGCTGAATGAAAAGCTGCTGTTTTGTCACTTGTTTGGCAGACTCTCAGTGCCTGTGCGCAACTTGCATTAATGCTAATGGGAGCTGCATGCACACTGAAGAGCCAAAAGAGCCAGGTTCCTCCTTAATCTACAGTATCAGATAGTGAATACCTTGTCATAGTACCCAAGGTGGCCTTTTGCTGCCCAGAAATTCAGTCTACCGTGCCCGTATTGCTTAAACTGCATCTAGAAGCTAATGGGATTCCTCCTCCATCCTGACAGGTGAAATATGGAGTAGTGTATGAAAGACAAAGCTTGAACGAGCAGTAACAATTGAGTAGGCAAATGGTGTGTGCGGAAGATCACTAGATCTTTCTTCGGTTGGCACTGGAAATATCTGGGTTCAGGTGGGTGCTGGGAAAACATCAGCCTAGTGCTTCTGAAGGTTTTTGTCAGCCTTCCTTGTTGTTTGTTCCTCTTGAGATGTAGCTACTCACCCTTCTGCTTTTGTCTGTAGCTGATGTGCTGGGTACCTGGTACCTGCAGCAAACAGTCTGTCCAGGGAGGCTTAATGAGAGAAGATCAAAGGTGAAGGGTGAGCAGGCAGCTGCTTCTTCAGCAGCGCTGGGCTCTCCTGAACTCCTCTCGCTTTCCCTTTTTGTGATCTTTTCTTTTTTTAAAATAATCTTTTTATGTCTGATAGTTAAGAATTGCTTTTTCTTTTTCTGTGTCTCACAATAAAATGCTAAAGGAGTTGGGAATTGGGTAGGCATTATGGCAGAAGCTGCTTAGAAGCAGAGTCTGCACGTCTCGCCTGAGCGGTTCTCTTCCAGTTGTGTTTCCCCTACGAGCTTCCCTCTGAAACTTCCCCTTCCTCCTCAATACAATGCAGTGTTTTGAAGTTTGATCATTTTTGTACTACTCCTGCATTTCCTCCTTATGACAATTGCAGCCCTTAAGAGCAAATTAAAGTGATTGGGCTTTTTTGGTGGCTTTTATTTTTTATTACTTTGTCTTTGGAGGCATTGATTGAGACTCCCAGCTGAGACTCTAGGCACGTTTTGTGTGTTGCCTGCTCCTGCTCTTTTCTCGTCCTGATGTGTTCTTGTTACTCTTGAATGCCTGAGCGGCCCCACATTTGCTTTTTCCTTAGCCAGAGTTGATTATGGCGATTTTGAGACAGGAGAGTCTATTTTATTACCCCTCAGCCAGCCTGAGCGTGGTCCTCCCAGTGGAGCTGCCGACCTGCTTTGCATGGACTGGCTGGCAGAGGCAGCAACCGTGGGTCTTCATCGATTGTCGTGCACCTTTTACAGATTAACCTCTGCTCTCTTCCTGTGGCATTATTTTGTAGGCATGTTGACAAGCTGCTTTGATAATAAGGAGTGGGTGTGTATTAACTGGGAAAATGCTTTGGCTCACCTTCACTTATTGTATGAGACAATTAGGCAGCTGCCTCCCTCTTGTAGCTGCGATCTGGGTGAATAAAGCCGATGGTTAACTATAGGTGGCAGCAGCTTTCTAATGCTGTTATTATGTGTGCATGTTGTTCATTTTCTCCAAAGCAGAGGTGATGCTTCATTCAGACCTCGGCTCCTATTCTTCTTTGTTCAGCTGAAGCTTTTTTACCCTAAGCTTTCGTAGGAAAAAACCTAGCTAGCTCGACAAGTCATTACTACTCTGAGAATTTTGCATCTGCAGAACAGGACAGGCTCTAATCCTCACACTCCTTGAAATTTATTAATTTGTAACTTATAACTATTTCCAGAACTACAGTGTTTCAGAAGATTTCTGGCTTGACCTGATTTCTGGCTGCCTTCTCTGCTGTGCTCTCACAGGTTTTCTTGAACTTGGTAAAGATGTATAGCTTCCTACACCAGCATCGTACTAGTGATTGCATTCTCTGTAATCATCTCTCGAACTGCCTTGCTGTGGCAGAGCAGCAGCCTCCAAGCTGCAATTGGCAGGACCTTGGGGACCCATGTGCTGCTTCGGGGGGGAGTCTGTTAAAAGCAACTAAGAAAAAGCAGTTGTCTGTGGACTTATGCTTGCTTATAAGGTTCTGCACCCTCCCTGGAAAAATGCCTTTAGGGGTCTGTAAATTGCAAAAGGCTGAAAAACAGTGAGTAATAAACTAAAGAAAAACAAATCTGTGCACTAGGAATCACCGTTAAATCTATCGGTATTAATGCTATAGATAGGAACATTTTGGACGGCAAAGCACAAGCACTTCTCTTAACTGTGCTGTAATACATTGGTTTGTGAGAGTTGTGGCAAATGTGGTGATAGATGTTCTGCTGAAACAGAAGAAACATGCGTCTCTCTTAAATCCCTTGAATTGAAACCCAGATTAATTTTCAGTTTTATTTGCTAGATCCAAACTTTGCACTTGTCCTCACACCTGATCTTTCTTATGCTTGCTGTATGCTGCTTCCCAGTCTGGTTGGCAGGATTCCCCGAGCAGCGTGGCAGTGACAGTGAAACAGGGACTGCAGCAGGACATTTTAAAGATCTTGTACCTAAAGCTACCTGAGGGCATTTTGAGAAAACTAAATACTTAGGAAATGCCAGTTTGTCAAAAGAGAAAGATCTGCAGTATGGAAACTTTCATGGGAAGAGCATCCTGTTTCCAGGAAGAAATTACAAGTAAAATTCGAGATGCTCTCTTCCATGTTCGGTACTGTCACTTGAGATGTAAGAGATCAGGCTTCAGCTTCTTCCTCTCCCTGAATAAGACCAGGGCTTGAAGTTCATTTTTCCCATGCTAGATGAGAGTCCTGGCTGATGACTTGGCAACTCTTAGATGGGGGTTTTCTTGCTTGGTCTGTCTTGGAGCAAAAAGCCTCTTGGTTCCATTCAGAGAGGGAACAGGAAAATGTATGAAAACCTGGAGTGGCATGGGATGAATAAGCCATTGCCACTCACCTGTAGACGTGACATGTGTTGCCATCTGGACATGTGTTGATTTTTGTAGGCTTTCCTTCAGTATTCTGGCAGGTGAGCATATGCTTGTTCTGCACAGTGCATAGGCGAGTTTCCCCATAAGGACGTTGGCGTTACATGCAGCTGCACAGCTTTTAGTATGCTGGGTAACTGGTTAAAGCTAGTTTAGCTGTCATCTCCGCATAGTACCAATTAGGGTATTGAGAAATTAAATCAAACCATTCTTGTACAACTGAGAGGGTTATAGTTCCCATTCCAAGCACTCATCCTTGAGTCCCCGGTGATACTTTCCTATCCCTTTACTTTTCACGTTGCTCCTTTCACCGCCCCGTGTTGCCCATCTTAACTTCATCCTGCAGGCAATTAAAAAAAGAAAAGTACTTGGTTTCCCAGGAGCTCAGTGCATTCATGCAAAAGCCTTTTAACATTAGTCTGTGAATCAAACCATCGGGCGGTACGTGTGTCTTTCTCGCCCTTATGCGTGTACACAGACTGCAGCTTTCCACCGACCAGGAAAAAGCAGCAGCATGTCTGACCCATGATACTTCCAGTTGCTGTTGTTGCCTAATGAAATGCTTCAAAGCCAGAGGGATAATGTTTTGGTTTGTAGTCGAGGCTCAGCAAGTGGTGGTCGTGAATGAGGCTGAGTTCATAAGCTAATACTTCTTGTCTACTGGTAGAAACTACACAGCCCCGGCACTGCTCATATTTTTTGCAGTCGTTCTTCCCTCGTTTTGTTTGTTTGCTATATGCTTTTGAGCAGAGACTGTAGTGGGACAGCGGATGAATGTAACCATTAAATTTTGCTGGAAATGATGAAATGAAAGTGCATATTATATTCATACCTGATGCATCATTCTCCCGCCTCTACCTTCCGGCCCATCACATTCCAGTCTATTTCAGAGATTTAGATGCATTTATGTCAGATCTCCCGTCCCGGAATACAATCTACATCCAATTATCAACCCTTAGGGATACATTAGATGTAACTATTATATCTTCTCCTGTCAATAAAATTATAATCACGGAATGCACAGATGTCCTACTTTGTTTTCTAAAAGCATCATGGAAAAGAATGAGATGAGATGAAATGAAAGGGCTGTTATGCAGCCTCTTACACATGCTTATATGCAGAAGATTGCCAAAATCTCGAGCTGAGGTATGTATCTCCTCTCTTTTGTCTCCTGCTGACAAATACTTGTCCCTGAACAGGCAAGTGCCTGCGTAAGATCTGACAAAATTAGATGCAAAGATGATTTAGGCTTTTCCTCCATTTGTTCTCGTGCCATGTCCAAGAGAATCACAGGGGCCCGAGTGACTCGTAGAGCTTCAGTCAGGACTGTCACATACAAGTTTTACAGGCCTGTCTACACAGAAATACTTGGTTAAGTGAAACCAAGTTAATCAAAGAGTTGAATTTCAGATATATTAGAGCTCACTAAACCCTTCAGCACTCTCCTGCAGAAATAAATTGCTCTAAGTTCTCATTAGCTTGCTCAGACCCCTTTTACTTATGACTGAAAACATCTGTACAAGGGTTCCTTAGTTAAGGCACCTTAAACTTACACCTGTACTTAATTTGGCTTAACTTCCCTAAGTTTCCCTTAATTGCAGATGTACCCTAAGTGAAACAAGCCATATTTAATTAGCTCGGCAGAGTCTGGAGAGCAGTAGTCACTCTTTATCAGATAAAAGTCGCGTTCTCCCTTTCAGGCAAGCACGGTTAGTTACCTGTGCTCATGAAACAATCATCGCTGATGCTAAAGAAAGAATTTCATCTCCTTAAGAAAACTATGCGGCACTTGAAATTAAAGGACTAAGGGGAAAGGGAGAATTTATTCTGCATGCAGATTATTCTGTAATAGTCTGCTCCGGTGTGGTTTTGTACCTTCATTTAAACTTTCTGGTATTGACTACCGTCAGAGCTGGAAGGGAAGGCTGGACAATCTCTCGCTGATTCAGGAACACGGGAATTTCCATACTCTGAGCTAAGCCTCTGTGGCAGGGCTGCAGGCAGCGCTAACAGCATCTCTTTCAACCACTGCATAAAACAGAATTTCATTTTCTAATACTTCTAACCCAAACATTTCAACAGCCAAAAATACTCATTCGAAATACTGGTATCTGGCAATTCCTCTTTTAATTCTCATTTTTTAAGCTGGAGCTCTTACCTGAGGGCCAGGGATATGGAAAGAGGAGGATGTCCTAAACTGAAGACACAATGACTTGATTAAGGATTTGGTGATCATTACCAGTAAAGGGAAAATATGTGGGCTGAGGTTTGTTTTTGTTTTTTTTTTAAAAAAAAAAAAAAGAAGGAAAGAAAAAAAAAAAAGGCAGCAAAACACAAAGTTCTGTTTCCCTGGAAGGTAATTAAGGTTTAGACACCCCAGCCCCACCACCACTGCACCCTCCAAGAGGAAAGCTTTCTTGTCCGTGTATCAATTTAACAGCTCATACCTTGCCGCAACTGAAAGGAGCTGGTAACAGTAGCTCTACTGTGTAATATCCAGGAGAGATGTTTACCTAGGTTCAGAAACAGACTGGGGTATCGGTGGGATTTGTGCAGTAGCTTGTACATAGGCTGAATGGAAGAGATGGGATTTTAGGCGGGATCAGGAGCATAAATCTGGTGGTTAATGTTTTAGGAGCATAGAGTTTAATGGGTAGTCACATTTTCAATTCAGTTCTCCCATGGGATTATATCCACCAGAACTTTTGCTGAGAGATACCATAGTGAGCATCTGTAAAACGCCAACATCTATTTGATACAATGAACAAATTTGCAAGGATTGAACAGTACTAAACTTCATCCCTGTTTGTTACACCTTAAAGGGTTTGTTATCAGTAAACCAGGTTAGGACTAGATAAAGGAAGTTTTAAAACAAGGAGACTTCCATCTTTTTTTCCAAATTGCCCTGTTGCTGTACACCATTGCCATATTGAGGTGGAGGAGCTATCACTATCAAAAACTGTCTGTGTATCCTTCCAATTATCCCTGTTACACTCTTTCAAGGTACTGCTATTTCTAAAATCACCAGAATTTCTGTAAGATGAAGATTAGTTATGTGTTTACTTAAAATTTCCTTGCAGAAATTGCTTTCCCTTGTGTGTGTGTGCACGCATGTGCGTGCATGTCTGCGCACGGGTATATTCTATAAAATAACTTGCTGCTTTGGAAGGGTACTCTTTTTTTTTACCCTTTTTCCTTCTGTGACTCTAATTTACAGTGTCCTATGGGCTGGTTTTGCTTGAATAAATGACTGCAATATAATTTCAGGAAGAAAACAAATGAGACTTGGAAGCAGCATAACAGGTCCGGTTGCAGGAGGATGGGTAACAAAGGAAATGTGCTGAAAAAATACTCCCCTGCTTTCCGCCTTTGGAGGGCTATATAATTTATAACTGTTCTCTGCAAAGTGTCTGAGGCAGTGCCAGGTGGTGGGGAGTTAAATTAACCCCTGTGGCGTGTAGTTATCGGCAGAGGCCAGACCCGTGGATCGATACCTCGGTGCAGTGAGTCACCGTATCAACTGGGGAAAGTGAATCTGTAAGCTCCTTATTTCTCCATTCTTTTAATCGCAGGGCTGTGTCTGGCAGTGATGAAGATGGAGCAGACGCAAATGTCTGACGCTTGAAGCTCTTTGATTTCTGAGTTGATGGGGTGAAGCCAGTGAAAAGCTGTGAGAGACTCAGAGAGCTGATAGTGTATTGCCTTTTTCCAAGTCTCCTCAGTCCCCATTCTCCTTTTTCTTCCCTCGTTCCCCACAGATCTGGTTACACTTAGTAGCTGCAAGCTCTCTGCTTTGCTTGACCAACACAGATAATTTCTAGCATCGCTAGTTAAGCCTATTTTTTATTATTATTAATAATAAAGGCTGTTTTAGTCTCACTTAAATGGATTAGCCTTACTCCTGCCTGCTTTTTGATTGTTTTTGCTGCTGGGGGTTCACTCTTCCGATGAGAGTTCTTGCAGATAGAGTTATTGCCAAGCTGGTCCGTCACTGAGGCATACCTAATATGGATCAGACTCGGGGCCGGTGTAATTGGGTTTTCAGAGAGCTACTGCACCAGGAGAGCGTGTCTCACTCCAAGAATGAGAATTTTCATTGTAGCTATGGAAGACACTTGCACAGCTGCCGAGTCAGCCGCCTCCGTTCACGTGCCCTCAAAGCTTGTGGGCGCACCCATTTTCTGTACGCAGCCCCCTGAATTCGTGCCTGTTGACAGCTGAGTCTTCATGCTTCCCTGAAAACCGTATGTGTCTTCCAAATCTATTTTACCACCCCCTCCACCTCCCTCTTTAAAAAAAAATAAAATTAAAATAAATCAGTTACATTCTTCCCTGTTAATTTTTTCTGAACTCAGAGTTACCCATTAATTGGCCATGTAGAGTGCACCAGTAAATCAAGTAACATGTTGTTCTTTCCTAGCTGCACCCACTCTCTAGAGGATTGGAAGATTGGCATCTGTAGTCATCACCTAACAGAAAAATAAGCAAGATCAAACAACTGCAGTGAGTTCCTTTTAAAGCCAAGTGTAACATGCCCATCAAAACCACTCCCCTTCCTTCCTTTCACAATAAGTGAATTATTTTTGCCTTTTGAACAATGACAGGGGTCACTGGCCTTAGAACGAATTGTCCTTCAGCTGAGACTTGAAGCAGTTAGAAGATAAGGTAGCCTTTTAGTTGAACACTGGTAGCTGTGGATGGGCACTGTGGGTGATTGGTTTCCATGATTAATGAAGGCTGAATTTACAGTGGCTCCTCAGCTTTACAGCTGAGCTTCTGGCTATTGTTCTAAATCTTGTCCTGTCCCTCAACTTATGTTCTGACTTCTAACCTTGCTTTCTAGTTCAGTTCCTATCCTTATTCTGCATCCAGTTGCAGGCATTGATCCTAACCACTGGGCATGACTGTTCATGCCCTCGTCTCTTTCTCTTAAAAAAAATCATCTGAGCCAGGACTGAGCTTTACGGGTTTTCTACTGCTTTATTCTCAACCCATTGTCATCCTCTCAGAGCCGTGGAGAGTAAATACGTATGTGCAGATTTCTGCATGGCTGTTCCTAGCGTAGACGGGGACATTCCTGCATAACAATGGAAGGTATTATTTATCTTGGTGTTCTGACCGTGTTGTCCAAATTGGTTGTCCCCATCCGTCTTCTCCCCAGCTTCTTGTACATGGTCAATTCTTTATCCCTCAGCTCTCTTCCTTTTTATTCATGTACGAGGGCACCTTTTAATACTTACTTAATTCAAGTCAAATAAAAAATTACTCTTACGCTGAACTAAGAATGTCTAGAGAAGGATTTTTCACCCCTTGGGAAAATGGGAAAAACATTAGATAAGGCCTTCACTAGACAAATACATGTTGGTTTTAGATATTTTGATCGGAAAATGTCTGTAGGAGCTTGAACAGAAATAACCAGTTTTCGTTCTTACAACTTTTACTTCAGTGCAAGTTTGTTTATGGTCCCAAGACACTGGGTGAGGCTCACGTTAAAGACTCTCAGGGTGAGTTTGTGGGTCTTTGAGCTCTGGTGGCAACACTATGCTTCATCTCAACCATAACAGAAAAAAAACTGTGATCGTATTGTGTCAGCCACAGGCGAAGGGTTAATGTTGCAGCAGAACTCCATTAAAAACGTTTTCTTTGGCTCACTGGCACTTGAGGAGTGATTGTAAACAAGCCGCTGCAAGGAAGCCAGTGCACAAACAGGTAGACAGTAGCTGATATTGTCTGGATCCTGCAGATGGGAAGTTGGTGGTTTTACTGCTGTACTTCTGACTTGGTATTCCTTATGCTTTGTGCATCAGCACAAAGGTTCTTGCAGAGGAGGAGCGACTGAGATTGAAAAGGTATTGATACGAAATAACGGGGAGCAGAATCAGATGCAGAAAAGAGGGAGGAAGGATCAGTGTTCCCTTTCTTCATCCCAGCATGACTGGTGTCTGGAGGACTGTCAGGAGAGTTCTGAATGAGTTTTCCACAGGCCGACTCCAACTGGCTAGGTGAGGTCACTGGGCTTTTGAAATATTTGAGGTAGTGGTTTTAAACAAGTGACTACCTCAACACAAACAGGAATAAAGCAATCTTGTATGGTCTTGGTCATACAGTGACCACTTTGTTCTGCCTTCACTGCTCACAGTGAAATGACTTGGCTTCTTAAATTGGAGACTTTGCATCCCTTTGTGGTCATCTACCCCCATCCGAAGTCTGCATTGCAGATACTCTCTGCTTCTGCTCATCAAGAACTGAATTTATATTTTCAGTTCTTTGAGTGAAAGTATTGAAGCTGTGGTGAAAACAAATAGCTGGAATCAGAACAATCTTTTGATTTAACCCTGACCCTGCCAGCATGTGATCCAATACAAGTGACTGAGGGGAAATTCCCTGCATCCCAGTTGACACAGAACGAGCCAGCAGCTGGGAATCTTGCTGAAACCAGTTGCCTTGTGGTAGCAGTGCCATGGTTACAGTTGTGTGCTGAAAGGAGTTTTAATTGGAGTGTATCTTTTCCCTTCTGAAAGAAGGTGACTAGCCAGGGACAAATTACGCATAGATTTAGCTCTTGTGTTCTCAAATGTTTCTCTCTAATTGTTGTTTGGCTTTTTTCTTTATAAAAGTTCAATATGAAGTCACTGAGTTTGGGTTAAGGCTGAATTGTGTGCTTCTTGGCAGTCCTGGTTTTCATTATTGACCAGAGAATTTAAAAAGAGACATTGTCCACATCTGTGAGGATCCCTCAGAAGTGTATCTTGAGTAAATTGGCCACGGTATATATATATTATTTTTTTTATGCTGGATTTAGGATCATCTTTTGTTTGTGCACATTGTGTATAAGCCTAAATGCTGGAGGCTTGGAAAGAGACAAGACTGAATGGGTGAATTGTATGAATTGGCAAACACAAGATTTCCTCCTTCACACACTATGCTTCTCTGTTAAATGTTCTGCTAAAACAAAGAAAGATGAAATGTTTGGTCTGTGTGGTGTGTGAAGGCTTTCTCAGAGGCCTAGCGCTTCAAGTAAGTAAATAAAGCAGAAGTTTCAAGTATAGACCTTACTTGTGAAGCAGAATGATGCTACGCATGCATCTAACACAAGCCTGCAAAAGCAAGGAAACGAGAAGCTGAGTCCCTGTTAGGTGGTTAAATAGTAGCTTTGCAGTAGTGGCTTAGAGCTCTTTGCCATCCCCATACTCCTGGTGGATTATGCTGGAGGTGGGATACAGTCACGGAATCCAACTGCTTCAGAACTGATTTGGGGTTTTTTTCTTTCTTTGTAACAGGAGCAAAGAGGGGAAAACCCCATCTTTTACCAACTCTTTCATGCAAAGAACTGCCTGAAAGTTTCAAATGCGTCTCTCATTTCCCTCTCTTTCCTCTCTCTGCCTTCCTGCTTCGTATTTGATTTGCAGAGAGACAGGGTTGCTGCCCCCCAAGAAATATCTTTCTGTAGTGCAGAGGTGAGCTGCTTGGGCAAGGGGAAACCTATGGCCCCAGCTGTACATGCCCATTTCTTTCTGTTAGCAAGCTCCGAGAGGAGGGCATGAGTCATACTTCTGCCAGAAATACATGTTTTTTCCCTTGGGCACCTTGCCCTGATTCACCAGATCAGCTCTATATTGCCCTAGGCCTGCCTCAGAAGGACACCACCACACTTTGGAGCAAGGCCACAGTTTTGCTGCCTATTTGGGAGCCAAGTTTCCCACTGCTGAAGTATAGCTGCCTCTCAAGAGGAACATAGCAGCTGTTTTATGACAACACTATTCAACAAAACTACTTTTGCTAATGGTGAAGGGTTGCGTTTCAGCATAGTATTAGTATTTCTTCCCAAACATGAAATGTAAGCGCAGCCTATATATCTCCTGGGTACTGATGAGAGAATAACTCACATGGACTAACTTTCTGCACTGAAGAACACTGGCAATGGGCTGTGAAATAAAGGCGGTTTTGGGGTTGTGCAGCTGAAAGTAATGTATTTCATAGTAGGATGTGTATTGTCTCGGGAGTTGAACAGCATTGCATAGACTAAAGGTATATATTCATGGACGCTCTGTGGGCAGCATCATACCATCCACATCATGCACTGTTCTGTCTTCCCACTTGCAAATACGCTTTTTTAGCCTTCGTGGCTTTGAGTATGTGGTAGTTTGAGATGGCTTGTCTGCAGTTGGCGTTGTTTTGTTGGCAGCCTCCATCAGGCATCTTGTCGGAGAGCAGCTGTTTTTCTCTCCCCTCCCCATCCTATCCCATCCCACTTGCATGTCAACTGCAGTGTACTGTTGTCTTATCAGTCATCTTGGAGAAGGGGTGGTTTGAATTATTTTCACCAGGAGCGTTGTGCCTGCTACAGTTTTCAGTGAGAAAAATGTTCATAATTCCCTCAGAGATGGAAAAAGGTATTGCCTTCTCCCTTGCAATGTCCAGTAGCAGCAGGACACTTCAGATTATATTTTCTTACCCTTCCACTTCAGAGGCTGGCTGCCTGATTTGCTGAGTTGTGTAAAAAGACAAGGTGATCACCATGTACCTGTTTTGTTCTCCTCTGACTGTGTTTCCCTTCCTTGTGTTCTTCTAAGGACTGAATTTGCACACAGCTCAGCACACATGTTATTCCCTGCTTCCCGCAGATGTGAGCCCAGCAGAATAATACATATGAACCCAGTGTCTGGATACCCTGGTCACAGAACCCAGATGGGTGAGTTGTATGCTGGATGTCCCAAAATCTCACGTTTTCACGTAGCTGATCCGGTAATTTGTGAAATGCCCATAACTCCTGAGTCTGAGAGATGTGAGCTTTATAGTGTTCACCAGAGAATAGCTTACAAAAGGATGAGAGCTTTCTCTGAGAGGAAACATTGGAAAAGGAGCGTGTGCAGTGTATTATCACGCTCAGTAGGAGCACAGATTTTCTGGAAATTTGAGCTAAGTAGAGCTGGAAGTCAGTTGTGTTAAGTCATCCAAACAGGGTTATGCCACCTGGTTGGGGATCTTATGAGAAGCTGAGCCACATGGATCTTTTTAACTCGTCACAAGAATCAGGACTTTCACTTCAATAAATAACTTGTCAATGGCTTGGTTTTCATTAAAGGTGTTTCTTTTGCCATCTTTGAGGTCCACAGGGGCTAAGAAGAAAAAGGTGTAAGATGGAGGGACTTGGAGCAGTAGATTGAGTCAAACATACCCTAGGTAGGTAGCGTGCAACATTTAGAAATCAGGGTATGCTTAAGTCACAGACTGCAGCAGTCCCTCGATTGCCAGTTCTAGGCTTCTCTTGAACATACTGCCAGATAATCAGTTAATGCTGGCAGAGATCTTAGAGCCCGACTCGAGGGCTGAACATCGTGATGAGGCTGGTATGCATCATGCTGTCTGCTGATATGAAGACATTGTGGTGTAGAGTAGAGTGACGCCAATTACTCCTCCTCCCTTGCTGCCCTACTTCTGAAATGAAAAGCTGCTGCTCTAACCCACGGTTCACTCTGATTCTTCTCCAGGTGGGTTTCAGGGCATTCACATATAATTGCAACGTAAGGTTTTATCTCATGCCAGCCACCTGCGTTATCCCCCTCTTGTGAGCATCAGCAGTAAAAACCACCAGTTGGACCATGATCTACACAAAATCTCAGCAGGCAGTGGCACTCCTGCCACTGTTCAGGCAAGCCCAGGCAGCACACAGGCAGGAATGTCATCTGCCATCAGCATCTTCACTCTTGTTTCTTGTCATGCTGTTGATCATGGGGCTTCACAGCAACAATTAATATCTCAGGAGAACCAGAAGTTTTTAGACATGTTTTCAGTGGAATGATAGAGGTTTGTCTCAGCTGGCGTTCAAATGGCTTGTCCCACTTCCCCGGCATTGCAAGAGTTCTCTTGCTTTGTAATATGAGACAGCTGGGCTTGAAGTTAATGCCAGGGTATGGGGCTTTGAGGGCTTTTTCTTCCGCTGGCAAACTTGTGAGGAAAGCATCTTCAGAAATATTACCCATTGGCTGCCACTTGGTAGAAGCTATAACAGTTGGTGATGGTGATAGCATTGGTTTGAAATAAATTAGCAGGGAAACGCAGGTCTAGCATACAGACATCTAAAATCTATGGAGTGATGGAGCTGAGGCACACGAGATGTTCAACTAGCTTTTGAGTTGAGGGCTCAGACTTCAGGTTTTACAGCATCAAGCTGTCTTGGAATTTGGCTGCAATAAGCAGTTGCTGCTTCAATAGAGAAATTTCCAGCTAATCTTTTTTCCTGCATTTGCCGGGCAGACTGCACTGAGTCAGCTCAGCCCGGTCCCCACTGTGCAGCGGCTGCAGCCAGTCTCACTCCATCACTTTTAATGAAACTGAGTCTCTGTGGTTTTCACTAATTTACTCATACGAAAGAGAAATGAGGAAGTATTTTCCTGTCTCTCTCCGATAATGAATGAGATATGAAAGAGCTTCATGGCCAGTAAGCACCCTGGAGGGACTTGAGTTTGTCAAAACGTGCAAGGCGTCTTTATCAAAGTAACAAAATGATTTTCTTTCCCCTTACTCTACGAAGTGAAAATTCACATGACAGGAACGTGCCCAGTTTTGCTTAGACAATGGAATTGACTTTGAAAAAACGAACGTGTGGCAAAACCGATAACATCTTTTGCATCACTATTTTTCAGAGGTGTATCATGCAATAATAAATGGTTGCCTGAGGCAGACTAGTGTAATGTGGGGCTTTTGCTGTAGTCTGGCTTGGTTTCTGCACTGTGAACGCCCGCTTGCACAATATAGTGTGTTGCTCTCGGAGCACAGCGTGGGCAATAAATGTGTTTCCTTCAAGGGATGTGTCAAATTTTGTTTACCAAGAATTCCCATTTCTGTTTGCTGCCCTCCTCAGATGTACTTTGTATACATCAGAAGGACAGAGATAAGAGTTTACAGAAGATTAAACAGGCGTAAACACATTAAGGGAGACAGTAAGGGATGCAAATTGTTAAACAAAAATATTAAAGTCCACTTTAGATATCTTCAGGGCTTTTTGGTATCCAGGCTTAATAAAATTAACCAGCTATTGCAGCTTAGCTCCTGTGCTTAGCATTGCTATCAGAAGCAATCAATAGGAAATCCAGCCTTATATGGCATGGTTTTGGGGTACAAATTGTAGCTTCCGCTCTGAAGTGGAGAACAATTCCCCAGGAATATTGTCAGCTGTGCAATTTCAACAAGGTAACTCATCACAGTGCTCCTTAATGCACTCCTGTACTTCAGCCCTTTTAAAAACGCAGTCCCCTTTGAAAATAAGAGTAAATAATTTGAGTTATTACTCCAGTTTCATATGTAAAACCAGACAGTGCTTGCAGGAAATACAGACCTTGAAAAGTGAGCTGAACACTTGTTAGTCCAAGGATTAAATTAGCTGGCCAAGAGAGAATCATTGCCCTACAAACCTCCATTGAAATCTGAAGGGGTACAAATATTTTTGGCTGTTTCATTTGAACATATGGTTATTCAGTGGTGACAAACATTCACTGAAGCTACTATCTAAACAATATTGCATATTAATTGAATATTGTGTCTGTAGCATGCAATTTGAGAATCACTCAGGAGTCCCCTCTCTTGGTGCTCACTACTTCACTTTGATTTCAGCATTTCCTGAGCTCTTAAGCATTGGTCACATATCGATTCCCATGGAGTTCCCAACTTTTCATCCCTCCAGGGAGCCTATGCATGTTTGAGTGTGGTGGAAAAGGAGAATATCTTGGTGCTGAGGTCTGAGGTTTTTTTCTGGGTGTACACTAGATACAGACTGGGTGTGATACTATTTCAGAATTGTCCATTTTTTTTCCAATTGCGTGTATTAGCCAGAACCCGGAGGCTCCAAGACGTTCAGGAGCCTGTTTTGGTGCGTGCTTTGTGCACTCATGACAAGACACAGTTTCTGGTCCAAAGAGCTTGTCTGTGTTCTAAGATGAAACCCATCAAGTGCATGCAGCAAGGAAGCAGAGGAGAAAAATAGAAGATAATCATGATAGAAGCACCTGAATATCATAGAATCATAGAATGGTTTGGGTTGGAAGGGACCTTAAAGATAATCTAGTTCCAAGCCCCCTGCCATATGTGGATTCTCTTCCTGCATCTTCTGCCAGTTCAAAATCCATTTTTTATATGACTAAACTATTAATAATGTTCAACCCTGTTATCAAAGGAGAGTGCCTCCAATTCCGCCTTCCGTATGTGCAACAGTTATCATCACAGCAATTAGTGTCCTGCAGTCTGTGGCTTGTCCCTCTAGAACGGAGCATACAGCACAAGCTCTTCTGAGGAGAGTTCAGTAACATCAGGTAAGATGAAGGAAGCTCCATTGCTCCTGCAATTTATTAGCTTTCATCTTAACCTAGCTTCATCCTGAAAAGCAGGTCTGAGGAAGCAGCTCCTTCGAGGCTGTTTGGGCTCTGGTGCGCTGAGTTGCAGCTGTGCCAGCACATCCCCCTGGCCCGTGGCCTTTGTGAGGGATGGCTGAACAGCAGGAAGATCTATTAAAACAACCCCCTGCCAGTGCAGAATGATCCCTGATGTTGCTGAAGGCAACTCTAAGGCACTCGAAGGAAAGACATTGGCTGGCACATATATATGGCCTTCTTCTGGAAGGAGCCAAGTGTGGGGGAAGCATTTGGCCTGCACTGGCAGCCGGACTCTCCCTGGACACCCGTGCCCTATCAGTACGCATCAGCAGACTGAACACATGTGCAGCTAGCAACCTTTAAGAAGTGATCTCTGAGGTTTTATTTCCCTCACAGCCAGATCCTGAGCAATAGACCTGTCACCTGCGATACCTGTTGCAAAGCTGTGTCTATGAGTTTGAATTTCAGGCATTCCGGTGCTCTACACAACATCTCTAATTCATTGCTCCCTGTAAGGAAAAGTTTGCACAGTTCCTGTGCCAAGTGAAGTTCTGTGTTAATCAGGAGCATGATATATATCTCTCACCTATAGAGAGAGAAGTTCCTCCCGATAAATACTCAAGTCATTAAGAATGCATTACATGGAGCAGAAGCTCCAAACACAGTTTCCACTGCTGTGGGTCCTTTACCAGCAGAAAGAATGATTCTAAAAATCTATTTAAAATTAACAAAAAGAATCATTAAGCAGAGTAAGATTTTTAAAAATGCACTTTCAAGCTGGGAAACCACCTCATTTAGTATAATGAGCGAGCAGATCCTTGGGCCCTGAAGAGAAGCAAATTGAAACAAAATGGCTCCAGCACTGACTTGCATAATGATGGACCGAGCACGTGTCCTGGCATGTAATGATCCCATCTTTCCCACGGGGCTTCAGAAAACAGCGTTTATTGTGACAGAAGGATCTGGCTGGGACACTGTTTCCATCAGGAAGAAGAAAAGGGCTGGTAACAGTATGAATATGGAGTGGAAGAAAAGGAGAAAAGTTAGCGAAGTTTAAGGTCACAAGCACTGGAGGGGAGAAATAGTGATAATGCTCACAGAAACAGGGTGGGAGGCAGGAAAAGGGGAAGAGCTCAAGGGACAGCACATTTGGGAAGGAGGATGAGTTGGGGGTGTGGTTGAGGGATGCTTCCAAAGAGCGTCCAGTAAACTGGGTTAAGAATGAATGAGCAATCCCTGGTGGGGTAGCTAACCCTCACATGGTGCCTTGTCAGTCCTAAAAGCTTCTTTCCATCTCCTCTTTCCAAAGCGGCACAAGGATGATTTCAGGGAGAAGGAACCGACCCACCAAAAATGTAGTGGTGCAGCGCCGATAGCAGCAGTGCACCCAGCAGGTGCACGTGCTTGTGCCAGCCCCACGCTCCTCTGCCCTTCCTGCATAGTGAAGGGTTTCCTGACGTGGGAGGAAGAGTAGGCTGGTTTCATCCTTGGCCTTTCTGCTGAAATGCCAGCTGTAGATGAGAGAGAGTGTTGAATGACCACATGAGATAAAGAGTAATGAGATGTGGATGCCATCTCCTGACAACTGGACTGCATCTCTCAAATGCTATTGCAGATTTTCTGTGCTATTCCATAGAAGTTACTGGGCAGCTGTGAAAAGTAAATGGAGCAGTGGATCCCAGCTGACAGACACTAGGATTTTCCTCTGCCACCCCCAAAGTCCTTGGAGGTCTTGCTCCATTTGTAAGTTCCAGCTGCTACTTAGTCTGTTGTGGCTAAGTAGGTTTAGTGAGTCACTGTGCTGAATATCGCCCTGCAGCAAAATCACTTGTCCACTTTACAGGTACAGGCTGGAGAGTGGAAGATCCTTAATTAATGACCCACTTTGTGAGGGAGGCAGCGGGATTGCTTTCTCCAGAACATCAGTCAGCTGGCCCAACTGAAGTAACAGTGACAGCATAGGTAATTTAAAGCTAGATTACTACCCTTTACAACAACATCAGAAAAAGGGCAACCGTCCTCATCTGTACTAGCTAAGAATTCAGGAAAAGCACGGGACTGATGTAGCAACTGCATGCATACTCATCAAAACTCGGTGGTCCCAGTGGAACAAGGCTGCGCACTGCCTGTTCTGCATGCAGCCTGCCTGCTGCCTGATCCGTCATCCATTCCCTTTCATCTATCATTGTGCATGGGAAGCAGGGAGGCTCTTCACTCCTCTGTCTGTGGCTTCTGTCATTTTTTTATTATTGCACACTGTCAAAATGTTGTCTCTCCCCACACCTCCCTTTTGCCTGCCTCCCTTTGGAATTTGTGCTGAAAGATGAAAGCAAAACCATCTTTCTTGGCTGCTAAAAAAGCAGAAGGTTCATTCTGACATGTGCGTGGCCTGTGGAGACACAGAGATCACGCTGGGGGATGAAGAGGAGAATATTTGGGTGGAGAGAAGCCATCTGTTTCTCTGGCTAAAGCATAGCCTACCTTCTCCTGGGTTCTGGGAGGTTTACTTACTGAAAGAGCACCTATCGTCTTGTTTATCGAAGCCTCCACTCTGCCACTTGAATGCATCTGTGATCCAGTCCAGCACAATATTACCAGGCAACACATCAACCTCATCTGTGGATAAGGACACACAGATCTGTGTTTCATACTCCTGCAAATCTCCACTGACCGCAAGACTGTCCTGCCTCCTAGCTAAAGCCTTTCCTGGGAAGGCAGGCACACGTGAGTGTCTGGCCCTGTGTTTGCACTGCATGCAACGTTTAGAGCCAGCTCTTTCTTTCCAGAGTCTCGTTTCCAAGGCAAAGAATCCTTCAAAATCACTCAAAGAGGAGGAGGGGCTGTGGGAGCAGACTGATGTTGGCATTTGGTGTGGGGGCCCTGGAAGAACCAACAGGCTCTTTAGCTGTCCGAGGGTAGTGCTGGGAACTGCAAGGGAAATGGTGGTCTCTTGAAATATTGGTCTTTCCGGTAACTTTGCAAATTAACAAGATTTTGAGTGGGGAGTTGTCTTCATTCCTGATCCAAAATGAGATTTGTGTGTTCCTTCACATGTGTCGCCATCCCTGCTGCCCTGAGCACGAGCTGTGTTGATGAAGAACTTGTTAAGAAATAAAAGTTCTAACAACGTTTGAAATCTGGCCATGCTCCCTCTCTTTTTCTTTTTTTTTTTTTTTGACTGCCTTGTTTATATTTTCAGTAATTGTTAGAAAACTTGTGTTCCTCCATGTCTAAATACATTAAGGTTGGGCTGTGGTGGAAGGGACTGAAATACTATTAGTGTCACATTGATGTTGCAAAGCACTTGGATGTTTTTCAGCTCTCTTGTACCACCAGGAGCTTTGGTGCTGGAGAGGGATATGTAATCGTGGCTTCAGATTTAAGGATATTGCCAGAACTCCAATGTTACTATTCGGGATTCCTGATCCCACTCCATCTAAACCGCCATCCTAAATCTGGTTGGGTCCTGAGATCCCCTCAGACATTCAGGTCTCTTTTCAAGAAAGCTGAGCCGTCAAATCCTGGCAATCTGGTTGGATTCCAGGGCGTGCGGTTCTGACAGCATGCATCTCTCTGCAGTTACAGCTGGATTCCCTCATCTTTGCTTCCTTTCTAAAATGGAAGTGTACTGGTGTTATGTCTGTTCCCGCACACATCAGGGACCACTGGAATTTAGAGTTTGTAAATTGTTTTTTTCTTTTTCAAGTGACGTCTGTATTCAGTACTGTTCAGATTTTGTCAATTGAATGTCTTTAGAAGGCCATTACGTTTGCGGTTTGGTTCTTTTGTAGTAAGTTCTTAGTTACTCCGGTACTTTTAGAATAAGTCACAGAAAGTATTGATGTCCCAAAGATTTGCTGCAGCCTTGCGAAGAGAAAAAACACCCAGTTTTGTACCATCCCGCCATACGTGTCCCGGCAGTTCAGCTGCGGTGCAAACTGTTGGCACCCCACAGCGTGATCCCCAGTCAGCCCCAACACTGACCACCTGCAAAGAGGATTGCTGGCAGCCAGTGTAGCAGGGCAGGATTAGAAAAGGAGGAGTGGATTACGTGAGTACAGGCTAAAGGTAATTGATAAGCAGGGAGAAAATGGAGCCTGCCCGAGCTTGGAGGAAGGAGCGAGCAGTTCTAAAACAGGAGTTTTTCCCGTTTCCTTAGCAAGTACGGGGCTTCAGTTATTCTGCAGCCGCAGTTCTGTCTCCCACTTAAAGACAGTGAGATATTCTGTGTAATATCCTTGCTATTTGTGAAATCGAAGGTTCATCACTGTCCTTGAAAATAGGAATTAATGCATTTGCTTCTATAGTGCCAATTAAATCCTCTGTTTAATTCTGGGAGCCAGCTGGAGATGTTTGTGACTGAGACTTTAGATGTACTCATCTTAATGCGTCTCTCTTAGTTGCTAGTGGTGTTTTCCTTCTCTCTGATGCCTTATATTCCAGGACAGCTGCTTCTGAGGACATTAGCACTTTCTAATCCCCCACGTTCATAGCCTTCTGGTTCAACCCCTTTGATCTCAGACCGAAAACTCCATTTAGTTGTCTAAATATCGTGAAGCCCAGGGTGGTCTCATCCTTACATATGGAAGTGAGCAGTTAAGAGATGGCTCAAAACTGCCCAACTGAACAGAAAGTTAATGCTGGTTGTTAGAGGGTTACTGTTCCTTCTAGCAAAGTGTATTTTGTGTGCGGGGTAACAGTTAGGGATGGGAGTTGTTTGTTAGACTAAGATTTCTAGGTGTTGTCTGATGCTTCTTGTAAAGCGTGCTGTTCCACACGAGGCTTCTGATGCAATTGCTGTTCTGGCATCTGCCCTTTACCTGCTTTGGTAGTCTTGCCAAGCTTTTAAGAAAGTCTTTAGCCGGTAATAGGGTAGGGAGAGCTACTAGTGTTTGGGTTTCTTCATTTAATGCAAATTCTGTTTTTTTCTGCTGCTGGAGCATGTTTTCCTGCTTCTTGCCACAGCTGCAGGCCAGGTACAGGCGAGTGAAGGCTGGTATCCAGGGAGCGACGTTAGATTCAAACTGAGGGCTCTGATTCATAATCAAGCTCGTCTGAGTCCACCAAACTGGAATGGCTTCTCGCATGTGTATTCTTATCCAGCAGGAGGTAATTTGGTTGATTTCACTTTCCAGTGAAAGAGGATTACCGGATTTGTGTTACCTCACTTTCCTTTTCCCACTGATAACCACCACCCACAAAGCAGAACTTGGTAGTTACTGAATAGCTGCCGAAACCACAGTACCTGGCCCCCTGTAATACCATATGTTTACAAATCTTGAAACTTTGCAATGACTAAACAATAATTTAGCAAATGAGGGTGATTTTTTTCTTACTCCTTTCTTTCTAAGTTAATCTCTGTTTAAAACTTAGTGAGCCTTTTCTGACTGTAGCTTTGAAAAGCTTTGCACATTTAACTGACTGTTACTGTATTCAGGAGTATTGTTACGATGACAGCTAATTCCTTGAGCAATGCGATTTTCATCTGGCTGGCTGCTATTCTTGCAGAGCTCCAGGGTGATCCGTAGCTGTGAGTGCGGAAGCCTGATCAGTCACGCTTTCCGTAGAACCCATCCAGGACTGTCTGGACAGAACCGAATGCCCTTTATTTATCACTTTGCATAGCAATAGAAAAAATGAATGAAGGAAAGCTGGTCTCGGCATGTTCTCGGGCAGTCAGTTGAGTCAGAGTAGCCTGCACTGTCAACACACATCATGCAGCAGGGAGAGGTTAGCTCCCTCTAATCACTTCACTAGTCTTCAGGCTTCCACTTTTTGCTTGGACTTGACTCATTGGAGAACTTGTCAGCTGGCCTAGCTAGCTTGTCATGTTATCTGTCGTGTCTCTTTGACCATTCTGTCTCCCTTGCATGAATGACAACTCTTTAATTAGGGTATTATAGGAGGATGGACCTGGCTGCATGTCTGTGTTAGAAGTATCACCACCCATTCTCAAGATGAACAGCTACATTGCCTGATTTCCCAAGAGCTCATGTAACAGGAGCTAACTTTTCCAATGAGACTTTTTTTTTTGGATGAAAAAAACCGATCTTTTCCTGTTTTTTTCTTTTATTTCCCCCACCCCCAGGGAGATGTGGTATTAAAATTTTCAGCTGTCTGTCTCATTTCTTAACATGCAATTTGTCAGGAAGTGAGTTTCCATTAAATTCTTGATAATTAGCATACTTGGACTTTGATAGACATTTTTCTTTTTTGCAACAATATTTTTTTTCTTAGCTCATTATCTGCATGCAAGATCAGTCAGCTAAATTCCTGTCTATCCGACATCTCTATCTTGGCTCATTTTTAACCACTTTGAGGCCCATAAGTATTGCAATGAATTACTGAAGTGGATCTCAGATTTCACATGGGTCACAGGTGAAATGAGTTGGGAAAACTCTGCCTAAAACATGCTAAATGCTTTCTCCTTCCTTGCTATCTGTTTTGAAATTATATTTTTCCCTGTTTTCTATGCTAAAAAGGAGAGCAGGAATTCAGGCCAGATCAGCAGTGGGGTGGTATCTAGAGAGCACTAATCCTTTAAAACAAGGTATTTAGTGTTCGGTCCCCGCTTCGGAAAGGACTGGCAGGATTTAAGGCAGCCTTTCTATGTACGTTACGCTTAGTTATAGCTAGGCTTATTGAGCTCGTCACTATCACAGGCACTGGATTCAACTAATTTTTTATTATTCATCACAATGTGTTCTTTGACTAAATTGAGTTTTCCATTGCTATTGCAGCTGCTTTCTCAAAAGAGCTGGTTATAAATGCACAGCCTCTTTTTCTGAACGTACTGCTTTAGAAGCACATGGACATGGCTGTATTAATGTAAAAATCTCTTCTTGCTTAGTTACTCATCCACTGGCCTTTTCTCCCGTGGGTGGCTGTTGTAAAAGAGCACTTGGAAGTGCAAACACTGCTGCAAGTTCTCAAGTAGTTCTGTCCAGCAGCTTGTTGAGATGTCAGAGAAGAAGACAGCCGCAGCAAAAATCCAAGCGCTTAACCCGGATGACATCCATGGGAATGTCCAGTAATTTCTGCCCCAGGGTAATGCAAAAGTAAATTGTATATTAAAAATTATGTAGAGAAAGTAGCAAAGAGGTAGATAATCCCACTAAGACGTGGGCTAGAGGGAGCTTTTGGACATGAGCAGGGAGTGAATTGATCACAGCTGGCCAAAATGGGCCATCTGGTCATGTTAACTTCGAAGGGGTTCTCAGCAGCTATGGTTTCTCTCAGGCTTACTAGTACCATCCAGGAGCAGAGAGAGGAGGAAAGGATGGTCAAAGGGGGCAGACTGGGATGCCCACTTGGCAGTTAGTGAAAGGAGATTAAGGGAAAAGTAGGAATTGTCATGGTTCTGCATAAATACATTCCTCCTTGAAGGAGCGTGGAGACTCTGGGGCTCTCTCACAGCAAGGGAGGAACCACAAACAGCAAATGACACGAAAAGCTCTTCTAAAATTCTTTTTCTCATCAGTTGTCACCATGCACGTGTGCTGCTCTCCCAGTGCTTGGTGTCAGACACTGTGTAGCTCCCACCTTAAAACCAGGACAAACAGGGCAATGGCATACGGGAAGTGAGCCAGGCTCTGCGTGGCCTCCTTTGCATCCCTTTGCGTCTGGAGTGCAGATGGAAGCATGAGCCAGCTCTTTGGACTTTCCTGGCCTCAAGCAGCATGGCTGTTGATGGGCCTCAGGTCCCCCATTTACAACTGATTTGAATCTTGTGCACTTCAAAGGTACTGCCTGCAAAAGATAATCCCTAGCTATGCATCAGCCCATGGCTTCTGGCAGTCTGACTTTAAAAGAGGTAGAGCAAACTTTGAAAATAATACCAGCGGTTTTTGTTCCTGTCCCTCTTTCCCATAGACAAACCTTGCTTGTACTGCTGCCTTGTTAGTGTTGAGAGAAAGAAAGCATATGGAAATCAATCTAGAAGTTGAATGTAAGCTAAAAACCAAAATCACACCATGACCCATGACCTGACCATAATTCCAGGACTCCCCCTCCTTTGGGAGCCCGTTTTCTTCTGTATGGGCTACTCGGGCAATGTAGGTGAACAGGGTTTGAGCATTTGCTGTTGAATTATTCTCTTCAGATACAAATATTGGTGCAGGACAGTGGCTGAGGCCGTCGGACTTCTGGTTCGGGTGGGTGAGTCACTTAAAAGCCATGTGGCTGAAAGGTTAGCCAAGGATAAGAGCAAGCTGCTTTCACCGCTGAGGTGGTGAAGCCACCGCACGCAGGCGTAAGGTCGCAGGCAGCTTGTAGGTGTGCTGCTGAGGGAGCTGGCTCATTGAAGGCAATGCTCTCCCCTTCTCTCCTTCAGAAGGGGACCCTGTCCTCGTTTCTGAGCTGCTGCAAGCCGAGTGGCTGCTTTTAATAGAGTGTGCACAGAAGATGGTTGTAGGCAATTGAATTAGGGTTGCGTTATTAGTCCATCTGTGCAATATGCTCTGTCTATTGACAATCTGGTTAGAGTGGCAGCAGCTTGTTAAAGGTAAAGTGTTTCCCACTGTTGAATTTTGGGAGTTGTCCACCTGTTAAGGGAAAGCGGCACTGGAGGAAGGTCTCTCTCTAGACTGAAAAGGGGCTCGGTATGGACTGTCTGGAAGCTTCTTTGCTGGCTCTTCTGCCTTTCTGGAAGGGGCAAGGGTTGCATGGGAAAGGATCAGCAGCAGGATTTCACTCTGCACTTGGTTGTGATGTGCACGCCCCCACTCCATCCGCTTGCGGCAAGGGGCAGCTGTTGGCATACAGGATTGTACTCAGGGCTCTGGGGAGAGCTCTCTTTTGCTCACGTTTTTAAAAGTTGCCCAGTAGGGTCTGCTCTGCGGCAACCATGAGCTGAAGTCTGTCTCTGAATATCATTCTGTCCGTGAGGTATCTTTGTGAAGGAAACTGGTGTACGTCAGAGGGGAGAAGCGTGTGCTGCGTTGTTGGTTCAGGAAGGTGTGGCATGACGTTTTGCAGCAGGTTTTATGTGCGTGTGTCAAGCTCTTGCCTGTACCAGTAGCCTTGCTGGGGTATTTGAGATAGAAAGCTTATCTTTAAGGATCATCACTAAGAGAGTAGGGAACAAATACAGCAATTGCTTAGGCAACAAGTACATTGCGTTTTGAAGACAGCAGGTGCATACTGTTGCCTGGGGAATAGAAAAATGGCCAGAATCATAACTTGTTACCAAATCCATGATGTTCATTCAGGCTTACGGTTTCCCTGGAATCCCTTATTTCAGAGTTTGACTGTCAGCGCACTCCCATTCTGCTCACCAGCATCTGATGTTTGTCTTGTGTACCAGAGCTATCCATAGTGGTCCAGTCACGTGGCTTGTAACTGATCTTGATGAGTCTTTTACAGCATTGGGTCCCAATAGGCGAGCTTGATTGTTGCATATTACAAGACAACACAAAATGTCTTTAGTATGTGTATCTGTTTATAGGTTCATAGTTAAAACCCCACGCAGAAAAGCAGCAGTGATGATTAAAGAGGGTCAGGGAGTGACTTAGGAGAATAGACATTGAAAAGCTAAATAGGTATAACTTGACTACAAAGCAATTTCTAAGACATGCTGCAACTGTATTTAGAGCTTGAAAGTAACAGGAAGAGGGATAATTGTTTAGGATGACCTAATAGGGATTTAATTTAAGCAAAGGATCAAGTATCAAAATTCTTTGTGATAGGGATATATAAATTCTTCATTCTGAACAAAAAGAGCCTCTATCACTTTCTTTGTACAAAACAGAAAGTAGTCTGAATGTATGGAACAACACTGCATAACACAAGACGTGTGCTTAACCCTTACAAGATGTATATTGTTCTTGAAATCGAGTTGCAAAACAACTTCAATTTCTAGAATTCCGAGCTCCAAAGGACATATCTTGAGCACCCTAAGGGTTCTTATTCTGGTAATTTGATTTCAAAAGAATCAGAAGGAGCTAAACAGCAAACTTTTTGCAGTTGACCCAGGCTGGATGCCAAGTGCCCACCAAAGCCACTGTGTCACTCCCCCTACTAAGCTGGACAAGGGAGAGAAAATATAACGAGAGGCTCCTGGGTCGAGATAAGGACAGGGAGAGATCGTTCACCAATTACCATCACAGGCAAAACAGACTCAACTTGGGGAAAATGAATTTAATTTATTACCAATTAAATCAGAGTGGGATAATGAAAAATAAACACTAAATCTTAAAACACCTTCTCCCCATTCCACCCTTCTTCTTGGACTTAACTTTACTCCTGAATTGTCTACGTTCTTTCCCCAAGCAGTGCAGGGGGACGGGAATGGGGGTTGCGGTCAGTTCATCACACGTCGTTTCTGCTGCTCCTTCCTCCTCAGGGAGAGGACTCCTCACACTGCTCCCCTGCTCCAGCGTGGGGTCCCTCCCTTGCGAAACAGTCCCCCATGAACTTCTCCAACATGAGTCCTTACCACGGGCTGCAGTTCTTCACAAACTGTTCCAGTGTGGGTCCTTTCCACAGGTTACAGTCCTTCAGGACAGACTGCTCCAGTGTGGGCCCCCCGCGGAGTCACAAGTCCCGCCAGCAAACCTGCTTCAGCATGGGCTCCTCTCTCCACAGAGCCACCGGTCCTGCCAGGAGCCTGCTCTGGCATGGGCTCTCCACAGGGTCACAGCCTCCTTTGGGCGCATCCACCTGCTCCGGTGTGGGGTCCTCCATGGGCTGCAGAGGGAGAGCCTGCCTCACCATGATCTTCACCATGAGCTGCAGCTGAATCTCTGCCACAGCACCTGGAGCACCTCCTCCCCCTCCTTCTTCACTGACTTTGGTGCCTGCAGAGTTGTTGCTCTCACATATTCTCACTCCTCTGTTCGGGCTGCTGTTGTACAGCAGTTTTTCCACCTTCTTAAATACGTTACCACAGAGGTGCTACCACCATCGCTGATTGGCTTGGCCTTGGCCAGCAGCGCGTCCGTCTTGGAGCCGGCTGGCATTGGCTCTATCAGACATAGGGGAAACTTCTAGCAGCTTCTCACAGAAGTCACCTCTATAACCCCCCTGCTACCAAAACCTTACCACACAAACCAAATACACTCCTACTGAAACTCCATACACAACTTGGAAAAGTCAGAATTTTAAGCAATGTCGTTTGTACTGGCACGAAGGTTGACATGAACCTGGGAACGCTTATCTTCAGTTACCTGACAGTGGCCTGAAGCAACACAATATGAAAAGCAGAGAACAGTAAGGGTGCATAAAAATTTGCTATTCTTAAGACCACACGCATTACTGTAGCGTGCCAGTCCTGTGCGAGAGCATCTGTCTTCATTGAGAGCTGTGAGACTGCAAAAGTCAGTCCATATGAAAATGAGCAACGCAGTTTAGAGACAGTCTGCATTGCTAGAGATCAAACCTTGAAAAGCCCAGGATCACATAAAACGTCTGCATCGTGTATTCATTCTCTTCATCTGGAAGAAGGAAAAGTTTAATAACTGAGAGCTAGACTAGGGAATCCAATCCATCCAGTTACTACAGAGAGAGAAGACTGTGGAGTATCAATGCACTTTGAAATCGGTATCCTGGCAGACCCTGGTGTATTTGTGATGATTTGCAAGTAACCTGACAGTGCATGAAATAATTGTCTTTGTAGATATGAAACAACATTGACATCGACTTTGAAATTTAAATGAAAGAAATACGGTAGAGTTCTTTTAGATGCATAACCTTGGTGCCTTGACTTATTTTTTCTTTATAATAGGTTAATTACTTGAACAGGTATTAGTTAAAGAGGTTTTTATTTTATTATAAAGCTGAAACAAACATGTAAAGATCTGTGTTCTTCAACAGTTGCACTATACCGCTTCCCACCCTGTATATAAATGCGACCCTAAACAAAGTGATTTAATTGTCTGGGACTAAATAATTGTTATTCAGGAAATGCTTTGTTTGACCTGTCCTGATGCCACTGTGAAATGCAAATCACAAAGCAAATAGCAATATAGTCTCATTTGTTTGTGTGCTGTGTGCGGTGCACACAGCAAATGCACAAGCAGCAGCTTTGATAGCCTGTTGGAAAGCTCCATTGGTGTCCAATGTCCTTAATGCAATTTCTTAGCAACAAATGGCTGTATTTGAGCAGAAGCTTTCATTGAACAGTTTTGTCCTTTTCAACATCTCAGGTTTGCTATTGTATGGCATCTGCAGATTGAGTAGGGAGTTATTCAATATTAATAGGTTTATTTTATCAGGTAAAGTGTTTATTAAACAGACTTCCCTAGTATATGATAAAATCTTTATTCGAAGCTATGAAGTAGTGATAGAATTTGATGATCCCTCTAATGCATTCGGTACAAAACCATTTTACATTTCCAACAAAGACCATTGCTGCCCTAATTACAAACTGTTACATTCTAAATAGTAGAATTTAATCTTGTCTAGTCTCAGTATCAGCATTTGCTTTATCAGTCTTGTCAGGTGGCATTTGGTTGGGGGGGGCATTCAATTTCATGCCATTTTAAGCAATTTCACTGGCAATCACATAGATTCACAATGTGTTTAAATGGAAAATGGAAATTCTCAGTAAAAACTTGTTAAAATCTCATTTGAGTTAGCGTATAGTCCTCTGTGGGACATGAGTCTGTGTATAATCCTAGCCCTTTCCGTAGCAGCATCCTTCAACAGTCTTCTCCGAGTTGCTTTGAGGAGGAACATTTGGTTTAGTTTTACATTCAGCACCCCAGTTCCTGATTCGGTAATGGAAGTATATTCACGGTGTAAATACACAGAATTCAGAATGTCAAGGCAAACCTGGCTGCCAGGTGAGTTAGAGCTGTTAGCCAGAGCTAACGAGCAATGCACTGCATTGTAGCTAGTTTAAAATCTGTTATTTTCCAGAAATCCAACACAACAGGGCCACAGTTGGTGTCATTTTTTGGTGGAGGGTGGGGGACAGGTCACATTGCTTTCTGTGGCCTTACCTGGGTCAGGATGTGCGGAGAATCCTCGTGCTGCCCGGGGAAGACAGTTTCAAGTCCTGACAGCAGTGTATGTGTGAGCACATGTGCAATGAAATAAATCGGCCCTTCTGCTATAAGATGTGGTAGGTTCCCACTGGAGGAATGTGCTCTGGTAGTACATTCTCATACGATTCTTTTCTCATACGGTCCCAAATTTCCAGGTAATCCGCATGCTCTCCTTTTGTTTTTAAAATGGCTTGACCGCAGCTGTGGCGAACATGCTGCACTGCTGGTATTGGCCGTGATGCAGATGTGAGCAGCGCGGGAGAGCCATGGAGGAATATTCGCTTACCAGCATTTCTTACTTTCCTTCCCTTCCTTCTGTTTCTTTCCCCACCTGCAGCACAAGGGAATAAATCAGTAATAAGTGAGAAAATACTGCTTGGGTTTATTGTTTAATTCCCTCCGTGTTTGATTTCTGGAGAACATAGGTTTAGTTTAAAGCAGTCCCTAAGCAACAATCTGGCTATAATTCATGCTTCCTTTTCTTACCAAGACGTAGAAAGCCCTAGGTCTTCACAGAGACGAGTCTTTCTGAGATAGAGAGTATATCCTCATTGCTCTGAAGTGTGCTCAGGATGTTTTGTCATCCTGGACAATATTCACCTCTTGATAATGGGAACCTGACTTCCAGAAAAATCACATTTAGCCTGAAGTCGGTCTTTTGGCCAGTTTTGTTCAAAAGTTGTTAAAGTGAGGGCAATATCCAGCTCCCACTGAGAACCTGGCTATTTCTCTCTAATGCCTCCATGGGAAATAAAATATTTTGAAAACCTGGCTCCAGTCTGTGCTTGATGAGCAGGCAGAACATACTTCTGAGATTCCTTTTCAGACGTCTCATTCCAGGTCTTACTGCAGAAATCACTGACATCAGGAGGGGCGGGAGTGTGGCTGGTAATTTGTGCTAGCCAGTCTTCTTAGCTCTCTGGACTTGACGAAAGCACCATCTCAATTTGGTAATACTAACAGCTAAGCCTGTTTTCATTACTGCTTGCACAGACTTTTGTGTAAAAGAGAGCAGAAAAAAGCTGGAATCGTAACTAGGAACCAGAAAAGGAAGTCAGAGCAGGAAATGGGCATGTCGTGTCCCATAATTTGCCAGTGCATCTTAGTTCTCCATTGTTGTAAACTTCATATTCTATTTCTGTTTATCCATCCTTTTCTCTGAGGCTGCGAACTCAGAATAGCTTTGCTTGTGAGATCCCCATCTGTCCCAGCTGTGTGCTATTTCTGAGCAGATGATGCCATTTGCAGCACGTTGCCATACTGTGTAACTTTTGCAACGGGCAAATATCCACCAAAGGCTGTGTGGGCAACACCAAAATTTATTACCCTGGTGACCCTGCTCAGCTCTCCAGGGGTTGAAGGTTAGAATTTATGGTATCAATCTACCTTCTGTTGTGGTACTGTTTGAAAATACCTCCTGCATTTCAGGGAACGTCTCGAGTTCAGTACATTTAAATCACTTTTATATGATTTTAGGCTCAATAAGGTAAATTTGTTGCCAATACAAAATGTCTTCAAGTATTTCAGGAAGAAGGGTTTGTTTGAGCTGGTGTTCATTATGGGAAGATTAATGGGGCCACTGATCCCATTAAATTGTTACTGACCCTTAACTTCCTATAACGGGTCAGGCGTCCCTACTTTTAGCTTCAGGACAAGTTTACCCAGTGAACAAATTCTCATCTTGTATAGTATCTTGCTTCAGAAAAGTTCCGTTCATCTTTAGCATCTGGTTTTAATAGGGTCTCTGCTTTATATCCAGTCCTACATCTGTGTAATTTGAGCTATAGATAGAGGCAGGTTACGCAACTTGGGCAGGATCCCATGGCACATCCTGGTGTCTCCCCAGTACTGTAATATAGCTATAAAGAGATCTGTGCTTGTGGAGTCATAGATAATATCTTTTTCAAACTGAATCTGTCGTGGGTCACGGCTTCTCTAGTTCATCTGTACATCTAGAGACGTATATGAAATGTTTTGCAGAGTAATTCAAAACAGCCCAGCCTGCTTTTGTGAAAGACAGACCCAAGGAGAGTTACCATTTCTCTGAAAGTGCTTGTGTCGTGGAAGCACCAAAACTCAAGCGTAGTCAGTAGCATGCATGGAGGGCAACTTACTTCAGCCAACAGTGAAAATGGGTTACGCTGCGTTCGTTGCAGTCAAAGCTGCTGTGCTGGCACTGGTGTCTTATTAAGCTGCAGTGGCAGAATCGGGAATATAAGCCCTTAAATGTATGGGTTTGGCAACAATCTCAGTGTCAAAGGGAGGGGTTTCTGTTCAGGTGTTATCATAATAAGATAACTGCATGTTTTTCAGTAATGCATTTCTCCGCCTTTCTGGTTTCTGTGTCCTCCTGTGACAGAGCCTGCTTGTCTTCCCTTGTGAGAGAAGCTTTTCAGGAGGGACCTCTTCTGACAGCTAAGAAGAGTGCTGGGTGCTGCAACAGTTCCATGTCAACCAGGGTGACTTTTTGTCAGGTGTCCACCGTCCCCACGGGCAGTTTTTCAGTCTGTCTGTGGTCAGCATGGCAGCCAGAGCTCTGGTGAAGGCGACAGTGCAGTACTTCTCCATGGCTGGTTGTAACATTCCCAACCCAGGGTATGGTGTCTTGTTGTCTCTGCCACCTTGGAGAGAGTATCAAAATTTGGAGGGAAGGAGGAAGTGAGTGGGGAAATAAATGGACTTTTTTCTTCTTAAAGCTTTATGACAATTTGTCTTTAATCTCCAGGCAAACCATGCACTTCCTCGATGATTTGTGCATCTTTGGGAACTGGTGGGTGTCAGGTGTTGAGCCTGGTTCAGAGTGGGAATATGAGCTACCTCCTCTCCTGCCTTCCTTAAGGCGCAGTAGGTCTTCTACACCATCCCGCCCAAGGCTGAGGTGCAGGTGCTAGATGACAGCCAAGGTAGAACATACCACCTCGCAGCCCGCTTCCCTTGTTCTGTAAGTAAAAGCAAAGGGGCCCTTCATTCACATACATTTGTAACCCCTTTACCAGACATTTTGTGCGTGCCATCTGTGCGCCCTACCAGCGTACTGTGTCCCCCGATGCTCTCGTCTGCACGCCCCGAAGGCAGGCAGAGCTGTGCTTGTGTTCAACAGCTCATGCTGTCTTCCGTGCTGGGTGGTTTGCTGAATTGCTGCTGCCCTGTCAGGCAAGGTGCCTTCTGTCTTGACTCTTGTCAGATTGGAACATTATCTGCTATGTGAGAAACATTGCCACCCTCATCTGGCTGTTCGGGCTGGTCTTTTGCCATGCTATTTACACTTCTAAAGGCCCAGAATTTCTTATAAACTCTTTTTCCAATAATCTCTAAGTTCATGTTTTCTAATGGACCTTTTTTATTAAGGAATGTTATTTGTATACAAACATACAGTAAAAACCTGAGAAAGATGTACCTTGCGGAAAGCATACTGACTGGAACTTAAAAGGTTTTTTTAAGCCTCTATTTTAGTCTCTGCATGCTTTTTATCTCTTGCAGTACAGAGAACAATTTCCTCTGATGCCCTCTGCTTTGAGGAAGTTCCATAATTTAACTTCTGGTTTCCAACGTCCTCCTGCGTCTTTTATCTCATGTCTCATAATTTTAAAGAATTTTGTTAGCCACTTTAAAGACATTGCTTTAGCTAGAATCTACCATACTCTGTAAAGCCTTTTAAAAATCTTTTAAAGCCTAGTATTTCTTATGCTGGCTCTTATAAGGGCTGTATTTGGCACCTGAACCAAAGATACTAGTCTTGCTAAAGTCTACGTCTTCCCTACAACTCTTTGAATGAAAAGTATTTGCAGGGTTTCCAGGTTCCACCCAGGTCTCTCTTCTGAGCACTTTCACAGCTCCTTCACTCATACCTGTAGGTCTGGACCTCCCTCTCCTGCCCCGTCCTCTCCAGGGAGCTCTTGCTGCGCACCCTGGGCCCTTTGGAGTCAGAGCAAAAAGGAGAAGATGGTCCCAACTGGGGGCTTGTTCTTCATGTTGCCTTTGTTTCTTCTGCCTCGTAGCTGGAATTGCCACCTCCAAAGCAAGTGCAGTTACAGGACCAAATTTTCCAAGTGTCTTTGTTCTAAATTTAGGATCTTGTGTTCCTGTGTAACTTCTTGGAACGGCTTGTCGTCTCCAGAAGCTATGCTTTTGCTAATACTGCTTAACTTCAGATTAATAATGATCTTCTAGCCACCACGCTTCTTATTAAATATTTATATTGTGGTAGCACATAAAGGCTGTAATTGGGGTCTAATTGTGCTGATTTATTCAGACCAGTTCTGAGACCTTTGCTACACTAACTCTGCAGCTAGCAACCCTCCTACATGTCCTTGTCCTTCACTGTCATTTTCCTTGGTCAGGTCAGCGCATGAAACTGATCCCTGATTCCCTGGTGTGGAAACTGAACGGCCGAAAACCGCAGTGTGCTGACAGCTCTGTGCGCTTGTTCTGTCTTCACCCCTTCTTTGATTTATTCTTGGATTTTTCAAAAAGAAGGGGACAGGGCAGCCTGTCTTCTGGATTCCCCGGCAAATTTTTGCCCTCGTCAGTGTATCTTTTATATGTCTGCTGGTTATGAAGATTGTGAGACAGCCCAGGTGAGCAACCGCCTTCTTCCCTCACACACATAATGCAGATTGCTTCTCGGCTCAAACTACATAGCTCAGCTGCTGCCATTGCCTTATACATGTTGAAGAATCTTAATATCTTTCCCATTTCTTAAAAATTAATCTCCTTTAATCCTGGCAGCACTGTAAGGTTCAAAGATGTTTTACATTATGTACAGGTAGGATTACGGCTTATTCGTTAGTAGAAGGGAAAGATTGATTTTTTTTTTTTTCATTGCATCCCTGCTAGTTTTTTCTTTGCTGAAATCACAGTTGATGCTTTTTTTCTCTTCTCAGCCTGACTCTGCAGAAGGTGGAGATATAACCCTCAATATGAAAAGTAAATGCCACAAGTCCTGTTGAAGGCAGGAAACCAGCACCACTCTTTCTGTGACAAAGATGTAGTGTTCTGAATTAGGTTGTGCAAGGTGATCTGCCCTTACACCCTCCGCTCTCCTGTTAGCCATTGTCTTATTGTCTTCAGTTTTCATTGTTTTAATGGTTGCCCTGGTCTGGAACGAAGAGAATTTCAGACCCACAGCAAGGCACAAGCTTGTCAATAAATATCCCCTTCCCACTTCAGGATTTCCTTAAAATCTTAGGTCCAGTTGTCAACGCAAATCTGTCATATCTCAGGCAGCAAATCACTCTAAGGCAAAGCAGAAGAAATTCTCAGCTTGAAGTGCCCCCAAACCCTTCTTATAACGATAGGAACGCTGCAAGATCTGCTTCGCCTAGTCTCCCTGGGTGATTGAAAATGGAGCTTTGTTGACAAGCCATAGACCAGTTGTTTATTTTAAGAAAGTGGGGCAGAATACATTGGTGCGTTACAGAGCAAAGTCATCTAGCAGAAGTAATGAAGGCAATTCTGAAATAACACGGTTGTTTTTAACTTTGCCCTTCTTTTCCTTCTTTTTTTTGTCTTCATCATAGCTGGACGTGTTTCTTAGAACTGTGCTGAAGGTTGGAATCTTTTGTTCATGTCCTCATGTTTTGTAAGCACTAGAGAGCACAAAAGGCAAGTGAGCTTTGAAGTAACAGGTCCTTACAGGTCCAGTGATTTCTTTTGCACAAGCACATAATCCATTGTACAACTCTATTTCTGTCTATCAAAGAAATATTTAGGGATAAAAATCATTTGGCTCCCAGTCACAGCTTAGTTAAGTCCTGTTTGTAGGATATGATTGCTAAGATACGAGATGGGACCAAGAGTTTTAAGAATTGAGGGGATTCTGTCGAAAGTGGATGTAAACTATTGGTGTAAGGAGATCATGGGGCAGAATCTGGGTGCTTCAAAATTCGGAAAAGGCACAAGTAGGAAGTCTGGTGCAACAATGAAGTTATCCAGAATTTACACAATTAGTATGATAAATGGGGAATTATGAGCATGAGAAAAGAGTAAGCAGGACAAAAATAAACCTTTCATCAGCTCAGTCTGGGAAGACTTCTGGCATGATTCAGTGACTGGTGATTAATAAACAAGGAAGATCCGGAGAAAGAAATGGAATCTAAAAAAAACGCCAAATCAACAGCAAACAAACAGTAAATAAATTAAATAAATTAGGAAAAGTATATGGCTGTGCAGAAGAGTATGATGACCGACTCAGATGCCTGGGATGAGGATTCTCCATCTAGAATGAAGGTTTAATGAAATCTCTGATGTCACCAGAAACTGACTTTGAAAATGGTGTATACTAAGATTAGGACATGGTCATAGAGGTCTCAGCTATTCTGAGTCTCGTTTCATGCAGTATCTAGAGTTCACAAAAACAGCCTGTGTAACACAAAAGCATCTGCAGAATGAGGTGGAGGTTGTGTCTGGGCTGAGCAGGAGTACTTGTGGCTTGTGTGCTGGATGCCTCCAAATAGCTCTGCCTAGTGCTGTGGGTGATCCAAATGTTGTAAAAGTTAGTTCCCGGTGTCCTGTTTTCAGCCTGACTCTGCTAGGATGCCCCACAAAGCCACTATTCACACCGCTGCCAGCCCAACATAGAAGTTTACAAGAAGGAGCAGGAGGGACAGAGGCCAGTTACCGAAGCTGTAGCCACAAATATGAAAGGCGGGGATTTTAGACTCCTAAAGGAAACTGGAGGAACATTCTTTTCCTTTCTGAAGAATTCCCATCAGTCAGGTATGAGGTTAGCTTCTGTTCTGGCCATTATCAGGTTCATGCCCTCAATACCTTACTCCTAAAGACTTTCATGCCAGCTTTGTAAAGTTAAACAGTTCTGCTTTGTAACTGTTCTGCTTTGTAACTGTGAACAAGTGCATTGTTCATCAAACAAGCCCGTCTAAAATGCACAGAGTGTTTTTCCTGCCAATGGGTTTTATCCTTGTTGTGCAGGAATCAAAGACTGAGATGATCGTTCTGTCCTCCATGTGTCTCTGGTGAGACTGCCAAGAACGAGGCACCCAATTAGCATCTGCAGTATTTAGGTTTTTATTGTGGAGAGTCTTGCCTAACTAGGAGCCGGTCTGAAAACAGCCAACTCCAGCTAAAGCTGAGAAGTTTTCTATCTTCCGCCTGTTTTCCTGAGCCATCCAGTTTCCCTGTACACATCATTTGAAATGAAGAACCTGTAAAGTTAAAAGTGCGCAGTGAGCCAGAGGGACCCACGCAGCAAGGGTCTGCAGCGGTGAGACAGATGTGCCACTTCAAAAAGGGGGAACAGAAAGTGTTGCTTCCCACTCTTCCCCGATCTTTTCTAGGCTGCCACCTTCTTTCCCCTGCGTACAGTATCTGCCGCCTGTGTGAGCGTAATTTAGTGCTAATTAAGAAGTGAGTGGGAGCCATAAGCTCATTTCATTTAGAACCTGGAAATGGCCTCCTGGGAGCCCGGAGAGGGTACCGGCTGCTCTCTCGCCACAAAAGCTTCTCCACCCCACTGCTGTAATACTAACCACCAAGCTCCAGATCTCAAAATTCAACGCCAGCTCAGATTTACGGAGCATTAAGCGACTGAATTAAATCCTCGGCATTCACTCGGCGTCAGCCTGACTGAGTAAAGGATTTCACGGGCTGGGGTGCTCTACAAGGCCATAATTTATAACATTATGCAGAAGCTGCTCCTCCGAGTTTTATTTTGGCTTGCCGCAATTTCTTTTTATTAAGGCCCCAATAGTATTTGTTGTTTTTCTGTTTGCTTTGATGTGGGAGTTTTAGATTAAATCTAAATAAATAAATGAGGTTTAAAATTAAATTAGGTTTCATTTGCATGAGTTGGGGAGTGAAGTGCATCTTTCTTTCACCATATAAAACCTAGCGGACCCATTACCCATCACAGAGCCCTCAGTTGCTCCTGAAGAAAAATGACATTTCCCTGTGCGTAGAAAATACTTAAAAGTCCCAAGAATAGATTTATAGGAATATTTTAACCTTTTCTTTGATCCTTGAAATGTCATTGTTCTGTAGGCTACATTGCAAAACGTGACCTTTTATAGGAACCATGGGATGGATTTGATCTTTGGAAGACGTTTTAGAGATAATGCACTACAGGGTGCAAAGAACGTTCACTCCTGAAAAGGAGCTGAAAATGTTTTTGTCTGCAGGTATTTGTGTTTGTGGTATACCTTAAGGACAAAAGGATTGTTTATGGTGAGGCTTGTACTCCAGGGACAGCAGTGAAGAAAATAATAAGAGAACATGGCATCTTCTTTTGTTTTAATGCGCAACAGTTTTATTTTCATTACATTTAAAAGAAAAATTTAAGTAGCAGAAATTGTTCACAGGGGAGATGCTTGCAAATGAACATGTTTGAAATGTAGCGGTCTTTCATAAGCACTAGCTGTTTGCTTCCAGAGTACACCTTGACTTCTTGACTGTCAAAACACAAAGCTGAGCACTTCGGGAAGGAAAAGAGCTGACTCTTTACTTCAGATTTGTGTTTGCTCTGGCGGTGTCCCCTTTCATGGTTCTGCAATCCGTCTCTCCTGAGTCGTTTCTCTGGCGTTCTCCATGCCACCCAGAGTATGAGTTCCCTGGCAAGAGGTGTTTTCAGGCGTGAAAACACCTGACCTGTTCTGATGTTTTCATGATGACTGTGAAAAGCTTGTGAGCCAAGGCAGATGCACGTCCTTGGGTTCGTACTGTGTGAGCTCCATCTCTTTGCTTTGCCTGTAACTATTCCAACCCAGATCCTCCTGAAAGACGCCACAGCTGTTATCACCCAATATTGTAAGTTTGTACCTAATTGTATAGCTCTTGCATGTGCTTAATTTTCACTGAAACCTATTGTTGTTGGCAAAATGGATAAGATTTTCCCCGTAATATAAGAGATGCCATTTCAGTCCCAGCAGAGCTTGCAGTCCAAGCAGAGGGGAAACCTATTCCGTGAGAATGCAGTAAGGAAGACAGCGAGTGAGGAAGCAAAGATCGTAGGTTGGCTCTTACTTGTTCGTTATCCAAGTTTAGGATGAAAAAATGGGCAAAAGCAGCAAACAAATTCTGAGCCACATCAATATTCAAAGAAGTCCTGGCATTGGATCTTCAGGCTTCTGGCTGCTGAACTGCCTGCCCCCCTGGTGAGACTGTGCTGGATCCCAGTCACTCTGAAGCTTGGGATGCAGGCATAAAATCAAGAATTTACAAGTGCTCTAAGAAGTCAGAGTGCAGAAGACTGAAGGGAAAGAAACAGATGGTGGCGTGGAGGAGATGAGGTTCTAGGTGGTGATGACCCTGCATTGCAGAGACTGGGAACCGTGATGTGGCACAGACAGTCCTAAGGGCCTTCCAGGGAAGCCATGGAGACCTGATCAACATTGTCTTCATAGACACTGGACCTGAAAGGATTTTATACATACCTAATGTGCCGGAAGAAAAATTAGTGTCTGGGAGTCACTGGCCTTTTTCAGTGTGACATGACTATTGGGAAGTGATGACTGGTGACATTTTGAATGTAGGAATTGAAATGAGCAAAATAAGGATATCTCAATGGCAAACTGCAGTAGGAAACGATGCACGTGTACCTAAGTCAAAATATAGCAGGTAAGACCCAGTCTCCTCACTTTGCTCAAATAATTGAGCTGTTACTGTCATGCTTTACACAGATTACCTTGCATGGGGTTGCCCCTCCATTGGACAGGCAGGGCTTAAGTGGGTTCTGCACGGGACAGACACCCCCTTTCTTAAATTGTCTTCTGTCTTGTCTGTGTGTCGTGTTTGGTCACTGTGTGCTCCAGAGATGAGCTGAAAATCAGAAGTGTGATAAGATGTTATGTGAACGTTTCTCTGAATCTATGACAGTAGTGGTGAAACACTTAAGTGTAAGATAGTCAACCCCAAAATGCTTTGAACAGCTGAGAAAAACTTCCAGATGAGCATCGGATATTTCACTTGTATTGCAGGAAGAAGGTGATTATGTATAAACCCTCTGTTGTCAAGTGAGTCATCAGCAATATTGATATGATGTGTAACATCTAGTTGCATCTTGCAGCCTGTTAGAGGTCATAAGATTATCAGAAAATTATTACAGGATGTATATGTTTTATGCTATGTGACTTGTACGATGCTGTGAAATCAAAAAGAGGATTTTGTTGTCTAGGGACACAACCAAATCTGTGATAATCCAAGCATGTAGTAAGAAATCACTGCATCTAAAAACTCTCTGACAACCAAAGGTGAACTTGTCCCCAGATGAATTTAGGGTTGTTTCCTTTGCCTTCCTCCTGTATGTCACATAACTGGTTGCAGGATAGTGTATTTACCGGTATTAAAGAGTGGGTGAGGAATAGGGAAGGCAACATAAGATGTCTTTGATATCAACCGGTGTCCTTGCTCTCAGAGAAAACACCTTCACTTCTAGGCGTTTAGTGAGACTATAATTTTAAGTCATGATTTGGATACATGGGACACCATATTGCATTGTGAATTCATGCCCTCTGCCCCAGTGCCTAGGAAGCATCTCCAATGTAGTTCTCTGAAATAATACTCACTAATGAAGCATTACTGGACTTGTCCTCTACACCTTAATGCAAGGGGAAGCATTGGTCAGAATCCAGAACAGAAACTCAGCGTTAAGTTTCAAGTAAATATTAATTCACTTTGTTATTTTCCTCATTTCCCCAAAAGACTGAGAGTCATCGCAAAAAGCAGACACTCCCAAGATTCAAGGAGGCAATGAAAGTCTACAGCAGAGCTCCGTCAGAAATACTGCACCTGTTTTTCTTCTCAGCTGTATAATCCAAATAATTGCCTTTGTTCTGTAATACAGTAAAATTGATTTATCCTCTCCTTAAATCTCTTTTAGTTGGCACGCCCAAGGTGATCTGCGATACAAGGCATGCCATTCCGCCGGCCGTGGTGTATCTGCCCAGGGTGGTGGTCAGACTTGCCTTCGGAGTGAGACATTTTTGAGGCTTTTAAGTGTTAGTGTGTGTTTCCCACTCCCCTACTAGAGGAGGTTTGGGGTGTTTCTTCCCCAATATATCTCTCTAGCTTCTAGCAATCTGCGTTTTAGGCATTTCCTGAGCCAGAGTCCATCTGAACCATCATGTTTGATAGCCACTGATAGACCTGTCCTCCATGAATTTATCTAATCACATTTGGAGCCATTTATACTTTTGACCTCCACAGAAATCCATGGCAGTTTAATTCCACAATTCAAGGGTGTGTTTTCTGAAAAGTCTTTTCTTTCATTTGTTTTAAACCTGCTGCTTGATCATTTTACTGACTGCCTCCTAGTTCCTGTGGTATAAAAAATAATGAATAATCATCTCCTATTCAAATTCTGTATGCCATTCATGGTTTTAAAGTTTTTTGTCATATTCATTCTCAGTCATATCTTTTCCAAGCTGCAGAGATCTAAACTGTTTCTTTCTCATCTGGAAGCTGCTTTATACCTCTTGACCAACAGCATTGCAACATCTATAGTTGTAATTGTTTTTATTATTTTCTCTAGTTCTATTATGTCCTTTTCAAGGTGGAAACGCCATAATTGTGCATAGTATTCTAGATTTGCACTCTTCATTGATTTATACAGTAGCATATTTAGGACTTCTTAATGCCTTCTGGATCATAGTTCCTTCATGATAGCTACATCCCTGGTTTAATTTCACAGCAGAAGAATACAGAGGGATGTAATTGGAAAGCTGTGGTCTATCCGGTGAAGTCAGAAGAAGCCGTGCTCCCCAGAATTGCAGATCTGTAGCTCACATCATGATTTATCATTTTCTTTGCTACAGTCTCCATCCATTGCCCTTCATTTCACATTCTAATGCTCTCGTTTCTTCAGTGTCATGAATTGCTCATGTAGAAAACGTACTAACGGAAGATGTCAGAAATGTAGGTGGATTCAGCTTCTCTGTTACTTAGAGAAATTAACTCCTGGATGCCTTGCATTTCTGAGCTGTTTGTTTCCACTTAGGATGCTGTGCTTTCAAAGAGTTATTGCTTAATAATACCAAGTTGCTCTAAGATAGAAAGCCAAGTGACTAGAATTTGCTTTATCATATAAATTCAGTGCAACCCCCATCTCTTCAGTAAAGACCACTTTCCTCCCTTTTTAAGAGGTACCGAGCAGGGAGTATGAGAAAAATTATATTCTTGAGTTATTCTGTGGCATGAGCCACATTGCATGAGCGCACATTCTAATTCAAGAGTGATTTTGTCATTCTCATTGGCATTTGGAGGGTTTCAGAGAACTCAAGCTTTGCCAGCCCTCCTACCCACAAAAGGTAATGTTTGAGTTAAATGTTCAAGGAACGTGAGTTTTGAACTGTGTATTGACTTGCTAAGCTAAGAATTTGTTATTTGTTTTCATATTGGAAATTGCATCCACGTCCAAAACCTTTTCTTTCATTTGCCACTTCCTCCCCCAGCCCAAACTCCACATCCTATCGAACGGTTTGATAATGGCGTGTGCCACTGTTCTCAACTTGGGACAACGTGATCTTGGGGAATGTCTTCTCAAGAAGGCATTTCTGGGAACCTGACATGGAAGCAGAGCAGGAGAGATGCGTGTGGGAGGAGGTGGCTGTGTCAGGGGCAGCTCAAGGACTGCACAGGTGCAGCTGTCTAAGAATACTCCAGCTAACAAAAATATGAACTCAGAAAACAGAAGGCAAAGCTTCCCAGATGAGCAAAGGAAAAATGCTGTATCTTGGACAATTATTATTATGATTGCGTCCTGTCCTGGAGCTCTTGCAGAAAGTTTTGGCCAAGTTCTGCTACTCCTGGAAGTCATGAGTTCCTTTTTCTCTTCTCTATGCCTTCCTCCCACAGCACTTTTCATGGCAGCTCCATTTCTCCATCCCTGTTCCCAAACCAGCCCCCTCTCTTCACTGCATCCCCCTTCTGCTGCCAATGTCTCTAGAGATGCACAGTCACAAGACAAATGACCCATCTCTCTTCAAGGATGCGGTTTGAAACCCACCACACTGGCACAGTACTTGCATGTAGAACAAGAACAGGCTGCGGAAAGCATTCACAACTACTTTAAAGTAGATCGAGATTTTTGCAGCCAGCCTCCTGACAACTTGTGCTTGGAGGAAGAAGGAGGAAGACCAGATGTATCAAATTATGGGCTGAAAGTTCTTTGCATAGGTCTGCTCGAGATTTGCTGTCACCCAGTGCAAACACATGATGCCTGGCCAGGGATCACGACAGCGGGTCTGCGGGATGCTGTTCGTCCCCAGTGGTGTAATGTCACTTGCAGTGCTGAAAGAAAACCTGGATGGCTGTGTAAAGAGACATCTGAACTTTTTGTCACCTTGAATACTATGGTTATGCTATCCTTTCTTTTCCCCTCTGAGCCCTCATCTGTGCTGAGGTTCATAGAGCATCACTTTTTCCAGGTGTATGGGAAAGTGTTTTGAGCCAAGGACCTGGACGTGCTGTCGTATAGTATGTGTTAGAATATCTCCACCTTCTTCACCTCACAAAGCCCCAAAGCGTAACTCTTTGCACTTACTTTCTTCCTCTTCCCCTTTCCACGCTGACAACAATGTACAAGTGATGCATTAGCGGTGCATCTGAACTCTTGAGTCGTGGCTGTCTGAAATTTCAGCCCTTATGAGAGACAACAGACCGTGGAAGCCACAATTTTTTATTGTGCCCTAAGGTTGTTGCGAGTGAATCATCAAAATAGTGTGATTCAGTTGTAGCCATAATGTTGTTTTTTCTCTGGTGCTACGAGAGTGGAAATGCAGAATCTATATGCTCCAGCTTTTGGTTGCAGGTGCTGCCTGGTCCCTTTAATGCACGAACTGTAATGGTTCTTATTTCTAGTGGATCCAATCCCTAGTACATGACTCTTCTTCTTAGGCTAGGTTTAATTCAGAGACAAGTGGTAACGTAAGGACTTTGCTTGTCTGTCTGGTTCTGTCTCTTATGCAGATACTTCTCTCCCCGGTGTCCCCATGCTTTTTTAGATCTTTCCTATCAGAACACATATGGGGTCTAATGCAGAAGCGTTGGGAAGTCTGTATTGACATGTCACACAACCATCTCTGACACAGATACCAACCAAATGTGTTGAGACAGCCCAAGCTGCAGGATTTTTGCTTGTCTTGTTTCAAAATGACTTATCATCACCTGTGTTTCACCGTTGTGGGCCCTAAGACTGTAACTGCATAAATAACCTGTGTCTGGGAAGAAGAGGTGCCTGACACAGGCGCTGATTAAGATGAAGAACTAAGTAGTTCCAAAGACTTGATTTCTTGGTGTAGCTCAGGTTAGGTTTGTCAGATTGTCAGTCTGTATAGCGTGATTCACTCATGAGATGTTAATTCTGTGTCTGGCTCGCAGGCTAACAGCTTACTCACCTCAGTTCTTACCATGATGACAAACTATCTTCCCTTCCTGTTCCTCCTTATAAAATGTGTCATGCTTGTCAAATTGTGGAATTAAACCTTCCATTTCAAACCAGACGGTAGCTGCAAAAATTTTCTGGATTTTCTTTATGTGGTTTCTTTTTTGTTTCTTCCCTGCTCCCTCCTCCTTTGTACCTTCTGAGAGCAAGACAGTACCTCTGCAGCCACGTTTCAAACCAGCAAACAGGTTTCGTCTCAGAGCTCATCCTGTGCTTTCCACATGCAGTTCTGCATTCTTGTCTTCAGACCTGGGCTTCTGCGATAATTGTATGAGCCTTCTGCTCTGCATCTCCTGCCATGAATCAGCTTTAGTACTGTTCATAATTTCTGTGACTGTCAGGAAACTAGATGGAAGTCACCTCTTCAGATCTTCTCTTCCTCTCTCTCAGTATTGGACATGACAAATAAATGAAGATCTCTGCTCCAGAAAGTTTACAGAAGTCCAGAGGAAGGGAGATGCTGTGTAAGGGGATGATTTGCATGGTTGCACCGGCCAGAGGACTCATTGTTTGCCTCCCTTTTGCTGCTGATGTACTCAGCAGGATTTGCTCACAGTACCGTGGGAGCAGGTCTTCATGGAGAGGTGTCATGGAGTGGGGGCAGGTCAAATGAAGCAGGAGGCAGAGCAAGGGGAGAGAAAATGTCTGGGGTAAATGCAGGAAAAAGCTAAGGATAGTAATGACATTAGCCAGTCTTCAGCACATGGGTTTATTCAGCTAGCTCTTGCTTACCAGGTCTCCATCGCTTCCCCAAAGCCACATGGCTAGAGAGCAAGGGTAGGACCATGCAGATCTTGCATGGTGACTGATGAGAGAGGTGGAATCATTTGCCTGCTGTCCACTGATTTCCAAATGTCATTAAAGAACCTTCATTTTTCTTTTACATTTCATGTTTCTTGCCCTTTCTGCTACTCCTTTACAAAGAAATAACTAGACAAAATCCCATTTTTTACCAAAGTCTGTACAGAATCCTCTGTGAGTTGCTTCATGTTGTACTGCATTTTTCATAGCGCTCCCACTCCTTAATGCCCAATTTTTGTGTTTAGTCTTACATCATTCCTTTCAAAGACATCCTGAGGACGAAATCTAATGGCTGGCTTCTTCTGAAAGATTGCTCTAAGCTTGGCAGGACCTTAGTTCATGGAACAGAATAGTACTTCAGCGTAACACAATGTCTGGGCAGTACTTACAGGGCAAGCAATTAAACTACAACAACAGTGACCCCTGAAATGCAATGTCCTGGTGTACTGTAAATTTTTTCATGTTAAAGGTTTATATTGCTTCCTCAGGAACTGGTTTGGGAGTTTTTTCACATCACAGTCTGGATGTAATTGGTGCGTGCCACAGATTTATTCCTCCGCCAGGTCAAATAACCAGTATATTTCATTGCTGAGCTGAGTGGGGCTTTTATTTTTGTAAATTATGTTTCTATCAAATATTCATTTGTCTGTTTCGTGGTCCACAGAGGATTTGGACCGTTTGGTGCTTGCAGCAAGTGGATTTACCCAATGGGTTTGCTCTTCCTCCAGCTTCTCCTTTAGCGACAGTTGGTGCCAGCGGAGGAGTGGTTTGGGTGTGGGCATCAGTGTTCCATTCATCTAGCCATGGCTTTTTGTGCCCTGGGGTGAAAATGCATTAGGAACCATCTCAGCACATGGCCTGGAAGCTCTTAGTATTGCAGCAGTCTGGGGTCTAGCAGCAGCTCCTTTATTTGCTGTGTTTTCAGAGTTGTACGTTTCTGGTGTGAGCAGTTTATATTGAGCCTGAACTTGATAGTCTGTGTCCTACCATGAATCAATAGAGAGTACCGGACTGTATACAGTAAAAGAGAAAGTATCCTCTAGGAGAACCTCAAGGATGCAAAGGGAAGTGTGCAAAAGTAAGAAAATGCGTATCATCAGTTTTCGCAGAGAAATCCTATCTCGCTTTTTGCTGCATTTGCATTACAATATTATATTTAATAATACTCTGAAAATAGTTCTCAAATAATACACTGTAATGGAATATGATAATTTGTATGCAAGTTTAGAAACATCTGTAGGATTTTAATTTTCTTGCTCTAGGTTTCCCTGTTTTCGTTATCACAGTGTGTCTGAATTAGACCTCTTACAGACGTTCCCAGTAAATCATTTACACCAATAATTTTGCAAGTAACCTTATTAGACATGTTCTTTCCTGGAGCTGAGGCAGCTAATGATGAACCTGATTTGACCATTTGTACGTATGCCCAATGCAGTACTCCTTAGCTGTAGTTTTGGGACTAAGGTAAATAAATAGGGATCTATATCTGCAATCTTGCATTATCCCTGTGTGTGATTCAACTTTCCCTCTTTCCCCAGGGAAATAAAGTCGATCTGCAGTCTGTTAAGGTCAGTCTGCTTATACTAAAATTTAAATGATGTTCTTTAACTGCAGTTACTTCTCATACATAGTTGAGCTTGGCAACATTTTTTATAATGCAAGTATGTTTGGGGAGAGGGATGGGAGGTAATGGCTTAACCACGTGCTCGTTTAAACCCACATTTTCTAGTGACGTCCAGTGAGGAAGCGGTGGGGGAGATACCAAAAGAAATTTTCATCTCCATCATATCCTACCTATCTAAGACTGTAGCTTAAGTGCTCATGGAGAAAGTAGGAGAAACAGATGCAAGTCCATCCTTTCAGGTCAGGAAGCTTTCCATCCCTTAAAAAGCTCCTTTTCCAACAAGCTAGAGAGTGTTTTGAGGCTGATGCCCTTAGTTGTGCTTCTCGCAGGCTTGTGAAGGTACTGGTGGAAATCCTGAGCCTGATGGTGAGAATGCTGAGCTGGCAGGGAGAGTGCTTTAATTCCACTTCTCGCTCCACTGCGTGGTTAATTATTTTTGCATAGAAGAAAACACTAAAAGAAGTCCATCCCAAAATACAGAATAGCCTAAGTGTATAGTACTCCGCAAGCAATTTGGAGATAAAAATTTGAATCTTTAGGGCCATTAAGCCTAGTTTTCTTCTATCCTTGGTGAATGCTCTCGCCTCTGAGCTATTTACGTAAAAACTAAATGCACCACCAGTTTTGTGAATCCAACCATTCATTTTCATAACTTTTTTTCTATTCTAACAAGCACTATAAAAGGCATGTTTTGTTTGGGATAAACTAGAATGTTTCCTGTTAAGCAAAGCAATGCTTTCCGGTTGCCTCTCTTCTGCTGTGCTGAAGAATTTTAAATTGAACTTGATTTGAAGCAGTTCTTTATCTTAGTTTAGTATTTTTTCATAAAATGTCCATTTCAACACACTTGTGGTAGTGGTATTATTATTAATTATAATAATAGTAGTAATAATAATATTATTTATTTGATTGACTAGCATGCGATCAGTTCTACTGCATGTCCTGGCCCGGTGCTTTTCAGTCTGTGATGCCAGAACAGTTGGGATGCTCTGGATTGCTTTGAATGGGTCTGCAAAGTTGGTTAAGACAACTATGCTAAACCTGCACAGTTTCTGAGAGATCAGGATCTCTGTTAGGAAGCCATTCTGGGACCACAGATTGAATTCATGGAAAACCACAGCTCAAATCCGATCCAGCAAAGCACATAGACACCTGCTTAATTTTAAGGAATATGCAGTGTCCCATGGACTTTTATGAGTCTCATGGTTTTATGAAGCATTTTTCAGGACTGAGGTAGAGCATTTGGTGCAGGACAAAATCAACTCCTTAATGAGCTTACCAGAAAACCCCACAGGCATACTCAGCATGCGCTTTTTAAACATGTGTAATTGGGTCAAATGAAAACTAATTCCCATTGGAGTCAGGCCATGCCCAAGGAACCCTTCCGGGATTATTCTTCGAAATCCTTCAGGCAGAAATATTTCCGTGCCAATTTCAACTTCAAAACCTTTTTGACTGTGGAGCTGTTCAAGAATAGGCTAACAAGAATTCTTCTTCTATCAGCATTTTGCCTGTTCTGCATATCCCTCCCCAACCATCCTTCTCCCTCTTGCTTTCCTCACTGCTTCTCAGCACACTAGAAAAGGTCAGAAGCAATTTGATCAAACATCCCAAGAAACGAGCATCTTTGAAGAGAGTGCAGGCCTGTGGAATTTGAATAAGAGAGGTTAATATTTTGAGGAATTGTTAGGCCCTGGAAATAGAGCTTTATAATGAAAAATCACCTTTGAACCTTACATCTAGCTATTTTAGATGAAAGAAAAATAAGTCTTTTCATTGGGGAAACAAAAAGACTTCCTACCAAAGGTATCTTCACCCCGCTTTGCTGCCTGGGTAGCATATTTGGGCTGCTTTTCCGTCCCTTGATACACGTTCTACAGACACCATGAAATCTAGGGAAGAAACAAATGAATTAGCAGTCCCAGAGGCTGTGAAAATGCAAAAAAGTTATACGTTAAAGACAGACTTAGCCTAAATTGGTGTGTGTGAATTTGTGAATGAATTGACACGTGGCTGTGCTTGTTCTCTGAAGCAAGAACTGCTGAATCTGTACAGCTGCTGACCTTACCCTCCCTTGCCAGGACTGCCTGGTCTTTTCTTTAATTGATCGTGCATAATAGATGTTGTATCACTGTTGAAGCGTACATCATTCTTATCTGCTGGTAAGGCTTGCAAAGCTGTTTGTCTGTTTACTTATTGATATAATCAGAGACTTCAGCGGTTCCCTCGCACATGTTAGCATATGCTTTCTCCTTGATATCCCAGTTGGATTTGTCTATACTGGAGAGTCAGCATCTTCACTTTTGCTATAGCTCATTTAAAAATGTGCAGGAAGTCAAGCTGCAAAACAACTAGTTAGCTTTCTAAGTGGAGGGGGAAGCTTACCCATCCTATTGCTGTACCTTAAATCTGGAAGTGAGACATTCTGACTTGGCGTATGCATTTCACTGTCAGGTGTTGGCCTTTTCAGTAGCAGCATCATTCCTCCTCTTAACTGAGAGACGCAAGCTGAGAAACCCTCCAGCACTTAGAGACGGGCTTTAACTCCAGGTGTTGGTGCATTTCATTTTGATCTTGGCTCTCTGATTTCCAAAAGTTCCACTTTCCTTGAGATCTTTCAGTCGGTTGAGAGCTGATACGCGATGTGATACTTCTCATAGAAAATGAGGGAGCGCTTGCCAGAGGACGATGTTAGCCCTCTCTGGTATGAGTCCTTTAATGTGTAGTCTCTGCTAAATGGATGCTCTGATCTTCTCTGGGATATTTTTCATTCTTGATAGTGAAAACAGACTTAATCTGTTGGTAACAAAGGGGAAATATTTCTCACTTTTTGGAAGGGAGGTCTCTCTTCAGCTAGGACTGCTGTGCAGAACAGCTAGATTTCATCTCTTTCTGAACTCCTGTCTTCACACTCCTGTAGGGATACCTGCAGGCAAGGAGGGTTCAGCTTCCAGCCATTGACAGGAGAACATAGCTAATGTCATAGACCTTCTCTCGTGCAGCCTCTGTATTTTCCCTTCCTCACGCAATATATAGTTGTCTCTTTGTCTATGCTGGATTGTGCCAGCAGGGGACTGATAATGTCGAGCAAAAGGTATAAAAACGATGATACCTTTTTTTATTTTAAACAGAGTTGTTTAGGCTTTCTGGCTTGCCCTTTTTTTTTTTTTTATTTATTTTTCCCAGGCAGGAGAATGTTCTAGTGCTTCTATAAGGAAAAATAAGTGCTCAAGATGGCAGCTGCAGGGGCTGGATCAGTCATCATGCTCCAAGCAACCCCTTGGAGCTGAATTCTGCGGTAAGGGCAGGCTCCTGGTCGTGCAGAGCCCATTAAAAGGGAGAGGGACCTCCTGAGTTTCCACGGCCAAGGGCAGGGTTTGGCCTGCAGCGTACAAGCAGGCTGCTGGGGAGTGCAAGTCTTGGGATTTTCCCATCAGGCAGCAGCCCCGATGTTTGGTGAATTTGTAGATGAGGTAGACCGCAGCGTAGCCTAATGCACGCTGGTGCACTGGGAGGGCCCAGAGCTTTAAAGGTTTGCTGCATTTAAACAAATTAACATAGTCGTGGTAGCAAATGCCTGTGATTTTTCCTAAAGATGAACAAACTGTGGGTCTAATGGGGACTTGCTATTTCGCAGAAACTTCACAACGCTGCTTCCCTAAATGAGGCCAAGGAGGATTTTTCTTACTCAAACTGGCCTCAGTTCAGGTGATGCTGAAAGGTCAGCCCTCCAATCCTTTTTTTAGATTTTTTTTCTTGTCACAGTGAATAAGTCTTATCCCAGACAAGTAGTAACACCTAAGAATGATGGTTTTTCAGCTTGTTATCCAGCACAGCTAAACTGGAAGTCAGCCCTGGGAGATCTGTATGTATCTGGGGTAGCGTTTGTGAAGTTCATCAGAACAAACCGGAATTGACGACGTCTTTATGAAGGAAAAAAAGAAAAAAGGAAATCAATTGGTCCTAGTGTCAGAGCTGATCAGATGTACAAAGAAGGAAAGCATTTCCAGACAGTACCTGGGGCTGGATAATTCGCATCAAAATGCTCCCTGTATCAGAATCAAATAGTCTCTGTGATAAGAAAATAATTTTCCCCCAGTTCAGAGGATATTGAGTACCAAGATTTTTACATCCTCTTAGAAACTTGAAAAAAGCCCTTTTGTCCCTATCAGTGCTGGTGGTTTATTTTTTTTCCACTGGACAAACATTGATTTTTCTTGCTGCCAAACTCTGCATTTCTAATGGAGCTTGAAATTAACATGGTTTTTTCGTGGTTGTTGTTGTTTACCTCCTTGTTTGCGCACCAACAACCTAAATGATGTTGGCACAGCTTGAGGAACGAGGTTTCTTAAAGTTTTAGTTGAGTGCAGCAGGGAGAGCACAATGCATCTTTTTCTGCAGGCACTACACCAGTAATGACGGCCACACGCTATCAAGGGGTGGGTTTACGTGTCTGTGACACCGATTGAAAGGCTTGGGAAAGCTTGCATTTGTTTAACATATTTGGGATCCAGAGGGCGTTCTTTATCATACTCTGCTGGGATAATGATTTCAGTGTGCTGCACATACAACCTTGAGGTAGCAGCTGCTGCAGTATCCTGTAATTCTGCTCCAGAGGTGGAGAACCCATTCCCGTGTTTTGGAGAAAGCTTTTGTGAGGTCTGCAACTTAATCAGGCATACCTTGATTCAGAGAAAGTGGCAATTAAGCTGAGGGAAGAATAGTGTTCCTAAAACCTTCTTACATGTCAGAATCCACTGTCCCTCCTGACCTTATAAATGAGGATGCTGAATTGGGGTGCTACCCTTGTACAAAGCCTTAGTCGATACAATAACCCACTCTTGTCTGCCTAACTTTAGCAGTTTCAACTGGTTATAAATTACAGCATGCACCTTGTACAGTAATTTGAAAATCTAAATGTCTGAGTATTCTTCTGAAACTTTGCAGCTATCCTTTGGTCCCAGTGCCAGTTCCCCTTTATCCTGTCAAAAACACTTGGAAGAATCCTTGTAGTCAGAAATAATGGTCTTGTGATACGGCTGAATTTCCTTGCTGTAAGTATGAATAGATAATAATAGCAAAAGATTTCTCCTTTCCCTTGATGTTCACACAACAGGTTAAAAAAAAAAAAAGAAGGAAATTTTTAAGCCCTGTAATTAGAAATAACTAAAGATAAGATACTCCTGAGTCCTTGCAGTCAGGACCTTTTGGTAATGCGGGTGATTTGAGACAGTTTTTCACCTCTCCACGACAAGAAAGGCTATGATTAAATCCCAACTCTGCTCTTAGCAATTTGGATCCATATGGGCCTAGTCTCATTTTCTCAACCATCTGCCAAGAATAAGATGTGATCTTTGGCAAGAGTTCGTGCTCCCATGTATTGAGAGCAGGAGATATACACCACAGAACCATTCTCTATCAAACCCGACCGGCAAAGTGTCCTGAACATTAGGTCAGCAATTTTCCATCAAATTGCTATCAGTTATTGTTGATACAGAATGAAGGTCGTTAATTAAGCAGAAAGGATTTGGGCAGTTCAGGGTCAAGACTTTAACAGCTCTTATTCAGTAAGAGCCTGCTGTCAACATCCTTGTTAGCTATTGCATCTGGAAGTTCTTTTAAAATTAATGTGTTAATGTACTGTTCTACTTAGGAAAATGACTGACTGGGAGTGTGACACTGTACGTTTTGTATTTATTTTCACTCGCTGACTTACAAACTAAAATCTGTTCACTTTCCAACTCCAGCAATGATTTTTCTTTCTGCCAGAGGTGCGGTCTTCACCTGGGATCTGGAAAAATCAATCTATGGCATCTTTATCACCAGCGATGATGTATGGAGCAGACATAAGGCAGGACTCAAGGCACGTGCTCTAGAAGTGCAGAGCATCCTCGTTGGTGCTGCACTCCAGGCTCCAATCTCGTTCTCCTCTCTTGGCTCTGCGAGGCCAAGAATTGAAAATTCATGCACGTTTGTCAAGTCAGTGGTTTAAAAGGTGAGGAGGGGCAAGGAGCAGAGATAAGGTCTCCACTTCCCAACGCTGCCTTTTCTTGTCGTTCCCCTCTTGACTGTGTGAAGCCCCCAGGGGTGAGGTTGTGCCCCAGGACAACATCGCTGTCACATGGGAGACAGCCAAGAGGTTTGTACTTCAGGACAGAGAGTTTGGAGGAACTCATTTGGGGCTAAATCAGCAGTCTTCCATCAGTGAGCTAAAGGTGGTAATGAACCAGCACCTTTGTTCGGTCAGGTTTATTGCAAGCCAGGATTAGAAACTTTATTTCTTTTGCATCTCTTGGCTGTGATGCTGTGGGGCTTGACTCAGCAGCATTCAGCGGCATTCCCCGCACTGTGTTTTACTCTGTTTCTGCTCTTAGGATTGAAATGTCATATTAGATTAAGAGCTCTACAGATGTCAACAGCGCGAAAGGCTTCCCTTTCACTTTAGCAGGAGTGGGGACTGAGGTACTGCGTTGCTGAGGGCGTCTGATGGAGTTTTGCTAATAAGATCTGATTTCATGAGGTTTGCATCCTATTAAGGCAAGTAGAGATCAGGCCTGCGAGCATGATAGAAAAGTGCAAACACAGTAGAAAAGCTCTTATGAATATTAATAGCCCATGAAACAATACAAGGCGAAAATGGTGATGAGGTGGGGGTGGTAAGCAACTGCTATCTGGTGTAGCACAACGGCCTCCCCTTCACCTTGCTTCCCCCGCCATCTCCCTGCAGCCTGTCACTCTCAAACTCCGAGAGACTCGGGGATGGGGCTGGGGAATCTGATAGCTTCCCTGAACCAGTTTCAGCTCTGCAGCTCGCAGCCTCTGTGTAGGTACGAGTGCAACTGAAGTATCTGATCCCTATGCACCAGTCGTCAATCTTCCCTAGCAGCCCTGCCCCGGTGCAAGCCAAGATCAGCTCTCCGACTATCCAAGGAGTTGTTTTTAAAAATAGCTTGGCTTATCCTTCATGAGCAAGGTATCATCCATGTCAATGATCTATATGCATCTCTAACCTCAGTATAAAACATCAGCTGGTAAAGCTCCTGTATTTCCCTGCGGTTCTGGGACTGGCTCACGGCCACGGCTATGGCTCCCTCCTCATAGGGAGCCATGGCTATTGCTTCCTCTGCTGTAGCTCAGCAAATTGCTGGTTGTTTTGCACGATCTGTCCCGTGATGTACCAGCTTTGGTGCTTTCCTGCAGTATTTTCACAGAGCAGTCAGTTCATGCCTGCCTGTTATCATCCGTTGTAGTTTGCCCTTCTTTACCTGCTTAGCAAAGAATTGCCCTCTTTTGTGCATCTTTAGCTTTTGAAATGATATACAAACATGAACCATCCCATCATCCCACAACAGACCTGCCCTTAGCCCCATTTTACAGACTGAGAAACAGAAGCAAAGGAAACTAAAGTCAACAGACAGGTTGGCCGAGTTGGGATTAAATCCTCGGCTTCTGTAAGTGTGCTCCCAGGAGCAGCCCTTCGGCACCCCCCTGCCCCGCCGCCAGGGCAGGCACTCCGCTTTCTTCATGCAGCACATGCAAGTTGCCAGAACCTCTGGGCTGCAGGAATCCATGGCATGTGCTGGCCTTCCAGTTTCTTCGCATTTCATCTCTTATGATGCTCGTCTCTCTACAGAAGTGTTTGAAAATCCCCAAGACATTGAATATCTTTCTTTACACACATTTCTTTATCAATTGAATTATTTAGTAAAGAGGTATGTTCATAATTTATTGATATAATTTGAGGTGTAATCTAACTCCTTTTCCCTTAGCACTTGTTTAAAGAAAACAACGTTTCCTTCTGTGTTGCTTTGATTTGTTTCCCTTTCATTCATCCCTGAACCTCTAAGCATTTTATTGCTTTTTTTGGGGGGAGGAGACTGAGTCACAGAGGTTAAGTGATTTGATGCTCTTCATAGGAGGGAGCAGCAGTTGATGAGAAACAATATCTAGGTATCATGCCAGCTAGTCCAGTGCTGGCCACACTGAAATGGTATCAGGCAACATGTGGGCCAGTAGTGCTGTCCCTCCATTTGTTAGCAAACTGCCTGTGGTGGAGCTTTTTTTAAGTAGGCCCTACCTAAAGTGATGTTTTTAATTGCTCAGTAATGGGTTCATGGCTTGAATTAATTTTCTTGCTTCACTGCTTTCTTACATCGTCTTTGCTGTTACTTTTAGCTGCTTTCTGCCTCAAGTTTCCCATCTGTTGACTGGGACTAGCCACATCAGCTCATTTCACAGCAAAGGTGGATACATCAGAGCCTTAAAGGGTTCTGACATCGTGAGAACTGTGGAAGCCGATAAACCAAGGTAGTTTCGTATTAATAGTCTGGAGAAAAGCTCTGTAGGAAAATGGGGCCCAGGCAGGTTTGACTGAAGCACCTAAAGCTTGTTAAAGAAGTGAGTAATGGTAACTTAATTAAACTGCCCTCCTCTTTGTTTTTCTGGTCTTTGGTAGAGAAGTGAGAAGCCAAGTCCCACTGCTGTGCAGTTGTCTCTGGCCCCTGGTCGGTGAGAGAGGTGTTTTATGCTTGGCCTCCTCAGGGAAAGGCTGCTTGTTTGCTTTGTATTTGTGGCATAATTACTAATGGTACAGATCATTTTTATTAGCCGAGCTGTCTGCATTAAAATGATAGATTTTTTGTATTATTAAGAACATCCAAGGGAGTCTCTGCAGCAGCAGGAGAAAGATGATAATTTTTCGTTTAGCTTAAGAGCAGATGGTTACAGAAACATTCCATGTAAATAAATTAAGGAGAAACCACCCTTGCTAATAGTTAAGTAAACAGGTTTGGAAACAGCCGGCTCAGGACCAGGCTTTTCTGTTCTCTTCCTTTCCCTTCATTCTGCTCTTCAGCTTACAGCCCCGTAAGGATAGGGTGTTAATCAAACCAATTTGCTTTTGGCCCAAAGTCATCCGAAACAACTTGAGTCCTGCTAGAGCAAGACTCTTACTCGCAGGCAGCTTGCATGAGCACTAGAGAATACTTACCTAGCCTAAGCATCTGGGCTGTAATCAATGTTATTGATAAGCATTTCCAAATGTCTTTTGTCGTGATAGCAAGGCAGTGAGTGATCTGAGAGAGGTATCACTAACGTTGCTGTATTTTATAGCTGCATTTTGCGGTCTCTGATGAGTGCTGTAGTCACAATGCCATGCTGCCCTCGAGGATTTCGACTCGACGAAGCAAGTAAATTAGAGGTAGAGAAATGAGACGTAATTAGGGGAGGAAAGTCAGATTCTATAGCACAAAGGCTGCAAATGCCTCAGCTGTGGTAGTTGGAGAGAAAGTAGTGCTTCTCTTCCTACCATCCAAACGCGAGCAAGAGATGTCAGAAAGAGGAGATTGTGAAAAGCCTAGACCTCAATAGGTTCACAAAATGAAGAGCTACAAGAGCCTTGAGGACAGAGAAAGTTATGCTTGATCTTCTTTGAGTGGTTCTCTCCTGCCCACCTGAGTTAGAACAGGAACATGGAAAACACTGTTGCACAGGACAATTCCCTCTTCCATCCTCACAATGAGACCGATGCAAAAACATCACCTGGGTGGCTGGCTTCTCCCCAAGGTCTCCGGTCGCACAGCCAGGATTCAGCATGGAACAGGTCCAGTGGAGGGCCACGAAGATGATCAGAGGGCTGGAGCACCTATGCTATGAGGACAGGCTGAGAGTGTTGGGGTTGTTCAGCCTGGAGAAGAGAAGGCTCCAAGGAGACCTTATAGCGGCCTTCCAGTACCTAAAGGGGGCCTACAAGAAAGCTGGGGAGGGACTCTTTATCAGGGAGTGTAATGATAGGACAAAGGATAACGGTCTCAAACTGAAAGAGGGGAGATTTAGATTAGATATTAGGAAGAAATTCTTTACTGTGAGGGTGGTGAGACACTGGAACAGGTTGCCCAGAGAAGCTGTGGATGCCCCATCCCTGGAAGTGTTCAAGGCCAGGCTGGATGAGGCTTTGAGCAACCTGATCTAGCGGGTGGTGTCCCTGCCCAGGGCAGGGGGGCTGGAACTAGATGATCTTTGAGGTCCCTTCCAACCCGAACCATTCTATGATTCTATGTTTGCAAGAGGGTTTGGAGTCTCAGGCAATGAGAACGTGATTTGTGCCCTGTATCAGGAGGAGATCATATGCAGATGAAGTGGTGGTTTTCTCACTTGGTGGAGGCTGGAGCTGAAGGAGAAACCACTCCTCCTCTTAGTCTGGAACAGATGCTTGCCTGGGATGACTTAAGCAGTTTCTAGATTCCACCGTACGTTTTCTGTTGGGTGTGGACGTACAAAAAGGCATGACACAAAACAGTCAGCATATTGCTATTACTGATAGCAATGCTTGGATATCATACTGCAAAAATTGATAACTAATGTTGAAAATGATAGAAATGTAACAATTTGTAACAGTACCAAAAAAAAAAAGACTATACACCTAAGGACTGATAACAAGAATGTCTGGTGTAGACTGAGAGCTCATTAGGGGCTTGAGGGAAGAGAAGGGTTAGAGTATGTTAGTTAATGAAAGAAATTACTGCACCCTCTCAATATACTGAAAACCAAATGCAGTCCTAGGTTGTATGAGGCAAGCTGTCCCTTCAAGGAGAAGGTAGCGTACATGGCTTTGGTGAATCCTCTGCACACTACCAAATACCCATGTGCAAAAAATACCTGACACAAGACTGGCATATAGGTGGAGAGAAAGGTTTCTGGGATGGTGGGGGCAATGGAGAATCCATTGTATACGTGAGGACTATAAGAGTGTGTCTTGTTTAGTCTTGCAAAACAGAGGCTGAGAGGAGATGTGAATGCTCTCTATAAATACATCAGAGGAGTAAACACCAGGGAGGGAGAAGAGCAATTTAAACTAAAAGACAACATTGGCACAAGAGGAAATGGGTATAAATGGTCCATGAATAAATTTAGGCTGCAAATTAAGTTTCTTAAGCAAAAGACCAGTAAGATTTTAGATATCCAAGTAAGAGTAATAGGGCAAATAACCTAACTGTTTCTAAGATGGGATTTGGTTACTTATATGAAAATTAAATAACGTGCTCTAGCTGTGATAAGCTGTGGCACCTCCAGTACTTTACCTGACAGTGGAGGACTGAATATGATTATCCAGTGGTTTTATATTTGCATATGGGGGAAGATCAGCCTGAAAAAAGCAGTCTCCGTATTTGATATCTTCGGAGTCAGAGATATCATGTGTGTAGCCTGTGTGCTTGGCAATAATTTCTGCTACTTAATTCTTCATAATTAAAAAGAGTTCCTAAGTAAATGGCCATCCCCTCAAAATTATGAACTTAAAGTAAAACTTGTATTTACCTAATCAACTGTGTATGATAAGGTTTTAATTTATGAGAACAGGCTGTTTTCTCAAGGCCTGGAACTACTCGAAAGTTTGGAAGTGCTCAGATGCAGGTGTTAACAACTCTAACATCAAGACTAAAATTGTTGTGTGTGCACAGGGAAAATTTTCCAGCGAACCTTAACTGCTGCTGATGTTTCGCCACCCAAAGCCAGTGACAAGCCTGTGCTCAAGCAACATATATCTTCACCGCATCAGTGACTCTGGAAATTGAGAAGTGATCTCTGTGTGTTCTACCTTTCTCTTGTTTGATGGACTGATTTTTTTTCTCCCTTAGTGTAGTAGCATTTAAACCAAAGTCTGTGTGTCTCAAAGCACCAAGCTGCTTAAGAAGAAGTAGTTTGCAGGGAGGAAAATTCTGTTGTTCACCAGAAGTAACCACACCATAAACTCCATTGACCAGAATACAACATGTAAGGTTTTGATATATGCCGTACACTTCAGTGGATGACAGAAGTATGGATTGAGGTGATGTTTATGCCAACAAAAGATTTTTGTCTACACGAACAACATTCATATACTACAGATTTCAGATTTTAACAGCTGCAGGCAGGTAATGCCTTGCATTTCTTCTCTAAGCCTCGTTGTTAACAAGTCCTTATTCAAGTGTTGTAGGCTAGAGATGAAGGTAGAAGGTTGTGGAGGAGGTGGAGTGGAGTAAAATTTCAAAGCCTTTCAAAACTTCCTATTCCTTGGCTTTCTAGCCTGTAGGGCAGTTGGGGGTTAAGTGAGTGAGCTGTGACTTTGCAGCCTCTTGCTGGCTGGATTTGCAAAACTGAAGGATTTTTGCTTTGATTAACAGGATAATTAGGGCTGTATTGTAAGCATAAGTTTCACTGAACTTTGCAAGTACTCATTTCTTACCTTGACCTCAGAGACTCGCCACGATCCTTAATGCTGTGCAGAGCAGACCCAGGGTGTCTATTTAAAGACCTCCTGTGCACTTAGCCAGTGCCTCTTTCCTGCCCTGCGTTAAGCTCCCCTTTGGCAAAGGTGCAATTTCATAGCTCCTGAGTGGTTTTTTTTTCCAAGTTGCTGTCAGTCAGCTTAAAAAATTCTCACTGAGGTCATTAATGCAGTGAAGCCGTGTGAGCGGTGAGGGCCAGGGTCAGGAAGCCGTGAGCCTCCGTGGCACCAGGGGACAGAGAAGAGGAGACCGGCGGCATTACAATGGGGCTGCTTGGATGCTGCTCCCCTACGCTGACCCGACACCAGTCCCGTAGTTTTGTTCTCCCGTTGCCTCTGCTCCTCCTTCAACAGTGGAAATCAGTCCCACCAAGCGAGTCTAACTTGCAATAAAGTCTTCTCAGTTAAGCTGCTGACTCCAGAGAAAAACTGGAATCCTCATCAATCATTTTGCCTATATGATATCTCTCAGTTGGCAAATTTTCTGCTGGCAGTATCCGCTGTCACTCTTGAATCTTTTTGCAAAGTGGCCGTTTGGTAGCTCCAACCTATGCACTGAACTTGAGAGAATTCAGAGTCTCACATCAGGCATCTGAGCCATTCTGAGTTTCCAAACTAAATGAATTACTTCATAAGTAACAAAACCATGATCCCTGAGCAGGAAGGGTGGGGGGCAGGAGGGCTTGGTCTTTGCTAGCTGAGCAGGCTCAGATGTGAACTGGGGGATCTCCCAGAAAATTAAACAGGTGGCACAACACAACTTGTTTAGCCTAAATCAACTTTCAATCAACCAACATTAAATCAATGCTGATTCTGCTTTTGCATTGTAACTAAATATGAACTTAAGATGCTGAACCTGAAAATTTGCAACCTGTGTTGAGATGTTAAAGTAGTGGACGCTTCTGAAGCTTGTCAGGCTATGTGATATTTTATCCAGGTGGTTACTGCCGTCCTGACCACTCAGAGAGAACTGAGTATCTTGAAAACTTACGGTGCTTTCTGAGATCGGGTTCAGTCTTTCTATCCAAATTTTAGTATTTCCAGACCTAACCACTGCTTTTCCATTTCCTGCTGTTTATTGGTGGAAAGTTTGGTGTTCCAGAATCTGTCATCTCAATGGAAGTTAATTCCCAGACGAGCTTCATTTTCTTTGGAGACATATGATAGGTTGTGGGGCAGAGGAGGCAGGTGAAGGTGTAAGTGAGTGGACTCCACGAGCGCTGTCTATGTCTGTTGCTTTCCTGGCAATCAAGACCAGCTGGACTGAATACCTAGAAATGCTCTTCCATACATGCCAGCTCTGTCTCGGTGCGCTGGCTCCTGGGAAGCTCTGGTATGCAGAATCCAACCGTCATCAGGGCTTGCCATAAGGATAAATTTGCAAGCAGACCATTTTTGGCTCTTGCTGTAGCAGTCTCTGAAAAGAGCCCTTCTTTCTCTCTTTCCTCCACCTCCCTTCCAGAGACATGACCAACGTTTTCCACAAATGGAGAAGTTTACAGTTCCCCACACATTGCAGTCCCTGCCAGAAATTTTGGTTTAGTTGCCACAGTAACAACTTAACGAATTTTTAAAGCCCGTGCTGCTGGCCGTACCTCTGCCCTGTTTGTTCTTCCTGTGCATTTCCCCAGCACCACGCGAGGCTGCAGAGGCAGTGACTGAGAGTTCTAATAACCCCAGTAATGGATCCAATTATGGCCGTTAGTGCTTCTGTTGAGAATACATGAATAAGTAAATCTGTGCATAATGATGAAAGAGTGTGATTTTAAAGCTGCCTGAGCAGTCTCTGGGAGTGGTGGCCACGTCACTCTTGCCAAGCCCTGGTGGAGGACAGCAGCAGAGGACTCAGCAGCCACTCAGCTCCCCTCCAGACCACGCAGGCCCACAGGCTCCTGCGAGTTGCTGTGTGGTCACTAGCTGGTGGCCGTTGCCTTACAGGCATGGCCTCACACCACAAGCATTTGTTTGTGCTTGTTGCAGTTGCGCTTCATGTGCCTCTGTGGGGCAGCTGGGTGCTAGGGTGTCTGCTGACAGAACCTCTCTGTTGATGGCAGCCACACACACAGTAGTGCTCCACTTTCATTAGAAGGTGTCACCATGTCCACATGGTTATGGGGGTTGTGGTTGGGAATGGACTGGGCAGGACAGAAAAAGCACCAGCAAACTTTTGCAGGAAGTGTTCTGCTCTTTGAATGCTGTTTCATCAGTGCAGGATGATCCTTGCATCCTCTTCACACCCCCAGAACATCTGTTGCTTCCTCTAACTATCACTGGGTCTCCCTTCACCACCCACTGATAGCACAGAGGCATCCATCCTCACCTGGCTCTCACCCATGGTGACACATGTTTGTGGTGTTCTATTATCCAGCAGTCGATCAGACGGGGAAAGGTGCACTCTTTTGTTCTCTGTGGTTTCCTTCCTTGTCTGCCTTTTCCTAGCTGATGCAGAGAGTGCTGTCTTTTGGACAGCATATGGCAGATTTCAAGGAGGGGGTCCTAAATGTCAGCTGTCCAGTGCTGGCTCCTCAGATGTCCCAAGGGAGCTGGAGGGGCAGGCATCTGGGCAGGAGAAGTTGGCTGCAGAAGACCTTTCAGCAAGCAGTGCCTTATTCCTTCTCCTGTTCCCTGCATACCTGTGGCAGCAGGAGGAGACAGTCACACTCGGATTCAGACAGTGAGCTCATTGTACCCAAAGTCACTCGTAGGCACCAACTCCTAACGTTGTGCATAACCAACCAGGAATCCTTACGCTTGTTCTAGCCACTCTTCCCCTTCCCATGTCATTGTCCGTTTGTCCCAGAGCCCCACAGTTGCACAGCTGCACTGCCTGGGTTTATTTTTCTGGTGCTCTCTGAGTATGGATTGGGACAGACTGTCTGCCCAAGACCATGGTGGTAATTCCCCAGAATCAGATTTCTGTGCTTTATGGAGTATGGGTTGGTGAATCTCTTGAGAAAATTATGTCCTGTAAGATACCTAGTGGCCCTTGTGAGCCCGTTGAGCGCAAGACTGATGGTCTCCCATTAGTGTTCGGAAGACAAGAAAGAGCTGTGAAAGGGAAGCAGCATTAGCTTTTTCAGAATTGAAGCTACTATTTTCTGTTCTATTTCCTGACAGTACCTCTGTTATTGGACTTAGATGTCCCCTTGAAACCTGAGATTCATTTCTGCACACTGCATGCTGGGTCTATATAGCCTCTCTTTCTGAAGCGAGGTCTCATTTTCCTGCCCCACAGGGGTTTGCAATATTGGCCTGCTCTTGTTAACTGCTGGGAATCTGATATACTAGGGTAGGAATTACAGTTTGGAAAAGGTCTCTGGAAGCGGTTTCCGGAGAGTGAGCCCATTTTACATACAGATTTGCCCAGATGATCCAGGTCCTGAGAAAAGTTTAAAGGACTCCGCAAAATAAGATGTTCTTTGTCATCTCCCAGGCACCAGGGGAGGCTGAGGAGTGAGTTAAGGAAGGCTCGTTCCTCCCTGCTCAGCTGATACCTCCGGGAAAAAGGAGTGATTCTTTTCCTGCTCACCTGGCCTCACCCAGCTGTGTCACAGGAGAGTTCATTTCTGTTATGCATCATTAATCTGAGTTTCTAATAGCAGTAAAAGACTCTGAACTTGGTCGACAGAGAAGTTAACAACCAGTTTGCTGGAGTTCTAACGGTTGATCACTTAGCCTTAGTTATTAACTGCAGGCAAGGACCAGTTTCTGGGAGATAATTGGGGTCATAAACAATAGCTGTGTAATGGAGACTGTGCCTTAGGAGAGGGACTGAACGTATTCAGCTGCAAGAAACTTACTGCCTTTGGACGGCATCCAGGTGCTGCCATCAGCCAGCTAGAGTTCAGACAGCCAAGTTGTCGCTGTAGGGGAAGAGAGGCCTTTAGTGCTCAGCAGACAGCATCTATCTGTGCTCAGGATGGCTCCTAGCCGGAAAGGTGCTTGGATGCCGCCTCAGGAGGCTTGGTAAAACTTCCTAAGCAGAAATCTGGAAGGTACCGATCGGAGGCCGTGTGTCTTTCAGTCCGTTTCACTAACAGGGCTCAGCATTTAGGAGCGGCAAGTTCCGCGGCCTGGGCTAGGGTTGGTGGTGTCAGCTGGATTTTCCAAGTTGAAGGCATCTGAGGGTTGCAGCAGCCCCCTTAGGTTGTTCTGGCGGAATGGTGAACAGGACTGCAAACATCCCGCTGCCCCAGCTTTCGCTTGAGCAGATGCATGCTTGTGCACAGCAGGCATGAAATGTGTGTGCGGGGTCTCCTCGGCCATTTGAGCTCTGCTGTAATGTTGCTGGAGAATTAAGGTTTCTCTCCGTGGAATTCCTTAATACAGAGTTGGTTTGTTGCTAGAAAAAAAGTCCAGAAATGCAGCATTAAGTGCGAGGAGGGTATTTAAATAGAAAGGATTTGTGTTTGTACTTTCTAAAATAAAACCCAGTTTCTGACTACTGAGGCCATTAAGAAACCCTGCTGGGGACACAATGTACACAGGGGTTCTCCAGGCCATAACAAGATGTTTTCTTTCAGTGGAGGGCCTGTTGGGACTGGAAGATAGCTTGATGGGATTTTTGATGTGGCATCAGCCTCTGATTAGATTCATGTCACTCCAGTCATTCCCTGTATGCATCTGATTGGAAACAAAGGGAGGAAAATAAAGGTGCAAATGAGTTTTTGTAATGGTTGCACTAGCCAAGCTCAAGTGTGGCATGTTGGGAGCTGGAGTTTCTGAAGGTTTTATCCTGTCGAGAATGAGGGTAGCATATGCATGCATATGGAACACAAGCTGAGCTGGGCACCCTGATGTGAAAGCTGGGAAGGTTCCTGACACACAGATCCCTCAGCTCTGTACTGTGGTACCTTAAAGCATCTTTGGGTACTCCCTCATTTTGAAAGGAATCAATCGTTCTGCCCTGTTGCTTCCCATGTGTACAGAACTGCAGAAGAAAATACAAGGGGAATCTGTGGAGAAGGGCAATGTTGCCTTCCATTTCCCGATAGCAAAAGCATGACAGCATTGCCAGGCTGGGCTACGTTACAGAATCAAGACAGTAAATGTTGTCTTAATGTGGAGACCTGAAAGGCTGCTGTAGGTGTGCAGCTGAATTTTTCCACTGAGCCCTTTGCCACAACAACAAAGTCAGGCTTTGCTTGGCTTTGATTCAAAACAGGTAGGTACTGGAGAAGGGCAGTGATCCCGGAGGGGTCTCAGGTTCTCCGGGCTTTCAGCCTTCCCCAGCTCATCGCTATCCCAGTCAGGCATTTGGGAGGATTTTCAGCAGTTGGTGAAGTGAATGAGAGTAGAAGTATTATCAATATTTCTGATACTGGTCTCACATGAAATCTCTGCTGGGAACTAGGTTCACCAGGCCGAAGGGACTTCTTTTGAGTTAGAGAAGGTCCTGCTGAAACTGGTGGGAGGTCATTTGATGTCCCCCCTCCCAGTGCCACAGAGATGCACTGCAGGCTGGAAACGCCTCAGCAGAACCAGAAACAGAGCAGGGAGGGAATAGGGCTCTCTGCTTGCATGCAGTAGATTCTGGTACTTTATGGTCAACCGGTCTTCTCCAGGCAGTGACAGGGGATACCCCGAGCTTGAGTCAAGACTGACTCAGGAGAAAGCTAAGAGGTGACAAGGGGTCCTCCCTTTCAGATAAAGTGAAGCCTGTTTATCACTGCTTGGCAGTGGGGGAAAGCAAGCTTAGGCAGACCTCCCAAGAGAGGCTGAGAGCGTAGGGCTGAGCTGGTGGCTGCGCTAAGGAGGTGGGTGGGAGTCTCTCTTATTCCAGATATTCCTCCAACTATATGAAACACTAATCTTAAAGGGAGGCCTAAATATCCCAGCATCTCTGAGAGCCAAACTAGACCCTGGCTCCGTGGCAGTTCTGCCATGGGATCAAAGATGAAATTCAATTTACCTGCAGCACCAGGCAGAGCCCTTCAGTAGTCACCAGGAACCCAAGTGCACGTGGGATCCCTGCTGTGCCGAATTGAAATCTGCCCTGAAAAGAACAAGAACATGAATATGGAAGGAAGCAAAGGGAACTGTCACATTTGCGGCTTCACGTTCCTAAGCAGCAGCTCTTTGTCTGTGCCACACAGAGGAGGAGGTTTGATGTTCCCTTGGGCAGTGTTAGTGCTAACTCTAATTTATGCATTCAGGGCTGAGCTTTCCAGGTGGCAGGCTCACCAGGAGCACAACAGGTAGCCCTGGCTGGCTCACTTCAAAGCAATAGAGGCGAGGGGACACACGAGAAGTTTGGGCATAGAGCTGGGGTGTGATTTTTGCGCTGGAATAGATCTAATTTTGCGAAGCACCGATGGGTCCTGTCCTTCCCCCGTTAGCCTGGCTGTGGGGGAGGGATGCTCTGCCCATTCGTCTACTCTCACAGGCAGCATACGACTGCAGCACTCTCCCCTTGACAGCTGAGATGGGGGAATGAGTTTTTGAGACTATGCCATCCAACACCTACCACCAGCAGAATAACAAAGGCCCTATCCTGCCCATTGCTGGCATGCTGAAGCACGTGCAGGCAAGCGTATTCGTGTCTCCCCAGTAAATCTTCAGCTCAGCTGCTTCTGTAGCACACAGCTTTTAGCTTAACTGCCTTGTTATCCTTTGGATGGGCAGAAAGACTCCTGGATAGCCTCTGGGATGAATGGGTCATTTCTCTGAGTCAAAATATCTTCACTCAGACCTTAGGTCCGTTAAAATTCGTGGCTTTGCTTTTTGAGCCTCTGTCCATTTTCTCTTCTGTTCCTCTGTGTGCCTTGGAGAGGGGTGGGGAGCACATAGTCAGAATAAATGGGGAATTTCTGGATTTCTCACTGGTGTCAGCCATCCTGCTGGAAAGGATCAGCATCCATGGCTCAGCTGCTCCAGGGGTGAGCACAGGAAATGCGTGAACCTGGGTCCTCCCCTGTTAGCAACGCAGATTGTGCTCCCAGCTTTACACAGAGTGTTTTTGGACAAGTTCTCAGCTATCTCAGCTGTAAAATGCTTGAGTGACAATCACGTGTTTCCATAAGGTAGAGAGATTAAGCCTTTAATAATAAGGTGGCAGAGTACACAAAATATTCATGACAGTTGATGAATGAGCAGAGCAGACTTTTGATGTCTGATCTTGGCAGCTTGGAGCACCTTCCTGCTGGCTAGACGTGACTGTCTTTCACTTCCACTCCCCTTCCCAAACCGCTGGTGAGACCAAACTTCAGGCACTTTTTGATAAATTGTGAGTTAGCAGCATTGTCGTGGGAAGGACTTCTAGCCTCACTGGACAGAGGAGGCTTAGCCGAGTCTGCCTTTGTTTAAAATCCACTGGCTAGCACTAGAGCATGGAAGAAAAGTCATTCCTTACATAAGCTTAGATTATGTTATTTACTCTCCATTGTTTGTAAGGGCCTCATAGAACCGTGAAAATGACCTTTATTTCTCTATGGATTTTGTCCTTTTTCATTTTACAAATATCGATTATTTTTTTTTCTCCTGTGTCTTTATCAGAGCTGAATTAACAAGGCTGTTTAACAAGAGCCTCTGATTCATTTGGGGTCTTTTTGTGCCAGGTGCTATCAGAAGCAGCTGAAAGCAGCTCAGTGAAGAATGTGCAACCGCTGTTACAGAATTGACAGAGGAGGTGATGTGCCCTGACAAGAGCTGAGCTAGCATGGGCCAAAGAGCAGGCTTAAAAAGATGATCTCTTCAGCCTGGGCACAAAAGCAAGGAGGGGTTGTTTGTAAGGAATAAAATTTTATGTCTGAAAGCTCTCCTCCTCAGACCATTAAAGCTTGAGGCCACTGAAAATTGTTGAGTCTACGTGATTATTCCAGTTCCACCCACAGATCCCCAAGTGAAATCAAGAGCCCGTATTTGTAGCAAGAGGTGATTCCAGTCCTCATGATCCAAAATTTCAGTGTCACAGTGATGAGGCTCCAGCAGAAAAAGGAGCCATTGGTGCAGCTTTATATGTTCTTTCTTGCCAGGCTTTTAAGCAAGCCTCTTGACTGGCGGAAGAGCTTGTCGGTGGAACAGAGAGTGGAAACTGAAGGCAGACAGGGACATAAAGTGCAAACAAACTAAGTCTGATGGCCACTTTGGACGCTTTTAACATAAGTGAGAGGGAAGGTACAGCCCAGCTGATAGCTGTCCCTTGCTATTCATACCTGCCCTAATGCCATTGTGGTTTCTCGCACAGGACCCGGAGGTGGGTGTGGGTGGTGAGGAAGCAGCCACTGCTCACAGTTCTCTGGGGAAAGCTGAAATCTTACGCCTTTCGGGATCATCTTTCCACTCTGACAGTGGCATCAAGACATCCTGTAAGTGTTTTAGCGACCTGTCTGGCCAGTAGCAAAAGCCTGACCTTCTGCATATATTCCACATTCAAAAAAAGAAACGTCGCAATGGAAATAGAAATGGTATGTCCAGATTTCTTTCTTCCTAAGTGGGCAGTGCCACTTGTAACTTTGCTCTGGGACTCTCCTGTGGGCTCATCTTTCTTACAAGCGATACACTGTGGTCGGAGATGACATTTGCTTCGAATGAGACAAGAGTGTCCTTAAGCCAGCTGTTGTACAAGCCTATAAAAAGGGCGAGTCCTCATACTTAAGCAGTCATGATCTAAATCAGAGGATGGCAACCTTTTGAGGACTTGGTCCCAGTGTGTATTTTTTTCTCTTTGAGATGAGAAGTTAAGTATGCCAGCGGGAGCTGGAAGATTGTCTCTAAGAAGCACCATGAGGCCAATTGGTTAGTGCTCATTAGTTTCCCCTTTGCAAAGGGTGGACTCCTGCCTTTCTCAGCTTGCTGGCCTTGGCAGAGCTGGGACTTGTGCCAGCCGGCCCTGCTGCAGGCCACGTGGGATCCCCAGCATGCTGTCTTCACCACCCATGGCTGAAGCAGGCCAGTAAGGTGGAGAGGAAGCAAGGGAGATGTAGCTTTTATCCAACAGGTCAGCAATAAAGCTGAGAACAGAGGTGGGTCTCCAGGCTTCTACCCTATCCACGTCCTTTTTAGTAGATGATCTGTCCTGCAATTCACTTGCATATTTCTAGCACAGAAGGAGCATTACTTCTGGACTGTGGGCCATGCTGGTCTTCAGCATCATTAGAGACCATGACCACGCCACCAGAGTAGCTGAAGTGTTGTAAACCTAGAGGGGAAATAAGGAATTAAGAATCAAAAGGATCCCAGGGAATCCTGGTTGAAGGGGGAGTCTGACTGCCCCTTACAGGCTGTTACAGCTATATAAAAGATATTTCTGGATCAAGAAAACAGTTATATTCTGCAGGAGGGCAAAGCAGAGGAGCCGCTTATTTTTTTCAAGAACAAGAAACCCATCTTGGGGCAGATCTTGACTCTGGTAATGAAAGCACTTGGTAAGTGGGAGGTCAAGTTTATATTCCTTCTCCAGTTAATACCTCTACTTGCAAAGTGAAACAGTTCAGCAAAAAGAGTGAAAGTGGCATTCAGCTGCTGTTTGGGCCATTTAGCCCAAATGTGTGTGAGGCTGGGGAGTGCCCTTGGGCTGACTCGAGGCTGGTCAAATGTGTTAACCCACTGGGTTGTTCGCTGCTCTGAGGCCGATCTCCCTGAATTCTTTTCTCAGTAGAAGTTTCAGCAATACCACTGTGTCTTTACAAGCAGTTTCTGGTTTGGTGACATGTTGCTCAACAAGACCAGTCAGAAAACTCCCAACCAACTCTAAGCCTCAAGCTTCCAGAGTCAGAGCTTCGGCTGCTTCTCCCCAAAGGCTCAGCCGAGGAAAACAAGCCACTGTTCGTTTACCCTCCTGAACCCTGTCTGTCAGTGCTTCAAGGTAGATGCTTCAGCAGTTAATACTGCTCCTGGGGCATGTGCAAGGAACAATTAAAGCTCATTGTGCCAGTGAAGAGCCCTGGGGTGAGCCGGGCTGCGGAGGCAGCTGCCCTTGTTTTGCTGCGTGCAGCAGTTTCCCGAACAATCCTGCTGCAGAGAGAGGCAAGTACGTCTTGCTGATTGCAGAGCTAAAGTTTAAAACTCAAGGGCTAAACTCAATGTGTCGTTTCTAGGCTTTTTGCTGGTGGCAGCCGTCTTGGTTTGTAGCGTTCGGCGCCAGGGCAGGGCAGGGCTGGGGAGGGCACAGCTGCTGGGCCTGGGAAGCCGTTTCCAACCAGCTGCAGCATGGGACTGCTGGCAGGAGTGAAGCACGGGTGCTTAAGGAACAAACACTTTGTAGTGCTCCCTTTAACACTTTGCCTGTGACACTGCAGGATCTAGATCTTTGATCCTAAAATGCCAGAAAGGACATGACTGGTGGTTCCTTCATCCCAGCTGTAAATGCTTGCTACAGCTGTGCCCCACAGGGGTCAGCTGAGCCTTGTCCAGATGCATGCAGGAGACTTGGAAGAAGGCGATGTTGGCCGTTCCCTGGAGAAGGGCCCTGCTAGAACACGAACAGCGGGATTTCATTTGTGCCCAAGGGTCAGAGTGGTCTCGACCTGCTTCAGCTGCTTTTGCTAGGAGAGGAGTGTATCACCCAAACGGAAAGTCTCAGCTACAGGATAAGCTTGTGTGGCTCCACAGCAACAGGCTGGTGGGCATAAGGAGGGGGCAAGCTTTTATCCTGCCTTTGTGACTGGAAACCTCTCCAGAGATAAATTGGAAGTTGTCATTGGCGTCTCTACTGAGAATGTCAACAGGAATCTGTCAGCACCAGTCATGACGATACAGAGACAATTTCCCCACTTAAAGCACCTTGCCAACTGTACCTAATTAACCTTCATGACAGCACAGCAATACAAGGAAATAGGGATCATTAACTTCAGCTTTGCTTTACAGAAGGGGAAGAGAAGCAGCAGTGCCAGCCCCATGCGTTTCAAATTGAGGTAAGCTCAGAAAAATCACAAGGTTAAAAATAACAATAATCCATTTGGGGTTCTCAGAGCCTTAAGAGTGCACTTGAATCAAACTTTCAGGTTTTTCTCCAAGAAACATCAGGACTGGAAACTTCTCTCCCATACACACTTTTTTATGACTCAATAACCAAGGCTTTTAGAAAATCGCACATTCTCAATCACGGTGGTGCAGGGGCGATAAAGGTCAGAGCGATTTGCTCAGTGTTGCTTAAAAATCAGCTGGGAGAAACTGGGACTAGACTGTGTGAGTAGCTGATCCTCCACCCCTTCCTTGTACCTCCAGCCCAAACATTTTTCTAGGTAGGGGAACCTGCCTAAATCCACCAGTGGTCACTTAATAGCTGCCAGAGGCGTAATTCAGGCTTGAACTAGTGACCTCATCCCTTCCTCTCATGTCTGCTGAGGGACAGACTGATGACATTGACTGTTTACATTTTGGTCTCTGAGCCAGCCCAGCTCCTTTGCCTGGGGCCCAGCAGGGATGGAAGTGTCCTAAAGATGCAAAACCATTCGTGCTGCTCCCTGACACTGCTTTCCTGGCTTGGGGCTGTTTTTATAAGTTAGTAGGAAAGAGCAACTTGTACAAGTCCTTCTTAAAGAGTTCACCCTGCCTGTCATATCAACTGCTGGCAGGGGCCGAGGGGAAGAATAACGCCTGTGCCATTTTTAGTGGGCAGCAGCGCAGGCGATCATTTTCTCTCACCAAATAAATGCAATGCAAAGCCCTGAGGAGTCGCCGTGGAAGCTTTGAGAATTGTATCTGTTATTACCGACAAACTGATCTCACTTCTGCCCTGAGTCACAGATGCTGTCAGGATCAGAGGAGAAAACCCAGGTTTCTCTGGAGCCCCAGCAGGCAGGACCCCTGCTCGGGAGGGAAGGCCAGTGGGGACCACAGAGGGCTGTGGCCGAGGAGGAGAGCCTGTTGTGTGGGGCACCGACCCCAGCCCAGAGAGCTGGCATTCACGCAGGAGTGTGTTTTATTCATCTTTTTTTCCTTCTTCAGTTCTAAGCTGACATGGGGTGAAGCTGAAGGGACCCTTGAAAAGGCCAGGTCATTGATGGAAAGGGAAAAGGGCTTGGCAGATGGTGAAAAGCTTTCATGAGCAGCATGGGCTGCAGCGGGCTCCAGGGAACAGAATTGTTCCCCTGCTCAGGCTGTGTGTCTGTCTCTCTGATTATTTTGTGTATTTCATCTCTGCTGTCTCTCTTGCCCTTAATCTGGGCTCCTCTGTGCCAACAAAATGCTTAGCTCACTCCATTGTCTGTGAGACTAATTTGCACTGTAAATCTGATGCTTATCTTACATGACAGCTTACTGTGGGGTTTATTGCAGTCCTGAAGACAAGCTAAGCGGGGATGGCTAGAAAGCTTTCGACACATCATCTGTAGTATAGAACGAATACGACCTATTTCAGCTTGCTGCCAGGTTAGGATGCAGCCCCTTGTGGTTGGGGTCACAAGGTATTTCTTTCTCTTTTCAGATCTATTCAAACCTGAATTTGTTTGGGGCTGTTTTATGGCACAGCTTCTGTTCTGTGTTGGAGCTGCTGGAATGCTTCTGGAAGAGCCTCCCACCCTCCCAGGATCAGGTCTTCTGTCCCCTGTCCCTCCTCCCTGCTACTTGTGGAATTTTAAGGACCATGAGAGTGGCTGCAGACCTGGTGCAAGCAGCATGCAAGCACTGGTGCTCCAGGGTGCTGCAGCTTCATTGTCTCTGCCTAGCTTAATCAGAAAGAACCTTTGTCCTTGTCCTTCTTCATTAGTATTTCCTGACACTTTCTCCAATATGTTTTAGCTCTTTGCTGGCAGAGTAACATCCCCCCTCAATCTCATCTGCAGTTACCTCCTGGGCTACCCACCTGCAGGCATCCAGCTCTCATCTAAGAGATTTTCACACTAGTGTTGTTCAGAGAGCTGGGCAACTCCAGCAGCCTCGGGTCAACTGAAATGTGGGCAGAGGCCTAAATCTTCCTACAGAGGGGTTCCAGGTAGCCTCAGGTGCAGGGTTACCTGGGGAGAGCCGGGAAGATTATTGCTGTATTGATACACATCTTGATTCTGCAGCTGAGCACGCGGGTAGGTCTTTAATGCCCAGAGCTTCTGCATTGCAGTCCTCTGATGGGACACAAAAGATCCTGCTTCCCTGCACAGGGACCTGCCATCCTCTGAGGGTGGTGTTCATTTGGAGGACCAGTCTGATTTTTGCTGAGTAGTGTCCTGCTTTAAAGTGTCACGAATTTGTGGATCTCCCTGTTCTTCCCTCCCTCAGTCTGAAGACAAAACATGCAAATGGCTGTACGGGATAAACTGTGTGCAGCAATTGGAGGCTGGCAGCTGAACTGTAAATGGAGCCAAGGGGTCTCAGTAGCATTGAGGGAGAGTGGAAAAAAACCCAAACACGTAGAGAAACTGTTGAGGATGAGGCGAGCAGTATGTAATATACCAGGTAGAACTGCAGCTGCTTAGACTACACCAGAAACTCTGTACTGCCCCGCCTCAAACTCCATTTTGCTGCCCAGATTATCAGACAGGTGTGTAGCCCAAGGCTTATTCCAAGTCATCAGAGCTGGTGAACACCAGACTCCTCACAGGCACTGTCCTGAGACCTGCCCAAGGGAGAGCTCTGTACAGCCTGGGTCAAGCTCGGGGAAAAATCTACAACTCTGGTAAGACTCCAAAATCTGCAGAATTTTAGAAGAATCCATCACAAAAATAACTAGGAAAGGATGATCGCACCACCTAACTCAGATTCATGCCTAGTCTAGGTTAGGCTACTGCATGCAGCCTCCTCTGAAGAACCCCCCTTCTCTTTCCTGGCTAGAGATGGAGCCAGAGGAATCAAATCTGCTAACTGAAACTCCTAGGTTAAGTGCCTGAAAGTTAGCAATTTGAATCTGAAGACATCTTAATTTGTTTCCTAAGAGGCCTGGAAAATCCCCCTTTCCCACAGATGACACGGTGCAATCTGAGAATCCCCGGTGTGACTGACTGGCCTCCCGTCCACCCCAGTGCTTGCAGCACAGGCAGCAGCTCTGATCTGTTTGGCAAGGTCAGGTTGTCCCTTCAGCTGTGTGCATCCAGCACCCCGGGGCAGCTGGTGCTTCCAAAGATGAAATCCGTGCCCTGCTGCTGCTGCTGGGTGTTTTCTGTCAGACTTCTAGTTGGTTTGTTTAAAGAAAAGAAAATTAAAAAGCTTGGTTTTGAGCAGTACTTAGAGACCCTACTGTGTTGCGTGACACACAGACAACGGGAAGATGGTCTCTGCTCCAAAGGATTTGCAGGATAGCTTGGCAGAAGTACACTGAATGGCAGATGCGGCGAAGACACGGCATGAGACAAGTTGGTAGCAGCAAGAGGAGGACGTTTGCTTAGACTTACTAGGTCAGACATTTCCATCAACCAGGGCGTGCTGCGTGCGATGGCCCCACAACTTGATGAGCGTCTGTGCCAGCCTCCCGGCACTCCCAAGGTCTTTGCTTGCTGGCAAAGGAAATCCGCCGCCTACATCAGTGTTGGCTCGAATCCGCCTGGAAATGAGAGCAGGTGGAGACATCAAAGTGGGGGTCCCAGGTGGAGTTTTCTGCTACCTGGAATGTTGTTGACAATCGCGGAAAAAAGCTGGTGCCTGGCTGGATGAACGAGGGGGCTTTCTTCTTGGGGAGCAGCGAGCTTTAGAGAAAAGGGATGGGGGGAGCTGAGAGTGTTGGGCAGTGCAGTGGAAGGGCTGGGATCTCAAAAGAGAAAGTGCATTCAGGCACCAGCTCTCACCTACCTCCCAGTAGCTGTATTAAGCTTGAACCCATTTGTGACGCAGCCCAGTCTGGGCGGGCAGCTGAACTGGGATGCCGCAGCCAGGGTGTCTCCCTTTTTGGTCCCAGGAACAGGTGCCAGGCCCGTCCCCGTGCCCATACCAGGGGGATAGTGGTGCGCACAGGGCTGTGCCATGCAGACTGGCCCCTTTCCCGGGGTGCTGGTGGAGCCTCTGCAGAGCTCTGCTCTGAGGCAGCGGCTGGTGCTGACATGTCCCCTGCCCTGGGCTCTCTGCAGACACATCACTGCACCACGTCTTTATGCAGGCTTTCAGAAAGCCACTTCTATCCCTGCCAATTCTCGACTCCTCAGGAAATGGGGTGCACATTTAGCAAGGGGCTCTAAAGTCCTCCTGCTGCATCAGCCTGTGCATCCTCTCCTCTGAACAGGTAACGGGTTAGAAGGGCTGCTGCTGCTGCTGCTCCGGGGATCCTGTATTCCCAGCTGGCACTGGCTTTTTTTCCTGCCAGGATTGCTTTGCTTTATTGTATTTTTGCAATTATTAGTAACTCATCTCGAGTACGGAACTGGCAGCAGATCAGAAATCAGAGTGTCCAAAATATCTCGCCCCACAAAAAGAGCAGCTCCTCCTTTGCTGCCTGCGCGGCGGCATTGTTAGCTGACGCAAAGGGAGAGGACTGCGTGGAGGCTGGCAGGAGAGCTGTCAGGTTTGAATCCCGTGAGTAGCAGTTGACTCAACCCTCTCCCGAGAAGTGGCGAGCTGTGAACGTTACGTCTGCAGTGTTGTGGGCAGGTGCGATGGCAGCTTGGGTGGGTGTATCATGCTGGCCTTGATCCAGTTGGCACAGGTAAACCAGCAGTGACATAGTGTAGCAACTTAAGCACTGTCTTAACACTATTAAAAACGTAGCTGAAGATCTCCAGAGGGCTTGTACAACCTGAGCTGACGTCCGTGTCGCTGTATCTTTACTGCAGTTTGCTACCTGTGCTAGCTCAATTACAGTTCTCGCAGACAGCTCTGTGCTGTGCCTCAGTCCTGCATCTGACATTGGCGCAGACCTCCCTCCAAACAGATGCTTCTGAGGACCTGCAGGCCACGCAGACGTCAGCTGTTGCTGTCTGCAGTTTGTGCCTCCTGTGCTGGTGTTAGTCTTTGTGATTTACTGGCATTAGCCAACACGCAGGGGAGAGGAATTGCGTCTCTTGTTAGTGGGATTTGCTTTGCATCGCAGCACCGAGGGTTGTGAGTTTGGGGCTGTAACTGAGCCGCCTTCTTCCCCTCTCTGTCACATGGGCGATTCTGCTCCCACTCCCTACCCTCCCAAAGTCCTCTTCTGCCATGCTGTAGGCCTGGGATCACCCTGGTTCCTCCTTCAGGCACCAAGACGTCTGAGGCTGCAAGGCACTGCCAATATAGGAGCATGCGCCGTGGTGGACAGCCCTCCTGGGCTGGAAGAGGTGCCCAGGGAGAAGGTCTTTGGTGTGGACACTTCTGACTTGCCCTTTCTCTCTCTCCCCACAGATGCCAGCAAGGACCATCCGCAGCAGCAGGCAGGAGTGATCTGGAGAGTGACGGGCGGCCTTTTTAGTATCACCCGGGGAGCCGTGGGGGCCACGTTGGGAGGAGTTGCCTGGGTGGGCAGCAAGAGCCTGGAGCTCACCAAAACAGCTGTGACCAGCGTCCCCGCTGCTGGCGTTGGACTGGTAAAGGGCAGCGTCTCAGCAGTGACCGGCGGTGTCGGAGCCGTGGGCAGTGCAGTCGCCAGCAAAGTCCCTTTCACCGCAAAGAAGAAGGACAAGGCTGACTAATCCCCATTGCAGCTCCCTTCCAAAAGATCAACCTGCCCATACTCTCCCCCTACACAGCACCTCTTTGAGTTGGAACCAGCCGCTTCAGGGAGGGTCAAGCACCCGAGCAGACTCTGGCTGCAGCCTGCTCAGCACCGCCTGCCTGGCTCAGAGTTCACAGAGCCGCTGTCAATGCCTTTCACTCCTATCACCTACTGGGAACCATCTCTACTCCGAGGGCTTTAAAGGCGCTGTTGTCTCTGTCTTGCAGTTTCTTTCCTCCCTTCTTGCTCTTGTAAGCACAGAGGGGTGGGAGAGGGTGTTAGGCTCTATCTGCCTGGAGGGGGGGAGTAAGAGGGGAGGGGGAGAAACTATGCCTTGCTTGAAGTGTGGGTTATGTAGTCAAATTCAACTTCAGCTGGGAAGACAGCCTCTGAAACACCCCCTTTCTTGGCTGTGGGAGGTGCTTTTGGGGTGTCTGCCTGGTGGAAAACTGTAGAAGAAAGTCCCATTGACACAAAGGAGAGATACTGTGAAGAGTGGGAAGCCTCCCTCCTGCCCTGCACCTCTTACCTTTTCTTTGCAGGGCCCATCCCACAAGCTGCTCCCAATCACTTACTCCCTAGCAGAATTGCACCCTTTGGAGAAGGAACCCACAAGCTCAGCAGAGCAGCTCCAGGGATGATGCCACACAAGAGTATCATATGTCCATCAGCTTCTGTGCAGATTTTCTTGTTTAGAGGCAGGAGAAAGAAAGCTACTGTATGTTCCCACCCACAGTGGCATCTGCCAGGCCTCTGTGATACTGCAAGCACAGGTAGCGATGTTCCACAGAGACACAAACTGAGCCCTGGGGTTTGACCCTTGTAGTCCTGGCAGCATCCCCATCTGTAACAGGGGCGTTTTGACTCGAGGCCACACTCTCACTCCACAGACAGACACCATTAGTAACCATGAGCAAGCGTGTTCCTGAATGCCACCCAAGTTCTGCCGCAGGGTGGGAGGGGAGGCTCACCCTGTGACCCTGGGAGCAGTGGCCTGGCTGTGAGCGGGCTGCACCATGTTGGAGAACACTTCCCTGAGGGGCTGAGTGTGCTCCAGCAGCAGCCAGCCTGCATGGGGCACCAGCAACTCCTCCTCCACACGCTGCTCCTGAGGCTCCAGCCCGGCTCCTCTAAATGACTGTGTTGCACTAAATAGCCCACCCACACTCATAGTGCTGCAGAAACCCAGCCACCTGCATTCATCTGGGAGTCACAGCCATCCTCAGCCTGGCCCATGATGCTCAAGGGGCCATGTGGCATCGTGCACACACACGCACGCATGCACACGTGCACCCACACACACACTCACTCACTCCAAAGTCCCCTGTAATTCTCGGGATGAGGAAAGCCACAGGCTCCACCATTAACTCTGCCGCTCCTGGCTTTGGCAGGTGATTAGCCTAGGTCGTTAGGTGTTGGATGCATAGACAAGTGAAGCAGTGCTTGTGCTGTATTTTATAAATATGCATCTGTGTTAGCGTGTGTGTATGTATCAGTCCACAGGCATGTCTTCAGCCAGGTAAACAAAACTGTGCCACTGCTGCAGAGGATTTTACATAGTCATCTTCAGTACTTCCAGCATATAGTTTTTGTATAGGGTCCTGGTCAAAAGAAAACCAATGTTTTAGAGGATGTTTTCCCCTCTGTTGCCCAAGAGCGTAGTTTATTGAAACCAAAGGAATGTGAAAAATCCCCTTTCTCCCATCTATGCGGTTTGTTTACTTTCTGCCCTATCTTTTGGATACTGAAGCCAACTTCCTTGATCTTCATTTCCCATTGGAGGTCGTTGTGCTTCCTGGCTGCTCTCTTGTGCTTAGGATTCAGACATCAGGGAATATTTAAGTACAACACCCCCCCCAACCCCGCCACCATTTTTGCTGAATGTTCTTGGGCTTGTGAAACAGTTTTCATTCTGACCTTCATTAAATCCATGTTTTGGGCCTGACTTAAGTCGCTGTGTCCCTGTGCTAGTCACGCTGGTGTTAGTCTCTCTCCATACCCTTCACTGGGTAGTCCCTGCTGTTTGCAGTGGCAAGAAGTTGCTGATCTCCACAGTGTGTTACTCTTGATAGCACAAGAGTGGTTTAACCTACATCTTTGTTTCTGAAGAGGAAACAGCA